>NW_028288680.1:0-747500 GCF_059628265.1 Tinamus guttatus
CTTATCCTGGGCCTCGACCGCCAAGTTATAGTTAATTGACTACATTTGAGAGACATGAATATGTCTTATTCTAATTGAAAATTATGCTCTCTCAAGATACATTTGTGTCTCTGTACACAGGAAAGCACGTCTAGCTGCTTAGCTTGGAGAAGACCCAGTGTACCTACCAGCTCTTCTCGGTTTTGTTTCATAAACATCACTTTAAACTTCAGATCTTCAAGAAAGAGAAGCTCTATTACTTTTTCTGGAAAGAGGAGCTCCATTACTTTGTGCTTTTTGGACATCCATAATATGGGCCCATCTTTGTGGATGCAGTCTAAGGATACCTTACTGACAGTAATATAAACGTTCAGACCTCAGCTACAATGGTACTAGTTTTGGTTACACATTTGTGAATAGATAAAGTGACACACTTAGTCCTACAAAATCAATTAGAAACTGTAGCATAGCTGTATGAAATTGCATTTCATTATTGTGAAACTGAGATGACAAAATGTAACTAAATTTATGAAATACTTGAGATCAACAGGCAAAGAATTAGTAAAAGAGCTAGGTAATTTCTTATTGTTACTTACATACAAGCCACAAATAAAGTCCTGGCATGGCATTTAGTTCCCATTTACTCATCAAGACAATATCTTACGCAAAAAAAAAGCCAAACAGCTTTACATGGCGTGGCTGTATTTATGTGAGCGAGCGTTTGGTTATCGTGCTGCACACCTACACGCTTGGCTGAATACAAACAGCACAAGCAGCACTTCACATCCCCAATTATCATGTCAAGGTGCTGACAACTGCCAGGATCCCTACCAGTCAATTTGTCTGATGTCAGATAAGATTAACCCCAGGCCACACAGCCCAAAGACAACTCACAAGCAATTTAGTTGGTGGCCAAAGCATATGTTTAACCAAGCTGTATGTGCAGATAGAGGTCCATCCATAACATCAGCTTAAAATACATATATTAAGTAACTCACTGAGCAGCCTGAGTTTTATCATGAACTGTAGAATCTAGCTAATATAAGTACTGAATATTTATGGCTTTAGTTCATAGATCACCTTTGAGTGTGGGCCATGACATTTAAGCATGTGAGATTTCTGTGATTCTTCTTTCCCAACTAAAGAAGAGTGAAGGACTTGATTTTAGTTCTGTTCATTCAAAGTTCCCTTGCCTTTTAGCCTGACTTGATTGAGAAAGTAGCCTTATTGCTGTTTGTTGATTTCTTTCTATCTGAATAAAAGCTCTAATTATTCTTGATGTCTACTTAGGCAAAATCAAATCCTCCTGCGATGAACGCAAATCCTCAAAGACAGTGCAAAACTCAGCTAATATATGATTCCTTACATTTAAAATATTTTTCCTTGCATTGAGACACAAAATCACACACAGAAGGAGTAAAGCTGAGTTTCTGTTGGCTAAGAGATTGCCATGCTCTGAAGACTCCTTTGCCAGCTTGTAAGCTGAAGAGTACTGACAAAATAGAGCTCAGTCATTAATATCCAGTCAAAAGAATCAAGCTTGTTCTAGCTGCAAATATTCAAACCATATCAGTCATGCTGCATGGCCCAATGCACACACTCTCAAGTCTCTTCATGTTTTCTCCTTGATGCCCTCATATATTTTATGGTGCTGTCCTGCCTAAAAAAGCCTTGTAGTAGCTGCTTGCTTGTCAAATACAGTTTTTACACATCTATGCAAGGAAACAAATAATCTCTTTGCTCATCTCCTCCTTTGTTTTAGCTACTTTGAGGTAGGACCTCCTCAATAATGCAGTGCAAACATCCACTTCAGCTCTCACAACAAGCTGAACAGTTTAAATTTGAAATAAGTTTTCTTAATTCATTTAGTTTCTTCCTGTGAGCTTGCACTGATATAGAAACATGTGAGGTACCTTGAGAAGACTTCTTAGTATGCACCAGAAGGATTAAACAAGATTGATTTCCCCAGGATATGAATATATAGAGCTACAGTTAGCTGTTCACCAAGATTCAAGCTCTGGTGAATGATCATGATTGTAATCTTGCTACAGCTCATCCACAAGGCTTGTCAAGATAAAGAGCAAATCAGAAACAATACCCGTAATCCTCCAGGAATTTGCCATCAGACTGAGTACTTATGTTGTAGTAGGATTTTCCCCCCTTTTAAATCAGATATATATTGACCTGTAGAACTCCTTCACTTGTTAATATTTGCACAGTGCTAAATAATCGATAATGATGCTATCAATTATTAGTAGTAAGAGGATACTGAAAATAACATTTCAGAATATTTCTAAAATGTTTAGAAGGTCTCATGATAAGAGCAACATACACAAGTTAATGCAGTAGGAAATACATATATATATATATATATGTACCTCAGGCTTCAAGGCATCAATAGGTCACACTCTGGGAACAGGGAGAAATGTCTCTCCATTGAAAAAGTTGCACAGTTCAAGCATTATTTTTTAATGCATTCCTCTAACGACTTTGGAATTGGCTATTGTTAGAGATAAAAAGTGGACAGAATGAATTATCTATTCAAGTATCTTTCTGGCACAGCAGCTCGTAAGGAGTGAGACTGATTCCCGAAGCCCTATACCAGGACATGCACCCAGGCGCTATACATTGATTGCATAAAATGCATGACAGTAATTGCTGTGTATCCAAGACTGACTGTCAAAAGAGTACTTTGAAGTAATTTTCTTGCAGCATTAGGAAGACTGCAGCAGAGAAGCTGAAATCACAAAACTATTCCCAGGCTTTCTCAGTTCTCTGAAGTACTTCAACTAAGTTGTATTTCCCCCTAATCTTCAGAAAAGTTAGAAAATATAAACCTTAATAGTTTGACATTTAGCACAAAAAATATATACGATGTGCTTTTATAAGTACTGTCTGCTCCCAAAGTCATGAATTTAAAAGCTATAATGCTAAGTTCAGACCATGAATAGCTTTGGTTTAAGGATAAGCTTGGGATATGATGATTCTGAGTCATCTGTAAGACTAAATTATTAAGGACTTGCTTTGTGCTCTGGGCAAAGATATAAGAACTGAATAAAACATATGTGCTTCCCACACTAAAAAGAATTGCAAGGCTCATGTTCTGTAGAAAGGTCTATTTGCCAGTCAAGAAACAGGGAGAACTGTGGATGTCAGCAATAAATAAGACTGAGGACTTGTTTAATAATTCTACAGGTGAGTGAAAGGTGATTTCTCTGCCAAGTCCTGATATCAGAAAGTGTTTCTCCTGCATGAGTGGTTTATACAGCACAGAAGCAAGGAAGAAATCCCCCCACATAGGGACAAGCCCTGCAGGAGCCACCACAGACCTGACGTGGCAGCTCTGGTACCTACCACTCCACTGCTGTGTCGGAGCCTCAGCAGGGCACGGAGCGTAATGTAAGCTGTACCTGTTTCTACAGAGTTTATGGTGGATTTTTTTTTCCTGGCTTATCAGTATGAAGGCAACTGAACAGCAAAGAACAAGTGCCTTGGTGTCAGCAGGATCCAAGTCCACCTGTATTTTGGGAGGAACAAAACACATCCTGCAAGATGCAAAGAAGCCCTGCCATATTCTTAGGGATGAGTTAGGAGGATGTAAGTGGAGGATTTTCAGAAATGGATCCAAAAATCATTTTCAGTTTTGAACCAATCTGATACCAGTCTTCATACTTACCATGTAAATACCATATGAATTTTGACATCCATTATCTTTGTTTTATTTTGATAAGCACCTGCTATGTTAAATTACACTATTTAATGCACTTCAATCTGTTTTATTTATATATTGTCAGTCTATTATATAAAAAGAAACACTGCAGTGGTAACTTAAACAATTAACCACTTTTGAAACCTCTTTTTATTTTCCCCAGAAGCTGACATAACATGACATAATTAATTATTGTAGATTGCTGGAAATGAATAGTGAATGTGGTCTTATGGCTCACATCTATTTTAGTTAAGCTTATTGTGAAGAGTCTGAAGCAAAAGACTTCGATCTTATTCATACCCCTCAGACTTTCACCAATAGCTTATGTGAATTAAATAACTAGAAAGTAAAAGTGCAGCATCTGATCAGAAGGAAGAGACTGAGCATCAGTTCAACATTTGTAGGAGTTTCACTGCTAGAAGAGCATTAGCTCACTAGCCAAGGAGCAGGGGGAGTTAGTGGAAATAGATGTCACACAGCAATTCACCAAATTATAGGAAAACCCATGGAAAATCATGCTGATTACACATAGGTTTGCTATTTGTATCTTCAAATATCATCAAGAAAGGGATGATATATTATCATAAAAGTGATAAGGATGCAGCTGAAATGCGTTGATCTCTTGAGGTACTGAGAATGCAGATGAAGAACAGGAATAATGTAACAGAAATCTCCATAAATACCTTCATGTCTTTGAGCCTGAAGGACCCTATACACTTGAAAAGCTCCAAATCCTTGCCTTGAATAGCCACTGGCTTAATGAAGCCTTAAACACTCGAAGAGCAGAAACTCAAAGGTTTGGAAGTGTACTTAACTTCATATATGCTTTTCTGCAGATGAGTATAACCCACCTATAATACGAGCTATGCTCATTAAATCTATTATGTGAGAGATCCATTGATAAAAGTGAAAAACACTTTAGAAAAATAAAACAGAACAATAATAAATATTTTCCTTTTTTAGAAAGAAAATAATTTTATTCACATTGGTGCTTTTTCATGAAAAAAAGTTCTGTAGGCAGGTACCAGCTGTTTCAATACAAGATTTTGTTACTGAAAATAGCAAAAATATGGTTTGTGAAAAATCAAACCCAATTCATTAATTTTACTCCAGGGAAAATGTCAACGTGCCTCTGTTAATGAGCCTAGTAGGCCAGTAGCAGAGGTGCATTTTCAGCTAAAACTGGAAGTTGGGGAGACTTCTGTGTCCTTCTGTACAATGCAATGAGCTTTGGTGGGCTCTCAGGCTTCAAAGGCATCAGGATAAGAGACTAGGATAAGACTGGCATGCACGCTGGCTGCTCACATGCGCTGCCGTGACCTGTGCAGCTGGTCAGCGTGCTGCAAGGATGAGAACAGACAGCACCACTGAGGTCACCCTGCTCTTCCAGCCGCCCCAGTCCTTGCGCAAGGCTGCAAAACCCTTGCTTGCTCTCCTGCTTTGGCAAAGAACATACCAGGAATGTTTTCATTCCAGTGTCGTACAGGCTGTACGGCACATACAAAGCAAGGAGATTGTATGTGTTTGATACCAAAGATCATTTCTCACTGGAGAAATATTTATTCTACTCCATGAGACTGATCTCATGGAGTCCAGGGCACTGTGAACTGCTGAGATTTTTTTTTCCTGTAGCTGAAGATCAAAGCGGCCCCAATAGGGGTGGGCAGCTCATACACCAGATGTATTTCTGCATTTGGCGCGAGGGAACAGGGCTCAGGAGTGATCACTGTGCCACCCCAGCAGCGAGCGGGGAGACCACGCTGCGCTCGCAGCTCTGCATGGGAGGATGGGCCTCGCCAAACGGGCGCCTCTCTGTGCTGAATCCTGCCCGTCTTTTCTCCCCAAACCAAATCAGCTCATACACTGGGCTTAATGCAGTCAAGTAGTTCACCTCATAATATATTTAATGATTAGCTGGTGGATTACGTTCCTGTATGGTATTGTATCAAAAGCTTTTGCTAAAATCCAGGTAACATATGTCCATAGCTTTCCTTCTGTCAAGCCTTTTAGATACTTAATCAAACAATTCTTTCAGATATGTTAAGTATGACCATGTTGTGTGAAGTCAAGCTGATTTTTGTTTAAGTCAAATGTGCCATGGAGAGTCCCCTGTGCCACCATCCTCATTCTTTTTTTTTTTTTCCTCCTCATTAAGACTTAAATAAAAGTTGCTTAAGATTTCAAAGATTCAAAAAAAATAAATAGAAGAAAACAAACACAAAGCATTTTAAGAAAGGGTCATCTCTGCTATGATTCAGAAAGATTGTAGCACATCAGCTTTAGCAAATCTTGGCACATTTTTTCTCTGGCCTCCTAGGGTAAAACTGTGCCTGTATTATCAATCCTTTCTAATCACACTTTGAAAAGCTCATTTGCAATATTGTCTGCACAGCCTGAATGAAGCACATGGTTAAATGTCCTGCTAGGTTTCTCAACAGGATTAAATTGACTTTGGTGAAGCTATGTAGAATTACAGGTACTGAGAAAGCGGATCTCCTTCTACCCACTGACAAAAACATTGAAACAAAATTATGGGATATAACGAAGGAGTTGTACATTTGTGATACATTTGCGTACATTGTGCTGTGTCTCTTATGGTTGTTATCAGTAGTTTATATGTTGCTAAGATGGTGATAGGGTCATTATTTAGTCTTTTGAAATTTTAATCTTAAACATTTGCTTTCTTGGTGCATTCTTTCTCCAAATGTGCAAAGGGAAAATCAGGAGCAGAGGTTGTCTCCAGATTTTAAGACAAACTTCAGCATCTTGTGGTTATTTTTCAAAGATTCTGCATCTGCATGTTCTGTCACATATCCACACGTTACATATAGCCATGGCAAGAATCAGATCACTTTTATTAGCCAAATGCTGTTTATCTCTCTCATATAAGTCATATAAGAATGAGCGAGGAGAAAAAGGTTGGGCCCTAATTCTTGCCTTTCTTTATAGTAAAAAAGATCAAATCATTGTAATGTCCATAAAACTGCTTGATTCATATCCTCTACTCGGCGTGACCTAGTTTATATCTGAAATCTCTCATTGTTAGAAGATCATGCCTTTTATAACCCATTCCAATTCCTTCTTCCATCTCATCTTGTTCCCTTTTCTGAACAAGTTATCTCTGTCTAAATAATTCCTTTATTATATTCAATTTCAGGCAATAACGATTATCCCCTTATGCTAGTTCTATTGTCCTGGAAATACTCCAGTGTTGGTAATTGCATTCTGTTGACATAAAACCCCTTCTGCAGCTTCAGCTGGATCCTGCATTCTCCTTTACTTCCTGTCCAAAAGTGCCGTGTCTCTCTGCTGCACATTTCTGAACAGCACACAGAAGTGCTCCTACACTTTCTGCAGCTTGTGCAGTCACGCACTCTCATGCGCATATACGGATAGGATAATTTGGAAAAAAAAATAAAACAAATAACAAGAACAACAACAAAAAATCATAATGAAAGCTTCAGCATCAACAGGAATGCAGCTTGCACCAGAGGAAGAAGATTGTAGCTTCTCTACCTTTTCCTGTTTCTGTTCCTAAGTCTCCCTCATATAATCGGAACAATTATCTGCATTCTTTGAGTACATTCTTCTTACAGTAGCTATTTTGTCTTGCCCTTTTTTTTTTTTCCTGTCTGATGTCTCTGTTTCTTACAGTTTCTGCCTTCTGCCTATTCTTCTTTTTCATCTCTAAAAGGTAGACTTGATTCGCTGCTTGCTTTTGGTGTGGGTTTTTTGATTTTTTGGTTTTGTTTGTGTGTGTGTGTGTTGCACCACACCTATCCAAATTCCTTTCTGGTCACCTCATTACATAGGCATCCCTATCTTTCTCTTACTACTTCTATGGACCCTTAGACCACAGATCTGGAGTGCTTTACTCTTCATGTGCCACCATCTACTGGCTTCAGGGCAGGTTTCTCTCTCATATTAACCCCTTTATTCGCAACCCTGATGTTTGGGCAGAGTTTAACACATTCTCACATGTTTCCAGAAGAAGTTTAACATGTTTGACAGCACCATCAGCCTTCCTGATTGTGCAGTTTTTTGCTGTTCTACACTCAGGTTTCAGATTTGCCACACATTATTCACTATGCTAGTCAGCATTTTGATTTCATGTCTGAGGTTGCGTTCTCCAATGACAAAAATAAAAAAGAAAAAGGGAATAGAAAACAGAACAGGAAAAAGTGTTGTTAAAAGTTGCTGTACACATGGACTCTTCTTTCTGATGTGGTCTGAGTATTAAAAAATTCGTCAAAATTTTTAAACATTTTAAACAAACATTATAGAATAAATTCTTTAGTGCAATACATTGAATAAATCTTTTACTTAGTATGCATGTTTGACACTAACACCTTTCTCCCTGCATTCTGCCAGACTTTATCCAACATTAAGCCCATGATACTGAAAAGAACCAACCTTTCAGCTGTGTTCATGTCCTTGGGATGCCCAATTTTTACATATAGAGTTTGGTTTTTAGAGTTTAGGTCACTGAGAGCACTGGCAATTAGGCTACTGTGAGAAATAGAGGTATGTAAAATTAGTGCATATTTTAGAGCACCTATTTGTTTCCAATGCTTAAGTGTAGCGCTAAAAAACGCATTTGAGAAAAATAAGCAAATAAGAAAAAGTTAAAAGCAGAAATATTCAAGCTATTTGAGAAACACTTGTGTGATTAAAAAAAAATGAATGGCTTGCAAATAGATCCTTATTTTAACTACTGTAATAAATATTTTTGTTATGCGGCTTGAATGAATAATTTCCAGTTGATGAAATGATTCAAGAGAACACTCTGATGTGACTAATTGTTATTTGTGATATTTTCCTGGTTATCTAAGGCTTATGAGTTTTACTCCCACAGTGGAGTAAACAATAAAACAGTGATAAACAAATAACATTTTCATTTATTCACACATATTTTCTCATTTACATGATGAACAGTCATTCCCAAAACATTTACTTAAGGCATCTGCCTAACTTGAAGTAGACATTTTAAGTTTTCTGCATGCTTCCTAGATTGGACATATGTGTTTAGTGAATGCAATAGCAGATACTCAGAAGGCTGAAATGAAAAAAAAGAGAAAGAAAAAAAAAATCCCAGAGCTGCTAAATATCAAGTAGTTCTAAATTGAATGTAACCACTCAGAAAAAGACTAGTCATAATTTTGGACTGCATGATAAGAATTCTTTCTCGGTGAGTTACAGAAGTTAAAATAGCGCCAACTACATCTTAGGTTGTATTAGTAAATAGAGAAAGAAAAAAAAAAAGATGGTATTCTATAAACTGGCAATGTGTCCTTACTTTGAAAACTATGTTCCATCTGGTTGCCTCACCGCCAATACAAAATACCAGAAATAGAAAATATGTAGAGAAGTACAGCAAAAATGATCAAAGTAACCAAAAAAAGAAAAAGAAAGAGAGAGATTTGTCACTGGGAGTACATGTCAGACCCAAAGTGGCTGTGCTTTAGAAAAGGTTACATGGTGCCTATAAAAATTGCATAAACAAGAAGGCTGTAGGGTGGAATATATATTATTTCAAAATATTTTGCTGTTATTTGAGAGAGAGAAAGCTAGAAATCCATTGCTCTTTTTTGACAGGAATGTTTCTTCAGATGCTATTTGTTTGGCTTCAAGGAATGGGTGATGATTTGGGTCATTTCATACTTTAACTAAAGTGATTTCACCCATATCTAACATAGGGTAGAGCAGGCATCAGGCTAACCTTCCTTCACAGTTCAGTAGATGAATCTCAGACCTGACCTCTAATATATCACAATTATTAAAACTCTGGTATTCCGCTCTGCTTTAAACATGGCAATTTTTGCCACAAGGCATGGTAGTTTTTCAAATTCCCAGGATCAGGACTGTTAGCAACTTGATCACAGCAACTTGGTGAAAACATTTACCTACTTCAGTACTCAGCCCTTGCTCTTCTAAATAAGTGGAGACCACAGCAACGATATTATCACACAGCAAATTTCCCTCTTTGCTACACTGGTCCAGTTAGGGCTCTGCATCAGCTAGTGCACACAGAGTTACGTCTTTTCTGTTAATTGCTTTCCTGGGACATAGTTGATTTCTAAAGGTGCACTTTTAACTCACTAGAGAGCCAACCAGCAGCCGTATGAATCTAAATCAAGGGCTAGGTCAGCATTCTTAAAGTTACTGTAATATCTTCCCAAACAAGTTGTTAAGCATTTTAGGGAGGAGGGTCACATAATATTGTTTTCTATCATAGGAAATAGGTGCAGTTTTGACTCTCATCTAACAGTGGAGACAAGGTTGTAGAATGAGAGCTGAGTAATTTTCCATTATGGCTGCTGCAGAATGCTAGATAATAGCATAAACTGTTAATTATTTTGTCTTAAGAAAGAGCTGGTGGAAAGAGTGGGTTTTTTAGGTTATCCTCAAAGAAAGAACAGTGCAATACTCAACTGATTATAAGAGGAATTTTTCCTTCCATGCTCCATTTTTTTAAGCAAAAAATTGATCAGAAAGTCAAATGATGTAATGAGGAATGAAGTGGAGAAAATGTTTGGATAAAAAAATGCAACATTTACTTGCATTTCTTCTCTATTTGCACACAAACACAGATACACTTACTGTATGCCTAGAATACAAACTTGTAGAGCTTTCAGTTTTGAAATGATGAAAACTTTCATCCTAATAGATAGTACTAATTTGCCTTTGCCTTTGAAATAAAGCAAACAGAAAAGTTTTGTTTTCTCTGATCTTACTTTGAATGACACTGATTCATCAGAGTTCAGAAAAACTGCAAAATCCTAAAAATCCACAGCCAGTGCTAGAGAAGTGATCAATGAGAATTTGTTCAGCTGAAAAGCGTCATTATTGAATAAAACTGTCTCTAACAAAAATAGTCTAAAAATCCATTTCCATTCAGCCATCGATCAGCGCTATCAGCTTATCTTCCCAGCTGTTTGTCTAGGTAAGAAGTGGCCAAAAAATGAGGTTTGTTACAATTGGTATTTCTCTGCTTTTCATTTGCTACTGCCACCCTTTTTTTTTGTGGAGGAGGAGTACAGATGCCTGAGTTATGTATCTCCCGACCCCACATTAAACGTGGAAGGAGAGGATATACAGGACAACCCTTCCCCATGCAGCATCTCTGTCTCATGTATCTGCTGCAGAACAGAGCTGATGCCATGTGCTGTCTTTGCCAAGAAAAAAGGAATCAATAGCAAAAATAATTCCCCCCTCCAAGACGCATGCTTACCAAGACCCAAAAACAAAAATTAGAAATGCAGGGTGATAATATGCTTTCAGCAATGAAGTTACAGTTGGACAGGACAGCTTTTTGCCAAATGGTCACCCACACCATAGTGCAGGAGATCGTAAGCAAACAATGTGTCTCAAACAGCTCTGTCATGCTAGAACCCAAATGAAATTCTTAGTCAAACCAGGAAAAGTAAAAACAAAGCATACTACCAATTCCTTATTTGAGGAAATGAAGATTAATGTGCATGAGTATGCACAGAGCTCTCTGATATAACAAAACCAACAAAATATATATTCAAAGTATTATTTGGTTCTGCTTTAGCAGCTTATAAAATCCTTTAACCAAAAGAATGTTCATATCATAGCACGACATTGTTTGAACTTTTAGTATGAGAAATGTGTTATGAGCAAAAGAGGTTTGTGTTTATCTGTGAATTGGATGTCACCATGTTCAATTTCATTTCTTCAATTTTAATTAAGAGTCTAAAGGAAAGTGTCATCATTTTGAGACTAAGACTTAAATGCAGAAATCTGTGAGTAAAAGTGTAGGAAACAGAGAGGAATTTTCCATGATTAGAGGAAGACGAAGTGGCCTTAAGTGTAGTGATTTTATTGTGTTATAGTTTGTCCGTGTGATATAAGGTGGTATCAATCAGTATATTCACTGGTTACTGATACAACAGAGCATCTGTGTTTCCTGACTAACAGGTATTAATGCAATAAGATTGCCTGAAAATATTCCGTATATTCAAAGTATGCTCAATGGTAATGTTTTGTTCTGCATTACCCAGTAGCATCACTTACTTTAAGATTACATTGAGATTTTAAAACATTTTCCATAACTTGTGACTTACAGAAATTTCTTCTATGGGAGGAGTTTGGGGTTTACTTGTTTGCTTTATGGAAAAAAAAAAACGTATAAATATATATATGTGTGTGTGTGTATATATAAAAATATATATGGCTAAAATGGCTCCAAGTGAAAACAAAATAATCTTTC
The DNA here is from genome assembly GCF_059628265.1 of Tinamus guttatus. Classification (NCBI taxonomy): domain Eukaryota; kingdom Metazoa; phylum Chordata; class Aves; order Tinamiformes; family Tinamidae; genus Tinamus; species Tinamus guttatus. The sequence continues at coordinate 11,922 of NW_028288680.1, forward strand.
TCTTTTCAAGAGAAGTATACTCTAGTTCATGTAAATGAGGAATGACAAAAATTTACACTTTTAAGTTCATTGACAGTTGGCTGCTTAACTGAAAAATAAAGGACTAGTAAACAAGTAGTAAGTCTTTTAAAATTGTTTCATGCATGCATTGAAGCAGTATTGGCTAATGCTGCAAACTATTATGCGAATTGGTTGCTAGTATTTGTAGACAAAGCTTTCCCTGTAGAAATAATCCAATGCCAGATACTTGACATCCTGTTGAGAGATTTCAAGAGGGCTTTGTAAAATAGCAACATAACTCAGAATATCAGAAACAAGTATATAGGCTACTACAGAGGCAGAAATAAAGCATCCTTGGGATTAGTTCTTTTATCCTTTGAATAATAAGGCTTGTACGGGGAATTCAAAGACTAACACTTACGGTAGACATATCAGTTCTAATGGCAGTGCATAGTAATTATCATAAATATGTCAACTTTTTGGCATATGTATTGTTTCCTTCTGGCTTAATTTGTCAGTTTGAGGGTCCGATAAGACCTTGTATTTTTGAAGAATTTGTATTGTATTTTTGAAGAAAAAAAAAAAAGGTGCTGCAATGTTGATTAGAGTTCAGAATACCAGATTCTATCAAGCTCTTCACCCAGGTACTCTGTGAAGGCTGCACACCCTCTACTTTGGGCCAGCTGATGGCTTCTGTGGAGCCTTTTGTGAAACTGACTTCTGTGTTAATGAGAAGCATATTTATTCCTTCTGTTAAATCAGCATTGAATTGCTGCTTATTGAACTGCAAAAAGATATTTCAGATTTCATCCTTCTCCCCTTTTCCTCTGGAGTGTACCCTGACATACTAGAAGGGCTTGTGCACTCCTGGAAACATTAACATTGTAGTGGAGAGAAAAAGACTGATGATCTGAAATACCATAAAGTATCAGGGAAATACAAAGGAAATTAAATTCTCTTTCTTTCCTGTAAAAAATAGAAAGATAAATTAAATGAGATTATTAGCACCATTAAAACAGGGTCTGTTTTCCTAATTAAAGTGTGTAAGAAAGTGTCTAGGAAACAGCCAGGAGATCTTAAGCTGCTTCATTACATACCACACGCCACTAGATCAGCCTTAATTGACCTGAAGCTTTGTTATTTCCTGTGCTTGCCTACATTTAGGCCATAAACACACTGAGAGAGAACTGACTGGGGAGGGCTGACAGCTAAAGCAGCTACCAAGTGAGCTTTCCGTTAGCTACCAAAATGTCTGGCAGTTTTCAGGTGTTTCTTTTCCTATTTAAGGACTGTATTTTCAATGATCTGCTAATATCCTGTGCATCATGCAGCGGTTTAACATAGTATATAGAGTGAGAGCTAATGAATCTGATTTTCATTGCCTTTTGTATCTGTGGCAATGGGATTGCTCACGTAAATAGAGCCATTTTTTCCTCTTAGTTGCTACTTCTTCACACAACAAACGTCTTTATTCCAAGCGGTGTTGGGGTGTTGACTACTCAAACCAGGACATTTGTAATCAATAGTACTGGGCTTCAAACTAACAGGACATTAGCCAAGGTCTAGGAGATGTATCAAAATGTCTTCTGCTGAGCTTCATACCCAGCCTGCAGCTTAATCTGCATGGCATGGCTCAAAATCACACAGTCAAGTCAGCAAAGAAAACAAACTGGATTATACAGGGAAGAAATGCCAGAAAGCAGTATTTCCATGCACAGGGCAAAAATACCTGGAAGGCAGCATTTCCATAAATTTCATTATGATGCCATCCTACTGGTCTGAGTTCTCAACCAACTGTTAGCAGTCACTGTGAGGTCAAAATAGCTCATCACTTTATCAGGATTATTGAGGGTATGACTGAGGACTTAATAGTCTGGTAGGTGCTTTTTGTCACAATTTAATGGTATATTGATCTTGCAGAGTGAACAATCATGACCTTCAACTGCTTAGAGACGCTTTCAAGGGGAAAGGCTTAAGGAGGTTATTCATAGGGAACTGGGTACAGCAACCCATCTAGATGGGTGCAAGAAAGCGATACTAAAGAGCATAGTGATTTGGGAAATGTTTTCCTGTGTAACAACACCTGTTAAGAAGGAGTTCACAAAAGATTAATGAAGAGCCATTATTATCATAGGCAATCAATAAGGCAATCATGGGTATCTTTAGTAGACAGCAGATTCAGGTCTATGCTATTTAGCATCTATGCTTAAAGGTATCTTTGCTTGGAGTACAGCAAGTGTCAAGACAAGATTATTAACTAATCAACCAAAACTATGCAGTTGCATTTCTGTGGTGTAACAAAAGGTTATGGAAGGAAGCAGCTGTGCTACAGAAATGCACTTTTAGAAGTTGAGCTCTCAGTACTCTCTCATTCTGTGAGAGGACTATTTTCAGTTAAATTTTTTTGCAGTAATTCTTAATATTAATCGAAAATAATAAGTCAGAAGGATTGGTTAAATATCTGAAGATTCAGAAACTTCTTCTATTCAGAAACGTCTACTTTGGAAAATTTTAGTCTTTCTTCTGACCTGCTCAGTCGTTGCTTACAAAGATGAGCATGGATCTTGATCTAATAGCAAAAGTCACTATTGAACAATGAAAACAACAACGGGTCAGTTTATTATAATTAATCCACATGTATTTTGGGTGCAGAAAATTGTATATTTGGAAAGAGAATCTGACTCTACATTTGTGTATATTTGCTCTGTGTTTATTTTCTGTTGTCATATAGGTTAATATATCTTTAGCTTGAAAACAGTTTTCTGTTGTAGTAGAACGGTCTGCTCATTTGCATTGCATTAAAGTTTTGTAAATGCCTGTTATGCCATTCATTGCATTGCCTAACACTGCAGCATCAAGCATGCTGAGTGACAGACCTTCCAGAAAGGCACTCTCTTTTCTGTTTTGACAAAGGTACATCTAGTAGGCATTTTAAGTCTGTCAGAAAAAAAAAAAAAAAAAAGAAAAAAAAGTTGAATATTTAGTTCTTGATATACCTAGATTCTACAATCCTATATCATAATTCTAATACAGCTGATTGATAGGATTTTTACCATCAGTCTTGCCTTGAGTGAAAATTAGTTCAAATGAGCAAGGAACTATAATGACCTTTAAAACCCCCCTCAATACTTTATTGAATAAAATGCACAGAAAACAAGGCAGTATACCATATTGAATGTGCTTTACTTGAGGGTTGAGGGGAGAGAATTTGTTTGAAATCCAGTAAATAGCCAATAAAAATTCACCTTGCCTCTATATTGTCCTAGGAGAGACAATCTCATTTACATTTATTAGAAGTAATGATGTAGTGTCCTGCAGATAATTAACACAATAAAATGCTGCTAATTTCACAGTGTCATTATAAAATTTGCCAGTTTAAATTAGAAAGTGATTAACCCTCTGAGTAAGGCAATGACATTTCCATTCCCAGTCTGTGAATTAAATTTGCAAGATTTTTTTTCACTTTGAAAGTTCATCTTTCTTTCCTCTGATGTAGTCCTTTGCTTTTCAATACCCTCCTCCCCACACTCCAACCAATGAGGAAATCTGATGGTTAAACTATCTGAATCCATTATTATTTTACACTCTTAAGTCAAGCTCATACCTCAGGCATGGACATGTTAGTTACAGGAGGATAAAGTCTCTCTTAAAAGAAAAAAGAACTAATAATCCCTGATAAGCAGAGGTTCACTGAGTAATGAACTTCTTGTTGGTGCATGTAAAAGAAGAAGATTTTTCCATTAATGAGGTGTCTCCAGAAAGAGCTTCTTTTCCTATAATGACAGCAAATCCTTAACCTTTTGCCTGGACACTACTTTATCCATTTACTGTATCTAGCTCTTCCACAACCACTGTTAATTAATACCTTAAAAAGGAATAAACTCATTAAAAGAATAGATTTATTGCACACTAATTTAAATATTCAAACTCAAGTGAAATCCTCTTAAAGAATGTTTAATGAGGGAAAAAAAACCAAAATGAATGAAAACTGAAGTTAATGATAGAATTGTCCAACCCATTAAAACAACTATTAATTGAATAAATGTAATACATGAATTTATAATGCTGCTAAAAATATGGTTGGTTAACTGCCCCAACCCCCTTCCTTACACGCACACACACAAATGCAAGTAAAAGAATAAATTAGCAATACTCAAAGACTACACTTCTAAAATGGACTAAATATTTCCAAAGTAGGTAAGTTTACTTGACAAATCCTGTTAAATGATAATGATATTTAGGCTTAACTCCCCTTCCCCCCAAATTTAATTAGAAATAAAATCTAGACTAGTAGCCTACAGATTTTTCACATGTTCATGGTGGGTCATAAGTCTTCTTATTAACAGAAAATACCTCAATTGGAAAACTTGCTCCAACAGACAAGGAATGCAAAGATTAATACCTCACAATTTTCCATATGAACCTTGCCCTTGCTTAAGAGCATTCCTGAGATGCCACCGATACTTACTGCACTACACCACCAGTACACTTTGACAAGGCCATTGATTTTTGTTTCACCAGTAGGTACCAGGCAATGTTGATGCATTTGAAAGATCTCACTGGAGCCTGCTCCAAGCTGAGCCTGAGCCATGGTCAAAACTCTGAGAGCAGAAGTTTAACTTGGTTCATCTAAACAAGCATGGGGCAGCTCACCTGAGTGCAATTAAACTGAGCTGCACTCAATTGCATGATGTGGAATAGACCAGGAAGCAGTGCACAGTTTCATTCTTGCTTTAGCTGCAGAGAAAAAACTGCTGTATAACACATTCAAAATAAGAAAGATATTTATTTTTGTTATGAGGAGCCTAGATTTGTCTCTTTAAACCACTTTTTTAAGTGTAGCCCCGATGAGGAATTTACTTGATGCAAATATTTAAAAGGTTCTGGTACTGATACCTGGTAAACAAATATGTTTGGCTTCTCAAATATATTTTATATAAATAAAATATAGGCAGCTATGATTTAACTCCATCAAATAAAAGCGTCTCATTGGTTTCAAGGGCTGTAAGGAAATAGCAGCTACAGTAGCTTCCACCATCTGCTAATGCCCAGCTCAGGCCTACAAAGCCTTGTGCACCAAAAATGTCATATGCTCTATTTACATGTGTTGCAATTTGATGGGTGTGGGGGCGCAAATTTGGTAAGAGATGAATCCCCTTGCGTTCCAGACGATCCTCAAAGGTTAGAGGGGCTGGGGGCAGCTGGACTCTTCTCTTAATAGGTTACCAAATTCAGTGGTAACTATAGGCCCGACTCTGGCAGTATTGGATTCACGAACACTCTGCTGACCATAGGTCCGATCACCTTCCTAGGAGTAAATTGAGTTTCCAAATAGGGTGATCAACTATAAGTTCGACTCTGGCAGTGCCGGATTTGCAAACAGTCTGTCAACTATAGGTTCGATTGCCTTCCAAACAGCGAATCGAGTTCCTGAATAGTGTGATTAGCTATAGGCCCAACTCTGGAAGTACCGAGTTCACAAACAGCCTGTCGACTGTACGTCCGCTTGCCTTCAAAACAAGTAGTCCAGTTCATGAACAGCACAATTTGTTCAAATGCAAAATTTGGAGAACAGGTTTCAAATGTCAGTACAGGAAATTCTCTAGTACAGTGTGGGGTTCTTAGCTAGTGTACAAATGTGCAATCATGACTCACCCAAAAGATGGGAGAGGGGTCTCAGTCCTGAGGAGTCTCCTCAGGTGGTGTGCTGACCAGAGCGGAGGAAAGGGGTTCAGCCTGTCAACTGACCCAGAAGTTATGATGGAGTCTTCCCTCTCTCCCTTCTTTCTCCTCCTTCTTCTTTCTTCTTCTTCTGTTGTTATCACCCCTTTCTTCCTACTATATTCCTCCTTAGTTCACCTTTTACATATTTTCTTTTACATTTAGGTGGAGCTTAAGTGACTGTAGTCATATTTTCATTATTGATGGGTTTAAAGTCTCCAGAGTTAATCGAAAAACTAGAGAGCATGCTCAGTGAGGAGTGGTCGTTCCTTGAAAGCGCCTAACTTCTGGGATGGAGTTGTGTACTCATATTATAATGAGATTAGAATGGAATTTTGAGCAAAGTGCATCAGAAGGGGGCTGATCTGCCACTATTGTTGGCCCAGCACCAGACATCTTATCGTACTATGTGGCTTATCAGCTGCATGGTATGACCAGGTTGCCACCTCTGCAGGGAGTACAACAGAGTTTGGCCGTAGTGTCTTCACTCCACTCCACCCTCCATTCACTCGTCATCTGCACACCACCCCCTCCATAGGGAAGCCAACGAAGTTTGGTCATGGTGTCTCTGTTCTGCTCCACTCCTCATTTACTCCTATTAGTATGTGCTAGGAGGGCAGATTGCGTTGCCAAGGGAATCATGGAGAAGTAGATTTCGCACATATCAACCATCCTGGAAGAGATAACTGTCTTTCACCTCAAGCAATCCTCTGTAATGCCATAACTTCTGTTAGGCTCTAGTTTTCCTTTAATTTCCCCTTTTTCAAGCAATTCTCTCACAACATCAATAGACTGTAATTGCCCCAGAATGGATAGCATGGTCTGGATTTACTGCCTTTGCAGCTTGATGTACAATTCTCCAAGGACAGTAGTCTTTAGACCACAGAAAACTCACCTTGTGGAGGGAAAGAAGAAAACTGAATACTGCTTAAAAAGGGATTGAGACCAGGCAAAGAAGACCAGGTCAGAACTAGAGAACTTCATCTAACATTTCCAGCTCTTGAAAATCTCAGTTGGGCACCTTTTTGAGCCAAGATCACCTTCATTCCTGTTAGCCCATGGTGATTTGCACCACAGCTTCCCAACAGAAGTCAGCTGGCATTTGCAGACAAACACATCCAGAGAAGGACTGAGGCCGTTGAGGCATTAGAAAAATCATCTTCACATTGGAAACAGTACTCAGGCTCTTGGAACTATGGATTTTCTGTAATTCACCGATTTTCTAGAGTTTACCATTTTGTAACTACCTCGAGAACTATCCATCAAGCTTTCATCTGCCTATTCATTAGACTTTCAGAAACTCCCTTCAACAGTCCATATTATGACTTATCCTAACACCAGCACACTAAGAGCTGGGGGACAGCTCTCACAATATCCAGCCACAGCACATTTCTTATGAGGAGACACTCTGTCCTGCTACCAAAGACTAATTCTATAGGGACTGGAAATGCTTCATGGATTCTTTTCCCTCAAAACCAGCCTAACCAGTTCACTGCTGCTCGTGCTCTGCTAGGTTTAGAGAAAGAGCAGATTTATTCTTCCCACCATATCTTAGATAGAGTCTGGGCTTCTTTTAAACTTAGGAAAATAACTGTTTTAATTTTGTAACTTAAAAAAAAACTACACACATTTGAATATGGCTACATAAGAAAGAAGAAATGGGAGAAAAGCATAAAAATAAACTTTCCACATAACAGCTTCACCTATATGAAAGAGAGATGTTAAAGCAGAGAACAGATAGCAATTGCTGAGGTAAACTTGAATGAGTATTCAAGAGCAGTACAAATCTAAGTGATATAGACATTTTCATCACAAATATTACTGCCATTAGTCTTTCTAAAAACCCTGTGAAATTCTTACCTTCTTCATATACCAGTGTTTTTGTATTATTACAGAAAGCTTATGGGTAGCACCTGCTATATTTAACATTGCAAAATAGTTTGTATTATACTTACTTGTCTTTGCATATTCATGATTCTCTGGAACATTCACTTCTGGGGCCTGAAAATTTTAAACTTTTATCTCTGCCTGAAATAAATACTTTCTAAAATCCCCTGCAGCTATTTTTTAGTTCAATATGGTGGAAAAATAATAATTCACGTTCTCATTAAAAAAAACTTATTCTACCTTTAAGAAAACTGAGCAAAAATGGTTTCAGGCATCAGGTTTGATGCCTGAAATTCAAAACCTGACATTTGATAGAGTTTGGAGCTGTATTTTCCTTTGCTGTTACAAACAAAAATTGCAAAACATCTCAGATGATAAGACCAATTGATAACAATCATCCCAGATATTCTCCTTTCTTGGCTGCTCATCCCTGTCTCACTGGGTAGAGGCTAGGTAACTGTTTGAAAATAATGGTTTTGTTTTTACTAGTTTAGTGATCTGCTTACCATCAGAGTAAGAGCTGAGGTGAGGAGGAAGAAGGACCAGAGTCAATTTCACTTGATCAGTGCATTCATGAAATTACACCTTAATTTCAGCATACCACTTAGCCATGAAATTTAGATTGAAGAAATTTGATTTCTTGTTTTTAAATTACTGAAAACAGCCTGAACTTCATGATTTCAACTAAGGCTATCCTCCATGCCCCTGTAAATTTGACTGAGGCACTTTAATATGCATTCTTTCAACCATGCAATGGCTTTTAAAACTCTCTTTCTCACTTTCTCATCTTTTTCTTACTGTTTTTAGGAAGGACATTATTTTGAGTTTTGTTATGAGCTCTTAAAGATGGCTAAATAAAGGTAATCTCAAACTGTATCTTGGTTTAAAACCAAAAGAGCAAGATTTCCAAATCTCAGTACCTGAGAAGAAGACTTTAAAAATTTAGTTTGAATATCTCAGTAGTTGGTATGATATTCAAAAGTGCTACTCATCTCCTAGAGAAATCACTAGGATTTTGTCATATGGAAGTTTTACGGGTGGAGTTTAATGTGTGTGGAGATTCACGAGATATACTTTTCTTCCTTTATAAGAAGATCTAAAGCCTGAGGAAATAAAATTTTATATTTTACAATGAAACTGTAAAATAGAAAAATTGTTTTTGATAGAAATGATGTAAAATTCCAATTATTGAGTGCAATGTGTAAAGAGTTAGAGTTTCGATCTCATTTCAGTTCATGCATCTATAAGGCTTATATATATAGTCAGGTATCCCTTTTGTATTCAGAAGTTTCAGCTTCTGTCTAAAGATGCTAAATTTAAATTGCTTGGGTAACATCTCAGAGAATACCATGATTATTTGGAGCAAAACTGCCACCAAATAATAGGGAATGGCTACTATAATTTAGAAATTCACTTGCAGACTACATAAAATATACTAAATCCTGATTATTCATTCTGAGAGAAAGAAGGGCATGTGAGCTAAGTGATATCACTAATATTCAAGTCAGGTGCTGTATGGCAAAAGTGTCAACCTGTGTTTCAAATCAGGAAGCATACCCTGTGGCGCTGGAATTATCTTATGGTTTGTTTAGCCTTGTTTGCATTTGCACCCAGTTCCTTAGTTCTTGTGCACATCTTGCAAGCATATCAGCATGCTACATAAACAGGTATAACCACCACCTTATGACAACTCCTCCTCTCTACACATGATAAATCACAAGTCAGCACAGCCAAATTTTGCCCTCCTGATGTTCTGGGATGAAGGACTACTTTGATCTCTAGTACCCAGGAGGCTATTCCATCAAGAGATGTGAAGCATGGAGTGGATAGCCTGTGCAAGGCTCTTTACCAAGAGGCAGAGCATCACATCCTGCACCAGGAGGTCACCTTCTTTATCTGCCCTGATCAGGATAGATCAGAGAATGAGAGATCCCTATCTTTGCTGGAATCCTCATGGATGTGAGAAGCACCCGTGGTCTGGAGGGCTAATTTTTTGGTAGCCTTACCGAAAGCCATGTCAGTTCCTGTCAGAGAAAAGTTGAGGAAGATGCCTGAGTAATAGGAATGCAAATGAGCACTTTCAGGTACCAATGAGGAGAACTCTACCCTTTGTGAAGCCATGGTCTATACAAGATGGGGAAGGGAAGAAGTGGATGAAAGGCTCACTGGAAGCTGAGGAAGCTATGGTGGTGTTTTGATTTTTGCTCCACTACCCTTATATCACATCAGTATGATGTGACATAGAAATCACAACAATCATTATCACTTCCAAGAATGCCTGCAGTTTTGTAGGTAGCGTTTCCAACACAGGAAGCTTCTTGGGCTTCTGGTCCAAAAGCACTGAATCTGCTTCAAGGGGGATACAGTAAAACCAGGACCACAGACGTAATCACATCCTGCTCACGGCTGTATTCCACATGCAGACAATATCCTTGCCTGTGATGGTACAATGTGGAGCTAGTTACGTTGACCCACTGCTGATGTCATTTGATCCAAAGAATCAATAACAGCCAGCCTTCACTGCTTCACCATGAAGCAAGGTGATGATCCTCACCTAGAGCAATATAGCTATGCAATTAGGTTAGTAAGGAAAACAGAGTTATGTACTTCGTGAAACTTTACCTCACATTCGATACATTTTGTGGATGTTCCTACTCTGAGTCTTCAGTGTGTCCTAAACCAAGCCTATATACCCTTTTTTTCCCCCATATCCCTCTCACCTTATTTTTAGGGATATGTGTCAATGTAATCATAGAATCATAGAATGCTTAAGGTTGGAAGGGACCTCTAGAGCTCATCTAGTCCAACCCCCCTGCACACGCAGGGTCACCTAAAGCACGTGGCACAGGACTGCGTCCAAGCGGGTTTTGAAGATCTCCAGAGAAGGAGACTCCACAACCTCTCTGGGTAGCCTGTTCCAGTGCTCTGTCACCCTCACTGTTAAGAAATTTTTCCACAGATCTAGTCTCTTGCACTATGCCAGGAGCAGGATCTTGGTAAGTAAATACCTATATAGCTCTTGCAAGGAAAATTGCAGAAGTCAGCCCATCAAACCATGTCCTTGTGTGCCTTGAAAATTCAAGAGGCTCCAGCAGTATCCTCCCAGCCTGTCTGTTTGTGGGCAAACTCTGGGAAATCTCTGGGCTTCTGGTAGGACTTCTGAAGGCCTCAACACCCCATGTCAGAACAAGGCATGCTGTTTCCTCAACCAAAAATGTTAGGAGCTGGGAGAGGATCCTAACAATCAGTTGTGTGTATAGACATGGTCTGTGCCAAAGGACCAAGATACATGAGATCCTCCCTGTATTTGTATTCTTCCTGTGTGTGTTCTTCTGTACAATGTTATGTATGAGCATATAGGATTAGACACCAGGAGTTGCCAGGAAAGTTACTGTGTGATATCCAAAACAGGATTAAAAATAATTTTATTTTCTTATAAAATTATTAGTCATGATATAATATTAAGAAGTATATTTGATATAATCATGTTAACAACATCTCTATGAAACAAAGTCTCTCTGAACTCATTCTAATTCTAGTTCAGAGAAAGACTAGAGCCAAGATCGGTTTTAGCATGGAAAAAATTTAGATAAAATTTACATGCCCAAGTCCAAGAATGAGACACTCAGATACACCATATTTTTGATGTTCAGATGTTAAATTTTATAGGTTCTTAAGTAGAAAAAAAATCCAAGTCTCCTTCTGAATATGCTCCAGATGCCCCAAAACTTACACAGGATTTTCAAACCATGCATTTTTCAAAATAAATGTTCCCAGAAAAGTCAAATTTATCAATTGTGTTTTTAATATACTTCCAATGTCTCTAAAACAGCAACTCCTGAAATATCACTGTGGCTACAGCCACTGTAATTAAAACCCACAGGGAAAAGAGTAATATGCATTGATACACAGTTTCATGTTTAGATCCAGTACCAGATCCACCAGGTGGATCATACTCCACAAGGTGGACAGATTTCTCAGCCTCTTTGTCTTCCTGAGGAGATTCAAATGTTTCCCATATTAATAAGGTTGCCTCAATTACTAAGGTACCTTTTACATACATATGGTGGTAGACATTACGCCTTTTGGAGGAAGGAAAAAAAAAAAGACTATTTATTTACTCAGAAGAGAGGACTCATAGCTCTCCAATCCAGGATTTTTCCATTTGTCTAAAGATTTTGAAAGTACTGCAGGTACCTCTATATCATATTATCATATGATAAAGTCAACCCTTAATGAATTAATCTCGATTTGTCTCCAGACAAGGCATTAAGCCATTAGATACCATGTAATTTCCTCAGATGTGTTAAATGAATGTAGGAAAAACACCTCCTTCTAACACAGATAGCTTTCTGCAGCTATTTGTGAAGATCTCACACATTTCCTGCTTTGTTCATTGAAATTTCTCTTTCATTTTGTAATGAATACAATGACACTTGGCAAACATCCATTAAAAGTGTTAGAGGTAAATTTTTAATATCCTATTCCTTAATGTTAATGAAAATATCATTCACCTATGTTGTGAGCAATACTTTAAATTAGCTAAGATCTTGGCAGTGAGTGCTGGAACAGCTAAACCCACAGCGAAAATCTGTGGCTTCTTAATTGCTTTGTCTTCTACATTATGGGCGACAAATTCAATGTTTACACATAAGTCAATAAATACTAGACGTCAATCCCTTCATTAGCGATTTCTGAAAGTTTTGTTCACCCTTTTTTTCCTTTCTTCTTACATTTGCTAACAAAGGTGTAAAATGTATACTTAGAAATAACATAGCTATTATTTTGCTGCCATTGGCAATGAGCTTTTCATGTTAAAATGTCGGAGACTGATAACTGTGTATCTTGTAACAAAATGAATCTAGCTATGCAGACAGAAGAAACAAGAGGTTCTCAGCAGCAATGAGAAGGGTACACTGCTGAAAATATTTTCAGCGTTCGGACCTTAACATGAACTTTCAGAGTACCGACTAATTTAGATCTACAAAAGACTGTTTTCATATCTTGGTAAATTCCATACTCCTTCCCATGATGCCTCTTTTTGTTGCATCACGTCTTGCAGCTCAGTCTGAGTAATTTAGGTTCCCAATAAATCTCATATGGGATTGCAATTTGTCATTTCTTCATTCTCCTTATACTAAGGCACCCATCTCCTACAAGACACCATGCTTGTCAACAGAGGATAAAACTGTGGGTATGCAGGTGTTTTATTCTACCTCATGGACCAGCTGGTATGAATTGTCAGCCTGTGATATCTCACTGCTACTATAATTTTTTTGTTTGTACTAGACATCAACTCTGATGAGGCCACATCTGAAATACTGTGTGCAGTTCTGGGCTCCCCAGTACAGGAGGGATGCAGAACTTCTAGAGAGGGTCCAGCACAGAGTGACAAAGATGGCTAAGGGACTGGAGCACCTATCGTGTGAGGAAAGACTAAGCGAGCTGGGCATGTTTAGCCTGAAGAAGAGAAGTTTGAGAGGGAATATGTACAAATACTTGAGGGAAGAATGTAAAGAGGATGCGGCCAAACTCTTCTCGGTGGTGGCCAGTGACAGAACAAGGGGAAATGGGTATAAATTTAAACACAGGAAGTTCCATCTCTATATGAGGAAGAACTTCTTTACTGCGAGGCTAACAAAGCCCTTGAACAGGCTGCCCAGAGAGGTTGTGGAGTCTCCTTCTCTGGAGATCTTCAAAACCCACCTGGATGCCACCCTGTGCCACATGCTCTAGGTGTCTCTGCTTGAATCAGGGGGGTTGGACTAGATAATCTCTAGAGGTTCCTTCCAACCTCAACCATTCCATGGTTCTGTGTGATTCTTCAACATTCACACCACTCGTTCCATGTCTTGAATGTCTAGGCTTGCTTGTAAGTCATTCTAACATTAAAAATAAACTTGACTTTAACGCCAATTTCAAGATAGTAAACAATTATAACAATATATTTCTCTCAGAATATTTCAGATATGGCAGTTTGTTTAAAAATTTACAGACTCCTGCAAGGACTGAAATGGATTAGCTAAAGAGGAAATTTTATACTGAGTATCACATTGACATTTACCAGCAGCCTCATAATTCTTTTAAACATCTATTATAATACCTGATTTATCGATGTTTACCTCAATATGTTAGGCTCTTCTTAGCTTCTGGAGGATAAGAGTCCAAAGGACTTCCCACTGAAATAAACAAAGCATTGGTGAAGAACGTCATGCAGAGAAGAAGTAATAATTGGCTATAAAATCAAATATTCACTTTTAGTTCATTATTTTTGTCTTTTTTCCTAGTTAATATTTTACACATTTTGTTCCTGAGAGAATGAAGAACTCTTGTTCTGAATTGTCAAAAGGGGATTTGGGAATGGAAATTACTGAACCCAGGAAATATTATTGTTATTATTAGCATTTTGAAAGGAAGAAACTTTTAAAATAAGAGTTTTAGAGATGATGGCTAAGACATGCAATCCTACAAAGCTTTTGAGCAAACACTTTTTCAGCTCACTCTGTTTTAGCAGCTAGGACTTCTCGTAGGCCAAAGATCAGACTTTCATTTCTGTGCTTTGTTGAAACAGGGCTAAAGCTTTAACTTCATTAATTAATGTTTGCATGTTGGAGTTAGAGAAAAAAATAAGAGGTCAAGAGAAAAAAATAAGTTCAACTTCACAGGGTTCAAGTTACCCTTTTCATATTACCAAAAATATATCTTGGCTTTATAATTCATTCTAGGCACTAACGCAAAGAATCATAGACAACCAAGTAACAACATAAAGCTAGCATATACTTGATGCATGCAGCACAAATTAGAGAAACACCAGCATGTGAATATAGCTCCACATACAGAATAATAATTAAATAAGTATTAACTTCACAACTTGCAAAGATAAGAAGCTACAACACACAGGTATCTGAGTTTTGCTCCTTTCTCTTATATTTGCTCACTTGTTAACTCCAAATTAGTTAAACTTTTTGTAGAATGTTGCTAGTCACTGAATCACTATTAACGGCCTGATTCTGTGGAGAAGTCAGCTTTCGTGTTATTATTTCAATGCCTGTGGGATCAAGGCCTTAAGCAGTAACAAATTTGAATATTCTGTTACTTGTGAGACTATTTTTATCAAGGAGCGAAAAAGAATGTTTTAAAGATTAACATTACTCAGGCACTGCTACAGAATCCATGAACTCTGAGCTAATTCTTGCTCTAATGAGCCTCTAAGCATGTCCACCTCTAAGGGGAAGCATATGTACAACATGGTCAGCAGGGTAATGAGACTATAGAAAAATGAAAGTAGGGATTACTGTCTCCTTTTACATATATTAAGGGGAAAAAAAAGAAGTCAATTTTCCTGTGATAGCAATGGTGTAAGAGCAACCAAATATCTCTTCCGCAGATACAGAGAAATGAATTGAAAAAGATATGTATATGAAAGAAAAGTTATTGAAACACACTCTACATTTGTAAAAATGGAGATGTCTCCAAATCTAATGAATCACAGTCGAGGAGCTCAGTGGCCCAAAGCAATAAATATAATAATAATAATAATAATAATAATAATAATAATAATAATAATAATAATAATAATAATGTCAGGGAGGCTTGTTTCTGAAAAGAATGGTCCATTCATTAACATGATTAGAGGGCAGTAGTTTACCACAAGCCTGGTAAAAGCAATGTTCACCTCCAATGTTCATCTTTGGGCAGTAAAACACTGGATGCAACACACATGTTCACACTACGAGCCTATGACATGCCATGAAATTCAGTATTGGCAGCTTGTTCAAGAACTAGATAAAAAGCATTGTTTGTATTCACTGGAAGGAATCCATGAATCTGCCCTGTTAGAGATGGAAAATGTCATGAGGTCAATCTTTCCCTTCCTGAGGTTCAAGTTATCCTTTTCATATTTTGGGGAGGAATGGTACCAGTATAAATTGCTCAGCCCATTACCTGCAACACTCTCTTCTGTTACCATTTCAGTAGCAGTAAAGGCTTGTGCCTTAAACCAAAAGCAACACAGAGAGCTTCATTAATTCTATGAATACTCCTTCTACACAAAAACACATTTCCTTAATATGTAATTCAAAAAATGGGTTTGACAAGACAGCATTTGCTGCAAAGCTCAAATTGTCATGAAATTTACATCATAAAGGTTGACAATATGATCATTATATTTAAAACCTCTTGAGCAAGATCCTTTTCGTACTGATGTCAGTGATTTGAATACAGGTACTATGGCCCATCTTGATGTTCGGTAGGGATATTTCCAAAGAAAATCAATCTGTTCTGATGTGATTTGTTCTCCTGTACCACTCTAAAATTCATGTTGCAGGAAGTAAAGTTAGAATGTCTTTTTTTTTTTTCTTTACTTCTGTTTTGGATAACACATTTTTACTGCAGTTTTCTTATAAACACTGAGAAAATTAAGTTGATGCCAATGATAGCCAGTATTAATTTGACGGTATAAATGTGCAAATACATGATCAAACTGGAATAAACTCTGCCATATCTTCATACTTCGATCTATATCATCTGAGGACATTGCTTGTGTGAATGAAAAGCCAGTTCTGGGTTCCACAGTACAAGAGGGATGTGGAGCTGCTGGAGAGAGTCCAGCGCAGGGCTACAAGGATGATGAGGGGCCTGGAACATCTGCCCTACGAGGAGAGGCTGAGGGAGCTGGGCCTGTTCAGCCTGGAGAAGAGAAGGCTGAGAGGGGATCTAATCAGTGTATATAAATACCTCAAGGGAGGGAGTGCAGAGGACGGTCATGGTCTCTTTTCAGTGGTGGCCACTGATAGGACTAGAGGAAATGGCTGGAAACTGAAACATCAAAAATTCCATAGGAACTTAAGGAAAAATTTCTTAACAGTGAGGGTGACAGAGCACTGGAACAGGCTGCCCAGAGAGGTTGTGGAGTCTCCTTCTCTGGAGATCTTCAAAACCCGCTTGGATGCAGTCCTGCGCCACGTGCTTTAGGTGTCCCTGCGTATGCAGGGGGATTGGACTAGATGATCTCTAGAGGTCCCTTCCAACCCTAAGCATTCTATGATTCTATGATTCTATGATAAGAAAGTTCTGTAAGTGGCTACAAAAGAAGTTTCCCTGAGTAGGACTTCAAGACCATGAGAACAGAATGTGTATAGTTAACATACAAAAATGTTTGCTGCAAGATAACTATAATAATAATAAACTACTGTTTTTCAAAGCCTTGGGAACAAAGATCTGTTTAATTCAACAGAGTAAATGCATCCCTTAGTAAATCAAGAATTTCCCCCCAAAACTGAAAAATGCCCTTTCTGAAATAAAGAGAAAAGTGTCTCAGGACTATTACAACACAAAATCAATCAAGCACGTAGTAACATAGGCAAAAATGACAAATTTATTAATAGATATTTGTAACTAGAAGAAGTGATTAAAGGTGAGACATTAAGAAGAAAAAAAATCCACCCAAACCAAAAGGTCAGAAAAAACATACATCCTGACCTCCATTACCACCAAATCAAAAATCCTGTTAATTATAAAAGGATGAACATCCCTTGGAGATAACTGCAAACACAGACTGTCGATAGTATGTGATAACATCCAATACAATCACAGAATATGTGAGTGGAGCAGAGGATTATGCATGAGGATTGGAGGATTATGAGACAAGACATTTCTGAATCCAGTTGGCAGAAACCCCACCATGCTAGCGGGGTAAGTGTGGTGCAGGAAAGGCTGTTGTCATGAATTAATCCCTGTGAAAACAGTTAGATAAAAGTCTTCCAGTATCTTGGACTGATTTTGCAGCCCATCTTCTGGTGGGCTGCAGCATTTGAATCGCAGGACATTCTGGTATAATACCAGAAAGGCTGTTAGCTCATCCTCCTATAACAATTTATAGCATCTGCAAGTACCATTTATTTAACCAGGTCATTAGAGAACCTTCTACATAGACACACCTCACTTTTTTTTTTTTTTTTTTTTTTAAGTTTTACCACAATTTTACTAATCTTAATTCAATACCTCTTTGATACAGCACTTCTTACAGTGATTTGGTTATTAAGCACTTTGTTATTTCTTGTCATGATATGCCTTGTGACATACTACCCTGATTAACAGTCCACTTTTCGTCTGCACCACTTTTTTTCTGTTTTCCCGTAAATGACTCTACAATTTTTTTTGATACTTCCCTAAGCCACAGCAATCTCTTATAGCTACACACCTGAATGAAGATTCACACTCTGCTAATCCAGAGATGTTCTTTGTAAGATTCCCACTGTTTTAATGTCCAACATAACCTGACATTATTCTCTGTTATTCTATCACTTCTCTACATTTGGTAACACCACCATTTACAAACATATTTTAAATATTAACTTAATAGTACAAATAAAAATTCAAAATTTCCAAATTTCCCAAATCTCTGTTCTGCAAAACCTTGGGGTGACTATTCAGATTCAGTGCTTAAGACTGGTTGAGTACTTCTGATGGAGGCTCATCCTGCTCACAGTCTCTTGAGTAAACAGAATGGACTACGAATTCCTTGTTACTACAATTATCCAGAACCCGGAAATGGAGGATAGATGGACACCCATCATGATTAAGCTCATCAGTTTAATTCCCCAGATTCACATCTGCCAAAGACAGAGAGATATTTAACAGTGAGCAATTTGTTGTGCCTGTGCTGGTTTGGAAATTGCATAATGAAGTATAATCTGTTCCTTAGGAGCAAAACAAGACGAGTTGGTTGCTATAGAATTTCTCATGCTGCCACATCAAATCCCCAAAGAAAAAGGCCCACCACAGTATTTATTGTCAATATATAAATTTATACCCTGGCTTAATTCTTTTTTTTTTTTGTCCTGAAAAATCATCTGCACTTACAGCAGGCAATATATCATTCTTCAGTATTCCAGATTTTACAGGCATGCTCTCTGTCCTCTTGTTAAGCTGACCTTTCCTAATAACTTTTATATTTTTCTGTCCAATTTAAATGAAACTGGTCAACAGCCTCTAGTCTCAAGGCATTTAAGCCCGAACAGGTGACATAAAAAATGGCATCTGCAGAGAGAGACATGTCCCATCGTCTGCTGGGCAAAACCTTTCTTTTCCCCTTTGATCGGTCAGCCATCATGCATAGGGTCCAAGCAGCCACAGCGGCATTGCCTTTGTCAAGTCCTGGTTTTGGGCTCCACGTAGATGCCTTGTAGGAATCTCACTTACTAAGCAAGGCCAAAACATCACTACTTTCCTCTAACTGCTCAGCTTTCCTGGACACTATGAAGACAATGAGCTTGAGGGCTGCTGGTTTCTCTCAAAGAGATGAGACACGCTTTGGACCCAGGTAGGCAAAAGGTTCTCCTGCTTAAACTGATTAACAGCCAGTGCACCGCTCCATCTGCAAAGCAACTGGCCTGGTCTGTGGTCTCTTGTCTGTATTTGGTGCAGTATCCAGCTCTTATCAGAAACATCCCTCTGCTTTTTTTCTCATACTTACAGACTTCCTGGAAATCACCTCTAACTCTATTAAACTGAGGTAAAACGCATATGGTGCTGCTTGCAGTTTGGACTCCATTCACTGGTTCTTGGCCTGGTGTGTTTATTTAAACATTCTTGTGATGCAAAATCTGGATTTTTTTTTTTGTCTCATAGCACAGCTAAAAAACAGTAAGCTGGTGGTTCACTGAACACCTAGCTTCTTTCAATACTTCCTTCAGCACATTTCCTTTTTAATACACTGTGTTATAAGTGTCTTTTTCCTACCTTGTTCTGTGCCAGATGAGGTCAGGTCAATGAACAGCTCAAGTCTTTTTTTTCGTTGTTTTGTTTTCCCCTGAGTTAGTAATACTGATTGTACTGTTTGTGAAAGGTTTAGAGTTGATACCAAAAATAGAGGTAGCGCTAATCTGGCCTTTTGCTGTCAGAACAACTTGATTCTGAATTCACTGTGTGGAGGTGAAACCACCCTCTCCTGGGTAATAAGTCAATCCTATCTTTCTGCTCATTGAGCCCATAGACCTCCCTTGCCACATTAATTCCACTTGAACTATAATCACCTCCTGGCTGGCAGCTGCTGTTTATAAATCACAGAGAAACCAGCAAATCGACATTGGAGATGGACAGGTGAATGTGAACAATAGAGAAAATTCATAATGAAAAACAGTCAATAACTCCAATTGTCAGAAAAACACCAAAAACATTGCTTTTCTTTTCAGATTTTGTACAGATAAGGGCATTCTAAAAGCAGTCGAAGTACTGGAGATGTTGAATACTCAGTACTATTTTACCTCAGGCAGAATTTTTCAATCAACTGTTAGTTAATTAAATATGAAACAATCCAAATTACATTATCCAATCCCTGCTTTCAATCTGGTTTACAGACACCATCATAACATGTTCTTCTTCTTTCTATCTATCTGTCTTTGTGGAAGATTTATGCTTCACCCATGCAGTAGCTCTAAAGAACCTGCTCTGGAAGATACCTACTCTATTCAGTGAGTCACTAAATTATAATAGGCAGGCTGTTAGGAACAAAATCATTGATGATTGCTTGCTTAAATGCCTTTAATATCCCTGAGAAAAAAAAAAAAAGACTTTGCAGTCTCCTCAGTAGCAGATTTTGTCTTATAACATGCATATCATAGCTGCAAAATGTTATGAGCCTGATTGAGGAATATGTCCATGGTTAGCAAAGGTGAACAAAATTTGGATATTCTTCTGTGAAATGTGTCTTCCATGGTCACATTGCAATGTGAAAAAAAAAAATCTGAAAAAATGTGGATACACAGAGTTATTATGAGAAGAACAAAGTAAGGAGAAGAGAAGAACAAAATAAAATATTACGAGAAGAGAACATTATGAGAAGAAGAAAATAAAGTATTTGACTGATATTCTTTAAGGGTTCAATTTCTCAATTGTTTGGCTTTCTGTCTTCATTTTTTTCTCTAATACACTTTGAAAAATATATATTTTTTAATGTTTGTTTTGTTTTGAAACTTTCCACAGGAGAAGTTATAAATCAAAAAATTGAAAATAATCTCCCTGAAATTAATACAAAATTTAATTTCCCACAAGCTATGCTGATTAACTTGCCCATTTTGCTATCTATTCATTGCCACAAATCTTTTTATATTTCTAGTTGCAAAAGTCAAGTGAAGCACATTTCAGTTTGAATGCTCCTGATGTTCAATTTTACTTTAGCAGTTATTTTGTTTCAGAAAAACTTGTTCTAAATGCTGTGAAAGTTTGATGCACTCTGCTTGCTAACATCTGAAGGGATTTTTTTGTTTTGTTTTGTTTTTTCCTTTCTTTTCCAAAGAAGGCTATGGGAATTTGTGGTGACAGAGATTTAGCAGATTCACAGATGTAATAGCCAATGCCATGATCAGGACACTGTGATAAAACAGTGGAGATTGTGGTTTCATTCCCTGTCCCAACAGAGCTCCTACAGGACTGTGTGAAACAATACCTTTGCTGCTGCCTGTCTCAGTTTGTCATATGTAAAGGAGGAAATACTGTTTTTTATTTTTATTTATTTATTTTTTGCTACTTCATCGGATTTTGTAGATAAATTTGTTCAGGAACATGATATGCTAACCTGGCAGCCAGCTAAACACCGTGGGATGGTATTGCAGAGCACAGTCTAGCATGCCATTGAGGGACGATGCGGTGCCTGTGCAGCCATCCTTCTGCAGAGACTGATGGCCACACAGACCAGAGTCACATCATGGCAGGCAGACTATTGCCCCAGGTAACCCTTGGGGTTAGAAACACAAAGCAGAGCTCGTTGAGAGATCAACAGCACTGAATAAAGCCTAGAAAAATTAAAAACAGAATGCTCTCACTCTGCTGGGAAGATGAGAACTACTTAATATGTTGGTGGGCATCCCTCGAATGGATTTTTAATCAACAACAGTTCTCATTTACTGGAAGAGTGAGCCTATGAATAGACTAATACTACTGAGTGACATTATGGGCCATTCGTCTGCTTAAGTTGTCTGAAAATTTCAGCCACCAGTGAAGGATTATTATTGATTTTCAGACTGTCTTTGTTAAATACCTGATATAGTGTACCACTTTCTTATTCCCCTCTCCCTCCATTGTCATTGATATTAAAATGAAACCCACCTATTATCAAATCAATCATGCCTGATAAAGCTACTCAGAGAAGGGTGATGTGAATCATATTTACCCACTGAGACTGAAAGGTAGGAATTCAATCATTCAGGAAATATGCCTTTTATTTACTTATTTATTTATTGCTTTTGGTAAGCTGTGAGCTGCTGCAGCAATTAATTACAACTCTTTAACAGATGCTACATGGGACAGGAAGGATTGTCTTGTGGTGGAGACACAAACGTTTGCATTTATGTTTCTGGCTTTGACACAGAGTTATTATGTAACCATAAGAAAAAATGATTCATTTATTTGATCATATATTTTGTCAATAAAAATTAGACCTTAGATTTTCTGCAATTTAAAAACTAAAAAAATACCCCCTTTCTGGGGCATGTAGCAATGCAGACACACAAGAAATGGGGTATTTTGAGTTAAAGAAAGTTAAAGAAAAGAGAGTAAGTTTTTTATTAGAGAAAAATCAAAAGAAAAAAATGTTTCTAAAAGTAGATTATATTAAGATTATGCTGAAAGAACACAAACTATAACCCACATATTTCTCTCTGTGAAAACTGAAATTATCTAAATCATTTAGGTTTTCATGAAAAAGAGGGCATTTCTGAAAAAAATGAAAAAATGTTATATTCTACCTTCAAAAGATACAGATTTTTTTTTCTAATATACAAAATGAAAGCTCATTTTCTTGATTCACCTGACATTCTCCAGGTAGAATCCTCCAATTCTTGCTTTTCCTACTCAGATTACAAAAGGGGAAGGGTGGGGGTGAAGAAATTATGTCCACAGGGATGCTGGGAATATTCCAAACAGACCAACCTGCAGACCACATATCTGCAGATGCCCATTTGCTCTTCCCTTCCCTGCTCATAAATCCATCCATTCACATCTCAGTTAGAAAAGTTTCTGAAGATTATTCTACTTAAAAAACAAAAAGCATGTATTTCTAGTACCATCTACATACTTTATTTTTCTCTATCTGTTCAGGTGTGCTGCACTCATTGGAGTAAGCAATCTGTCTTCATGATGTTTTTCATCATTTATGAATAGGGAGGTTTAATCTGAAGTGTATAATACAGACTGCTACATGTTATAGATTGCTTTTAGCAGATAAGCTGTTACTTAAGTAAGTGATCTTTTCCACTCTGTTTTTAATTGCTATCAAACATAGTGAATTTGTGTTCGTACTTTGTCATTCATCTGAACTACTTCTATGCCTATCCTGTGTGCTACATAGAGTATTGACAACCCGTAATAGTCCTTGCTACATGAACCTGAGCCCTGCCTTTGGCATCCTAAAAACACCACCACTGCACCAGACACGGTGTGAACACCCTTAACTGTTTAGTGTAGGTTAGCTACCAAATTTTCTGCCATGATCTGCATTCTCACGTTCTCATGCCACTTGTGCCCCTTGAAAAACTCCAAAACAAGCAGGAACTGAGCTCTCTCAGTTATCACATGGGTTTGCCTGACCTAGTCTTCAGTTTCTGAGCCTGAAAAAAAACAGAGGATGGTAAGAGCTCCTCTGCAAACTACTTTGTGCAGACAGACTCCACAAAATTTTGGAAATTTCGTGCCTCATATATGCAGATATTCCAAAAGGATAAACTAAAGTGTTGGACGCAAGAGTAATTAATTTCAGCTCAAGACAGAAATAGAGGAGGTCCAGGACAGTCCAATTTGATTAAGATGCAGGACTGAATGAGTTTAAACAAATGCATGTGAAGGCTAGTAAGCACTAATGAATGTGTCAACACATCATCTAATCCTGGAGTGTGGAAAACAACGCCAACTGCAAGACTTCAAAGGAGAGCCACATTATAAAGTCTTGAGAAAAGTATCACCCACACACACACAAAAGGCAGATAGAGAGGGACAAGATACAATAAATCTAGAAGACGGGTCAGGTGCAAATATCACATCACTGTCCTAGGCCCAAGATCAGGAGATCGGGAGGGCCACTAGACTAACATGGCATGGCACTTGCTCTGCTCATGTGCAGGGATCAGGCCACACAAACCACTTTGTCCACAAAGTCAGTGAGTCCTTGCAGACAAGCAAAGCAAAGCACATCATCCTGCCAAACAGGAATGAGTCTTGTCCCTCATACTCATAGTCTACACAATATACCACAGTCATGTTTCTAACAGCTGGAAAGAAAAGGATTCTTGCTCTTGCCCACATCCAATTACTGCAGCCAGAAGAGAGAGGGCATTTCATCTTTGGAGAGATGATCCGTGACCCCTCACAAAGTCATAAAGGGGGAAGCAAGATGACTTTAAGCAAGTCAGGAACACTACATTAAAGACTATGCATGCCTGGGGCAGCATGTCAAGAAAAAGTAGCACTCGTTTAAAGAGTATCTGTCCTTGCTCAAATCCCTGTATTAGGAAAACTAGAAAGATGGAGAACCAAAAGCACTGGGAGCTCCAAGAACCAGATGACAGGGAGCATGGTGTTTGAATCCAGCTTAACTAGGCTATAAGTAAGGATCATTGGTATAAAAGTATATGTTTTCTCATGTTTCCTATTGCCTTAAAGGCGGTCACTCTTTTGGGTCCTCACACTTTTGGGTGTGAGGTGACTTTTCATCTTACCATCAAACATTCTTCCGCAAGTCCAGCATGTATGTGATGGTAGAAAATAATTTTGTGTGCTTGACTGCAGGAATTTATTTTCTCCCTGTACAATATGTGCTTGTTTTCTGGCATAAGAACCCTGAGGGTTTCTGAAGAGAGACTGTTTCTGGGCACTGGAACTAACTCCAGAGTCAGGCTTGGGGAAGCAGGGAAGTGATGACCTCTAGGCTGGCTTTTTGCCACAGCAGGTGCGGGAGGCAGGTATGGTCCTCATGCCGTGCTGGGTACTGGCCACGGTTGCTGGTGTTGAAATCCCTCTTCTCCTACAACTGGGACAAAAGCTGCAGCATGTCCATTGACCTATGTGCTGAAACAGGAGATCAGAGACCATCTCTGCCTGCATTTGATGAGGATTTGGAGGCAGACAACATCTCCAGTACTAGTCCCTTTATCAGCCAGCTCTCACTACAATATATTCAAGTATCGTTTGGGGCCTTTGGGTGAATTTTCTGTGCTGACATGATTAAAGGTAACCACCCTACAGCGTGGATTTTTTTTTTCTTTTTTACCAGAGAATAGAGCATCCAGAAAACTGCAAGCAGGATCAGATAGTCACTAACCTCATGTGATTTTAGGGAAATATATGCTTGGGACACTCTGGGCACTAATATCTTCATGTTTTCCCAGGGTTCATTAGGTGGGATCAAGCCCCAGAAATGATTTAACCAAGCAGAGCAAGCACAGCACAGCAAGATGGAGATTTAGCTTTAGCAGTCTAATGAGTAATCAAATTCTAGGTCATCACTGCTTGTCTTTGTGCTGAATTTCTCTCTGTCATTTAGGGTGTACTACCACCTCAAAACAATCCCAGGACCCAAAAAAGTACAAGTGTTTGCAGAGGTGAAAGAAACAAGTGCTTCTTCCTGGATTTTCAAATTGGCAAGCATCTAATCCTGACCAGGAAATAGCTGATAGATAGACATAAGAAAATAAAAGGAAAATATATGTTTCACTGAAGAATTATATTCACTTTCATGGATTTGATTTTCTTAGCCTGTTTCTCATGTCTTGATGCTAAAATCTTCAGAGTTTTAATACAGTTTGGATAATCTGTGGAGACATATGACAAGAGTAGCAATTCTGCATTGTCGAAAGAATTAATAATCAGGAGACCCATTAATAAAACCATATCCCCTTTATATGCTATGTTACAAGTCAGGCAGTATAAATAAAATACTGCAATACTTCTTATTGATACAATTTGAGGATATAATCTCTTAATTTTGTTGACAGTATCCTAATTATAAGATTCTTGCTATAAATAACACAATTTTCTTTAACAAGCCTCCAAACTCCTTGTGTTAGAAGATTTTTGTGATATTTTGGTAATATCCAGATCCTTATTCTCCTTAAATGTAGGCTTTTCCAAAGAAATGTTACATTTACTCTGAAATATTTCTATTAAAATCATCTTTGCAATAACCTTTTATATTTTCTAAGTTCTCTCTGAGTCATTCTGAATTCTGTGATTAGAAATGGAAAGTAATAATTTCCTGTGCAACAAATTTTATACATATTACAATTTCTGTAGCCCTTTCCATGAGTCAATTCTTCAAGCAAGTTTTCCCCATTAGCAAAGTTAAATGAAGTCTAGCAGCATAAACAAACAATAACTATATGAAAAGGCATCACAGAGTATAGCTTTATGGCCTTGTTTCTCTTACCCTGTGATACTGTCTGACATGTAAAAGGAGATACACTTTCACGTTAAAATATTTTTTTCCACTTGGATTCACCTATTTTTTTTTCCTATGTTTCTTGCTGAAATGAAATACATATGAATTTGCCCTGGTCCTTCTTTCTGGTATAGTGATTTTCTCCTAGTCATTTTGAAAATCATATTTCAACTTTGTACTCAGTGGGCCATTTATGAGGTGTTATGGACTCCCTAATAACCGTTTTCTTGAGTTTACCTGAGAGGAACACAGAGGTCAACACCAGAACAGAGCTGGTGTATGTAAGGTGGAGATTGCAGCTCCACTTGAGCTCCCCATATCTATCTCTCTCTATGCAAAACCATGGCAGAATGACCAGCCAGAGGGTCATTATTTTTTTCAGAGGGAAAAATGGTTAATGATTGCGTTTCAAGGCATCTCATAGAGGAATGCAACCAAATGGCTTGATAGAGGGATTCAGTCATTCTTAATGAACTCTGAGATCAGACCCCAAGACACTCAAAAGAACAAACATGCTCATGCCGAGGCATTTGTCAACCGAAAATAGAGGATGCCCAACGACGCAATAGAGAGTTACTATTTTGAAGATTTTCAATATTCATTCATTCATACCCTCTTTTTCCTGTGAGCTTCAGATTGTTTATCCCCTCCAACTTGCTTGTTTATAGGTTTATGACTTCTGTTTTTGATCTCTTTCAAAACCACAGCAGGCTACATCTGGAAGCACTGTAAAGCAAAGGGAGAAAGCGATGGTGTATTTTTGAGAGAATATGTAATATTTAAATAGTACCTATATATTCAGAGTGGATTTATTGACTCAGTAGGGAGGGAGATGAGATTTGAATTTTTAATGGAGGTGGACTATATATATGTATATATCAATGGGTTAAAAGCTTAAAATTATTTCCATTGTATATACTGTCTAGCCATTGCTGCCAAGAAGCAGAGAGCCATTTATTTTGCATCTTTGCAAGAACCAACAACTGTACTTGGTTGATACAGATGAAAAAAAAAAAAAAAAAAAAAAAAACCTCTCACAATTTGATGGTACATCTTCTGCAAAACAGTGATAAAATATCCAGTGCTTGAGAGTTTAACGTGATAAATTGCTAGGTGCTTAATAATACCTTTATAATACCTTTTCTTTTAACATAGAAGTCCTGTACTATTATTATCAGTGTTTGTAACAAAGTTTCTTTTGGAGCATAAGACATTGTCCTAACAAAAACAATAAGAAAAATAACAACATAATGCTCTACTCCAGTTACCCTTCTATCATAGAAACATCATCAGAGAACCTCAGAATTATATCATTCATTGCCAATAAGAGTAAATATTTCAGTTTTCAGCTAAGCATGCTTTTCCCTTTTAAACTGGGAGCAATAAAAAAGTGCGTTTAAGCTAGCACCTGGCTTTATGTATTTACTTAGCAGCTTTTGTTAGCAGGAGGTACCCCATGGTAACATCGGAGAGCCGTGACCACCTGTGAGGAGGGTCTCTTGAAGCAGGACACCAAGAAAATAACAGCAGACGAAAAGAGGAAGGCAAGAAATTTCTACATGTGTAAAGCAGCATCTCTGGTGTTTGTCACATGCTCACTGCTACTTCTCTTTTGGATAGGCATGCTGAACAATTTTTTTCTGGAATTAGGAGAATCAGGAGATTTAAGACTTGTTTTTAATTTTGATGGCTAGATGATTCTGAACATTTTTCATAACCTTTCTTGTCTCCTGTTCCCCCATTAGTGATGTTCATATTTGCAAGGACTTTTCAGTGCTTTAATATGGATTTGCTATATGAATCTTTTTTAATACTGATCAGCACAACCGCAGAGAGAAAAAGGCAGATTCTCAGCTGATGTAAATCAGTATAGCTCCAGTGTTGCTGTGGTACAACTGCTGAGACTCTGTTGCACAGTGCTCATAAAACACTATGATTATGAAAACAATGCCAAAACACACCGTTTTGTCATAGACCAAAAAAAAAAAAAAAAAAGCATAAATTTCCAGACAGGAATTGCTCCTCCAGTAAAACTAGAACAGCTGCAGCTAAGCTTTCTCATCTTGCAAGGTAGCAAGTACATCCTCAGTTGCTACTCCATAGGATGTGCCTAGAGGCCCTTTTATGAAGACATCTCCCCCTACAAAGACTAAGCAACTCCAACAGAAATCTTTGACTGACAGATGAATAAATAAGCCTCTCCTTTTGAGAGAATTTCCTCCCTGAATACATCTGTTGAAATATTGCAAATGTGTTAGGAAAACTAATAAGTGTGTTAATTACACCAGCCCAGACAACAGCAGTCACACTGGTGTTATCAAATCACGATATATAAAACACAGCATTGCCTTTTCCATTTCCATGCTGAAAGTTGCATTCCTCTGTAATGACAGGTTGAGAAGTACTCAGCTATTCTTTGAGTCAGTTGTAGAAACCAGCAGGATAAGACATTAACAAGCTTAAAAGGTATTACCTGTCTAGCCCTACCAGGAGGTTTATGCTGACTGTAGGGGTTTCACATATCTCTTGTACTTTCATGAGGGAATTAGTTAAAATTGCCATGGTAGAAAGTATTTGATTTAGATTAATCTCGCTTTTCCAAGCAGTGGAGACTCATTACTCTGATTGGCTGTTCTACCCATACTGCCCTTAATGCTCTAACTATATACTCAAGAAAAAAAAACCCCTTCAGTTCAAAGCTCTTGATGGATAAGTAAAATGGATCATTATTATCATTTCAAGAAACCTTTAAAAGACTTAGTAGAGTAAACTGAAAAATATATATAAGCGAGAGATGTACACTGAGAATTCAGTCAGAGCGTACATCATATTTTTGCTTTTTCAGATGACAGTGTTTCTCAATCCGAGAGCAAAAGATTGTTAAATGTTAATCTTTTAATCGAAGAAATAAGCCTGACATTTTTTCCTAACTCTGGTGATGGGATTCATCTCTTACTACTAGCCTGACTGCACTGCATGAGGTAGGTTGTCCAAAAGTGCATTGCTTAGTCTACCAAAACATGGTGTATTTCCATGCATTTAAACATTTTCAGTGCAACTCCTTGATTCTGCTTTTAGATGCGAACTGCAGATCTTTCCAGGCTTGAAAGTGTCAGAGACACTAATGGGGACATACAGGAAAGTGAGACCACCAGCACCAGCACCCTTTGCGGCTGCCAGGGATGGAGCGATGCCCTCAGCCATTTTGTCTGGAAAGCAGATGGCAACCAGCAAAGCTTCGCAATGCTCAATCTTTTTTTTTTAATGCCTAACCTCTTAGCTGCACTGGCTGCTAAATCTGTGGCCTGCAGTAAAAACCTTATCCCTTTTGGTCCTTTGGAATGTGATTTGGACTCATTTTTTAATTATCTTAAAGGAACAGGCATATGAAGGAAATAGGCATTCCAAGGCATTAAAGACTTTTAAATAATCACTGAATGTTTATTCTTCTTTATGGCTTACGCACATTTATAAGTCATAAGACATCCAATTGATCTCGCAGAGATGGTTTTCAACAATTTTCAGGATTATTAAGAGATCAGTGCAGGCATGACATCACAAACCAATAATTCTTCCAACTATATATTTATAAGATTCCCAATGCTAATTTCTTAACGTCAGAATTACCTCCAGTGGAGTGATTCAGAGGCAGATGATCTGACAGAGGAAGCTACATTTTAAAAAGTGCTATCAGAGATAATGTGCGGAGTCTTGACCTGATTCAATTAGAGCTTTGCCCTTATGTTACCCAGGGGCATATTATCCAGCATTTATAAAGACATTGGCTTGGATAAATGAAAGAGAAAAAAGCACTATTGTTTACTCAGCAGGAGATGGGCTGTGGAAATGGTTAGATTACTCCCTCATACACACACACAGTCTTATGTGCACACACATACACACACGCACATACTCACACACACAGACACAGAAGTGCACACAGGCACAAAAACCTTGCAAAATCAGTCCTGAACATTAGCATAATTACATATTTTAAGCACAAGAATCAAAGTTGAGTGATTTTGATTTTTCTTTTCTTTTTTTCTTTTTTTTTCTTTCTTTCTTTTTTTTTTTTTTTTCTTGGCACAACAACTGGGCCCATTTTCGGTGGTTTATATACATGTAACTAGCAGTTTAATTTCCTCCGAGGCCAAGTTAGCCCTATGATTTTATTTAATAATAAGCAGAATTTACGGGCGCCGCGCAGGTTCCGTGTCAGCCTCGGCTCTGCACTGCCCTCTGCTGTCCCTGGGAGGCCGCTCCGGCCACTCCAGCCTCAAATGACACCCTGGATACATGGAAACCGGTGGAAAGAAGGGGTAAGCAACATTATCTACCTTAAAAACACACTTAACGAGAATTTATTCCCTTCCTTCCTTTACCCTCAAGCCATCAAAAATGCAAAAAATATTGTATTCCTACACTCTCCCCCCACCTCCAACAAACTCCTAGATTATACTCATTACCATATTAGCCTTCTAACAAATCCTTTCACACAGCTTAGTTCAATTATAGATTACATTGTGTGCCCTTACACAGTCCATGGAGCTGAAGAAAATAATGTTGCACAAAGCAGCATCCATCATGCCTGAAGCAATATGATTACTCATGGTGTGCCTCATTCTTGTAAAATCTAATTCAGGCATTATATCATATTTTACTTAAAAATATCTTTTAATGGGGGAAACAAATCCATCAGTTGCAAGGGAGTCATATCTTTCCTTCAGACAACTGTGCTGACCACCAGCTCTTGCCAGAGGAGCTAATTTGTCAAAAGAGCTGCCCGCCATCCTCTTCTAAAAGGCTCGTTTTTCTAGATATTTCACAACCCCACCTACAGAAGCATCTTCCGTGTCTCACGACGTTTATACAGCACCTTTCATTTAGCAGTCCAAGTCGCAAAGCTGACCTTATAAATTGATTATGCATAGACGATAAAAGCCTGACTTTACTATCATCAGTGCCAAAACTGAAAATGATTTCAAAAAATCTATACTTCCTCACAGAACACAGAGAACCAGCTCTTTGTTGCTGAAATGCAGCCACTCCTGGCATTGAAGATGACACAGAGCGCAGCTACACAGAAATCGGTATGAGGAGGGAAAAAAAAGACAAATAATCTTATCCAGAATAATTGCAGAGGGAATTTTA
This sequence comes from Tinamus guttatus, assembly GCF_059628265.1. Taxonomy (NCBI): domain Eukaryota; kingdom Metazoa; phylum Chordata; class Aves; order Tinamiformes; family Tinamidae; genus Tinamus; species Tinamus guttatus. Next base: position 43,108 of record NW_028288680.1, read on the forward strand.
AAAGAGGCAGAAGGTAATGAGCCTCCTGGAATTTAGCCAGAAATAATAGTCCTTTGTTTCTGGTGTACTTAAGGAACTACAGCTGGCATCACATTGGCTAATAAGCACAGAAGCCTGGCAGGAAATGAGATCAATTAATTTGAAGAATTGTATTCTGAGTAGCTGGAGATTCAGGGCCAGACTACATCTTCAGTTCTGCACAGAGAGGCACCCTGTGAAAACAGAGAGTTATCTCCCGGCAAGCAAATAACAATACAAGCTCAGTGACATCAAGCAGACATGTTCCTGGAGTGTTTTCTGTTGGGTTGGGAGCCATGCACAGGGAAAGATGAACTCTGTGGGAAGCTGCGAGCTTGGGTTCCACTCTTAGCCAGCTTTCAGGAAAAGGTAGATGTGGAAGCTCTTTCCCACAGGGGAACTCCTCAGAGGTTGCATATCATGGAGAATGGAGAAAGGCACAAAGACAAAGAAGACGCAGATGTTCTTCATGAAACTTCATGGAAGAGATTCTTCCTCTTCTGACAATGTATGGAATATGAAGTGGACTAGTAGCATGCATCCCTATCTTTCAATGGTAGGGCTCACTCCAGAAAGTAAATCCCACAGGCTTTTTTTTTCCTTGCTCATTTGTTGTGCAAAAGGATGCACTGTCACTAGCTTCATTAAGGCTACCTGTTAATTGTAAGGCTTCTTATTTCTTGTTCAAGATTGCAGACCAAAGAAGATGACTTCTTCAAAGACTTGGAACAGCTGGAGCACAGCATTCATCAAAATGATATCTCAAAAGCTTTTTATTTGTTCAAGTGTTGTTCTTGTGTTCACCTCAGTTTTATTCTGAGGCAGGTAGATAGGGCCCAAAACTCTGTGTTAAGTGAACTTTTTTTATCCCCAAATGAGCTACATAAACTATTATAAAACATAAACTGATTTCTTAGAATTTGTAGAGGAAAATGTCAGGCAGAATTCACCTCCTTACTAATAAATAAATACAGTACGGTGCTGAGTAACTCCTCTGCTTCCTCTTCTTTTTTTAGGAAATAATGTCCTGGCTCTTGATTTCTTGACCAGAAAGAGCTGAACACAGTGCAGGAGCTGAACATCACAAGGCTCAAGGACCTCAGTCGTCCTTATATTCTTATATGATTAATGAAGCATCACACAGTAACAGGGAAGAGTCAGTAGGTTTCTACCCACTACTGTCCTGAACTTTGTTGACTAAATATCTCAGGAAATCATGCATGCTGAGAGACAATGTGCTACTTCTAGAAGCTCTGATTCAGTATTACGAGAGCCGACAAGTGGTAACAGGCAAGTTGGCAAGATTATCAAACAACAGGGCTGGCTGGCTGGCATGTGGCAGGATCCTTGAAGGAAGAACATGAAATATAAATGTCATTCACTGTCTTGGGAACACAATCAGATGAAGAATCCATTAATGTAAAATATGGGAGATGCTGTTTTGTAAGACGCTATGGACAGAGAGAAGATAAGGCCAAGGAAAGTAGAACAAAATGGTCACGAAAGTCTTGCCCCATTAGTTTTAGGCATCCAGAAAAAAAAAAAAAAAAAAAAACAGACAGAAGGGACCACTAGATTATCTCATCTCTCCTCCTGTATATCACACACTCTTAAATGTCATCTAGTTATCTGTGTATTGAGCCCATTAATTCATGTCTAGCTGAAGCATAACTTGTGTTTTGGCAAAAGCATTCACCACTCTCGCTGTTAGTAATGTGTACCTTCTTGCTGTTTTGAAATTATGTCAGATTCCAGACATCAGTTCCTGTTTTGCTTTCTCCAAGACCAAGCAGGACATTGTCTCATGAACAAAACTCAAGGACCTCAGAGCTCTCTTCAAGTGTGATTATTGAAATACACAAGCGATGATCATTGTCCTGGATTCTGACATATTCATTAATGCACTTGTCATTTAAACAGCTTCCACTACTTCTGCCTGAATGAAAAACCAAAATACCACTACACCGTAAAGGTGTTGCTGGAGGATTTTCTGCAGTCACTGGATTATTATTTGGGAGACTTTTCATTTGCCTAGTTTTCTGTAATGGTTGCTTAAGTCTGTACAGCCAAATGCTGCTATAACAACACTAGTTTTAAATACACATATGCCACTACAGAAGTTTTTGTTTGTCCTTTATTGCTTGGGGTGGTGTTTTTAAGGCACACAACATTTTAGATGTAATGTAACTGCTTTGTAAATGTTTCCTCTTACTGCTAATTTACTCTGACAGCTCATAGAGCTACACATTGTCAAGCTGTGTTTCTACCACGTGATTCCCGTCAGGAACCATTCAGCAAAAACCTTGCTGGAGTCACCTCAGACACCCTAGACATTTTAAGATTAAGTGTTTACATTAGAGCTAGTTCTCCGGACTCTCTTCTAGAGAAGAACGCACATATATGGAGCAATCCTTCCAGCCAATCTTAGGCTTCAGGCTTAAGCTTCAGACTTCACTTCAGCTGAAATGAAATGAATAGTCTCAGACAAATGATTTTTCCTCTCCATTGACGACATAAGAGTGACTTGCTGGGTTGTGAGCATCTACCCTATAGATGCCTATAGTTGGGTGGCAAGAATCCTCAGGCTTTGTTCTCACTTAGATTTACTTGAGAATTACCTTAGAATTGCTAGTATCTGACATTTTCTGACAACTGGCATCACCAGCCAGCCGGGGATCAATGCTGGTAGAAGTCTTTCTGTTTCATGAGCTCTCCTGTGGCTCATACTCAGGTTTTGACTTTTGCCGTACCCCACGTGCTGCAATCACCCACCGCTCCCCTGCGGCACTTGGGGACTGGGGGCCCTATGCAGCTGAGCAGGAGGTGCCAGCATAATCACAGACCCTCAGGGCCCTCATTTCAAAGCAGAGAGGAAGATTGTGAAGAAAATGTTTTACAAGCCAGAAATGCATGCTCTGCTGGCTGGGAAAAACTACCAGGCAAAGAGATCTGCCTTTTGGTGTATTTTCCTCCTTTAGTAACTGGATTTGGAGGGAGACAAAAGATCAGTGGTTCAGATAAACCTCTTAATGGAATAAACAGAGAGGAGCGAGCCTGGGAGCTGATGCAGGGAACACCTCATATTTTCAGGGCTGAAAACATGATAACTGATATACCCTTTCACAGAGTGTCATCCAAAGCTCCTTTGTGTTTCTAATCATACAGGAAACTAAGAAATTCTACTGGCAGGCAATAACCTTTAAACTGAAGCTAAATGAGGAAAGGACCTTGTTTTTTTTATCCTACCCAACAACAAGAAAAATCGCCTGTTCCTTACTGCAGGTCAATAGCAGCACTGAGTGTGAAGAAATGATTTTAAGTGATTAGAGTAGCATATCTTCTTCTCATTCAGACTTCCTCCAAAGCAGCAGTTTTTCTGATTCTGATGCAAGATTATGTTGTATTATGTCATACAAAACTAGGTTTGAACTGACCTGCCATAAAACAAGTTGCAATCCAACACAATCACTCTCTAAAATAACACATCAATTTTATGTGTGCAGCACTAGGAGTCAAGGTAGCAAGGTACCATTACCCAAATTCCTGCTTGGGAAGTACCCATGGTATCCAGTGCTTGCCCCTTTTCCCTAAAGAACAAGCTTCACTTGTTCTCCCTTCCTGTGGGTAAATCCAGAAAGCAGGCAGAGAAGCCCCATGCACAACTCGACAGCAAACTCTCCTGTGGAGGTGTATTCACGGATCCCTCACCTCTGCTTCCCGTGGCCCTGTGCGCTGCAGTAGCTCTGAAGGAGACCATTACCAACAATGGCTGCAGCTACGGTATGGGTGAGAAATGGGATTTCATTACAACTGCATTCAAAGGTATTTCAATCAGCACTGATTGCTGCCTCTTTTTAAAGAAGAAATAATTTACTGAGCGGATTCAGTGGTTGTGGGAATCACACTCCATGATTTCCTGCTCTCTGGTTTCTTTTTTTCCTTACAAAAACAGTGCACACGCTCTGCTGCTCATCTTTTGGCATTACCTGAAGCATTTGGAAGCTGGATTTTGTTATAGCTAATTAACCATATGATCTCTCTCTCTCTTTTTCCTTTTTAAATCAACATTAAAACAATGTAAAGGAATTTAACAGTAGTGGCATGATCAGTTGGACAGACTTGCCTTCCTGTTGTCTGTAAAACAGGTTCAATGTCATTTGCTGCCATTTCTGATTTTTTCCCAGTCCTGATTCACTGATGTCTCCTCTGCTGAGGGAACCACATCAGAGAATGAGATATTCATCAAACTACCACCTGCACTTTGTTCTTCAGTATCTTAATCTCAAGTGCAAACTGCTTGGAGGCAAGCAGTGCCTGCTAGTGGAAACTGGAATGAAACCACAAAAACAAAGCTTTCAGCACAAATGACAATGTCTGCCATTACCTTGGTGTGGATTTAATAGGGAAGTAAAAGAATTAGAGGAGCCATATCATAAAGTTCATTAATAGTCATCCTAGCATTCCTAGGTCATACTTAAGAAAAAGATTATTTTACAGAGACTATGCTTGGCATGGAGATGCCACCAATTCATTTTCTGTAACAGTAAACTGAGGCACAGTAATTGTGATAAATCCTTAGTTTTCTCTGTGCTTTTCTGGGTAAACGTTTGTTAAACAAAGCCAAAAAATAAAAATAAATATGTGAAATTGTACCCATACATGTACACGTATGCATATAAGAAAAAAAAATGTGTAACTGGGTAATTTTCTTTTATGCATCTCCCTAAAGGCAACTGTACTGTTTCAGTATGCAAGTCCATAAATGTTGTCCTCCTTTCAATACTAAAGACTAAACTCACTTGCTTCTTAAGCAAGGTCTAGCAATGAAAAAATGCAAAGATTAGCTCAAGCCTTCTTGCCTTATTCTCCACTGCCGCATTTGCAGAGTGTTTCAAAACAGGAATGCATCGCTGGTTCCACACTGCTCCCCCCTCTCCCATGGCACATACTGCAAGAGAGCAAATTACAGCCTTTTGGTGCCTTTAAAAATCCAAACGCTTGAATTCATATGCCCTGCATCTTCTGGAACTGGACAAAGGCTGGGGATATATGTCTTGGCCAGGGCAGCACGGAAGCAGCAGCCCTGCCTGCAGAGATTCAAAAAGAAATTACCCAATTAAGACGCAATGGCCATCCAGCCTTCCCAGGCTGTGAATGAGAGCAGACATATTTACAATCACAGAGTATCATAAAATTCCATCCAGTTATATCAAATCAGCAGGGCTAAATTAGCCAGCAACATCCTGATTAGGTGCTGTGTGCACGCATGCGCGCGCCTCTGTGTGCTGGATGATTTATGATAAGATCGGTTGGAACTGTCAAAAGAGATCTTAAAATGACCTTCCAAGGGGAAAAGGGGAGGAGGAGAGGGATATTGAGGCTTCAGGAAGACAATTGCACAGCCACACAGTGAGAGACCACACTTGGTAGAGGTGAGGAAAGATTACACTTACCAGTGTGCTGGTGTGACAAACACTCACCCACAGCCATATACACACAAAGCATACACAAGGCAAAATCCACTTGGTGTTGAGGAGTTTGTCCTACTCAATGTTTAATTACTCTTACACAGGGATTCCCTTTAATTTAACAAATCGTATTTATGCTCACTAGCCACAAAGGACTGTGCAAGCACTGCTCACTGGAGTCCTCCACTTATCCAAAGGTCAGAGATGATTGCAAGCAAGACATCCAATTTCCTTGGGGGTAAAAGCCTCCCCCCATCACAGCCACTCTTCCTCCCTCGTTCTCCCCTGGTGAAAACAGCAAACAGAAATTTAACCCAGAGCTGCATTAGGGAGGCCATCAGCCTTTCAGCTTCCGTAGGGAGCGCCAGCCCAGTTTGGTATGAGGGCAGTGTGCCTATGAATCCCAAACATAATCATTGGCTCCATCACACCACTGAGAGAGCAGAAGGAATGGAGACACTGCTCCCCTTAGCAAAAGAGCAGCCGCAGAGCTGAGAGTACATGCGTGGATTTCGCTGGGCCTCAGCCCTTCCCGCTGCTTTGGCTGCTGGTGGCACTTCCCTGCACAGTGCGTGCCCCACATCTTGTGCTCCGGCCACTCCTCACAGCGTGACGCCCTCTGGAAAGGGCTCTGCCACACGCCACCATCCTGCAAAAGAAATCTTTTCATGGGATAGCAACGCGTGGCAGCCTCTGCCATCCCTAAAATATGGATGAGGAATGGATTCAGTGATGGAGCACGAAATGAAAAAGCTCTTACACCATTTCCCCCAAAGAGGGAAGATTGTCCTCTAGGCCATTATTATGGTACACTAAAAAAATACATACATAAATGACAGTACTTTCCACCAAACACAGTTTCCATGGAGAAAGACTTGCCATGGAAGGTGAAAGCCCTAATGGCTGTTAGCTCTTAGGAAGCTAAGAATCTCTTAGGAAAGTTTTTATTATTATTATTACAGTTCTGCTAAGCAAGTTGGAATTTTCATCTGACATTAGCCTGGGAATTCCTGGGCATCCAAGGTGCCACTGAATAGCCTAATAACAAGTGAGAGTATTCCCAAGCAACAGGGCCAGGGACCGCAGTGTGTGCAGCAAGGCCTGGTTCTAGCCACAGGCTAGTTGCTCCATGGTCTTGAAGGGCTGGTGCTTGATGCTCTGGTGCTTCCACCAGCCTGTAGAGGCTTCCTCTGGGCTGAGCGCACTTGAGGTATTCCTTCCAGGGAATAAATTAAATATAAATCAGCTATCTGACCCTGCTTTAGCAATGCTGAAGGGCGACAAGGAAGACTTCTGCCCCCTCTAATGTTCCTCTCCCATGAGGGGAGACCTCATGTCGATTGGGAATCCCCTTAAGGTGTGAAGCCAACACAGTGGGCTCCAATCACCCTCCTGCCACAGTCTTCCAACCCCACAGTGTTTGGCAGCCCAGTGGGTGACAAAGGCCTCCCCGACCAGTCAGAGCAGGTTGGAAAGTAGGGGCTGGAGTGACATCCAAGTCCCAGGCCTTACTCCCTGAAGCACGAATGGTGCATTGGGAGCTGAGGGATGCAGCTCAAATTGACCTGACCCCCCACAATAATGTGAGTTTTGATAACTAAAGAATATTCTGTCTGAGTGCAAATGGTCACTTAAATAATTATACCATCCAACATGCACACCTGTTTTTTTTTTTTTTTTTTGAGTGATAGACTGTTAAAAAAAGCTGCCAGTACATTCATGATCACACACCTTCTGCTTTCCTTTTCATAAAAACGTTAAATAAGAATCTGTTGGTACCAAGTCTGGTGATGTCCTCTTCTTACTTAACAGGACTTAGGAATGGTGCTTTGAAGCATCTAAAACAAACAATGGGGAGCCTTTAAAAGCCATCTTTCAGGCAATTTCTCTGCAGGATTGAGCCCCAGATGAATACAATAAACTAGATGAAAATAGATCTTCTCAATTTCCTACCGTATTAATGTCATAGGCAACTTTTACACACTTACTAAACATTCACCATCTTCTCCTTCATCTTTTTCTGAGTTGTAATTCTAACTGAAATATTACTTGTAAAGGGGATATATTCTGTGCAGAAATTCAATTACAATACATAGGGTTCCATAACTGTTTTTTAAGATATTGCTTAATTTACAGAATTCTTTAACAGATCCTTTAGTCATTAAAATTTTAATTATTATATTCTTTAGCTTGTAGTTAATTATAAAGATGTTACACTGCCAGTAATCTTCTTTGTGCCTGTAATCCTCTTTCTGATGGATGAATGACATATCATATTCCTTAAGTAACAAACGTGGTAATAGTGAGTTTGCATCTTAGGGACTTGTACTTTAAGTTTTTCTATAGCCAATCAAATTATGAAACTGGCCTAAACTTATCATAATATTCAGAAACCAGGAAGGATTCTGACTGTCCTAATATTGTCCTAATATTGTGCATGTTCCTGTATGCCCTTAACTCATGTGCAAGGATTCTGCACGTGCCCAGAAATGCAGCCTGCAGTTTCAGTGCGATGGTGGTGGCGTTTGGTTGCAGGGCGTACTCATACTGAGAGAGGAGCTAATCATTGCCCACCTAGCAGTGCTGCGCTTGGCTTTTAGCTGTATATACATGAGCATTTCCAATAATTGTCAGCCACTTGCCCGCACTTGCAAGCTCTCGGCACAATTTTTCTACGTGTCTTTTTCTGCCCTGCTCAGTGAAAAGTTGGGAAGAATGCAGCTGTATAAAGCAATGGTTAGCACATTTTTTATGAGTAAAATTTATGGAGTAATGTATCTACTTTTAGCATGACTATTGTTAAAACTGGAGATCAAGCAAAGTGACACTGAGTATATTGCTTTATCAATTGGATTCGTTCGAGTGAAAAATGCTGATCATGCCATGTCTATCCCCTGGGTGCAGAAACACTACTTCAGTACTTGAATGGTCGATACATAAAAGTCAAATTCATTATAATTTGTAGCTTTTTTTTTCTTGAAGAAGAACGCAGTTCTCAGTACATCAATATCAACTCTTAAATCCACATCGGATGGAGAGGGTACAGCACAGTAATTCAATCTCTTTACACTTAATATGGTCAGGAAGGGAGAATGAAAACAGCCTCTTGTAAAATGATGGAAAAAACAGGATGCAATCATTCTGATGGAGCTGTGCAAAGGAGTCATTTTACACCATTCGTTACCAGGGCAACAAAATATAGTGAGCCCCATACATCTAACGGGTGACATTTTAGCTAAGAAATTGCTTCTTTGGTATTTTTTCTGTCTATGAAAAACAATGTTACCAGCGTTTTCACTTGTCATGTACTATAGGGCAACATATTCCTGCTGACAGGCCCATAATGGAAAAATAGAGCAGTTAAATAGTATTACAGTCTAACTTTTAGGATACATGCTAATCTGCTCTTTAAAGAGACTTCAGACATTTTCAAACACCCTAGAGACTTGAGTGACTGGAAATTTCTACATGAGTGTATATAGATGAGCAGACAGATGTGTTTAGTGGAAACAAAAAATTGCTCCTTTCCAATCTTTTTTGATTTAGCTAAAACCTGGAAGTTGCTTATGCAGATAAATACACTGCCGTGTTTGTAAATGGCCACCCACCACCACACCTGTGCCAGGCATATCAGACGGATTGGTTTTCCAAGTTGAGTAGCTGTGAAGGTGTCAATTATTCTTGGTGCATGAAGGTCACATTCTGGTTCAGATTCATGTATGACTGCAGCTGAATTCAAAGAGGTGAGGGAGGCTGAATTTCTATGCTCTACTTTTACACCTGGAGGGGATTTAAGAGCTGACATTGAATGGGCCTCATGAATGAACCTCCTCATCTCCTAAGAGATACATTCCAGATCTGAATAAAATTTAACAATGATCTTTTTTTTTTTTCCCCACAAAAAATCCGCAAATAGTGTAACCCCCTGGAGTAGGTGTAATTCTGACCCCACTCCATCAACATTGACACAGAACATGCTGATTTAGAGCAGCTGAGAAATGTGTTTTAAATACCTCTCCCTGCTAAGCAAAATTTATGAAATTAAGGATCGAGATGAGAATGGAGCGATGACATCTACTAGCAAGTCACAAGGGCGATAGTACAGGATGAAGATTAAAGAAATATTGACAAAAAGCTTGGAGAGAATTAATGTGATATACAAAGAAGTGCCCTGCTAAGTGCATGAGGGCAGCTCAACCCTGGAAGAAAGAAAGAAAGAAAGTGCGAGTGAATAGAGGAGGCTGCTGGCAGGAGTGCTCTGTTATGTTGGTAGCTGCGGAGAAGATATACCAATATGATATCAACATCTAAGATATAAAGGCTGAAAGACCTCAGGCTTTGTCAAAAATCATCAATATCAGCTATGGAACAGGTTGCAACTCACAGGGCCCATGTCATAACATTAGAGAAGATTAGAGAAATAACAGCACAATATGCAATAAGAAAGAAGAAAACATCTAATTCAATAGCTAAAGAGAAGTAGAATCATGCAGAAACATGGGAAGAAGCAGCCTTAGGGTTAAGACTCAATGATCTTAAAGGTCTTTTCCAATCACAATGATTCTATGATTCTAAATATATAGAGAAGAGACTGAAGGATGAAGTGTGACACCAGGTATGAAATGAGGTCACATACTCATGCAATATCATATGAAAGCAGCAGATCTTCACAAGCCTTGAAACAACCTTGAATCTGCCAAAGGATTAGGATAACCAGAGATCTGAGAAAGGATTGTCCTCAAAACTGCTTCCGTAGGCTGTACAGAATCAGAGCTCAAACATTTCCCAAGGTGAGATTAGCCTCTACTGGGTGGTGAGGTGCTCTGACCTGCATAGCTAGTAAAACGTCTGTGACACTGTCCTTGAAATGTGGCATTAAAGGCCAGGACTTCTAAAGAAGATGCTTAGAAGATGCTTATTTCTGGACCCCATGCCACACACAGGGACTAGCTGAACTATTTTAATTGACAGCCTACTGGTTGTTAATTTTTTATCTCAAATTCAAATGCAGAAAATTTGTTCCATGCTCTAGCCCTTAAAGTTTTTTTGCTCCCCATAGCACAATGAGGCATACATTTCAAGGCTACAAAATATTAATATTTTCCTGTAAATGTGAAGTGCAATGTTCCTGAAAACTGCCCAGCTTCCTAAATCATTGGCAATTTATCCCCCCAGATTGAACAGCCTAAAGGGCCGCAGACTAGCAGGCAAGTGCGTGTAAGATAGAGATTTCCAAGATTTCCACCCGGTGATCGCCAGGGCCTTGTACAGACAGCACGAGGCACACCAGTGCGCTGCAGCTCCTCATTATTCACAGGTCACAGGAGGTGCCTGGTGTCAAAGGTGCCTCCTTTGCTGTGCTCCCTGGCTCTGACAGCTGAAATCTGACAGCTGCCGCCGCGGTCTCTCTTGCTACACACGCTGCACAGCGGTGCCGAGACCGGCTCTCTGAGGCCTCCCCAACCTCGGGCAGCAATGATGAACGTTTGATTTTGAAAGATGAGGTTTTGGAACATTTATTCCTCTGTCAGTGTGACAGGGCTAATCTGCGCCCTATGAACCTTACGTTCCTGCCGCTATTATTTCACCTGTCTCTGTTTCTCCTCTCCTCTCTTTTTTGCTTCCAGACCAAATAACAAAACATTTAACCTTCTGGGACAGTTTTTACTTTTTAAAATGTGTTGGCTTTTCCGGCCTCGGGGCAAGGTGTCCCTAACACCTCGCTGAGGGAGGTCTATACAGTAATTATTGGTGATTTTATTGACACTTATGTGCCTGGTCCTTTGCGCTGTCCAGGTGCTAAAAGATATCTGTGCTAAAACACATATCTCTGTCGCATGCCTGCACCTCCAGGTTTTGAACAACTTGTGCTCATAGTTTGTTCTTCATGCATAATCTACATCACATTATAATGCTAGTCAAAATGGTGCCAAAAGTTACTGTACCAGGAGAAGCAAAGTATTCAAGTGAGCATAATGCAGACATGAAAATATGATGCATAATGCAGACATGAAAATATGAAGATGCAAATATAAACTCCCCTGTTCTCTCTGATGTCAATATCAGATGATCAGTTCCATCAATTCAATCCATACATTGTGTAATTAGGAATTAACATATCCAACCAAACATATATACAAAGACAAAAAATTAAGCCCTTAACAAGTGAAGGTAGGCATATAACTCACCTCAATGCTTGCTAAAATCTCTCTGTAACAATAAATTGATGAAGATTCTGATGAAAGGCTGTAGAAGTGATTTATTTGAAAAACAGAGTATGATTTCATAAGGAATATCGATAGTATGTATTTAGTATTTATTCATTAAGAATTATATAGGGTTCTGAATTTAACATTTTTTAAAAAATTATCACTATGGATGAAGTTTCAAACCCAGGAATAATATTTATTTTGTTATCTATACATTAGGTGACCTGTACCTTAATCATCAATTGTTGGAGTGCAACAAAGCCAGAGTATTTCACAGAGTTGTTAATTACTGTCTGTGTCTATACAGTCATTCAAACTTGTAAAGCCCAAAGCACTAAGTAGAGTATAAATGAATATCAAAAAATTCATAGTCCTATTCTTTAAAAATAGCATATTATTTAAAAGGCACATTATCATACTTTCACTTGAAAATTTCCTACCGAAAACCCCTACTGTACTTAATAGTTATTCAGTAGGAAGGTATCTTTTATCTTCAGATATTTCTTTTCTCTTTCTCTTGCAAATTGATTCTGTGATATTAATAATCCACACTATAATTGTTTTAAAATAATATTCTAGGGAGTACATAATCTTTAAATATTTGAAAGCTTCATTCAAAATAAATTTACACATTCACACATATGTTTTAGAATCCTGCTCATACAAAAAATTTTTTCTCTCATAGATTACAGTTGATGCAAAAAAATGCACACAGGAATTGAATTTTTGTAAATTATAAACATTTCTTGCTGATGTGCCTATTTCAGATACTGTTCTTACTTGTGTATTAAGGAAGCAGCAAAGAAAGGAAAGGGTGTAGAGTCATTTTAGAGTAGACAGTGTAATTTAGGAAGTTCAGTTTCAAAAGACCGTCTATTGCGTCCTTGGTCATTTGAGAGAATGATATTTTGTGGAAATAGGGTAAATAACATACCAAATGTGAAAGCCCCACATAATCTCGCACTCTTGGCATCAGATGTCTAAAATGTTTACACTCTGAAGGTGAGATTTGCTAGGCTGTTGTTACACTCTATATTTTATTTCTCGATTACAGATCCATTACCTAAGAATGGATCTTAATTCCCTAAGAATATAAGAGTTGAATTGAGTTACTCATTCACTTCATTGAAATATTTTCATTGCTATCAAAAAAAAAATTAGAGACTGAATTTGAAGCAGAAGACTGAAGCCCAGATGTGTGATTGCTCTGGGATTCTCAGTAGGATATTAGAGGACCAACAGCTATACTAGGACCCTAAAGACAACACAGACTTTCTCTCTGCATGAAACATAATATGAAGTTTAGAATGAACAGCTTTCTTTCACCTGAGAAACATGATCTTGTCATATTTGCTCTAGTCTTCTTGACTCAAATAAAAATTAGAAATTTGTGGTTTTCCTAAACAATCAGAAATGTGCAAGGAGGCTAATTCTAATCAACAAGGGTCTCTGTATGAGAGTTAAGTACAAGACCAATCCATACCTGAAGCTATGTGTCAGAAGAATGACAATTAAAGATATTTGACATTTATAACATCAGTGCAGTACAGACTGCTTGGAAATCTTTATTGAACAAAGCATGAGAGCTGATGTCCAATTCTGAACAGCAAAAAATGCAGGAATGAGGACAGGGAAAAACGTCCAGTAAATTAGATTTTTTTTCTTTACGTCTTAACACATAGTACAAGCCATATAGAAAATAGATTTGCGTTGGGGAACCAGGAACGCTTCAAATGAAGGATAATCTTCATTTGATATTTTCAACAGTATGGTGCAGAGTGGAAACTGATAAGTGAGAGTGGAAAAGAAACAGCACATCAAAGAAACATGGGAAACTAGTTGAGGAAGAAGTTAAGTGGGAGAAAAATCAAAAGAAAGATTATTCTTACTGACAACTTTAACGCTGGCTGTTTAGAAAGAACGTATCAGTTAAAGACAAAGTTGTCAACTTGAGTGTCTAAAGTGATGCATCTAAACCAACGCTTAAGTGACCTGTGTCAGTGACCTGGTCACTTAAGTGACCAGGATTTCAGCGATACTGAGTAGCTTCGTCTCCCACAGATGTAGTACTCATCATGAAGGAATATATAGCATACTTCTAGATGCCCAATGTGGACATATATATATGTCATCTATAAATGAATGTAAATATAAGTATACCTACCTTAGTATCCCAATGGTTTGCTGCAATGTTTCTAGATCTTCATCAGGCCATTAAAAATGAAGAAAAAAAGGAAGGATGCTTTTGTATGTGACATTTTCATGGTTCATTGTGCTTATTAGAGTATTGATATAGGAAAAACCTTCCTTTGACATTATTCTGTCTTTAAGATGCCAAATGAAGGATAACTCTTCACTGACAATTGCTAAATATTGGTATAAATCCCAGTGTATGGGTTAGGACTCTCCAGTCTGAATAAGGCCACTTTGTAGCTGGGCAGATTTCCCCATGCACAGATAAAAGATACTGTCAGATTAAAAAGATAGAGTCATACAGGCAGACCTCTATTTCTCCATCCCTCTTCTGCTCCTGACTCTTGGTATAGAAGAGGGAAGAGGTTGTACAAAAGGAGGTGAAGGAAATTATCCAATAAAGGGAAGAACGTCTTCATCAGATGCCCCATATAGAACTACCTCATGGAAAATGGACATTTTAAATATTTCGAAGGCAGCGAAGTCTTCAAATCTAACACAATCTGAATGTGCAGAATCATCTTGTACATATATGATAGCGTATTATATTTTCTAGCGGCTGATTCTTTACAGGAGAGTGATAGGCATTTGTGACAGAAAAGACCTCCTAAATCTGTGAAGGTTGACCTTACAGAGAAAAAGATCCTATTAATCCTCCAAAGGGAATATCTTTTAAAAACCTTTACTTCTTTCTTTAAACTGAAGTAGTGAAGTGTACATTAAATCTAATTGCATAGGGAAATGTTAATTATTACTTTCGACATGCTTGTATCCTCTTCTAAAGGTGACCTGCAAATCTCTCAAGAAAACTATGCTAAGATGCGATGAGCTGCGGCTCTTTAGCCATGATCATTAATGCTGCATCTGTGCGCTGCCAGTCTCTCTGCAGAACAGATCCAATCTGCATTAAATGTGAACACATGCTCACATTTCTGTCGATTTAGCAAGAGCATGCTCTGTGCTGTTTATTCCAGTTTTACATGCCAGCTAGGGGACGATATATGATAATTAATTTACTCTAAAATCCAGGGGGACAAAGTTACCTCTTAAAAAAAAGGAATATCTTGGATTAGTTTGCACTGATTCAGCGGTGTGGCCCTTTGCTGCTGCATTTTTGGCCTTGTACCAAAAACCTTAAAATGGGAATGATCCCTAAGCCGCCAGTGTGGTCTTTCAGCACCTATCTCAGATGTAATGGCAAAGAGCTCCACTCACCACTCAATTCCTTTGCATTTTTAGGTCTCCCAGAATGCCACAAAGCCTTTGAGGTTAAATATTAAACACATAAAAAATCTCACAATGCAAAAGAAATTGGGTATTTTTATTCCAAGATAAGCCAAGGATCAGCCACCCTTCAGTTTTCCTGGGGCATGGAGAACATTCAAAGGTTGGTGGGTGCCACCTGAATAGGCCACTCTAGCAGTGCAAGAATGGACTTGATATTTGTCTTGCCGCATCACAAAGATGATGAAGGTGTCAGGAAGAGCACAGAAGAAGGTCAAGCCTCTGCCTCGCGCACAAGCTGAAGTCATGCAGTCTTTTTAGTGTGCCCTGGCAAAACCTCTAAATGCTGTCTACTCACCACTCATTTTAGCAAAAGAGTGATGGTGTTCTATGTACCATATGAATTATCCCATTTACCCACATACCCACTGCACTATAATTTCTAGCTCAGTGTGTTTTAAACTGCATTAAAAATACAGTACCAAGAGCATAAAAGGCAAAAGATAAAACCAAATCCTCTTCCACAATTGAAGAACTCTTATAACAAAACACCTTTCTTAGAAAATACCTTCTCAGCTAAAGATGTGCACTAACTGGAGCACATACTACAATAAAATGAATTCTGATTCTCTCAAGTAAAGTTTGACCTTGTTTGTAAATTATTGCCCATTTAATGTTTCATATGGATAGTGGTATTGAAAGGAAAACATATTTTCTCTTGGGCACTTTTAATTACCTATAAACTGATCAGAGCTATCTGGTTCTTTAACTCCACTAAGGTTAGTGAAAGCAGTAAATAAATCAGCATACTTTAGGGAGTCCTGTTCTCTGACTAGTGGGACATTGTTAGTAGGAAGCATTGATTTTGTTTGACTTTTTGCGCGGAATGGACAATAAACAAAATGAGGCTAACCCCCAGAAGGCTATGGAGTAGTACATGGCTGCTGACCACTGAGAATGCAAAATTTCCCAGTTCTACCTTAGAAGTGAATAAAATCAATTTCTCTGATTGATTGGTTTGTCCAAGCAGATAATCACTGTTACTTTTAGTCATACTCACTGGTTTTCTGCTTTAAAAGGCTAGTAACAGGCAACTCTGTGATGCCACATTTTGCTTATGCAAAAGCTAGAATAAATGATAAAAAAAAAAAAATGTTTTAATCAGTTAACCTGGATAGTATTACCCCTCATTGATTTCAGTGGAGCCAAACAGACCCCCATCTACTCTGAATCTAACCTTGTTTCTTCAGGCACCAAATTATCTTTTTGTGTTCCTGCACTGAATGTTTCCTGACAGTTGTACTGATGAAGAGGGAATCATTGCCTGGCTATCTCTTTGTGGTTTGCTACAGTATGTTCATATCCTGGAGGAATTTGTGTCAGGTTATCTCCTAATAGATCTTTGTCTTTCATGAGATTTAAAAAAGACGGGGCAGGGAGGGCGATTTGAATTATTATCATTAAACAGGCAAGATTTTTATATTTCTTTAGGGTGGACATTATAAAAAAAAGGAGTCAGAATCCAAGGGTTTAAGGATATGAGATACCAAAACCTTATAACTCACCTTTAAAAGAACACTGTGTAACCATGCACAAGAGGGGAAGTGCATTGATCCTGTCAGCTAGACTAATGTTCTGTCTTTACTTAGATGTGCACTGTCAGCTTTGTCAGTTTAGGCAATTATTTGCTTCTTTAGTCCTAAGCAGTTACCCACGTGTGTGAATCGTTAATAAGTAACAAACCGCTTCTGCAGGCAGCGTGTTGTCTGAGGAAAATGTATCAGGAGCATAGATGATCAGGTATATTCCTGTGCAACACTTTTTGTGCATGATGCTGCTTTAGCAAAACCAAAACTTTTCATGAGAACTTTTATTTTTTTCTCTCTCTAGTTCATGCTTCAGAAATGCCGGAGGAACAGCTGTTAAGTGAAGGAAGGAAATTTCTCCCTCAAGAGACTGAACTCCCTTTCTCAGTATATCTCTCAACCCTGAAGGCCCAGAGAGTGAGAGACCATATGTTCCTATATTTGTTTAGTGGTTTTTTTTTTTTTTGATAAGTATGAAATCCATGAAATCAATGTCCTCTTCCACATATATTTGCATCCTAAAAGCATTTTGGAGGCAACAACTTACACGCCACTCTGGATTCACTATGGGTGTGCCTGTGCTCCTCAGCAGAGCACATAAAATATTGCATTCATGGGTTTCTTGTGCAGAGCAACCTGACAAAACCTTGTCAGTAGTCCACCCGGTGGGTTTCCTGTGGGCTGGCCTTGACACAGGAAAGGCTACCAAGAGAGCTGGTGGAGTTTGCATCCTTGGAAATAGTCAGAACCTGACTGGGCATGATCCTGGGCAACCTCAGTTGAACCAGGAGTTAGACCAAGTGGTCTCCAGAGGTGCCTGCCAGCCCATTTGTGTGATGACTCTATGATCTTAGATGATTCAAGAGTCCTTGGCATTCACATTTAGTTCTTGAATTCCCCCCTGGAAACTGACAAGGAACAGGCAATGTTTTGTCACCAGTGATCTGACTGTGTCCTCCACATCATCTCAAATGCCCATTAAAGCATGATAATTGCCAGCCATTACAGACGGGGTCTGATATTCAGCCATGGGCTTAAGGTAGTAAGACTCCACAGTCTTGTTAAACCTCAGTTCCACACAGTTCCTTAAAACCAAACTGTTAAAATTCACTCCAGGCTGAAACTTGGCCTACAATATGTACACAACATATTCTACTAATGAGATTTTTGCCCTCAAGGAAGTAAGCATTCAGAAAATATCAAGGGAAAATAACAAGTAAAACAAAGCAAACCAACAAAAAATCTTGAAATAAGATCAGAAGGGATGAACTAATAGGAATTGCAAACTAGAGAAGAAAAGGTTGATTTAATTTATTATATGGAGAAAGAGAGGTGGAGAAGACAACCCCTTGCACTAGGTGTACTTTGTATGCTGAAATACTCGGGCAGTGCTAACAGACAGGTTCAGATGTTTTTCCCATCATCTTTTAGCTGTTTCTACCAAATGCACAATGTGCTTCTGTGTACTGTCATAAGTCAGCTAAAACATGTGTAAACATATGCCATGTCAGTCATTAAGGAGTAGGGTATAATTACACTTTTAAATGTGGCAAAGCATTTTGAAAGTAACGTATAATTTTCCAGAGCAGGAACCTTTATGAAACATATCTTTCCCTGAGTGTTTATACAGCCTGACATCTTCAGGTTTGTTCAGATCAAGAGCCCCACTGTGAACAAGCAGGCTTCAGACAAAGGAGGCAATTTGTTCTTTAGGTGCCATTTCAAGGAGGGATAGAAAAAAAAGAGAGAGAGAGCAGAGACAGGCGAAGTGCACACCATGTTACCTCCACAACTAAGAAATATGCAGGATCCAGTATAATTACCACGCGAATGAATGTTTAACTGTTGCTTAGTGCCAGGGTTCTGCTTGCCCTGTTGGTGAATGACAATGCTGTATCTTTATCCTCATTCAATGGAAGGTATGGGGTTCACAGTTTTAATTAAACCGAATAGGCTCACTGCTGGCTTGGGAAAATGGAGCCATGTGGTCTTACCAGAAGAAAGGATAGGCAAGTGTCAAGAGGAGCTCCTGTAAAACATACATTTCCTCCTTATGATCTCTCCCTAAAAGAGCGGGATCTGCAAGGACAGACAAAGGACAGAAACTCTCATTCTCCATTAATTTTGTATTTTTAAGTGGATTTTTGAAAATATGAGTCTGAATATTTTAAAGTTTCCAAGAATAAATAAAAGCTGTTCATTGTTTGCCTATGAAGGCCAGACCAACCATCAGGGTATTTTGGCTTAACTGGTTACTACTTATCAGAGGAACCACAGTAATCATCATTTCCCTTCTATATTACCTCTAACAAGTGCAGCACAGCAAGATCTCAGCCCAAAATAAAAAAGGAAAAGTAGGACCAATTTCTCTGCATTTTCAAGAGACTAAGAACACATATGAACTGTTTAAAAGATCTAACACAGTTACTTGCATATTTTTCTGACACTGACACCCAGATTTTTCTTGATACAAACTATTTCTTTTCCTGTGAAATATTTTAGTGTGACTGGCTGAATAAAACGTAGTTGCATTCTAAAGAATGTTAAATGCATATTGTAAGATCCCTGTGGTTTTTTTGGGGTTTTTTTTTTTTTTTTTGCTATGTCCTAGAAGTCCTTATTCAACCATAGGAAAAACTTAATGATAACTCTTTAATAACTGTTATTAAACTTTATTAAGTTTAATAACTTAATAATTTGTAAGACATGAGGATCTTATAAAATTAACATCTGTGAACATCGATGGAAACTGAATGTTAAGATGATGCCCGATTCTCATTTTCTTCCAGATGAATAATATTTGCCTTGATAGTTTATTTCTAAATTATCTGAGAAAGAAAATAATTGTCCCATCTATGTTCCTTTCACTTCTTGAAAATATGAGGACCCTCATCTTTTTCTCAGTGCCCACACCAGTCTCAGAAATACTAGTGCAAATTAATTTATACCATCTGCCTGCAAAAGCAATGAAAGATTTGAAAAAAACATAGAAGGAAGGAGAATGGGGGAGAATATAAAAGAATCCATAGCTGATACAGCTATGACTATTAATTTAATTTCTTTGGACAATTAAGAATGGAAGTCTCAGAAAATATTAGAGATATTCATGCTTCACATAAAGTGGGAAGAGATAAGGCAGAATTTAGGTATCCTTATGCAGGGAGCTTTTCTACTGCTAACATAGCACTTCTCCAAGATAAAAACGAAGGCTTCTTGGTTAAGAGAGCAACAATCACTATTTACATCCATGTCCCCATATAATCTGGTTCTGTTCCTCTTGATTTCACTTCCACTGGCTGTTGAGACAAGGCAGCCTTAAAGACCATGAGCTACCTACACATCTACATTTGTGTTCTCCTTTCTAATTATTTTCCCAAATTCTTACAAATGCTCTGAACTGCTCTGAGATAATTTTTCCTGCAGTGATGCAATAGCTTGTCCAAAAATGCCCAGAAAGACTGTAGCCTGAGTCAAAATCTAGACATTCAAGCCCACAATTAAATTAGTTTTTATTGCATGTAGTACTAATTGTCAGATGAAGTTTGATGTGCAACACTCAAGTTTTAACTATAGTATGACTTTAATACATTTCTCCGTTTTTCTTTGCATTTATATCATATTCCTTTTATATTAATTTTAGTTTTAGTTTAGTTTAGTGGCCTTACCACATGCTGAATTCTCATTTGGTATGTATGAATGTAAGGGATGCATGCACAGTCAAACATGTTGAGGTTCATGTTGCAGTAAGTAGGCCAGTTGACAACACGATTTAGATCACAGAGCACAGCAGCATGATTGCACAGAAAAAATCAGGCAAATTTATTTTGTCAGAAGGGGAAAAATGAATATTTTCAGTTTTTAAATGTCTCTACAGCTTTCCAGTGCATGCTGTCTCCTTCGTTGTTAATATGCGCACTCTAGTCCAACAATGATTGTGTGTCTATGCCTAAGCTTATTCCAGTAATTATCCCACCAAAGTTAACTAACTGCACAGTTCTTTCAGCCACAGTAGTATTAGCATTTTCCATTATTGCAGCATCCAGAAGACCCAGTCAATTTGGTCCTGCACAGTGGAAAAACACAGTCCCTCACGTGATTTTACTGAAGCAAAAAATAGATGGCTATATATGATAAAAGATTTCTTAAGACCAGATATGGAAAACAGTTTTATACTAAATACCAGAATGATCTTTCATATCATTGTGGTGCAACAGATTCTGCTTAAATCTGAGGTTTATCTGTCCCTCAGAAAACAATGTCTGACATTCTTTAACAGCAAAGTGACCATATCCATAAGCAAAAAGAAAATATAGGCTCTGATACTGAGTGAAAAGAAAGATATTCATTTGAACAAATATTTTTTTCTCCTGAATTATCACCACAAACACAATTAGCACTGAATTAGCCAGTAGCATGCATTTTTCAATGTCATGAGAAGAACATGTGTGCAAAATACCTGATAAGCTAGTTAGCTTATCTCAGAGTAACTACTAACATCGATTACTACAACAAAAACATTTTGTTGCTTTTAGTAGCAGAAAGTCCCTTTAAATTTAGAAGTTTATCTTTCTTGTCATCATTTTAAGAGACATCAATCATTTTACTGCAAAAGTCCTGAAGATTTGTAACCAGTTTTATTTTTGTAAGTATTTTGATTCTGAATAAAGACTGATGGGAACAATGATGACCACTTACCCAGTGATGGCCTCTGAATTGACTGTAAGCACTCAGTGTAATTTGGGAGAATTCTCTGAAAATGTCGCTTCAGTGCTCTGCAGAAAATAAGCAAATAAAATGCTTGGAATATTAAGAAAAGGATAGAAAATAGAAAACATGTTTGTAAGTCCACAGCAAGGTTGATTATAGAGAGTGGTTCTGGTCCTATATCTCTCTTTTGAAGCAGATAGCAGACTGTACTTAGTAGAATGACACAAAGAAGGGCAGTAAAGGGGTCAAAGATATGAGATGTCTCCTCTATTAGATAGCATAAATAAATGAGGGCACTTTAGAAAAGATTCAGCAGTCAACATTATCATAGAGGTTGATGAAATTAATTCATGGACAACAAAACTAAATTACAATTAAATACTATTGCACATTTTAGAAGAGTTAGGAAATTCCTACAAAATTTTCAAACAACATGGATAAAACAAGCCAAAGAAACTACCTTTTTTTGCTCAACACACAACTTAATCGTGGAATTTATTGCCACAAGATATTGCCTAGAGAGATGCCTGAGATATGGTTAGCTTCAAAAAGTGACTAAAGAAATTCTGAGGAAAAGTAATCCATCAAAGACTATCATAAACAAGTATGCAGACATGCATATTTGCTTTTGATTAGGAAGCCTTTAAGCTGAAGTTTGCTAGAAACTGCACTTACTGAAGAAAATGTTCTCGGTTCTCTACCCTGCTCACACTTTCTTCCTCAAAGCACTGACCACCAATCTCTCTTAAAGGCAAAACATGGGACAGGGGGACTCTTGCTTTGATCTAGGAGGAGCTTGTTTCTCCTCCAGCCGGTCTTCAATTTGAAGAAATGGATTGTTATAGGACAAAATGACAGCATTTTAATTTTCCCTGAAAAAACAGAGCTACATAATATATTGCATTGCGTGTTTTACCCTGTAGACATTTTTAAGATATAATACTGCTAGATATAATACCAATATGCAGTAACTCTATTTCAGCTAAAATATTGTTCCATTCTTTCATTTCCCAAACTTTAAACAGCAGTTCCTCTCCCTTAGTTTTCATCATGTGTTCTGACACTTTTCCTCTGCCTAGATCATCTCCCTCATTGTGAAAATGACTGAGTGTGAATGCTTGTTTGAGAGGATTTGTTTCCACTGAACAGTTAGATGTCCCCAGTCAATATGATTGTGGATCATTTACTCAGACTTAAAAAGCAGCTGTAATAATAGAAGCAACTGAAGGATGAATAGCACTGCTTAAATCTTTATAGTGGACTCCTACTAGATGTCACATAACTAAACTATTTTTTTCCTGGATTCTAGATTTTCAGCAGCAACTTTTCATTAAACTAATTGAGTTAAATGTGCTCAAAGACATTCTGCCATCAGAAACAAAAGTTAAGAACTTCCTCTTTAGAACTTTATGCTGTGGGCATAAGAGATATTAAGTTTATTAAAATACTTGGCAACATGCAATCTTATAATAATAGATCCACTGCCATTCTCTAAGTCATAGTGAAAGCTGTCATGAAACTCAAACTTTATGCAATTATGTTTTCTTCAAGATTAATAATTTAATTATAATATGGGGAAGTAATTTACTTATCCTGAGTATACAGGTATGATGTTTGCAGACAGATTTTTTAAATGTCTCATTGGCCACAAAATATGTGTTTCCCAAAGTGCTTTGAGTCATCTAAAAAAAAAAAAAAAAAAACAGCCTGTTCTTAGCAGAGCAAAGTAGCATTACCATCTGCATTAGATACACAGTGGGAATATACGTATCTGAATGATGACCAGGTAGGGAAGAGAGTTCAAAGAATGGGGTAGGTGTCAGACTGCAGTCAGAAAGTAACTGCAAGCAGCAAAAGCTGCAAGTTCAGCTTTTGCCTACCTCTATTTTTCAGTTGTAATTAGTTTTAGATCACTTTCCTTAAATACCTCCCTTTGGGGGAAGATGTTGCAAAGTAAGATCATAGTTATGAACATTATTAATAATTAACACATTGCTTTTTTATATCTTAGAGATATCTACAACTTGCCTAGGACAACATGCAGGATTCAAGAACCTTCTATACTACCAGAATCTAGTATAAACTAAGTATAAACTAAGAAGCAGGTCTTGAACACTGATAATCTATATCTGCATGCACTCTAAATATATATGGTCAGTGCAATAGTCTGCATTATCTAAAAGAAGGAAAAAAAGAAGTCATTAAACTATATTTTTTTCAAGTCTTCCTTGAAATTGCAGTTGATGCACAGGTTTTCAATTTGTAGCACAGTATCTTCCCTTACACAGGGTAGTAGCACGAGGCTATACTTTAAAGAAAAAAAAAAAAGGTCATGCATCTTTCAAAATGCACACTGAATAGCACAGATTGTTCCAGTTATTTCACAAGGATTCTGGCAAACCTTCAGGTTCTTCCATCTGAAGTCTGCCCATTTAAGAGCATGTTGTCTTAATGAAAAGAGAAGAAACAAGGAAAGAAGAAAAATGTATGACAGAGTTTTCAAAAAGTTTTCAAAGGAGAAGGTCTAGTGAGTGAAAAATCCCCACAGAAAGATGCTAAGGGAAAGGGAAATATTTTAATTAAGAGGCTTATATCATCCAATCAAAAGATTAGTCATAGTCTTCTTAACATATCAAACGTGATATTCACTTTCTGTAACTTCATTATTCCATATACAGAAATGAAGCATGCTTCTTCTTTTGCTCAGATTGTTTCAGATGCCTATCTCCACAGATTTTTTTTTTTTTTTTTTTTGTCTGTAGGCTTGATAGTGTAGGAAGTATGGGATGGCTTAAAGATCTGTTTGGAAATTAGAATTCTGGCATTTAATCTCACAGAGAGATTGGAGGATAAAATATAACTTAAATATACTGTATATTTTGAGCAATATCCTATAGAGGTTCTCAGGGCACCTATGTCGCTGCAGTGATACTTTAGTAGTACCTTAATGCACTGTACACTAAGTGATACGACTAGCATCTAGTGTATTTAGTTCATTGCCTTTTTCATCTTCCTCTTACATTGAAAATGGTATGTGCATTATCCTGCAAATATCTTGTATATCTTACAGGGTTTGGTTTTATCAATGCTTAAAATATTGTGCTGCTAAAGTTGACACATTAAAAAGCAGAAGCTCCATTGTTTTCTTTCCTCCTATTGGCATTTTAGACATTCATTCCTCTTCACCCACTTGGATTGGACAGTGAAGGACATGGAGGTTCTTGTGCCTGTGCAAGAAGTGAAAATAAAGTCACAGAGCAACAATTTCTATTACACTTTGAGCTCTTCTGTGCCATAACATCCCTATACGCTGATATGGTTTGCCACTGGAGTGTAACAGCTCCAGCTCACTGTTCTCCTTGTGTTTTGCCAAGAAGGAAGGAGGTAAAGAGGTAAGAACATCTTTTGGAGGAACAGGCAGTTTTTGTTTCTACAGTGGTAGACCTGCTGCAAGCTACCATATGATGAGACATGTTTTCTCCAAGATCAGCCTTCAAAGGGGATGGTAACCAGCATCTACTCAGACTGCCTTTCTAATAAAAGGAAATGTCTTCATAGGCACATTGTAATTAGTGAATATTCTTCCTGCTAAATGAGTAGAACTGCA
This sequence comes from Tinamus guttatus, assembly GCF_059628265.1. Taxonomy (NCBI): domain Eukaryota; kingdom Metazoa; phylum Chordata; class Aves; order Tinamiformes; family Tinamidae; genus Tinamus; species Tinamus guttatus. The sequence continues at coordinate 68,120 of NW_028288680.1, forward strand.
AATATGGCATACTCCTTTCTGCTTCTCATGTGCTTTCACAGAATCATAGAATGGTTAAGGCTGAAAAAGATCTCTGGAAATCATCTAGCCCAGTGCCCCAGCTCAAGCAGGGACACCTAGAGCGCATGGCGCAGGATCACACCCAGGCAAGTTTGGAAGATCTCCAGAGAAGGAGGCTCCACAACCTCTCTGAGCAGCCTGTTCCAGGGCTCTGTCACCCTCACAGGAAAGAAACTCTTCCTCACATAGAGATTAAACTTCCTGTATTTCCATTTGTTCCCATTGCCCCTTGTCCTGTCACTGGCCATCATCAAGAAGAGTTTGACCCCATCCTCTTTACATTCTCCCCTCGGGTATTTGTGCATGCTGATCAGATCCCCTTCTCTTCTCCAGGCTGAACAGGCCCAGCTTGCTTAGTCTTTCCTCATACGATAGATGTTCCAGTCCCTTAATCATCTTTATCAAGAGACTTGCTACTTTTGCTGCTTGGAAGGTTGTTCACCCAGGCAGCTTGCACATATTAATTTGCAAAATAAATGAGATCATTGTAACAAAATCATCCTGGTAAAGAAAAATGTTTCACCAAGATCATACTTTTTAAATTGTATACTTTATAGACAAGGGGTTTTGCAGGATTTGCAAACTTTGCCCAAATTTCCCCATATTTTGCTGTCTTTGTTTTCTGCATATTTTATTTATTTTAAAAGAGAAATCAAAAAGGTCAGACTTGAGATCTGACACTTACAATATTCAAAGAGATAGATGTTACTGTTTCTAGTGAGGAAGTACAAAATGTGAAGGAATCCCCTGATTTTTTGTATGAGTGAGAGCGTAGGGTATCACAAAATAACAGAATGGTTAAGGTTGGAAGGGATCTCTAGAGATCGTCTAGTCCAATGCCTCTCTGCACAATTGTCCAACCTGTCCAGGTCCCTTGGAATGGCAGCACAGTGCCTTCTGGAGTGTAAGCCACTCCACCCAGCCTGGTATCATCTGCAAACTTGCTGAGGATTCACTCACTCTGTGCCCTCATCCAAGTCATTGATGAACAAGTTTTGAGCCTAGCACTGGGCCCACTACTGACCTCTGGGGGTCACCACTGGCCACAGGCCTCCAACTAGACTCAGCCCCTTTAATCACGACCCTTTGAGCTCTGCCATCTAGCCAGTTCTCAGTCCACCTCACTGTCCACTCACCTAACTCACACTTCCTGAGCTTCCCCATGAGGATGTAATCGGAGATGGTGTTGAAAGCCTAGCTTAAGTCAAGATAGACAGTATCCACCTCTCTCCCCTCATCCCTCAAGCCAGTCATCCTATCGTAGAAGATTTAGAAGACTGGTCAAACAAAATTTCCCCTTGGTGAATCCATGCTGACTACTCCTGATCACCTTCTTTTCCTTCACATGTCTATGTGATATGGTATGACATGATATGATACGTTAAGATGCAGTAGGTAGTTCCTACATCTCCAGCAGACAGGGAAGCAGGTGGAGCTCACCGTTTTCATGCTGTGCTCTAATTCTTTCTTGGGTTGTTAAGGACAACTGCAAGCGACTTCCAGGCTTAGAGATTTTTTTTTTCCATTTTCCCAGATAAGCATTGAAACAGTACGGTTTTAAAGGTCAGCTTCTGCCATGATCAGCTAAGAGCAGGATCGGAGAGCAACTCCTTGCACTGCTGGAGGAGTTTCAGCAAGGATGGAAGGAGACATGCAGGTGGGGTGGCTAAAGTGGATCCAAACGAGACACCTCCTGAACATCAAAACCTTCCTCAACCACTCTTTGACTCTTTGACTCAGTCATTCTATGCATATGCAGATATTATTCAACAACTCAAACTGCTCTTTAAAAACTGAATCCCTGCCAAGAAAAATTGCTTAATCATTAGAAAATATGTCACTGGCTATGATCTTGCTTGTTAAGAGTTTAGTCCAGAGCACACTTTTATGTCCAAGTTATGGTCCCAGAAGAACATAAGTTTATAGAGGATTCTGGCAGATTTCTTAAAAGTCTGTAACAGTGACACTATCACTTCAAGTGTTATTTATTAATTTGTATTAAAACATAATAAATATTACTAAAGTAGCAGGGATTTTTTTAAGCAAAATACTATTTTGAAAGCTGTCTGGAATGTCAAATAGAATGCATTTTCCATTAGTTATGTATAAATTTTATTGAATTCAAACTTTTAAATAAATCTTCCTGTACCTAATGCATCTTATCAAAGCACCAAAACCCATTATCTGATTATAAGAAGAACCTCAGAACTCACTGTCTTCAAATTTAATGGACTTCTGGTGCTTTCTTCCCTGCCTAGAGTGTTTTTAAGACATTTTACAGTATTTTATACATTATAAATGGATTCCATTCTTGGCTTAGTAATTCACCTAATGGACAATGGATAGAAAAAAGCTCTAACTCCAGGGACATTAAATTGGTTCTAAACTCTGAAAATTACAGCTTTTACAAAAAGAAGAAAATACTAAAAACATGTCTAATGCAACACTGTATCTCATTTTCCACTACCTTCAGAAACTGTCTAAAAGCTCCTAAATTTCTTAATGACACAATATGTTAAAATTGCATTCCTTTATATTTAGATCTCTAAAACATCTTTTCTTTTTTACAGCCCTGAGGAGATCCACCATCAAAGGGAGAAAAAAAAAGAAAAACATGTTTGGCATTCCAAAAGTAGGGAATGGAGACAGCACTACATTGTAAAACATAAATGGCATCTTTTGTGTCTGACCATGGTCAAAGCTGAATACTTCAGAAGTGGAGCCTCTCTTGCAGTCAACGGGATTCTACATTTCATTCTGAGTAAGCAACAAGAAGTAACTACATTGCACAGGAAAGGCCACTGTAAATTCCTTCCCTTGGGTCCTCCAGTGGTGTAATAGTAATAGTAGGAGACGGCTTTCTTCTGCAAACCACAGCTTTGTGCCTGTAGCACCATCCCTATAGCTGCTGCTCTCTTTCTCCACTCTCACCAATGCTATGAGATCAGCTTTGACTTTACACAGCTTGACAGCACAAAGAAGCTATGCAAAGAGAAGAAAAAAGCACCTTCTACTTGCCCCATTTGTTTGCATTTCTGTGGAAAGGGGATGTGGATGGATGCAGGGTGGAGGTTTTGCAGGTTCCTGCTGCTTTCTGAAGCAAGGATGTTCATGGTATTACCACAGTAAATAAGCCACACATATATTAAAAAGAGGAAAAAGAGGAATCCTTTCCAGTCAGAAAAAAACACTGTTTTTCTAATGTCTATTTGGACAAAGTTTCTCAGGTTTACGGCAAATTTATTTAAGTACTGTGTTTTTTGACAATCTTTTAAATTTTTTTATATATGCATATAAAAAACTATACCTGTAATTTTTTATTTCAATTTGTATCAGTCTTGTAAATTTTGTGACTTTTGTTCCGGTGTTACAAAAGGGCAGGGGTGAACTTCTGACCTACTCTATACCATTTACCTTATACCACTAGGTCTTATTTACCTTTCATGTATCCTTATGCACTGAGTACCTTCTCTCATTTCTCCCATGTTAGAGATAACAACTCATCAGGCTGGAGGAGACCTCAGGAGGTCTCTCAGTCCTGCCTTGTGTGCACAACAGGGTCAGGTCTGTACTCACGATCAGACTGATCTGGGTATCGTCCAGTTGGGACTTGAAAACCTACAAGAGTGGATATTTCATCCATGGGTAACTTATCTGAATGCTTTATTAATTCTTTTTTCGTAATCTCCAGCCTGAACTTCTTATGATTATTCTTTCCTTAGGTCTGGTGTGAATGGAAGCCCTTTGGTTGCCTTCCTTCAGTTGCTTCTGCTGTACCTTGGTGAAACTGAATGAAGGCTGCCAAGCACTAAATTCCAGGTTAGCAGTAGTAAAACCTGAGCAGATAGCAGGAACAACTATTCTCAAAGCTGAGACAGAAACTGAAGTTAGATTCTAATGTTTTCATCTCTCTGTTTTAAACGTTAATTTTAGCAAAAATGTCCTTCCCCCTATAGCTTGTGAAAAAACAGATTCTAGTCCGTGGCAAATCTTTTTATTTATACAAATCTCTATGTTTTGGGCATTAAGACTTAGGCGAAACAAACTATGTATTAATTTTCAGTTTGCAGTTTTAGTTCAAAACTGTTAGGCTGCTGCTTTCTCCGCTGCACAAAAGAAAGTTTCAGAGGAACCCTCACACCCAAACTTTTCACAATAGTTTATCAGAATTGCAAAATACATGAGAAACGAACGCTGACAGTCTAAATAAACTGAAATGATCCAGCCCATATTGGGTACAGCAGCAGCACTACATCCCTACAAAGAAAGGCCCATGAAAGAAGGAGAAAGAATTGTTAGAATTAATGTAAATATAACCATTCTTCAGAAAACTTTACTATGTCAGATCATTGACAGACCATTTCAGAATCAAAAATTCCTCTCATCCAGGAACATGTGTGTGACAGATCACAACCACCTCCCTCCCCACCTTGGGATAAAAGTGTGGTTAAACATAACTACCCACCTCTTATCTCAGGCTCCTGCTGACCACAGACAACTGACAGAGGCCAGAGCTGACCAGGTAGAACTAGGTTGCAGCTACTGTGGCCAGGAATGGTCAAAAGATCAGCAGAAAGGGGCATATTTTCCCCAACATGGCATGAGGTGAGCAAAAAAGCATCTTTTCCCCCAACACAGCATGAGGTCAGCAAAAAAGGTACATATCCATACCAAAAACTATATGACCATGTGTGTCCCAAGAAAACACTACAGCCTAGATCTCATGGAGCTCATCTGCATGACAGGGAGCTGCACAGCAGAGAACTTCTCCATGAGCTGGGATGCTTCTCAAGGCTCCGTTCCTGGAGTGAAGAGAACCTCTGACAAGAAACCACTGGGGTGGAGGTAAAAAAAAAAAAAAAAAAAAGAGAGAGAGAGAGAAACTTGGGTAATCACAAATGTGCAGGAAGAGTCACACTATATCGTACAGTCATCTTCAGTAAATTTGCTTGCAATAAACAGAGAGTTAATAACCCTTTCTCCCTGCTGAGCAAAAGCATGGGAAAATAACAAAAAGAAGGGAAAAGAAAGAAGAGAAAGAAGAGAAAGAAGGGAAAGGAACACACTTTTTAAAAACTGTGAATTTTTTTTAAGCTTCTTCTGTGAGAAGAGGAATCCTCACCATATATCAAAAATATCCTCCTCTTCTACTTGTACTTTCATATGAGCAATGCCAAATGTAATAGTCTTCGAACTTTCACTTGTAAGTATTTGTAGTTTTTAATTTCATGAGGTCATTTTCATTGACCTCTTTATGACTGACCTGTTATTTTATTGGATTCGGAAAGATCATTTTACAGTGACCTCTGCTACCTCACTGGATTTCTCTCCTCTTTGCTCCCATATCTCCCAAGCAATTGAATTTCAGTCTCAGTTCCAGTTATTGGAAACACAGAGTAATTTCATTTGTATTGCTATTATTCCTAGCTGAATCATCTTTTTGCTGTATTCCTTCCCCAGCTCATAGTTTAAGCCCTTTTAATATTCATTACCGCAGTCTGTTTCCTTCTGGTTATAGTAGAGAACATTCCTTATAGATACTTCCTTCCTCAAAAGACTCCCCTGCTCCTAATAAACTCAAATTTGTCTTCTCTGAGCAATCTTCTTAAGCATGCACAGAGACTTTTTAATTCACTTGGTGTCCACCAAGCTGGAGGTCAGCATCTCTAGTATCAGCATTGAGTTTATCCACTCACAAAAGTTTCATCCAAAGTCCATCTGGAATCAGGGGAATTTCACCTCAAATTGTGGCACATATCTCAAAAGGCATCTTTTCTAATCTATCTACTCAGACCAGTTACTGGAATAGATTATGTAAATTATGGCTTTGACAAAGAATTTTAACTTATTTAAAGAATTTTAAATATTTTCAAAAATTTTAATTAACAAAGAATAAAATAAAGAATAAATGAAGAATAAAATTCTAGGGAAAGTAAACTGTGCAAGATGTTTAAGCAGCATAATGTTATGGAAAATGCAGCTGAATTCCAGAACTAACCAAAATCCAGCAATGAGACAAGATGCATGCAGAGAATTTCTCTGTGTAGATTGGCAGTTCCTAAGTAGTATTTTTGGCTACTTCATTGTGACTAGTGGCCTCACTTAAAAAGGGTCTTTTATTTTCAGTTCTGACAGAAGCCCTAGAAGTGTTCCCTCTTTTAAGTATGGAAATCTCTTATACCCATCCATCAGAATCAAAGAAACTTTTTAAGCCTAAATCTTTTGGGTTATATCTTGCACATACGGTATAAGAAAGCAGAATAGGAAACTGATTCTCTTGACCCTTATCCATCTGTCTTTCTCTCTCTCATGACAAAACTGTCATGTTTTGGAAGAGTTGATGTTTAGCAGATGAAGAGTAATTTATAAAGATTAGCTAAGAAATGAAACAGCGCTAAGTCTTGCCAAGATTAGAAAATTCTGCTGGTATAAAAAAGCCATACGCTTTTCAGCAAAAAGCACATTTCAGAATATGCTTGGATTGATTTTCTGGACTCAGATCAAACTTTTACTTTCCTAATTTTTTTCTCAGATTTTTTAAATTTGAGATAGATCTGATCACATCAGAGCAAACTTTCCAGATTGCAGGAAGCTCAGATCATGGAGGAAGGAAAAATTCACAGACTCACAGAAAGGTTGAGGTTGGAAAGGATCTCTAGATCTCATCTAGTCCAACGCCCCAGTTCAAACAGGGACACCTAGAGCACATGGCACAGGGCCACATTCAGGTGGGCTTGGAAGATATCCAAACCTTCCAGGACTCTGTCACTCTCACAGTAAAGAAGCTCTTTCTCAAGGAGATGGAACTTCCTGTGTTTCAACTTGTACCCCCTTGTCCTGTCACCGGCCACCACCAAGAAGAGTTTGGCTCCGTCTTCCCTACGTTCTCCCCTTAGGAATCTGTAAGTATTGATCAGATTTCCCCTCAATCTTCTTTAGGCTAAACCGGCCCAGCTCATATACTCTTTCCTCATAAGACAGATGTGCCAGTGCCTTAATCATCTTTGTTGCTCTACACTGTACCCTCCTTAGAAATTCCGCATTCCTCTTGTACTTGGAAGCCCAGAACTATAGGTTATAGTGCAGGACAAAACTGTGAGTGAGGTCTCCTACATTCTCTTCTTGGTTCTTCAACTAATCTTGAGTAAACTGCTAAATTACATATTTTCAAATGTGGGAATGTAATTTATAAGCACCAACTATGGGATTATGTGTTTATATGCAGCAATCAGGAACAGGAAATACTTTTCCCTGAGGGTAATGTATGCAATTTTACTGGTGGTGGACATTTCATGAGGTTTTTTGTGTCTATGTAACTATGTTTTATATTTCATATAGCTATTTTATTTATATTTCATATTAATATATCATACATATATAATATATATTATTATATATTATATAGTATAATATAGATTATACAGTATAATATAGATTATACATACACTATATATATGTATATAATACATAAAATATATATTATATGTTTATGTAAAGTAACACATACATGTTATATTGTATTTTATTTATTCAGCTATTTATAAAGATAAAAATATATAAACTACAGGAAAAAAAGAGGTAGAATAAAAAGCAGAGAATTTAAAACAGCTTCTTGAAATAGTAACCTTTCTGGTGAAGTGTAAGTATAATATTCAAAAGCAACCTGGAGCTGGTTCTGGTCCACAGAATATTTCTGTAAAAGACATTTAAAAGATAAAAATTAAAAGAAATAAGCTTCAACACATGGGGATATGTTTGACTTTACTATTCATTTGTGCTTATTTTTGTTTGCTTCTGAACATACACACTGCTGACACTGGAAAGGAAACTTCATTCCATAATTTTAATTCATTTTATTTTTTGGCAGGGGAGGATTCAAACCTTCAGAACCAGAAAGAGACTGGTAATGCTCAGCTCTATTGTGTGAAAATGTACTGAGATTTATTATCTTCATCTTGACATTTGAAGACTCAGCATGCAGTCCGTATTCCCATCTTTTAAGAGTTTGCAATGCACCAGCATCAGAAAATGTGCAGACAGTAGTTAGAAAACTGGGGGCTGGGCATGGAAATCTCAAGGACTGTAGCAGCTTCAGGAGCAGCCAGAAGAATGAGAAAATACAGACCTGATTTTTAGAATCATAAAATCATAGAACACTTAAGGTTGGAAGGGACCTCTAGAGGTCATTTAGTCCAACCCCCCTGCACACACAGGGTCACCCAGAGCACGTGGCACAGGGTGGCATCCAGGTGGGTTCTGAAGATCTCCAGAGAAGGAGACTCCACAACCTCTCTGGGCAGCCTGTTCCAGTGCTCTGTCACCCTCACTGTCAAAAAATTTTTTCCTAAGTTCATGTGGAACTTTTGGTGTTTCAGTTGGTGGCCATTACCTCTAGTTCTGTCGGTGGCCACCAGGGAAAAGAGGCCAGCACCATTCTCCTCACTGCCTCCCTTGAGGTACTTATAGACACTGATTAGATCCCCTCTCAGCCTTCTCTTCTCCAGGCTGAACAGGCCCAGCTCCCTCAGCCTCTCCTCATAGGGCAGATGTTCCAGGCCCCTGATCATCCTTGTAGCCCTGCGCTGGACTCTCTCCAGCAGCTCCACATCCCTCTTGTGCCGTGGGGCACAGAACTGGACACAATACTCCAGATGTGGCCTCACCAGGGCTGAGTAGAGGGGCAGGATCACCTTCCTCGACCTCCTGGAGATGCCAGGATGCCATTGGCCTTCTTGGCTACAAGGGCACACTGCTGCCTCATGCTCAACTTGTCATCCACCATGACACCCAGGTCCCTCTCTGCAGAGCTGCTCTCCAGAAGGTCAGTCCACAGCTGGTGTACTGGTGTCTGGGGTTATTCCTCCCCAGGTGCAAGACCTTGCACTTGGCCTTGTTGAATTGCATGAGCCCATCATTGCAAGGATACTTACAGCCCTGCCTCGTCCTCATTGGATCCTGAACTGCACTAACTCATGGCCAACGCAGCCGAGGCTACCTCCCACGTTCACATCTCTGACAAGTCCCTCCCTATTTGATAGCATGAATTCCAGTAGCCCACCTCTCCTCATCGGCTCCTCCACAACCTGCGTCAAAGAGTTATTGTCGACGCTCTGCAGGAACCTACAGGACTCTCTGTGCCTGGCTGTGTTGTCCTTCCAGTTGGTGTCAGGATAGTTGAAGTGCCCCATGAGAACCAGGGCCTGTGACTGTGAGGCAATATCCAGCTGACTATAGAAGGCCTCATCAACCTCCTCATCCTGGTCAGGTGGCCTGTAGCAGACACCCACCACAGGGTCTCCCATGTTAACCTGCCCTTTAACCCTTACCCACAAGCTCTCAACTTGCTCATCATCCACTCCCAGGTTGAGCTCCATGCATTCCAGTTACCCTCTCACATAAAGAGCAACTCCACCACCTCGCCTTCCCAGCCTGTCCTTCCTAAAGAGCACACAGCCTTCCATGGCAGCGCTCCAGTTGTGTGAGCTATCCCACCACATCTCTGTGATTTCAATATGATCATGACACTGGGGACGCACACAGATCTGTAGTTCGTCCTGCTTACTCCCCATGCTTTGCACATTGGTGTACAGGCATTTCAGGGAAGTAATCAAGCCTGCAGGTTTCCCAGGAGGGGTGAAAGAGGACCCTCTGTGATCATATCCTATCCTCACTTCCCCCCTACCATACTCCCGCTGGACGCCATCTGACCTAGGCTGTGTGGTACTGCTTGCCGTGTCTGTGTGACACTCCCCTTCCCCCTTCTCGCCTAGTTTAAAGCCCTCCTAACCAGGTTCGCCAGCCTTTTGGCAAAGAGACGTGTGCCCCTCTTGCTGAGATGGGTCCCATCATTCCCCACTAGCTGGTGGTCATCAAACAGAGTCCCATGGTCACAGAACCCAAAACCCTGTTGCCAAGCCCAGCGGCGCAGCCAGTTGTTAATCTGCCATATCTGCCTTCTCCTCCTTGAATCCATTCCTCTCATTGACAGGACAGAGGACAACACTACCTGGGCTCCCGTACCTTTGATGGCCATCCCTAGGGATTTCAAAGGTACGGGAGCCCAGGTAGTGTTCTCCTCTATCCTGTTTAAATAAATCCTGTTTAGTTCAAATAAAGACCATTTCCACTGTCAACATTACATAAAAGGACAAAGGCATAATTAAAAAACAGCGCCAGCATTTTAACTGTTACAGCTTGCCCCTTCCCTGTGCAGAAAAGGTGACATTTTGTCAAACGCAGTGTTCATCAGATCACAGTACAATAGGAAAGAACAAAATACACGCACTGATCATAAAGTGTTTGAAGTTTTTCTTAAAAGAGACTTCCAGATCACTTTCTATCCCAGTCTAAACTGGCTCTTGGAATAGGTCCAATTTAATTTCACTGCCAAATAATGGATAATTTTGAAGGACTAAAATAAAAAGTTGCCTCCTTACTGAAAATCTCACCCCCAAAATTTGCGTGAAGCCAAGCCTGCACATCTTGAAGAAGGCAGGTGCAGTGTTAATATTTACGCACATGTGTTGGCCTATTGCTCTATTTACACTCAGGTGATTTTAATATTACACCTACCATCATTGTTCAGCAACAAAGGGTTTTAGGAATCACCTAGGAATCAACCACCCCTGTGAAAAAAAAAATAAAAAGCAATTTTTTTGCATGTCTTGCTGTTGGCATCATCGTGCACTTTCATCTTTTCTTTGTTTTCCATCTTCCCATGTATTTCTCCTTGTGATGGGCTTCTTGACCCTTAAGAGGTTTGCCAGCTTAGGCAGCTGTGGAACAGAATTGGTAGCTGCACATTTGACACTCCTTCTGTGGTAAGGATCAGTTTTAAGTAGGAGAGTCAGTGCCTGCGTGCACACAGGCACTCAAACAATTGAGGCAGGAATGACAGACATTCGGTCACTAGTTACCGAAACACGGCCACTTGCTCATAAAAAGCAGCACACAAAGCTTAAGAAAGAAAATGCAGACTTTGATTTAGGATTTTGCCTGTGAAATTAATAAAAATAAGCATACAGCTTTTTTATAGAGTGAGACCCTACTTAGAAAAGAAGAGGAAGTGCTGATAGAAGTGTTTGTCTCAGGTCTTGCGCTTTGTCTTCTTTCCCTTCTGTTCAGAAATTGCTGAGAGAAAATCAGTAGTATGTTTAGATTCACAGGAGGCAGCCAAGTGAATGGCATGTTTGCTGTTATCTGCATCAGTTTGCAGGCAAGGAAATATGATAAGCTTTGTATCAGCAAACTAGTGTATCCACATTTTTTCACAGTTATTCCTAAAGCATGTTTACTTAATGAAAAACCCTCAGATAAAATCTTGCAGAGACCTAATGGTCCTTTCATTCATAAATAATAATAATAATAATAAATTAAAAAGTATTTTCTTCAGTCCACAGAATATGCAATACATTTTTATACTGCTGAACGGGTTTCATAAAAACCTGAATGTGATATTCAAAGCAGGACCTATGTAGAAACACAGAGCTGTGCAAGACTATTCTAGCAGCAAGTAGAGAAAGTTTGGCCTAGCCAGACAGATCACAGACAACCCAGGCAAAGACATCAGCAGGTTCCCCTGCATTCTACATGCAGTAGGAAAGAGTCAGGTTTCTCCCAAACTGAGCAGAGACCATTAGCAAGTGATGCTCCCCATGAAGTGTGCAATATACACAATATGGCTACACCACAGTCATCTATCTGATCAGATGGTGAAGCACTTACCTCTTTATCAGCTTTCGAAGAGCTCATCTTGCTCATCGAACTTACAGCGCTAACACTCCTTTGAAATTTGCCCTTTTCTTTTCTCTACTGCAATTAATCAGCTCTGTTCCTTCATCAAAGAGCAGTTAATCCTTCTTTCTATGATGTTCAGCTCACATCTCAGATTTTCCTCCTAATTTTTCAGTCAGGGCTTGCAACCCTTCTTTATTTTTCTTCTCTTATGTCTTTTAATATTTCCCTATTACATTTTATATGGAGTGTTTTACAGCTGCTCTAGGTCTCTTCGCAGCCCATCTTTCCATCTCTCAGCCTCATACATATCTTTAAAGCACAGAGACAGGTTTCAGGCAAAAACATGCTTGGCATCTTTTCTAAGCTTTGAATCAAGCATTCAGCTCAAATTTTTCATGACAGTTCTTTCACAGTGACAACTCATAAAGAGGCACAAGAGCAGGAATAATTTGTGCTTCTACGTAGCTTAGAGTTCAGACAAATCACAGATGTGTTGGCTGGACCCACTGATGACACATTTGAAGGGTCCTGGTGCAGAAAGAAGGAGACCTAACGATAAAAGTTCTTACAGATCGCAGGGAAAAGGGAGGAGTTTCAAGGAAAGAAAAGGAGGAAAGAAAAGGAAAAGATTTGTACAATGACAGAGCTCTTTCAAAATAAACAATCCCAATGCATCATTAATTTATCAGAATTTTTGGTTAAATGCTTGTGTCCCTAATTTCAGAGGTAAACACAAGAATGAGGGGGATGTGTGCAACCATGGCACTAGGAGGTTGGTGTCATCCTTCCTTTACAGTCTGCCACACATCACAACAGCTGCAAATGCAAAACACCCCATCCTTGTGCTGCTTCAGAGAGGAAATATTGATCAGGTGAATGTCATTATCAGACAGATACTTTCGGACATGACAGATCCACCACCTGTTTTATCTTGCCACCAAGTGGCAACCCTGACAGGTTAGGCCAGACCCAATGTGGGGCCATGAAAAGCAGTGCAGAGTCATGCTCTGTTCTCATTGGCAGCATGTACCTTAGGTGAAATGGCTTGGGCACAGTTGCTGCAGGTAAACTGCACCATGTCTGTGGTTCCATATGGACATCTTAGTGTAGAACAAAGGTTGTTACACTTATCAGACAGCAATTCAGCAAGACTTGTGGGTGCAAGACCATTCCTGATGGATGAAGCTGTCTTTGAAAAATATCTGTGTGATACTTTTACCAGCACAATTTCTGCATGCTCATCTGAGATTAATTATACAAAAAGGTGTCCATAGAAAAGCTGTCATATTTGAAAAATCATAGAGAAAGAAAAGCTACCATTTTTGAGAACAGCAAGAGTAAGTTTGAGAAAAAGCAAGAATCTTCAACAGTCAAAGTAGATAAGTACCTTCCTCTTATCTGCTCCTTTTGCACTCTCCAAAATTCATTGTGATTGTTTTGCCATTTGTGATCAGTAAAGTTAATGAAAAGTGCTAGCCCTCCTCTTCTAGAAATTAAATAAAATGCCACATGACATGTCTTGTAACCTAGTAATGAGCTTTGTGCAACTGATACATCAGAAAGATGGTACACACAGACCTGCTCCAGTTTTTAATTTGGAATCCTAACTGTCTATATATTTATATTTAATATTTATTGAATGCATTTCTTAGGACTTTTAAATCATTACTGGATATCAAAGGACGTGTTTCATACCATCTTCTTTAGTGCTAGGGATTTCAAAGATATGGACTGTTGAGGGTCTGTGGCTATACCATCCTACTGAAGAGCCATGATGCATAGACAGCTGAGGGAGAGAGAAAAAAGTCTAGGAAGTCGAAAGTATTGTCTTGTCAGAGGCAGTGAAATGCTCAGAGATTTTCTCTGGAATCAATGTATGCTTCTTTTATTTTTGTGTTGGTGTTCAGTTCACTAAGAGTTAGAAATTTTTGGCTTGGAAAGTTTGTTGCAGTCAAACAATTGATTTCTCCTCATTTTTTATAAAGCTTGTCTCACCAGGATACTTAAGCATTCTGCCATACATATAGAACAATGAGAGAGGGTTGCATATTTTATTGTTGATGTCCTTTGTCCTTATGTGTCCACATACAAAACACTGTCCTTTGTAAAAAAACATCAGAATTTAGTTCTTAAGTCCATGTGCACCCTCACAAGTCACCTCTAAGAAGTGCTGCCTACTGACCTTGGCCAATTCTTGCACACAAACTTCTCTGAACATAGACCTCTACATTATTTCCATAGATTAACTGGAAGTTCAAGTGAATACACCTTAAAAATAGCTAATAAATTTCACAATCGCAGGCCCTAGTCCTTTTGGGGGACTTCAACCACCTTGATGGCTGCAGGGATGGCTACACAGCTAGGAACAAATCAGGAGGTTCCTGTAGAATATTGCAGATAACTTCTTGATGCAGGTCTTGCATGAGCCAACGAGGAGAAGGGTATTGCTGGACCTGATACTAACAAACAGCTGGAAATGGTCTAGCTGGAAATGTGAAGATTAGGGACAGTCTTGGCTGCAGTCACCATGAAATGTTGGAATTCATGATCCTGTGAGGAGGAACCTGGGCACTAAGTAGGACTGTAACTCTGGATTTCAAGAGAGCCAATTTCGACCTCTGCAGGGATCTCCTTGGAGGAATCCTCTGGGCCAGAGTCCGAGAATGAAAGGGGGTCCAAGGGAATTGGCTAATATTCAAACATCATTTTCTCCAAGCTCAGTGCATTCCTACAAGAAAGACGTCAATCAAGGGGGGCAGAAGACATATGCAAATGGGTAAGGAGCTCTTGGGAAAAGATAAAGAGTTTCATAATTCATAAAGGAGTAAAGGGACATAGGAAGTCATGCCTGTCTACTATTTATTAATTCTATTAATTGCTTTATATGCTTTATTCTACTTATGAACGGTTACTCTTTTCCTCCAAATCTGCACTCAATCTGAGGTGGGTAGTGCATATTGTGATATATCATTTCTGTTCACTCCGTGGGATTTGATTGCCCAAGTATTTTAGCTACTTTGGGGTAGCTGCCCCTGCAGAAGAAAAGTACCTTTTTTATCTGATCTGCTAAGCCCTGGAAGAGAGCTTAGGTATCCAACAATACCTACAATCTATAAGGCCATTCAATACTTAAAAGCTGAAAAGAGTTTTTCTATAAGCATGTGAATATTAGGTTTTGTGCTATTCCTACTGGAAATTTTTGATTGAATAATCTTTACCAAAAACTTCTAAGAAGCATTGTATCCAGATTTGTAGAAAATTCATTTAATAAATATAATGAAAGCAATTTCAACACTTTCCTGTCTGCAATGTTATCTACAAATATTTACTTTTTGCAAATTTAGCTTCAGTGAATTCAGATATTCCTGAAGCTGTTTAAATTTGGCTGTAACAATGTACTTCTTGTTAGAGGCAATGAAGTAGTACTCCAGAAAAAATAAATAAATAAAAAATAATAAATAAAGATCATTCAGCTTGAGACAAGAAATGGACCTAGAAACTGTGGGAATAACAAGTTTGTGACCAAAGAAGTATGGAAATGACATATCATTTTAACACTTTCATACTTTGAACTCATTATTTTCTCACTTTTTATATAAAGCACAGGATTTATTAGGCTGAGTTATGTTACCACTCCACACTTTTTTTCTAAAACATCAATTTTAAAATAACTCAAATGTTTGCTTTGCTCTACTGTTAATGATACTTTCCCTTTGCACAAATAATCAAGGAAACAAAAAAAGCCTTAAATAATCATTTTTAAGCTTTTGTAACTATTGGGTGTGCCAAAAATGAGAAGTAATCATTAATATTTCTAATTAAACCTAAAAATCCTATATCATTCCTTTTCTAAATGAGTTCTACAGGATAACGGTTCATTTTATATTGATTTGACTCATTTTAGTACCTAATGATAGTAATTTACTACTTTTAGTATCTAATGGTAACTCCTGCTCTTTTTACTTGGAAAAACAATATATCTCTATCTATGCATACGTGTGCAGCCCTAAACACATGTATGAAAGACACAACAATTTCCAAATCACAGAATCATAGAATCGTTGAGGTTGGAAGGGACCTCTAGAGACCATCCAGTCCAGCCACCTTGCACACGCAGGGTCACCCAGAGCACGTGGCACAAGACCATGTCTAAGCGGCTTTTGAAGATCAAAGAGGGAGACTCCACAACCTCTCTTGGCAACCTGTTCCAGTGCTCTGTCACCCTCACTGTCAAGAAATTTTTCCCTAAGTTCCTGTGGAACTTTTGGTGTTTCAGTTTGTGGCCATTACCTCTAGTTCTGTCGGCAGCTGCCACTGTAAAGAGGCCAGCACCATCCTCCTCACTGCCTCCCTTGAGGTACTTATAGACACTCATTAGATCCCCTCTCAGCCTTCTCTTCTCCAGGCTGAACAGGCCCAGCTCCCTCAGCCTCTCCTCATAGGGCAGATGTTCCAGGCCCCTGATCATCCTTGTAGCCCTGCGCTGGACTCTCTCCGGCAGCTCCACATCCCTCTTGTACTGTGGAGCCCAGAACTGGACACAATACTCCAGATGCGGTCTCACCAGGGCTGAGTAGAGGGGCAGGATCACCTCCCTCGACCTGCTGGAGACGCTCTTCTTAATGCACCCCAGGATGCCATTGGCCTTCTTGGCCACGAGGGCACACTGCTGCCTCATGGTCAACTTGTCATCCACCATGACGTCCAGGTCTTTCTCTGCAGAACTGTTCTCCAGAAGGTCAGTCCCCAGCCTGTACTGGTGTCTGCAGTTATTCCTCTCCAGGTGCAGGACCTTGCACTTGGCCTTGTTGAACTTCATGAGGTTTTTCACCACCCAGTTGCCCAGTCTGTCCAGGTCCCTCTGTCTCCCAGTTTGGTATCATCAGCAAACTTGCTGAGGGAGCACTCCGTGCCTTCATCCAGGTCATTGATGAATAAATTGAACAGGACTGGACCAAGGACTGATCCCTGGGGGACACCACTAGCTACAGGCCTCCAACTAGACTCTGCACCGCTGATCACCACCCTCTGAGCACTGCCATCCAGCCAGTTCCTAATCAACCTCACTGTCCACTCATCTGTCCCACGCTTCCGAAGCTTGCCCAGGAGGATGTTGTGAGGGACAGTGTCAAAAGCCTTGGTAAAGTCGAGATAGACGACATCTACTGCTCTCCCCTCATCTATCCAGCTGGTCATTCCATCATAGAAGGCTATCACGTTAGTCAAGCAAGATTTCCCCTTGGTGAACCCATGATGACTACTCTTGAGTACCTTCTTGTCCTTCACATGTTTGGAGACAACAGCCAGGATGAGATGCTCCATGATTTTTCCAGGGATGGAGGTGAGGCTCACTGGCCTGTAGTTGCCTGAGTCCTCCTTCCTGCCTTTTTTGAAGATTGGTGTGACATTGGCCTTCTTCCAATCTTCTGGCACCTCCCCTGTTCTCCAGGATCTTTCAAAGATGATGGAGAGCGGCTTAGCACTAACATCTGCCAACTCCCGCAGCAGTCTTGGGTGCATCCCTCAAGGCCCACGGATTTGTCGATGTCAAGTTTCCCTAGGTGCTCTCTGACCCAATCGTCCTCTACCCAGGGCGAGTCTTCCTCTCTCCAGGCTTCTTCACTTGTCTCTAGGGTTCGGGATTCCAAAGGGCCGCCCTTGGTAAACACTAAAGCAAAGAAGGCACTTAGTAGCTTTGCTTTTTCCATGTCTTTCATAGCCAGGGCAACCACGTCATTCACCAGCAGGCCCACGTTTTGCCTAACCTTCCTTTTATCATTGATATATTTGAAGAAGCTCTTTTTGTTATTTTTAATATTCTTTACCAGATTTAATTCCAATTGTGCCTTAGCTTTCCTTGTCACATCCCTGCATTGTCTGACAACATTCCTATATTCCTCCCAAGGAGCCTGCCCTTTTATCCACTCTTCTTTTCGAGTTTTGCCAGCAGCCCCTTGCTCGTCCACGCAGGCCTCCTGCCCCCTCTCTGCCTGTCTTCTTACACAACAGGATGCACTGCTCCTGAGCTTGGAGGAACTGCTGCTTGAATATCGACCAGCTCTCTTGGGCTCCCCTTCCTTCTAGAGCCCTAGCCCACGGGATTCTTCTGAGGAGGTCTCTGAAGAGGCTAAAGTTGGCCCTCCTGAAGTCCATTGTTGCAAGGCTACTTACTGTCCTGCTTCCTCCTTCTTGGATCCTTAACTCCACCAACTCATGATCACTGCAGCCAAGGCTACCCCTCACCTTCACATTTCCAAAAAGTCCTTCTCTGTTTATTAGTATGAGGTCCAGTAGCCCACTTCTCCTTGTTGGCTCCTCCACAATCTGTGTCAAAAAGTTATCATCAATGCTCTGCAGAAACCTACAGGACTCTCTGTGCCCGGCTGAGTTGTCCTTCCAGTTGATGTCAGGGTAGTTGAAGTGCCCCATGAGAACCAGGGCCTGTGACCGTGAGGCAACATCCAGCTGTCTGTAGAAGGCCTCATCAACTGCCTCATCCTGGTCAGGTGGCCTGTAGCAGACACCCACCACAGTGTCTCCCATGTTAACCTGCCCTCTAATCCTTACCCACAAGCTCTCAACTCGCTCATCATCCACTCCCAGGTTGAGCTCCATGCATTCCAGTTACCCTCTCACATAAAGAGCAATTCCACCACCTCGCCTTCCCAGCCTGTCCTTCCTAAAGAGCACACAGCCTTCCATGGCAACACTCCAGTTGTGTGAGCTGTCTACAATGGGTCTCTGTAATTCCAATGAGATCATGATGCCAGGACCCCACACAGATCTCCAGTTCCCCCTGTTTATTCCCCATGCTGCGTGCATTGGTGTACAGGCATTTAATGGAAGTAACCGAGCCTGCAGGTTTTCTGGGAGGGGTGAAAGAGGACCTTCAATAATCATCTCCTATCCTCACTTCCCCACTACCATACTCCTTTTGGATGCCCTCTGGCTTTGGCTGCATACCACAGATCAACCTGTCCATGTAACATTTGCTGTCCCCCTTCATGCTTAGTTTAAAGCTCTCCTAAACAGGCTGGCCAACTTTTTGGCAAAGACATGCGTGCCCCTCTTGCTGAGGTGGTCCTCATCATTCCCCACTAGCTGGTGATCCTCAGAGGCCCATGGTCATAGAAACCAAAACCCAATAGCCACTTGTACCACAGTAGTAAGCCTACAGAAGTCTAGCATAAGCCAGAGATAGATTTTTGTAGTTTATGTCTAATGCATATGTCTCTGTGCTTAACGTCCCAACAATACATATCAGTTTTGTGCCAGTACATTAGTTCTGCAGTAGGCTGACCAGTGAGTGTTGCAAGGCTACAGCCTTTGTTTAACTAGGGGGAACAAGTGAGATACTAAATAATTGCACAGGGGCACTCAGAATATGAAAGGTCTCGCTTGTTCCCTTTCTAGCCAGTAGGCACTACACATTCTCAGAAGACGGCACAGCTTTTAGAAATGCCTTGGTCATGATGAACATTTCTCTTTCTTTATTTCCCTAAATACACTAATACACACTAATATAGTTTGTAGGTAATAGTAAAAAAAAAAAAAAAAAAAAAAAAAAAAAAAAAAAACTAATTACATTTCTCCCCAGATCTAATTTTACATAGCCAGGCCCTTACATATCATTTTACACGGCAAGCTGAACAGGAGCAAAACACAGCTTTTCTAATCCGTCAGCTTCCACATTTGCTTTGCACTGACTTCAGACAAATAAAAATGATCACACAACTGCCAAATCTCCTTACTTCATTGTCGTATCTAAGAATGTATCTTCTCAGAGTGCTCTCTTGGAATACTGTAACATAAACATTTCCTTATGGAACAAGTAGAGCTGAGCAAGGACAACAATGTCTCAGTCATGTGAAAAGCCATTCTCGAAAAACCCAGGGATAGGCTATAGTAAATTCCTGGGTAAGAGCATGTCATGGGTGTGGGTGTATGTGAAGAGGTTGTTTTGTCGTGAATTGTGTTGTTTTGGTTGGCCTCACTCATCTGACATATTTTCAGAGAATTCTATTTTCAGCAATGGGCACAGCATTACTGTGTTCATTTCACTGAGGCAGGACATATGGGCGAAGAAGCAAAGATATATGCACAGAGAAATAAAAAATAATAATCAAAATAACCGGGACTACAGGATACAAATCCCACAGGACCTAGAAAGGACGTATTTTTCTTCACAGCAAATGGTAACCAGCTGAATATACTGTTATGTCTTTATAACTTTCAAGTCTCTGTAGTCAGAATCTGAATAGGCATGTTATAAAGTTATAAGAACATATTTTCATATACACACAGATTATACTTAGCAAAAAAAAGGAAACCTTTATCTTTTAGTAATACATACAACTATTTCGTTCTGACCATTATCTGCCTCAAATCTCTATTCCATGTAGAAGAAAGCGTGTATATAAAGTGTGTTATAAAAATTAATATGAAAGACAGCACAATGATGTAGCTTATATTAAAAGTCAATGGCATAGTATCCGGGCATGTGAGATTTTGTTCTGCCAGAAGTACCACCATTCTTTATTCCTTAATTCATTTTTTTCAGTAAGTACCTTCATATTTCTTCCAATTATGCTGCCAATTAATAGAAGAGTCTGCATACTGAGGCCAGTGAAATCGCTGCTCTTGCAAACTCCTTCCACTATGAGAGCAATAGCAGACAATAAACATCTGCTAATAGTCAGTGCAAGACTTTCCTGTGACTTCTGGTTGTTTTGATAAAGAGGATGGTTCCGTCCTTGCTTAATTTTGCCCAAGTCCTCTGCCATGTCATATTTCATCATATTTTTTGTTTGTAACTCTTTGTGGCAAGGGCTGTCTTTTTAATTAATCAAATGTGCTCAGATGCATGGCTCAATAGAGCAATAAAAGATACCATACTGGAAAATGCTAATAAAATACCCTTTCCTTAAGAAAAAAGCTAAATAAACAGTTCTATTCTTTCTGCAACCCCATTAAAGCAAAAATAAACAGAGAATCCTGAACCAAGCTTTAGATATAATGCCTTATCTCTACAACAGAAACAATAAAACCCACAGAGACTGCAGAAAAGATGAATTTCAAATTCTAATAGACACAAATGGACTTTAATATGTCTCTCCAAAGATCTTCCAACTCACAAAAATCACAGGGGAGAAGATTAGAGTGATAATAGAAAGTCACAGTCATGCGTGTGTCTGATATGCTTTTAAACTGAACAACAAATCTAAAATAAACAAACAAAACATTCAGGAAAGCAAGAGCTGCTGTTTTTTCCCCTTTTGTTGCCTGCTCTTAGGTTACCATCTATTGATTTCTTTTCCCCTTGAGAAGAACATTTTTAAACTTCATCCAGCCAACCAGAATCTGTAACAAAAACTTCAGTCATGCAGGAGACCAGGACTTGGCCTGGTGCAATCAAGAGGAAGAAAACCTGAAGACACATGATAAAAACAATAGAACAACACGATGCATGATATCAAATTATTACACAAAATGTTTTCAGAAGATGATGGTCATTGTAACTTTTAACAGAGGGAAGATGTCTAAACAATGCACGCTGTTCACTGGGCATGAACTGGAACAAAGCCTAATAATGTCTTTAGGACAAACAGCTGGTCCAAGTATGGGCTAGGAACAGCCTGGCTTGGGAAAAATCAAGCAAGCACAGAGGGAGCATGGAAAAGGCAGGAGAGAGCAGTGGAAAGGAGAAAGGGGGAGCTATGGATACCCCAACGTTTCACGAACACCCCAAGGTCAAGGAAGATCTTGGAAGAACTGTGACATCCACCAGCCCTAAAGCAAACCTCAGGAGAAGATATCCTGGAGCATTAGGATGCAGCTCTCCTTCTCATTTGTGACTTCATCCCCCAAACGACACCCCCAAAAATATATTATTAAAACAACCTGAGAACATTTCAGTACATTAGCCTCTTTTTTGTCCTTCTTCCGTTACTTTCCAAAACAGCTTACATAAGAGACAAGCAGTCTCACTGTCCAAGCGTATCAATGGCTGTCAGTGGGGTTAGCAGATACATGGCAGCAGGAGCAAATCTGCTTGGTGAGGTTTAGATCTATGCCATATATGTGTCTATGCAGAAGTCAGACATCAGGAAACCAAGTAGTTCTTTAGCATTTCCCTGAAATCTTAACTATTGAGTCCTCAGGGGCTCTTCAATCTGAATGATCAAGCTAACAAGCCATAAATGGAGCAACACCTCACATTTTAATGGCCTGAGTGATATGCAAAACACACTGCTTGTATAATTAATAATATCATTTTAACACTTCTTACCAGATAACTGTTGTAGTGTCCAGTGGTTTCAGTTGTTTAGACTGTAAAGACTTTAAAACTATGATGTGTTTTCCTTTGGTTGTGAATGGCAAACAGTACACAAAAAAAGTATTGATTTTCCTATTTGTTCTTGTGTTCAGATTCACATAAAACCCTTCATGATGAAACTACTATTTAATTTACCTGAATTTACCAAATTTTTAATGCAACAATCAACAGCAAATGAAACAAAATAAACAACTCCTGCTTCTCAAGCAGAAAATGCATGAAGTAGTGACATTAGAGCAAACAAGTCGTTGCACCTCCATTGTGAAAAAAATACAATCTTAATAGCTAAGTTTTCTTTAGTTCTCAATACTTTACAGATACTGATCTTGCTTCTCGGTTACTTTGCAATATTAGTTATATGCACCAGGGGCACAATGTGAGGAACAACCATCTGAAAACAGTACCTGTTCAGTTACGACAAATCTAATTCATCAAGCGTTTACATTCCTTGTGAACTAAAGGAAAGCATTTTTTTTTTTTTTGGTAACTATTATCCTGCAGTTATTTCCCTGTTTCCCTGCTTTTCTCAAAGGGATGATATGTTACATAACAATGCAGGTTGCACACAATAACAGGAGTGACTTTAAGAGTCAGTTTCCACAAGGTTACCTGATGTGGTCTTGGAAATGGCTACCCAAGACAAAGGGAAATCAGTTCCCATCATGTTTCAGTTGCTCTCCTGGAAGTTACAGTAATGTCAGCAGGCAAAAGCAGAAGCTAATCCCCTATCTGCCCAATGGGATTTTAGGATCGCGAGCAGTATGTTTTCTTTTTAGTTGACTTCCAGATCTTCTGAAAACTCTAACAGATGGTCTGGTGCAAAACACATACAAGACAGTGGAAAGATTCCCATTTGTTTCAATAGACTTCAATTAAAACCTTCGTGTACTTTTTCCCTGGGAACATTTCTCAAGAGAAAAGCAAGGGGATGGGGGAAGGAGGAAGATAAGGGGAGACTACATTTTAATGTGGCATAAGTGTAATTCACCATCTGATCTGAACCAGAGCTAGTCAAAACTTTTTAAATATATTTTTTAACCATTAAGATATTTGCCAGTCAATATTAATAACTTCCAGAAATATTTGTAGGTTTTTTTAATATACATTTTTTCAGTGAAACCAGAGGAAAAACTAAACTGTTTTTCTGGTTTCCTTGTGTTATTTTTTTTTTTTTAAAATTACTTTTACTTTCCAAAAGGAGGAAAGTCATATTTTCAACACTCTGTTTCCAGTACAGATAAAGCAGATGAACATGTGTTTAGTGTTGCAGTTACTTTTTGTGGTTACTGCTGTATATTGAAAAAAAAAATGAAAAGAAAGAAAAGGCAGACAGACATATAACCCTAAAAATGTTCTCCTTGATTTAATGCTGGCGTAGAACATATGTATGTGCATTTGGCTGCATAATCTGGGTGCATACATTCTCTTTGCACATATATTTCTTTCTTCTTTCTGCAAAATGCTGCAGATGATAAAGGGCAAGCTCTCATCCAGAGCCTGGTACACTACTTCATACATCCATGCGCTCTCTACATATACATAATAAAAATAATTTGAATGTATGTGTAATGAAAGTAGAGACTGAGTAGAGTGACTTGCAGTGCTGATAAATGTTTTTGTTTCCCTATCGCATAGTTTCGATAAACTACAGCAGGAAGCAGGAAATGGAGCACAAAGGCAGCTCTCCAGTGGAGAGACGCTGTTCCTAGATGACTTGAAGTATTCTCCTGCCAAGCCCTTGTAATGTTAAGCCTAATGCATTCTGGTTCCTTTCAGCTTCCTGCAATCTTCTGGGAATAACTTTATTCCAGTTTTATACAATGGTAAGAGTTGCCCTTGCTAGTATTTATAGTATACGCTGGAACCTTGGGTCATTGTGAATCACTTCAAGGTTACTCTCTTTTTTTCAGTTTGCTTCTAAAGAAATGTAAGCTGCAACACCCAGCAAAGACCACATGCAAAAGGAGTTCAACAGTCTTGGTAAGTGGCTGCTGGACAATATGCTGCATCACGTGGCAAGAGATTGAAAACAGGAGCATGCCAAAGAATAAAGGATGGAACAGCAAGCCCTCAAATTAAAGGCTGATTTTACAGAGCTCAAGAGAGATAGGAAGGCTTTTAACTCTTCATGTTCTTGTTCAGCAGGAGATAATCTGCTGGAATTCAGTGACCCACTTGTATGCCTTTGCCAAAGTTTTCACTACACATATGTCCTTAGAAATTAAAGATGACTGGATTACAATTGATTTTAGAATTGAATTAGACTATATTAGGCTAGGGTTATATTTCCCCTCGATATGGTCCTTTTTTCTTCTTTTGCTTTTTCTTCTTGTTTTAAAAGCAAAACTTAAAAAAAAAAAACGGAGCCAAATCTTCTTAAGTAAAATGTACCCTATGCTTGAGAATGCAGCCACAACGGGAGATTTTACAGTGTTGTTATTGTGCTACTTGGAAGGCCCATCTGTTCCCTCTGCCTCCTCAGAAGTGGTCAGCAAAACTTCCCTTACTAGCGACCCTACCTATTAATAGGGAAAAGTCTGCTACGCTGTAACGCTAATATTAGGAGAAAAAGCCTCTCAAAATTAAAGAATTTTTACTTTGGATAAGGTTTCAAACTGAAACACAGAAGTTTCACCTCCATGTGAGGAAGAACTTCTTTACTGTGAGGGTGACAGAGCCCTGGAACAGCCTGCCCAAAGAGGCTGTGGAGTCTCCTTCTCTGGAGATCTTCCGAACTCACCTGGATGCCACCCTGTGCCACGTGCTCTAGGTGTCCCTGCTGGAGGAGACGGGGTTGGACCAGATGATCTCTAGAGGTCCCTTCCAACCTCAACCATTCTGCCATTCTGTGATTCTCCTATCTAAAAAATCTCATTCTTTCAGAATTGGGGCTATTTCCCTCTTCTAAAAGGGAACCCTGACAGTTTTATGTACTCTGATCTTGGGTTTTATTGTAGTTTTTATTTCTTGATTCTCATCTCCTCAGTACAAAACCATAATCATTAGGCACCGCCTGGCAAGAATTCCATGAAGCCATAATATTTCGCAATAACTGATATAGCTAGAAAAATAAAATAAGAGACATGGTTTTGGCATATAAACCCTTTTTCAGGTCTATGCAGATGTAGATCAGCTCAGATATATCTCACAGCTCGTTTCCTATAGTTAAGATCTACCTGAGTCTTATATGGCACTGTGTTAGGAAACTTGGACAGTGGACAGCAGATACGTCTGTTGATCCAACATGAAAAGCTACTTCTTCATTTTGGGGAAAAAAAAAAAAAAAGAGAGAGAGAGAAAGAACTATAATTAATTGCAATGGGATTAATTGAAATATATAATAAAATTGCAACTTCATATCATCACATCTAGACTGCCTTAAATTAACCTGATATTCCTGCTTGATAAAGAATTATTTGATTAGAGAGAATTCAGTAGAGGAGTTACTTGCTGTGAGAACAAACTTAGTTGAGATAATTTTCAATAGTGATTCCAGCACAGAAGGGAGAATGCTAATGACTTTTGCTGAAGACACAGAATTAGAAGTCTTCATAATGCCTAGAAAGGACTGGGCTTCAGAGTGTCCCATACGTTACTACCAAGTGATCTTAAACACAGGAGTAATGAGAAAGGTACTTTGCAATACAGTAGTACGTGATCTCATTGAAATCACAGAGGTAGGTGATCTCATTGGAATCACAGAGACGTGGTGGGATAGCTCGCACGACTGGAGCGCTGCCATGGAAGGCTATGTACTCTTTAGGAAGGACAGGCTGGGAAGGCGAGGTGGTGGAATTGCTCTTTATGTGAGAGAGCAACTGGAATGCATGGAGCTCAATCTGGGAGTGGAGGATGAGCGAGTTGAGAGCTTGTGGGTAAGGATTAGAGGGCAGGCTAATGTGGGAGACACTGTGGTGGGTGTCTGCTACAGGCCACCTGACCAAGACGAGGAGGTTGATGAGGCCTTCTATAGTCAGCTGGATATTGCCTCACGGTCACAGGCCCTGGTTCTCATGGGGGACTTCAACTACCCCGACATCAACTGGGAGGACAACACAGCCAGGCACAAACAGTCCTGGAGGTTCCTGCAGAGCGTCGATGATAACTTTTTGACGCAGGTTGTGGAGGAGCCGACGAGGAGAGGTGGGCTACTGGACCTCATGCTATCAAATAGGGAGGGCCTAGTAGGAGATGTTAAGGTTGGGGGTAGCCTCGGCTGCAGTGACCATGAGTTGGTGGAGTTCAGGATTCAACGAGGAGGAGGCAGGGCTATAAGTAGCCTTGCGACGATGGACTTCAGGAGGGCCAACTTTAGCCTCTTCAGAGACCTCCTCGGTAGAATCCCATGGGCTAGTGCTCTAGGAGGAAAGGGGGACCCAAGAGAGCTGGTTAGTTTTCAAGCTGCACTTCCTCCACGCCCAGCAACAGTGCATCCCTGTGTATAAGAAGTCAGGCAGAGGGGGCAGGAGACCTGCATGGATGAGCAGGGAGCTTGTGGCAATGCTCAAGCAGAAGAAGGCAGTATACAGAATGTAGAAAAAAGGACAGGCCCACTGGGAAAATACAGGAACGTAGTCAGGGAATGCAGAGATGCGACAAGGAAAGCTAAGGCACGTCTGGAAGGCAAGCTGGTAAGGGATGTTAAAAATAACACGAAAAAATTTATTCATATACATTAACAACAAAAGGAAAATCAGGGAAAACGTGGGTCCGCTGGCTGATGGGATGGGCACCCTGATTACAAATAACACAGAAAAAGCAGAGTTGCTCAATGCCTTCTTTGCTTCGGTGTTTACCAAGGGCAGCCCATTAGAGCCCCAGGCCCTAGGGACAAGAGAAGAAGCTGGTGGAGAGGAAGACTTGCCCTGGGTAGAGGAAGATCGGGTCAGAGAGCACCTAAGGAACTTCGATACCCACAAATCCATGGGCCCTGATGGGATGCACCCCAGAGTGCTGCGGGAGCTGGCAGATGCCATAGCTAAGCCGCTATCCATCATCTTTGAAAGATCCTGGAGAACGGGGGAGGTGCCGGAAGACTGGAAGAAGGCCAATGTCACACCAGTCTTCAAAAAAGGCAAGAAGGAGGACTCGGGCAACTACAGGCCAGTGAGCCTCACCTCTGTCCCCGGAAAAGTGATGGAACGGCTCATACTGGCTGTTGTCTCCAGGCACATGGAGGACAAGAAGGTGCTCAAGAGTAGTCAGCATGGATTCACCAAGGGAAAATCTTGCCTGACTAACCTGATAGCCTTCTATGATGAAATGACCAGCTGGATAGATGAGGGGAGAGCTGTGGATGTCGTCTATCTCGACTTCACCAAGGCTTTTGACACCGTCCCTCACAACATCCTCCTGGGCAAGCTCCGGAAGTGTGGGACAGATGAGTGGACAGTGAGGTGGATTAGGAACTGGCTGGATGGCAGTGCCCAGAGAGTGGTGATCAGCGGTGCAGAGTCTAGTTGGAGCCCTGTAGCTAGCGGGGTCCCCCAGGGGTCAGTCCTTGGTGCAGTCCTGTTCAATTTATTCATCAATGACCTGGATGAAGGCACGGAGTGCTCCCTCAGCAAGTTTGCTGATGACACAAAACTGGGAGGAGTAGCCGATACCCCAGAAGGCTGTGCTGCCATCCAGAGGGACCTGGACAGACTGGACAACTGGGCAGTGAAAAACCTCATGCAATTCAACAAGGCCAAGTGCAAGGTCTTGCACCTGGGGAGGAATAACCCCAGACACCAGTACACCAGCTGCGGACTGACCTTCTGGAGAGCAGCTCTGCAGAGAGGGACCTGGGTGTCATGGTGGATGATAAGTTGACCATGAGGCAGTAGTGTGCCCTTGTGGCCAAGAAGGCCAATGGCATCCTGGGGTGCATTAAGAAGAGCGTCTCCAGCAGGTCGAGGGAGGTGATTCTGCCCCTTTACTCAGCCCTGCTGAGGCCACATCTGGAGTATTGTGTCCAGTTCTGGGCTCCACAGTACAAGAGGGATGTGGAGCTGCTGGAGAGAGTCCAGCGCAGGGCCACAAGGATGATCAGGGGCCTGGAACATCTGCCCTATGAGGAGAGGCTGAGGGAGCTGGGCCTGTTCAGCCTGGAGAAGAGAAGGCTGAGAGGGGATCTGATCAGTGTATATAAATACCTCAAGGGAGGGAGTGCAGAGGACGGGGATGGTCTCTTTTCAGTGGTGGCCACTGATAGGACTAGAGGAAATGGCCGGAAATTGAAACACCAAAAATTCCACAGGAACTTAAGGAAAAATTTCTTAACAATGAGGGTGACAGAGCACTGGAACAGGCTGCCCATAGAGGTTGTGGAGTCTCCTTCTCTGGAGATCTTCAAAACCCACTTGGATGCAGTCCTGTGCCACGTACTCTAGGTGACCCTGCATGTGCAAGGGGATTGGACTAGATGATCTCTAGAGGTCCCTTCCAACCCTAAGCATTCTATGATTCTATGATTCTATGAAGCAATACACACTGGAATTAATTAGAAAAATTTCTGCTCTAAACTGTATTAGCTGAAAACAATTGAAGATTTTACTGAATCATGTTCATAGAAGTCAGTCACAAAAAAAGTAAGTGGTATTTCAGGACATGCAGATGACATGTCAGGAAAATATTGGAAAGTGTGGAACGGCATGAAGAGTTGGTGAAACATCTGAAACATCAGCTTTCTGTGCCCAGTGAAGGCTTGTTCACACTTAGAGCTTGAAGGTGCTGGGAGAAGTAGATGAGAGAAGGAGGGATCTGTCAAGCAAGCAAAAACAAGGTGACTGAGACAGCTCCTGCCAGGAATATCCCCTACGAGTCTCATAGCCTACACTACACCAGTCAAACCACTTGGTGGAAATAATATGACAAGGCATCTTCCATGTTCTCCAGAAAAGCTTCATGCATTTACTCCCATCTGTGGCCCATAATGTCTGCTAAGACCAAATCTTGAAGAATTGTTCACCGCAGTCTATGTAGCACAGCATCTATGGCCAAAGTATGTAAAAGACTGTGAACAAAAGACACTTGCAATAACATTTCTCTGTTGCACTATAACAACATATCAAACAGAATTTGATTGTTTTCAGCTTCTACACAGAGACAACAAAGTGCAAAATCAGGAGCCAAATGTTGAGGTTTGCACACTCACGTAAAACAGGACTAGAAAAGGGACATCTTTCTCATTAATTCTCATAGTAATATCTGATGCACTCTGAAGACTTTAACACCCTCCCTAAGATGATACTTTTTAACTGAGTAGCAGGGTCTGTTTTGAAATCTCACAAGTCCTGACACATATGTGAGAGGGTGGATTTCAGAAGCGGACCAGAGATGGCTGACACAGGAGTTGCTAAAGAAAAAGAACTCGATCTCGCATGTCTTTGAAAACCACAGTGCAAGCCTCCCTAATACATTTTATATTTCATGGATTACATGGATTGCTCTCCTGCTCTGAAACCTGAGCTGAATAGCAAATACTCAAGTGGTCTTCTACACTTAAAAAACATCTCATCTCAGGTTCTTCCTATGCTACATTTTTCCCTCCATATGCCTATTTAAATTTATACCCGCTTCTTTTTTTACTGCAATAAACACATTTTTATTTCTGTTTGTATGATAAATTTCTTTTTTTTTTTTTTTCTGGGAAAGAAATCACAAGTCTGAGGGGTCTGTGCAGCCACTTACAGAACTTCTGACTGAGACTTCACTCAAAAGACAATCCAGTCCTGTGTTACCTCTGCACAACCGTGTTAACTCAAGAAAAAGTGTAAGGGCAAAGAAGTGATTTGCATATAGCTGAAAACAATATGAATACAATACAAAAGAAAAAAAAATATTCAAGCAAAACAGCTATTCCTAAAAGTCTAAGAAAAAGAGCCCTGTCACGGCCCTTGAATTCCCAGGGGACTAGCTCATACATCTTCACTAGCATCAGTGAAAAGCTGTTCAGAAAACAGCAATTTGCAAGATGCACCAGCCGGAACATCCAGAGCCAGAAGGCCTCTGGAAACAAACACCACCCAAACTGGAGCCTCAGAGAAACCTCAAACTGCTGCCAGTCTCATACTTAGACTACATGGAATCCTTAAGTTATCAAATACTTTTTTGTTAAAATGTGTGCTTTACACCCCTTGATAATAAAATTCTGTTCCCTGAATTCCACTTCTGCTGGGGTCATTAAATGCAATATAAATGATTAAACTTTGCAGCTCTGGGCTGCTGCAATGTCAAAGGCACTTAACAATGCTATAGCCCAAAGGATTTCCTGGGTGACTAAAGTTGGTGCAATTGCCTCTTCTCCATGGAAGTCCCACAGGAGTTGTAGAGCATACTGTAATGTCAGGAGAGTGAGCATGAAGATGTGGTTGGCACTGAGAGATGGGACTGAACACAGCCCAGGATCATCCCATACATGGAGAATACCTAACCCACCACCAGAGGCATGATGCTAGCAGAAGCTGGGAGAGAAAGCAGCTTCCCATCCATCCCTGTTATATGTTTCACCCCAGTACAACCTTGAGTCTTGCGTCCTTTTTCTAGGCCTGGCTAATGGTGATGGTGACCCACAACATTGATCCAGGTGGGATTATTGTGACTTCATTCAGACTACCTATCTGTTATTTTCTTCTCTTCAGGTCTTGCCACGCATACTCAGGGTTTCTCACATAGAACCAATATTTGCAAGGTCACTTCTTTCCTTCATGTGCCTGGAAGAGCACAATCTAGGATTTTCAACAGCCTCAGAGTTTAATGGTTCAGCTCACTCACTGCTGCCATTTCTTGTCAGCAGTTGTCTCATTCATGATTTACAGGCTCTGCCCTCAAATAGGCACTATGATTTATAAATACCTTATAGTGTGGGTGCATACTGTGCATGTGAACAAATATAGTGTGAGTATATAAATATACATATACTCATTATATGCATATATATATATATGAGGCATATACTTGCATGTATGGATATATATGTGTATATAATATATATTCCCAAACTCACACTAAAGGCAATGTTTTCTCAAACAGACATTATGACCAAGTGGAGTGAGGAAAGAAACCTTCCTTTTCTCCCTTAAACTAACACTATACATGGTCTCCTTCCACAAGGAGTAAGTATTAGGAGAATTATTGCAGCTTGATGCGGGACACAATATTAACAAGATACCTAATATTTAATGGGAATAGTTAAGGTCAATCTAGGCAGGGACATTCAAGGCAAACATTATCCAAGGCAATATTACAGGTGTTTCATTGGCAGATGAAATTCTCTATGTGCACTTTACTTTTTGTATCAGAGTTCAGATACTTTCTTACAAAGATATACGGCCAGTATAGTCAAGTGTAAGTCAATGCAGGATGTCAAATCTATTGTGTTGCCCCATAGAAAGGAGCCATGCCAAAGTTTTGCCATTTGTGCTGTCCAGCTTGTTCATTTGCTTAGTTAGAGGAAGACTGGTCCCCTGAGGGCTATATTCTCTTCTTCTTTCTATTAAATCATAGAATAGAATGCTTAAGGTTGGAAGGGACCTCTAGAGGTCATCTAGTTCAACCCCACTGCACACGCAGGGTCACCTAGAGCACGTGGCACAGACTGCATCCAAGCGGGTTTTGAAGATCTCCAGAGAAGGAGACTCCACAACCTCTCTGGGCAGCCTGTTCCAGTGCTCTGTCACCCTCACTGTCAAAAAATTTTTCCTTAAGTTCATGCGGAACTTTTGGTGTTTCAGTTTGTGGCCATTACCTCTAGTTCAGTCGGTGGCCACCAGGGAAAGAGGCCAGCACCATCCTCCTCACTCCCTCCCTTGAGGTACTTATAGACACTGATTAGATCCCCTCTCAGCCTTCTCTTCTCCAGGCTGAACAGGCCCAGCTCCCTCAGCCTCTCCTCATAGGGCAGATGTTCCAGGCCCCTGATCATCCTTGTGGCCCTGCGCTGGACTCTCTCCAGCAGCTCCACATCCCTCTTGTACTGTGGGGCCCAGAACTAAACACAATACTCTAGACGTGGCCTCAGCAGGGCTGAGTAAAGGGGCAGGATCACCTCCCTCGACCTGCTGGAGTCGATTTCACATTTCACAACCTAAAATACTTGGGAATTGTATTGGAATGCCTGTTTACAAGTCAACTATGCAAAAAAAACAGAGCTCAAGAGAGTTTCAAAAACTGTGGGTGCTTTTTGTTAGAAAGTGTTCAACTGATAGTCAGAACTGAGCAGTTTGAATAATGGCAAAGGGTTTCCAGCACCTTGCATCTTCTTAAGAAAGGGTAGTACTATATCCTATATATACCTAGTTTGTCACTAGGAATTGCTTGGAAAAAGATGGCTTACTTTGGCCACATGCATTT
This sequence comes from Tinamus guttatus, assembly GCF_059628265.1. Classification (NCBI taxonomy): domain Eukaryota; kingdom Metazoa; phylum Chordata; class Aves; order Tinamiformes; family Tinamidae; genus Tinamus; species Tinamus guttatus. The sequence continues at coordinate 100,587 of NW_028288680.1, forward strand.
GTAATCTTGATTCAGAACTTTGTTTAAGTTTTACCAAATTATAAGACATTTTGAGAAGCAAATTTTAAAAATGTTACCCATAAATTGAGCCTGAAAAACAGTGGTCTTTCATTCTCAGGAAAAGTACCTAAATGCCATATTTTTACATCACATAACTCGATACTTTTATTGACGAAAAAGCTGTTATGTTGGGGAAAACATGCTGTTTTATTGATTTCCAGATGCATTATTTCATAACTAAAATCACAGGCTGGCTGTGTTTCTTTCAGTACAATGAGGTTTAAAAATTCATTTGTTTGACAGAATTGAATACTAGACTACTTGAATAATTTTTCTTATTGCATTAGCTGATGTTAGCAGTATTTGCAGGATGAGTTTCATCTTCACATGTAAACAATTAGAAAAATAAAAAACTGCAAATAAAATCCAAATTTATATCTGTCTGTCAACATAACAACTGCATCTCCATCATAGCTCTTCCATCATAGCCTCAAAAGTTCATAACATAATCTCTGAGAAGTTCAATTTTCTCCTTTACAGGAAAGTGAATATCCTTCTGATCCACAGGAACCCAGTACCCCTGAGGAACTGAGCTGTGCACAAATCACTCATTAATCAAAGTCAAGGAACTTGTTTTAGAAAAGAAATACCTGAATGAATTGTAGTAGCTTCTGAGGGAGAGAAGATCAAATTAGATCTGATGTGACCTTGTATTCTGTGAAGGTATTCATTTTTAAGTGTGAACTGCTGCACATTCACAGTGTAGTCCTATTACAAAATTAGTGAATTTCTTCCATAAAACTCATAAGAAAAGCTTTTTTTTTAATTGCATAACTCTTTAAAATTAGTTTTAGCTCAGAAAGTTGTAGATTTTTTCAATCATCTCAGGTGTCTTTAAAAATTAGTCTTATCTAATCTGAAGCAATAACCACTACTATGTATTAGTAATATTATACAGTTATTGACTAGAAAATGTATGTAATGTTTCCACCATCCATTAATCATGCATTTCTAAAACTTATCTTTCCTGTATTACTTTAAAGGCAAAAATACCTGGATCTATAATATTTCCTTGGACAACATTATCATTATAACATTGATGTAACATTACTTTTCTTTAAATTAGTGACACATTATTTTATTCCAGCTGCAAATAATTTTAATATATGGGACATATATTGAAAAAGAGCAGAAAGGAAATTAGCCAAGTGCCAAGAGACATTTGGGTACAATGTAATAAATAATATTTGCTTGAATTTATAATGCAAGTAAATGCAAAGAAAGAGAAAAATCTGTAAGCAGTTGCTTTTTTATCTTAAAAATAACAGGCCAGGCATTTTAGCTAGCATAAAGTTGGTCCCTAATCCACTGCTTTTCCAAAAGGTAAGGAGAATTTATAGGTTTCAAGTACCACTGAAATTTCAATTTCAAATGTAGTCTTTTGTATGTGACTGTTATATACTGATATGAGTAAAGATGACGCCCCCTAACCCAGCGCCTACCAGAGTACAAAGAGACATGTTAGAACACTCTGCAAGTCACAGGTGTCATGAAATATTCAACGGACACTTGAAGGGTTGTTTTATTTTTTTCCCCCACATAAAAGTGTTTGTTTCTTCTAGCTGATATTTGCTGCAGCTAGGAACGAGGTATTTGCTAAGACTAGCTTTCCATGTCTAATTTTGCTCATTGAAATGAAACAAAATCATTTGCGATGTGTTAATTGTTAACTTGGGATATTTAATAGTATCACAATTTTTGCTCACAGATACATTTCTGCATGATTAAGGCACAGTAGATTAGCTCTGGATAGAATAGTATCTTATTACCAGTTAATATTATACAGGATCAGAATCATTAAATAGGCCCCCAAAACATCTTTTTCATGCACACCTAACTGTAAGATGCATGTGTCAGGTCTTTGTCAACCAATAGCTATATTGACAGATAAAGTTGATGATTCCTTTCTTTTCAGGAGCAAAGAACAGACAACACTTTTTCCTTTTTCCTGAAAAAAAAAAAAAACCCGCTTTTAAAATGGAAAGGTTTAACATAATTAATATCTGTCATTATTCTTCTGAAAAAGCTGACAAACGAACGTTACTATATGAAAAATAAGGTGTACTGCTGGTTAAAATCTCAACTTTTCTACTTTTCAAAGATCTGTGTAAATCTTTGAAAACTTTCATTCGCGAAAATTACATGGTTTTACTTTGCATTTTGAGTTTAAGAAAGTTAAAAATACATAGGAATAGCTAGAGATCACAACAAGATTTTGTGGATTTGTTTCATATTTGTAAACAGATATCTTGTGTTAATATAGAAATTTAGAGAAGGTGTTTTCCATGAACATAAATAATGTAAGGCCTGTATCCCTTAAAGATTTTGTATTTGATATTTCTTAGTCTATAACATCTAAATCAATAAGTTCACTAACCCTTATAGGAAAGTTTGTTGTCCACAGTAAATCTTTCATTTAAGCGATGAGAGTTGGATACCAACTGCAGCACCACTTGCTGTATGAGTAGACGTCAAGTCATGTTATTAAGCTCACACTGGAGCAGTTCATCTTTGCTCATCTTGGGTTGACCAAAGATTGTTGTGCTCACATCATGGATAACCCATACACTGCTGGACAAATTTGCACAAGAAACTGGAAATAACTACTCAATTTCTGCTTCCAAACTTTCTCCTAAAATACCAATCTTCAATTCAAATGGACAACAAGTATATTAAACTACCTTTTCTGTCTGGATCACATGTTCTGAATTTAACTAAAGAAAAACACTGAGAGTGCTAAACCCATTTTGAGGTTTTCATGTGAACATTTAAGTAAAAATTGTTATCCTGGACTTTCCTAAAAGGTAAAATTAATTCCAACTTAAAAACAAAGTAAATTAAAGTACCAATAACAGCTAGAACAATATAAATTTTATGAGAAAATAAATCTTCCAAATCCCAAACAAATGTTTAGCTATTTGTATGGACTTATTTGACTTCAGTGTATAAAAAATGTTTTGTGCAACACAAGAGAATGATCTAAATTTTCAGAGAAACAGATCTATGCTTCTAAGTTTTGTACCTCCTGCATAAACATGAATTTTGGAATGAGAGTCTGCTCCTGCAAACTTTTATGATGGGGATGCTAAGAGTTGGATTAGCAATTAGCTAAAATTGCTAATAAAAACAACAATAATTTAGAATTTCCTAGCTTTTTTTTTTTTTTAAATGTCATCTAAATGCCACAATCTTTGACTTCTAATGGAAGGACAAAAATGAGAAAAACTATATAATGCAGTATGCTGCATTCATTATTAAAAGCAAGACACAGTTGCTGCCAGTTTCCTCTTTTTTTCTAACAAAATATTATAGTAGTTTTTCTTTTAGTAAGTGTCTCTTGCCTTTTTGAGAAGAGTATTATGACTTAAACAGGCAATAGGCAAGCAAAAAACTTTTTGACCACCTGAGTTAAATGTCACTTGAAAAAGTAACATTTGCAAATGGCAACTTGAAAAGGTAAAAGCTGATTCCACCAATAGCACTGAAGCAAAATCCATCCAAAAATCTGGATGCTGACAAAATTTTATTCAGACTCACATAAAATTTTATTCAGAATCACATCCAAACTTGGATGTCTTCAGCCTACAAAATAGACTGAATTTTGTTTCTGGGTTTACAGAATGAATATTCTTTTCAAAATTAATAGTCTTCCTTTCTCCAAGGCTGTGAGGAGTAAATTAAAAGGAAGCAGTATTCCAAAGAGATATAACTGCATGCAAACAAATTCTTCACACCTACCACAAAACCAGTTACTAAATAAGATGTCCTCTTTCTTACATTACTATTGTAAATATAATAAGCTCCACATACAAAAGGAAATGTAGTCAGTAGAGAAAAGTAGTCAGAAATAAAAAACATTGAACAGTTTTTAGATTACCTTCCCTTTCTCTTTAAGGTCACCAGGAGACCCAGTTAGAATCCAATGAGGTGAACATCCCTAAAACAATGACAATGCACTAAATGAAAGTGATGTTTAAGAAATTATATAATGGAAAAGTTTATGGCATTAGACATTCCTAAATAATTCAACTACATCAGACTGCCTATGCAAGGAGAAGAATCTGGCTGTGAGGAGTAAATTAAGAGAAAGTAGTATTCCAAAGAGATATAACTGCAGGCAACCAAATTCCTCATTCCCCCTCTAGACTATATACAAAATGATAGGTGTCTCATCATTTTTCCCGAATAATCATCTTTATACCTAAATTTCCTGTCTATTTGTCTCATGCAAGTTTAGGTCTTCAGTGAAATGCTCAGGGCAAATCTTTCATTGTCTTTGCATTGCATTTCATGATAGCCTCATTTACATGGTGTGTTTTGAGGAGTCCTGTCCTTTCCCATGACCACATAGCTGAATTATGACCAAACAACCTCCAGGTCGCCTTTGAGTCACACTTGTTTTAAAGCACCATCACTCACTTTCTCTTACACCCTCAACTCTGAGTTGTAGATCCTATACCTGCTGGCCCTTCTGATAGCAGAAATGTATGTCCAGATGTCCCGGGCCTCACCCCTTAATTTCCTAGCTTAAATACACACTCAGAATAACACTAAGTGGGTAAAGCTCCTGTTTTGAATTCCACTTGTCAAGAGACTTATGACTGACAAAAGCACACGGGACTCTGCAAAGGATTTCTTTGAAGAAAGGACTTCTAAGGATTTGGAAAGAATTTCTAAGTATAGCAGTATTAAAGCACAATAAACATTAAAGCACAACCTCAGCACTATGATGTCCATTATTTTCAATTAGATTTCCTTTAGGAAAACCTGGAGACCTCACCTTCATTCAGTCAAGAGTTTTCTTTGCTTTACCCTGTCTGATTCAGTGTGCAGACATCTCTCCTTTAGTTTGCACTACCGTGCCTCAGCCCTTGTTCTTTTACAACTTTCTTCCTCCCTGTCAATCCCAGCAGACATCTGGCTGACATCAAGACCAAGGCAGTTTCCTTTTGGCCATACAGTTTTTCTTAAGAGTCCAGGTGTGACACACAAAACCCTAGATTACTGAGGGTGAGCAAGGCTTCAAATGCCGATTCTCTCCCTGCATCTTCTATAATTTCAGCTTTTTCAGTACATCTTTGCAGTTCATTGTCCAGGCTCCTTTTCATCCTCATTATTCTGTGACATTTTCTCTACCCTTGGCAAATTTTACCCATCAACATCTGTTCAAAACTGTCATGAAAAGATCATACTCCGAAACAACCTCTTTGACCATTTCCATCTATTCCCATTGATGTCAACCACAAGCTACTTAAATTTACATTTCAGATATTTCCCATACTCCCAACCAATTCGCCTTCTATCATCTTCACTGAGATGCTCATTCCTATCTGCACTTCCCAGTTGTTCAAAATGAACAGTAACAAATCACCAGGACTAGATGGTACTCACCCAAGAGTTTTAAAGGAACTCAAGGATGAAATAGCCAAACTGCAACATGTAATGTCTCATTTAAAACTCTGTTGATACCATGGAAATAGATGGTGGCCATTATCACACCAAATTGCTAGAAAAGTTATTGTAAAGATCTAGGGAAATACACCCTGTTGGTCTGATATACATTCCAGGCAGACTGATGAAAATTATTCTGAAGTGAAGAATTAGAAGTTACATGCCTACAAGTGAGGTGTTGAGAAAGCATCAGCATGGTTCCTGCAAAGGGAAATCATGGCTCACTAATCTACTGCAGATTCTTAAGAGTCAGTGAGCATGGGAACAAGAGAGAATAGCTGGCATCAAAAAGACATTTGATAAAATCCATCATCAGTCACTGCCAGAAAAACTAAGATCTCGGGTAGATAAAAGCACATGCCTTTCTGTGCATAAATAATAAAACGAAAGATAGCAAAGAAAAAGTAGGAGGTAGGTCACCTGTGGAATCCAACAAGAGTTTGTGCGGTTCAACATATTTATAAGTGATCTAGAAAAGACAGCAATGACACCAAACTATTCAAATTAGTAAAGACAAAGAATCCAAGAGCTGGATGGGATCCTGAGTCAGTAAAATGGCAATGAAGATAAATCACCGAAAAATGTAAGGCAATGCATATGTGAGAAAAAGTCAAAATCATAGTAAACAGGTTTGGAATTGTATTATTACCACCCAGAGGAAAACTCTTGACATTATAATAAATTACTCTGTGGAAATCTGTACTCAATATTTAATAACCATTAAAGCAATGAATAAAATGCTAGAAGTCATTAATATAGCACACAGAGAACAAACGCAAAAAATCATTATGCCTCTCTCTAAATTCGTTTGCGCTTCTGGAGAAGAAGAGGTTCAGGGAAGACCTTATTGCTCTCTATAACTACCTTAAAGGAGATGGTAGTGAGGTGGAGGTTGGTTTCTTGACCAAAATAATTACTGATAGGACAAGAGGAATGGTTTTAAATTGCGCCAGGGGAGATTCATGTTAGATATCAGCAAACATTTCTATATGGAAAGAAGAGTGGCGAAGCATTGGAACAGGCTTCCCAGGGAAGTGGTGGAATCATTGTCCCTGGCAGTATTCAAGAAATGAGTAGATGAGAGACTTAGGGACATGGTTTAGCAGGTGTGGCCATGATTGGTTTATGGTTGCACTTGATCATCTTGAAGATCTTTTCCAACCATAATGATTCTATGATTCTAGTAACTTTAAGTTCTGGTTTCCCTATATTAAAAGAGGCATAATAGTACTGGAAAAGCTTTATCAAAAAGAAACAAACACAGTTGAAAGTATGCAAGGAGAAGTTTTGGTAGAAGGACCTTTCAACTGTGGAATAGGACTTCAAAATCTAGAGAGGCCTAATAGGGAATATTTCTTCCAGGATGCGAATGAGGCACACCATACAATATCAGCGTATTCAGAGCTGGTTCAAGGAGGTGCTTCTTAAGCAGTTAAGCTGCAGAAGTTAGGAGTATTTGAAAAGTGGGGGGGTTTACATATTTATTAAGCAAATTCAAAGAACAGAAATTCATCAACTACCTTGATAAGACATCACCTTTTGCTTGGGAAGATGTGGGAAGTTATTACCAAACATTTGCTGTATTTGTGTAGGCATCTCTGTTAGCTACACTTACAGACAGGATTACCATGATCCTGTCATGTTTATCCATGGCAAGACTGGGCTCACCATGATCACTACTGCGCTATTAAATGGTGACAAAAATAATTCTCCAGTATCTCATTCATTACCCCTCAGAGAACTTCCCTATAAACACTGGTAAGGCCTTTTAAGCATCATGCCCTGAATATGTGCTTTTCAGTGAGACCTAGAAAAGAACTTGACTTTATTTTCTGGCCATTTGACAACTGTGACCACCCATCTCTTTGTCTTCTACTAATTTATCTACCCTGTTTTACACTTATTTTGAACACCAGTTCTTTCTCATGTGTGTTCGTGCAGTGGCAGGCTGAATAGCATACAATTTCTGACTAGGGATTCTAGAGATGTGAAAATTGTGGTAATTTATATGACTAAGAATATCAGAAATGGATTTTTAACTATGTAAAATTTTTTAGTTTGGGGCTTGCAGCTGTGTGGGATTTGAGATTTCAAAACATGTAAGATTCATTGAACTGGGGGTGAGAAGAAGCCAAGTAACTTCCTTCATGATCAAAACACATTAACATTACAAAAAAATTCCTTTATGGGAATTAGCACCAAATCTTTTTCCATCAACACATCTTAACTCTTTGTCAGCTCTAGCTATGCTATTTATAACTGTAAAAAAACCTGAAATACTAAAGAACTAAAGATGTAGCTTGATTTAATATTACACAGGAGCCAAGGTCGATATGGCTGTCTCTACATTGCTTCCTGACACGGTCCCTTAAGTCAGAAGTCCTCTAAAATAAAAGTTGAGAATGTAGCTTCAGGCAAAATCCAGCAACTCAGACAGACTTTTACTGAAACAGAGAGGCTGGTAGTGATGTCCCTGCTGCAGAGCTGTCGCTGTTCATAATGCCAAGCTATCGTGATTTGGGTAGGTTTTATACACATATTTGGTTATGCGCATGTTGCACCTTGAAGGATACTTAATGGAATAAAATATGCCAAAAATCCTGGGCCATTCTATTCTACAAGAAGCAGGTTATCAAGGTGAAAGGTTCTTTAACAACAACCAAACATCTATTCATCCTCCAATTACTCATCTCAGAACTAGCTATATGCATAAGAATAGCAGAGGAAAATGCTGTTCTGAATTTTACTGCTTTCAGATTCTGTTAATAGCCTGCTTCCATTATACATTTCCCTGTATATTTCAATCAACATGTCACTTAGCTGCTGCTCCTAAAGTGCACTTAATATTTTCATTAAAATCAATAAAGCCAAGAAATGACAAGGGTGCAGGTGGATGCAAGCAATTAAACTTCTCCTATATGTATTGTTAACTAGCAGTTGGAAAAAGAAGCTTCATTCAACACCTGTCCCTTTCCTTTTGAATGGCAGCTAACAGAAATCCACTTAGCCAGCTTTTGTCTGCTTATTTTGCTGACAGATGATGTGGAGAAGTGGGCAGTTACAGGGCCAGTAATTCAGAATTAATTTTCCCTTCAAAAGAGTGATGTGGACAACTGAGTGCAGTAATGGTACCTGATCAGAATTCAGGGGGTAAACAAGATAATTTGAGATGATGGGATGGAAATAAAGGCTCTTTAAAGGTATGCTTCTCTTGGGCTCTCAATGACACACTCACTAGCACTTTTTATCTGCCTCAGATGAAAGTCAGAAGAGTTAATCATTAAAGTATTAGCCTAGTGTGCTTCTGTGCATGGTAGAATTGAAAAAGAAGCAAAAAAAAAAAAAAAAAAAGAGTGGATTGTGCCCCACCCAATATTAAAAGTATATGGTGATAAAAGTGGGTCTTAAGCAACACACAGATTGTTTATCAATTCTGTTTTCAGAACATGCTGCAAATTAAAGGAGCTGCTGACTGTATGCTGACTGCACATCTGCAACAAAGATAAATCGTCATATCTTCAGTCATCAGGGAACATTTATTTTTTCTGCCACCTGCCTAATGTACAATTTTCTCCACGCTCAGGATCAGTGCATTCCTACAAGAAAGAAGTCGAGAAAGACAGGCAGGAGACCTGTGCAAATGGGCAAGGAGATCTTGGGAAAAGTTAAAGAGAAAAAGAGAGCATATACAATGTGGAAAAAAGGATCAGACCACATGGAAACAATATAGGAACATTGTCAGAGAATACGGGGGTGCAGTGAGAAGGGCCAAGGCTCGTTTGGAATTAGAGTTAGCAAGAGATGTCAGGGACAAGAGGAAGGGCTTCTAGAAATACATTAGCAGCAAGAGGAAGACCAGGGAAAACATGGGCCCGCTGCCGAATCAGGAGGGTGCCTTGGTGACGGAGGATACAGAGAAGACAGGGTTATTAAATGCTTTATTTGCTTCTGTCTATACTGCTAAGGCTTGTCCCTATGAACTACAGAGGCTGGAGAAAGAGAGAAAAACAGGAGAAAAGAGGACTTTCCACTGCTCAGTGAAGATTGGGTTAGAGGTTATTTAGGCAAACTGGACACCCATAAATCTATGGGCCTGAATGGAATGCACACAAGAGTGCTGAGGGGACTGGTAGGGGTTATAGCTAAGCCACTCAATCATCTTTGAGAGGTTATGGAGAGCTGAGGACGTGCCGGAAAACTGGAAGAAACCAACATGTCTCCAGTCTTCAAAAAGGGCAAGAAGGAGGAGGTGGGAAATTACAGGCTGGTCAGCCTCCCCTCCATCCCTGGAAAGGTGAAGGCGCAGCTCATCCTAGAGACTATCTCTAGGCATGTGAAGGGAAAGAAGCTGATCGGGGTAGTTAGCATGGATTCACCAAGGGGAAGTCATTCCTGACCAAGCCTAATACAATGGGAAGACTGGCTGGGTGGATGAGGGGAGAGCAGTTGGATGTTGTCTACCTTGACTTCAGCAAGGCTTGTGACAGAGTCTCCCATAATATCCTCATGGGGCTTCTAGACAGGGGCTTTGAGACCATCTCCCATTACATCCTTATGGGGGCTTCCCCCTCATGGGGGAAGCTGAGGAAGTGTGAGTTAGATGAGCAGACAGTGAAGCAGATTGAGAACTGGCTAGATGACAGAGCTCGGAGGGTTGTGATAAATGAGGCTGAGTCTAGTTGAAGGCCTGTGGCCCGTGGTGTCCTCCAAGAGTCAGTACTGGGCCCAGTGCTGTTCAATTTGTTCATCAATGACTTGGATGAGGGCACAGAGTGCACCCTCAGCAAGTCTACAGATGATACCAGACTGGGAGGAGTGGCCCAGAGGGCCCTCCAGAGTGCTGTGCTGCCATTTCGAGTGACCTGGACAGGTTGGACAATTGGGCAGAGAGGAACCTCATGAAGTTCAACCAGGACAAGTGCAAGGTCCTGCCCTGGGAAAGAATAACCACAGACACCAGAACAGATTAGGGGTTGTAAAGCAGCTCCACAGAGAGGGGTTTGGGAGTCCTGGATGACAACAAGTCAAGCAATGTGCCCTTCTGGTCAAGAAGACCAATGAGATCCTGGCCTGCATCAGGAGGAGTGTTGCCAGCAGGTTGAGGGAGGGGATCCTGCCCCGCTATTCAGCCTGGGGAGGCCACACCTGGAGCACTGGGGGCAGTTCTGGGCTCCCCAGTACAAGAGGGACGTGGAATTTCTAGAGAGGGTCCAGTGTAGAGGAACAATGATGATTAAGGTAGTGGAGCATTTATCATATGAGGAAAGATTAAGCAAGCTGGGCCTGCTTAGCCTGGAGAAGAGAAGACTGAGAGGGGATCTGATCAATATGTACAAATACCTGAAGGGAGAATATAAGGAGGATGGGGCCAAAGTCTTCTGGGTAGTAGCCAGTGACAGGACAAGGGGTAATGGCTACACACTGAAACACAGGAAGTTTAATCTCTATGTGAGGAAGAATTTCTTTAGTGTGAGGGTGACAGAGCCCTGGAACAGGCTGCCCAGGGAGGCTGTGGAGTCTCCTTCTTTGGACATCTTCAAAGCTCGCCTGGATGTGACCCTGTGCTGCGTGCTCTAGGTGTCCTTGCTTGTTCAGGGAGTTGGACCTCTAGAGGTCCCTTCCAACCTTAACCATTCTGTGATCCTGTGTGATTCTGTGTAACACTGGCCAGACTCAATCTCAATAAGAGCATGTGCGTAGGAGAGAAATTCTACATGGAAAGCAACATTGGCCTTAGAGGAGTAATCCGCAAGTGCGTCATTCATGCGCACTGTAAGCATGCACAGGTTCATGGACAAACTGGAAGCTGTTACTCTGCTCTACTGCACTGCTACAGATGTGATTTTGCCTGGACATATACACATATGAAGAATCAAGGCAGGGTCTAAAAACTTTTGAGTGAATTGAACAAAAGGGTCTATCTGCCCAAGTATTCCCTCTCTCTGTATCATATTCACATGTGCATGCATGAACATTTCAGGAGAGCTGTCAGAAAGAAGAAGTTTCTCTGCAGCTTTTCTCTCTTAGCCACCAAGAGAATCGAGTGTGAGGCTTTCCTGGGAAAAGACCTAAAGAGTTCTGCATAGGTCTCTGCATCCTTACAGATAGATGAGCTTGGAAGTGGATATCTATACTGATCTCTGACTTTCTAGCTCCTGGATGCATTTTTAGAGGGAGTTAATGGGCCTATTCATGGGACCGCTGCCAGACCTGTCTGTATTTGGTGTCTGATGCCTCATAACCTCTCCTTCATCTTTCTCTGGCATGCAGTCCTCTTATGTCACCCAGTATCATAGTTGCTAGGTGGCTCTTTCTGTCTTCTAGCATTATATTCTGCACTCTTAAAGTTACAGCCTACAAAATATGTGGAGGTATTTTCTACCTGAGTGATATTTGCTGTGACTGCACTCTCTTAAGAAGTTCAGCCTGGTTCATCCTACAGAATTACCTGAGGGATATATGCAACTCAGTTACTTGTACCAAAATGTTAAATGGCAGCCCATGCTCTGGTACTTCTCAGTATCCTTGCTAAAGCCTTTTTCAGTAGGACCATCTACTATGCAGCTTCACAGCAAAGGGCAGATTGCCAGTGTTGGAAAGTCAATGATGAAGCTTCAAATTTCTTTCTGTCACATCCTTTTCTGCGAGGACCACTGGTTCGAGTATGCAGTGAGGCCACCATAGGCAGCAGCTCTCATTAGTTGCAGTATAGCTGCACCTCATCTTTGACCAAAACGAATGATGACCAAACTGTTATCCTATCTTTCTATAAATCAGATCACATCAGACAAGAAATATGTGCTGAGGAGTTTCTCCTTTCTTTACTTCTTCCTGCATTCTTTGCCCTCTTATTTGTTACATCAAATCTTAAATTAGGATGCAGCTTCAAAAGATTTGTAGATGTGCTTTCTGTAAAGCTTTTAAGCAGCTGATCCACAGAAGTAAAGTACATTGTTCATGTACAAATATCTGTGCAGGTTCAGAACCTTCATTTATTTGCAATCCCCTGTAGTGGAGATTATGTATTTTTTTTATCTGAGGAAGCATTCAGCTCATTTTGAGATCTCTTAAAATAATCAAATTCTTTTAACAACTTTAACTGCTATTTCTTCTCATATCTTCCTAGAAAATAGCAGGCCTTTAGTATTAACTAGGTGAACAGTATCATGTGAATTTGTTCGGAGGGTAGCATACTTATTCCGTGTGATGACCTAGACTGTCTCCAGATACAACTCTTCATGTAATTTACATTCATTCATAGTTCATAGGAGGGTTATTTCAGATTCCCATTGATGAGAATAAGATCAGAATCTGGCCCAGTCTGTGTATGAGAGTCAGGTAATATGGAGTTGCTATGGTAATGACTTATTCCTTTTGAAAAACAGAGCAACTACTCCAGATAAATTCTGCATCTCCTGACATCAAATTAAATCCGCTTCTGTCATGTTCTTCCCTGATTTGTTCAATTTAAACCCAGAAATGCTTATTCTGCAAAATAGACATACTTTATTAAGTCTGATCTTTTAATGTTGTAACCAGTAAAGCTCAACTTGTGGCTATTTACAGTTTTACTTTTTTATATTTATGTGGAGAATGTATATTTATGTGTGTTGCATGCCAACTGCCAACATTACCCAAAGTAAATAAGAATCTCATCCGTACCAGCAGTTTATCAGCTATTAGTTTATCAGCTATTAGTTTATCAGCTATTATTAATAAGTAAATTAATTGTTTGTTTATTATCATAGCCAAAAGACTGTATTCCTAGAAGTGTTTAAGTGGAAATAATTGATGAGCACAGAACTGAGATCTGACATCAGACCTTAATTATACCTTGGGAGGCAGAAAGAATGAAAGATAGAAAGTAATTGAATGGAACATCTGAACAAGTAATAATCACAACAAAAATGTTTTTTTTTTCATTTGTGTATGATTATGAAAAAGACTGAGGTTTGTAAATTTTTGATGCTTAAACATCAAGTTGGAAGCATGAGCTTGTATTTGAATAAGCAGGATATTCCCTCATACTCCATCTTTTAACACTTCTTGACACATCTAGGAGTTACTTAAAATGTAAATCTTCTGATCTAAAGTGTTCCTACTTCAGACTTTTAAACTTGAGCTCAGGAGTGATTCTCTACATAAGAGGTTGTGTAAGCAAATCTAGCACAGGGTTTCACAGCAGAACTGTAAATGTAGCAAAACTTGCATACTACCTCTGCTTACTTGCTCTGCCTGGCCTGCCTGTTGTTAGTTCCTGCATTCCCCAGCTAATTTATTCATTTCATACACTTGCCCTGCAGCACTGAACATTTTTTTAGCAAATTCACCCCAATCCACATAGTTTTGTACCAATGGGTTCCAAACACAAGAAGGTCTATCTGTTCTGAACTTACTCTAAGAACAGGCATGTAATGATAATTTCAATTGCAGATGAAAAAAATAAGAGCTGTGGCACCCAACAGACATTTGTTACTTATTCTGCTGAAGCCTGCTATGACAAATCATTTTTTTATATCTTTCTACTCCTTTGTTTTTTTTAACAGTGCCTTCAGGTTAAGTGACAAAACTAACTCCTTTTCATTTTCAGTTCTCCTTAGTTGCACTATTTGCTATGCAATGTTTAGTAGACTGTTAAATGTTTTGCTTCACAACAATGGTTTTCATAAAGATTTCTCTAATGAAGGATACATTCTATATTAAAAATCTTTTATTTTTTTTAATTGAAATGATTGGTCTGTATTTCTGTTTCTCTTCAAGCATTACCTTTGCAAATTTAGGGGAAAAAAATTGGTCATGTCAAAAATTTGTTTTATTACTGATCAGCACAGGGAAACAACTTGCTCCAAGTGTGAATTGATGAAATGTTCTGTTCTGAATAAGACACCATCCATTGTAGATAATGAATATAATTAGAGCTAATTCTCAGGAGTATGACAAATCACATTAAGCAAAATGAACTTTATGGCTTGCTACTGATACTGGTTGCTAAAAATAGGAATTGTGGAAATTATGGAATAACTATTTTATTTCAGAGGAATATTTTATATATGTATGTATGCCAAAATAGATTAGAATATGCCAAGAAGTGATACTCAGTCTAAATATGTTCATCAAGATCTCTAGTTTAATTATTAGGAAATGTGGCTCCAAGGACTCACAGCTGAAATTTCATGCACATTATATCACTTAACACATGGCCTTAGTCTTAAGAACAGAAAAGATGCATATCTGCCTTAAATGCTAGCCCCATTATTTACATTCACAAGGGTTTGTGGTACTAGAGTGTTTTCAGAAGCCTAGAAAGCACACACCAAACAAATTACTAATCTTCCAATCGGTAATGCAAAGGTTCCTTCCCAATGTTGGCTTATCCAGCTTTTAGGTGGTAGAAGACCACACTCTCATTTTCCACTTTGCCAACAGTTCATGACAGTGGGGAGGGAGTGATGTTGTAATTGCCAACAATATTACTTCTGGCATTCATACTGCGAAGCAAAAGACCTGTGAAGGTTAAAGACCTGTGAAAAGGGACATCATGAAACTATCAAAGTTAAGACATTCCCAGCTTTATAGCAGATTTTATGCCAAGTCAGTTGTCAATTTCTAAAATTCAAAACATCCTACTCAATTTCAAACACAACTTCTTGGTTTCCTGATAATACGTTGTTGATTCAATATCATGGATGACTGCTGATCTTTTTGTTACTTGATGTTCCACACAGCTTCTGATTTATTGATAAAATATTTGTTTATGAAGGAAATAAATAGGCAACATGATACAGGGAAATGGTCACAGATTGTGACTTGAGGGAAGCGCATTTCACTAGGAACGTAGCACAGCACAAGAACAGGCCACTCACAGAAGCTGGGGAGCCTCCACTCTTGGAGGCTTTTCAGTGCTTGGCAAGAAACACTATGACTATCCTCATCTTGACTTGGTGGTGGTCCTGTAGAACACTGGACTGAGACCTGAAAAGTCCCTTTCCAACCAGCATTTCTATGATACCAGGGAAATGGTATGACTAAGAAAATTGCACAGTCATTTTAGTATTACACCTTTTCATTATTTTCTTTTTAATCTTCCAAGCATTTAGTCTAAAGAAATAGCATAGACAGATACTTTAAAATATAGGAGAAATTAACACTACTACCTCCATTAAGGGTGAAAAACTTTTGCCAGTCTATAAAGACTGAAAGGATGACAAAAAGTTAAAAGGAAGAAGTCTAAGTAGAAAGTAAGCGAAGCTACAGGAAAATTCATTTTTAAATGGTATAATAAAACATACATAAACTAGAGTTTTTGGTTTAGTGGCAAAACTATTGCTCTGTTTGGTTAAAATAGTGATCTCCAGTGGGCAATAATACTAGTTAATGGTCCCTTTCTCAATCCAGAAGGCAATTACTTCTTTTCTACTGTAAACCTCAAGAATAGTATATAAGGAGGTATATATCCCAGGCCATAGATCAGAATTAATTTGTAGTAGTATAAACAAATGGTACAGCTATATAAAATACAGATATAAACAAATAAATGGATATAAACAACAAAAATACACAGTATTTCCACTGATACTCTCCTAATAGAAGAAAAGTACGGCGTAACATGCTCTTTTCTTCATATCTAAAATATAAGAAAAATTCAAAATCACTCCACGTTAGTTGTTTGTCCAGGCACTTTTCCCTTGTCCTTGTAAAAAGTTGCAGTATAGCAGCAACCTTTAGAAAATGATTTTGCCATCCAGAAGCATCTGGAAAACTTGACAGATCTCTCTGAAAGCCTTCTTTAATGTTTTGAAGTGCTATAGCATCTGTCTTCCTGAGCCTTATTGTACAGCACTCACATTTCCTCTCATCAGCCTGTTTTCTCATTTATTGAACAAGGCCAGACTGGTCATATGGGTACCATTTCAGGCATGACTGGGGCATCCGGCTCTAAAAGCCCTGCCCTTCAGCTTGCTTTTACACCAGGATCAAAGCCTCTTTCTGTTGCAAGACTTGGGGAGTTTTAACAGATCTCATGCGCAAGATCAAGAAACTCCTATTTCTTTTATTTCCTGGAAATCTCCCAAACAGGATAAATAATATAGCATTGTGTGGCATTGAGAGAGATGCTCAGAGAAACCAATATTCTTATCACTTTATGCACAAAATCCCAATGCAGTTGCATTCATCAGTAATATTAATTTTGCCAGTTGGTTAACTGTGAGTTTCAATAAGCTATGAAAATAAAAGCAGACCTGTGACCAAAAATGCTTCATCTGAATGAGAGGACAATCTGTTCATAATCAAGCAGCAAGGTGGTAACGTGCATTTAATGGGATATTTTACGACTATCCAGTCTAACTATGTAAATATGAAATAGGTTTGTCCTCCAAACAAACTCAGTCCACTCTCTAAAAGGTCCACTAGAAAGTAACAGAGATGACAGCTTTTTGGGGCAGATCTCACTTGCAATTCATCCATGACACAATCACATTTAGCAGAAACGGTATTTCTCCTTTACACTCCTCTTGCACGTACACTTCTAGTGTAACAGAGAGGACATCAAAACTCTCTCCATAGAGTTTCTCAAGTGTCCTGTGATGATTAGTCCCCTATACCACAAGAATTTAGCTTTTACAAGTTGGCTTCCAACCCATACCCTGCCCTGCACAGAGCTATATCACGCTCTTCCCTGATGAGACTCACCACTAACCCTGACTGTTCACCACAATTTTGTGATGATTTTTGCCAGCTGCAAGTGTCTGCAGCAGAGGTAGTCTGTGTCTGAGCTTGTCTACCTTCTTTCCGGATATGACCTTTGCTTGGTAACACTAATGCCTATCCTCAGGCAAAATAAGAGAATATCAAAATAAATATTTATTGCAGTTTAATGCTAAATTAGCAAGACTTTTCTCCCTATTATGCTGAACTACAAATAAATACATCAAGTTTTCCAGCAAAATGCTTTCGAAGGTCTGCTTAATTCCATTAGACAGTGTGAAACGATGCATTCTAGCTGTACAGACTAGTAAACAAAATGGGAAGTGTTTCTGAGCATGGTGCAGATGAGGTAGGAAAATCAATAGTTTGTGAGGGAAAGCTTCCAGCAATATAGATTGTTTGAACTACTTACCATTATGCCAAATTCACTTTAGCATCAGCAAACAGACACACCGTAAGATGAATACTGAGAGAAGCATTATTTCTACTGTTTGCATTTAAAGGCCCAAAGTTGTATAGATTTTCATAATCAAGTAAGTCTTTATAATTCAATAATAAGGCTATTATTGAACCCTTAAACCCTTAAACCCTTAAACCCTTAAACAGATGATGGCCCAAATTATTATTATTATTATTATTTTACAATTTGACTTACTCCATCAGTAGCTCAATAACTTTTGTAGTTACAAAATTGTGCTTCTTTTACTGATTCCTCTGTGTACTAGTTGTGATTTTTAGCCACTGTCCTCTGTGGCAAGAATCCTTCCCTCATAAGCAGGATACCATCTGAAAGCAAATAAACAATCTCATCCTTGAAAGAAAATGACTGAGTATCAAAACTAGTTGCTAGTTTTCTTGAGGAAAATACAATTTCATCTTATAGAGATATATCCAGCATGCTTAAAATTAAATGTACGTGTACTGTTTAATAGAGACAGAATTAAAAACCCATTCTAAGTATTCTATTGCAATAAGAGCTCGAAATAAGTGTGTAACGGATTTCACTTCAAAAGACAGATATCAGCTTCCAGTCAAATGACCTACCAAAATGAAGAACATGCTCTTCACATAAGGATCACAGCTGTCATGTATTCATCCAGAGCTGAGGAATGCATTGCTCATTATATTTCATATAGGCTGGCATAAAAATACATGGCTGCTATAAGTACTCAACCCTTGGACCAAGCCTCTGGTTTAATTTACAGTGACGACAGAAGATAATTGTGCATAATTTTGAATGGAGTGATATGAGATACATGCGTGGAAGCAAAATTAAAATTATTGATTAGCAAATGAAAAAACATGGACTTGTATTTAAAATATCTTTATATATTAGGTCATCTACTAAACCTTTCTTAGGTTTCTTTTCTAAGCTTCCAAGCAAGAGCCTGGCTTTGTGCACACATTGAGGGGAAAGAAGCCCATTACTGCCTTGAGGAGCCTTGGCTCTGCACCATTAATATTTCAGGCAGAATATCTCAACTGGCTGATAGGCAGATCCAGACAGCTCACTTTCCCCAGGGTTTTAGGATTGTTAAGCTCCTAACCCGGTGCCTCTTGCACTCTTGAAATAATATAACTGCCTATTTTAGCTGGATTAATAGCATTTTCACTGAGCCTTTCTCACATCTGGGAAAGAGTAAGACTTGAGCTACAAAGGTTCCTTGCTGTCCTTCTGTTTACTGTGCTCAAAGTCTCATCAAGGAAGCCAGAGTATACAGTTTACATGGCAATATCGGGGAAAAGGCTTTTTTTCATTAAGTCTTAACAGCAGATAAAAACTGAGTTTATTAATGTGAAAGTCACGACTGTCACAGAGCCAGCTTCAATAATAAGGACAAGGAAGAAAAAAGCTTTACATTAGGTCAGAGGGCTTGGAGGTGTTAAGTGTCAAAAATGTATCAAGACCCTAAAAGTCCTGTCATAAGTCATTTACAAGAAAGAGCTGAGAGTATGTTTGAGAACCACAGGACAAGAGCACCATTATGTTTAACAAATTATAAACACATTTAACTGACTGCCATGTTGGCACAAACAATATCTTAGCAAAACAGCAGGTGAAGACTAAACTTCAGTCTTCAGACCACCTGCAAAACCAGGATGGGGTTGCCAGCAAAGGGAACAGCCTCTGCTAGACTGGGATATTATTATGAGTGCTATTTTTAAGCTTATTTTTAGGTGAGCCAAGTTTTGAAGGCTCCAATAAAACAGAACAGGCTTTTTAAATTTCTGGATTCTTTTTTAAACTGGCTTCCCCCCAAGCTAAGGCAGCTTCAAACAATCTACTGGCAGGATATACAGGACTGGTCATGAAACATTTGATTTGTTGCAAGCCGCTGCAGGTTTTAATAATAGATCTGAATTCTTTTGAAAGTAAATAAATAAATAAATAAGAACACACTAACAAGAGTATGGGCAACATTTGGTTAATAACTACAGTTAACTTGGTTTAATCCTTCATTTCACCACAAAAATCAGATGATTTTATTCTTTAATCAAAAATTGCAATGTGCCATTTTGCTAATGGGAAGATACGTCTGGGAACGATGTGATAAAAACAACGATTTTCTAACTGCTTATGTTATCTTCTATTTTCCTCAAGTGGTGTACATGGCACGTACGCTCTCTGCACATATTATTGCATTACTGTCTTCATGCTGTAACTGAGCACCTTCCAGGAAAGTGTTAAATTGTGTAACTAATCCTTATTAAGTACTTCTCATCCTGTTTCGTTTTGATGTGACACCACTTGCTGATCAGAGGCTTGAATCAATGTGTCAATGGTTGATCTGAAGCAATATGGAGAACACTGTCATTGTAGTGACAGACAACTCTTAGGGCTTTTTTCACATCAATATTAATATTTCTTCCAAGGGAGTCTCATGATATACCTGTTGTGGTTTGATGGGGGTGAGGTGGGGGACAGATTCGGTAAGAGAGGAATCCCCTTGTGCTCCAGACGATCCTCAAAGGTTAGAGGGACTGGGGGCAGATGGACTCATTTCTTAATAAGGATACCAAATACTGCGGTAACTATAGGCCTGACTCTGGCAGTACCAGATTCACAAGCAGGCTCTCGACTGATTCCCTGGTCTGATTGCCTTCAAAATAATGAATCGAGTTCACAGATAGTATGATCAGCTATAGGCCTGACTGGCAGTATCAGGTTCACAGAATCACAGAATCACAGAATCACAGGATGGTTAAGGGACCAAGCACAAGCAGCGACACCTGGAGCACATGGCACATGGCACAGGGTGGCGCCCAGGTGGGGTTCAGGAACAGCCTGTTGACAGTAGGTCCCAAAGCCTTCAAAACAAGTAGTTGAGTTCACGAATCACAGAATCACAGAATGCTTAAGGTTGGAAGGGACCTCTAGAGATCATCTAGTCCAACCCCTCCTGCTCCAGCAGGGACACCTAGAGCACGTGGCACAGGGTGTCACCCAGGCACATTTAGCTCAATTTACTCAAATGCAACATTTAGAGAACAGGTTTGGGATGTCAGTAGAAGAAATTCTCTACTACAATGTGGAGTTCTTAGCTAGTGTACAAATGCCCAATCATGCACTCACCCCAGAAGATGGGAGAGGGCTCTCAGTCTTAAGGAGTCTCCTCAGTCGGTGTCCTGACCAGAGCGGAGGAAAGGGGTTCAGCCTGTCGACTGATCCAGAAGTCATGATGGAGTCTTCCCTCTTTCCTTCTTCCTTCTTCTCCAGTTCCCTCTTTCTCAGTTCTTACCACCCCATTCTTCCTACTATATCCCTCCTAAGATCACCTTTTATATATTTTCTTTTACATTTAGGTGGAGCTGAGTGACTCTAGTCATACTTTCGTTATACACTGGTTTAAAAACTCTCCCAAGTTAATCGAAAACCTAGACAGCACGTTCAGTGAGCAGTGGTCATTTCTTGGAAGCGCCTAACTTCTGGGATGGAGTTGTGTACTCGTATTATAATGAGATTAGAATGAGGAGAAGTTTGAGCAAAGTCCATGGGAAGGGACTGATCTGCCACCATTGTTCACCAAGCATCAGACAACTTATCGTACTATGTGGCTTATCACCTGCGTGATATGACCAGGTTGCCACCTCTGCAGGGTGGCATTCCACCCTCCATTCCACCCTCCATTCACTCATTGTCCTCATTGTCTGCATGGCACCATCAGATCATCCCCTCCACAAGGAATCCAAGGAAGTTTGGCCACGATATCTCCATTCTGCTCCACTCCTCATTTACTCCTGTTAGTAGGGCAGGTTTGTGTTGCCAAAGGAACTCTGGAGAAGTAGATTCCACACATACCAACCACCCTGAAAGTGGTAACTTTCACCTCAAGCAAGCCTCTGTAATGCTGTAACTTCTGTTAGGCCCCAGTTTTTCTCTATTTTCTCCTTTCTCAAGCAACTCTCTCACAATACCTGTGTGGGAAATTACACTCGTTCCATGGTGACTGTGATGCATCTCTCTCCCTGTCGTTGCCCAGCATGAAACCTTGCCTGTGAGTGTCCCAGAGCCTGGGGATGTTCAGAAGCCAGCACCTTGTACCATCTCCTTAAGCTCACCTCACGAGTTGTGTTGCTCTTCTTCTCAGTAGTTCAAAGGCAAAGTCACTTTCCCAGCTATGAATATATACAGCTGTCAAATTCCGAAATGGTTATGATACATGCCATAACATCTATGTTGGCTTCATTTCACATAACAAGTGGAAGAAAGAAATTTTGCCTACAAAAATCTTACTGAGTATTTTAAGGTTTTAAGATCCTTTGGTCTACATTAAATTAAGTGGATTATACTAAATTAAGCAAAGTTAGTGGTACTGATAGATGCTGCTTATCTTGCCAGTGTTCAGATCTGAAGCCCCTGAAA
Organism: Tinamus guttatus; assembly: GCF_059628265.1. NCBI lineage: Eukaryota > Metazoa > Chordata > Aves > Tinamiformes > Tinamidae > Tinamus > Tinamus guttatus. The sequence goes on from NW_028288680.1 coordinate 122,668, forward strand.
CATTATGCTGTGTGCTCGCCAGGAACCTGCAGGGATGCTGTGTGAGTAGACCCACACAAGAGGTTTAGATAAGTGACTTAATACTAGTGCAAAGATGATCATTCATATTGTCAGAGCAAATATGGGAAGTTTGGTGTTTTACATCACATATCTTCAAAAAGCTGTGGATACCAGAGCGGCACCAAAAGCTCATTAACATTCCCATCATACCCAGCCTCATTATCTCATCCAGATGTTTCTATGACTGTCCCTTTAAAGAATTCCTGTCTAAATTTTATTTACTTTTGTTCAGCAATATTGATGCTTAATGAATAAATGCAGTATGCTGTCAGTACTGGAGACTAATTACATCTATGTATGAGCCTGAGAACCTGATTGAAAAATCTGCAGTAACTAAACTGGGTTTAAATAAACACTTTAGTGTAGTGCTTTAATTACACTTTAGTTTGTAATGTAATTTTTGGCTGTTTAAACTATGATTTAGGCTGAGCTAATTACAAATGATTTTCTACTCTGTAATTAATAATAACAAAATTGTAATTAGACATCTGCTCTGGATCAGGGCAGCAGTTTGTGTTAGCTGACTCATGATCAGACTGGCAGATAGACAAGAGCTGCATTTGGGGACTGGGACATGCTGCACCTTTCCATGCTTTGATTTCAATCAAAGGCACTGTTTTGGTTGGGAAATCTCCAAAATGTTTCATATTTTGAAGGAGTAAGCTTTGATATTTGCAGCAGGAGCATCCTGTGCTGGCATTTTTGAGGGAAAGTTGTTCTACCTGAGGCTGAGTACGAGCTCCTCTCTTGCCCAGAGAGGAAGGAAAACCAGCAGCTCTAGGTGTTTCTGCATGCAACATCCCTGCATTGTCTTCTCAAGTGCCCTCTCATGCCAAGACAACTAGTAGCACCAGCAGCTCGTTATCCATCACATACTGGAAAGATGCATGTATTATAATAATCAAATGTAAGCTGTGGTGGTTCTCAGTAGATGGTCTGTTTCAGACATCACCCTTACTGATATAGGCACCCAGCTTTGCTCCAAACATCCCCAGAACTTGCAGATGGGGCTAATCATATCACGCACTGAACTATGCATTTGGATGTTTGCTGTTCTGAAAACTTCTTCCCCATGATCTGTATTCATCTGGCCCCATAAATTAAACATTGTCTCAACTCAGACAGGCAGTCAGACATCCGTTTCATCCACTCCCTAATCACCAGGGGTCTTCAGAGCCTGAACAAAGGAATGAAAGCACCAAGTGCTTTCCTCGCCAAAGTTGACTTTGGGATGCATTTTCTGCCCTCATTTATTCCATTTTATTCATGGCAGACCTGTGTTGAGAAAAAAATAACAAAAAATCAGATGTAGGGGTCTCTTCAGAAAGTTATTTCTGCTAACAGGTAAGCTAAATTTGAACAGGCCACCACTTGTAATTATGATGACTTACTAAAAATAATAGTTGAACACCATATGATACATGGAGAACACCTGTGCTTGGCCCACGATCAGAACCTGATAGATCACATGGTATTGTCCACACCTAACTGCTGGATAGTTAAAGCGAGACTTCAATGTAGCTGATTCAAAATGTGTTTAAATATAGGCAGGGATGGTTCAGTGAGGGCTCTTAAATACATACCATGTCCAAATAGTAGCAAACTTGGTGCATCTCTAATTGAAAATATTTGCTTCAGGATTAATAACTATCAAACAGTCATAGAAACAGGAATGCTTAAGGTTGGAAGGGACCTCTAGAGGTCATCTATTCCAACCTCCCAGCACACGCAGGGTCACCTAGAGCATGTGGCACAGGACTGCGTCCAAGCGGGTTTTGAAGACCTCCAGAGGAGACTCTTCTTGGCAACCTGTTCCAGTGCTCTGTCACCCTCACTGTTAAGAATTTTTTCCTTAAGCTCCTGTGGAACTTTTGATGCTTCAGTTTGTGGCCGTTTCCTCTAGTTCTATCGGTGGCCATCACTGAAAAGATCCTTTGCCAGATTGCATTCCAAATGTGCCTTAGCTTTCCTTGTCGCATCTCTGCATTCCCTGACTATATTCCTGCATTTCTCCCAAGGGGCCTGTCCTTTTTTTCCACATTCTGTATACTGCCGCCTTCTGCTTGAGCATTGCCACAAGCTCCTTGCTCATCCACACAGGTCTCCTGTCCCCTCTGCCTGACTTTTACACAACGGGAAGCACTGTTGCTGGGCGTGGAGGACGTGCTGCTTGAAAACTAATCAGCTCTCTTGGGCCTCCCTTCCTTCTAAAGCTCATAGCCCATAAGATTCTTCTGAGAAGGTCTCTGAAGAGGCCAAATTTGGCCCTCCTGAAGTCCATGGTTGAAAGGCTACTTACAGTGCTGTTTCTTCCTCGTTGGAACCTAAACTCCACCAACTCATGATCACTGCAGCTGAGATTACCTCCCACCTTCACATCTCTGACAAGTCCCTCTCTATTTGTTAGCACCAGGTCCAGTAGCCCACCTTTCCTCATTGGCTCCTCCACAATCTGTGTCAAAAAGTTATCGTCAATGCTCTGCAGAAACCTACAGGACTCTTTGTGCCTGGCTGAGTTGTCCTTCCAGTTGATGTCAGGGTAGTTGAAGTGCCCCATGAGAACCAGGGCCTGAGTCTGTGAGGCAACATCCAGCTGACTATAGAAGGCCTCATCAACTTCCTCATGCTGGTCAGGTGGCCTATAGCAGACACCCACCACAGTGTCTCCCATGTTAACCTGCCCGCTAATCCTTACCCACAAGCTCTCAGCTCGCTCATCCTCCTCTAATCCTTACCCACAAGCTCTCAGCTCGCTCATCCTCCACCCCCAGGTTGAGCTCCATGCATTCCAGTTGCTCTCTCACACAAAAAGCAACTCCACCACCTCTCCTTCCAGCCTGTCCTTCCTAAAGAGCACACAGCCTGCCATGGCAGCGCTCCAGTTGTGTGAGCTATCCCACCACGTCTCTGTGATTCCAGTGAGATCATCACGTTGGGAACACACACAGATCTCCAGTTCTTCCTGCTTATTCCCCATGCTTCACGCATTGGTGTACAGGCATTTAATGGATGTAATCGAGCCTGCAGGTTTCCCAGGAGGGGTGAAAGAGGACCCTCTATAATCATATCCTATCCTCACTACCCCACTACCATATTCCTGCTGGATGCCATCTGACTTTGGCTGCATGGTATTTATTGCCCTGTCTGTGTGACATTCCCCTTCCCCCTTCTTGCTTATTTTAAAGGTCTCCTAATACCATAATATCATAATATTACGTCCATAATATCACTTCCAGTCTATAACTATGTAACTAGTTTGAGCAACAAGCTATAGCTGCTGATATTTTATTTAAACTACTTTTTCAAAGTGTAGTACTTTCTAACAGTACGACCACATATTTTACAATGTCTCCTATTCCCATTTACATGGGAATAGGTGAACAATTTTTAAAGTTTTAAAGGTTTTTAAAGGGTTTTAAAGATTCTAAAGGGCTATCCTGGGGACTTAATTCAAGGCAGAGTAATAAAATTACAAAATAGAATCAAATGACAAGTCTTTAGATATATTCAGAAATGTAGGGAATAGCACCCATTGAACAATGTTTCATTTCATAGGCTTCAGAGAACAAGATAAATCAATCTGAAAATAGATGTGTTTAATTAAAAACCATCTGTGTATGCCTTTTCTGCCTATTTTTGAACACTCCTCTTCTAAAATTGCCCTCAATCTCATTCTGGTGAGATTCTGTGAAATACTTCTAGTAAGCTCATATTTAATTCCTTTATGTTTTTGTGATCCATTTCCTTATGCAAATTTAAACTAAGATCTCAAATCTTAAATAAAAGCTCTTTTTCTATTGGCAACTATTTCTAAGTTTCAAAGGAAACTAGGAAAACTAGAGAGAGCCCTATTTTAAATGAATTTTTTTTTTCTGAGGTGCCTTTACTCGCAGCTATTTTGCCCTGGATGGCTGGCACATTCTGGAAGCTTGTTACTGAACAAATCTTTGCCTGATCCTCTCAGCAAATACAGCACATTCTCTGGAAAAACAGAAATTGTTAAATTTCACACACATACACCTTAGAAACAATATTTCACCCTAATTTTTATATTCTTAGCTTTATTACAACATCAAAGTTTTAATTCATATGGCAATTATACAATACAATAAAACAATATGAAAGACTAGTAAGAAGACACAAAACAGTGAACTCAAAAATTATTAAAAGCATTCTAAACTACTATTTTGGTAGTTTGATAGTTTTTGGTAGTTTAATATATATAGACAGGACACAAGCTTTCATTTCAAGGAGCCAAGGTGTGTGGGAAGCACCAGTTCAACCATATTCCTCCCTTATATGTGCTAATATTTTTATTATCTAAAGTCCATACTGAAGTTTGTCTGCTCAGTTGTCTGCTCAGAGACAGAGAACCTTAGGGTTACTGAATGACCCAGTGAAACTACCTAAATCCGGATTTTGATTTTGTTGTTGCATTGCGTCTTACAGTAAATTAGGTTTGTAAATATTTTAATTTTTTGTTTTGTTTTTAGAGTTAGTTATTTTTCACCTCAATAGAGCATATCTATGATGTTATGTGCTCTGATATCTTCTTATCTATGAGTTAAGTACTTTGTGCCTCATTACTTTTCTTTGTTGGTTCTGTGGTTATATTGAGTTGCACACTGCTAAATATATAAAATAACTTATTTTATGTTGTTCATTCTTTCTCTGAGCTTTCTCTTTGAACATTCTGGGAACAAGTTCTCTTGTCTTAATTTTGTAGACTTTTTTTTTTATATGTAAGAAAGCCTCCATATTCACACAGGCCCACTAATTGTGAATCTTCGTATTTTTCAAGTAAGAGTAAGGAATCTTAAATCATTTCAGAGAGACATAATGGGGTGTGAATGCCTTACTTAATCGAGCAATTTGTTAAATCCCTGGACCTTTAGGAAGAAAATGCAAATCAGAGGGAAAGACATTCCTGTATCCTCAAGAAGAGACCATTTTCTTATACATTTCTGGAACTGTTTGTTATGTATAAGACAGAGCAGTCCATCAAGGCCTCACATCAAATGATGTCTTAGTTCATTTTCAAGAATGAACCACTGTTTTAGTTCAGGCAATGTTTGTGTGTGTGTATGTGTGCTTGCGTGTGTGAGTGCATGCTCCTGTCTCAGGCATTGGATGCTGTCCTGTTTCTAAGAAGAAAATAATTTAGGCTTGATTTCCTTTTCAGTTATGATGTTGTAAAGTATGTTACTGGAATAAATGGTGTTACACATTCATAACTATAGTGAGATGGAAACAAATACTTAATTGTACTTGGCAACTTTATTTTGCTTTCATTAGAGGTTACTGACTGACTTATGATCTTTTTTTCTCCTTCCAGAGAAACATAAACCATTTCTAAATAGATTATTCTTGAATGATCTAACTCATCTCTTTGTTTATCACGGCACTCAAATGTCATAAAGCACGGTGAGAGAAGTACACCAAAGTCAAATGAAAAAAGACCCATCTTGGAGAAAGACACGCTTGCAGACAATTGCTGTGTCCAGTGCAGCTTCCTTTTAGACAAAGGTGCTGCCAGCACCCATCAGTGAAAAGGGCAAATGGATGAGCGATAGGAGTACTTTTTATTGTTGTTTATTATTAGTAAGTGTATCTAATGCTGCAACTTCTTGTAAAGATCTGAATACTGGCTGTGTTGTATACAAAGATTTTGTCTGGAAAGGAGTGTAGTTTCTGCTTCATTTCAAAATAAAACATTCAGAAGTTAAATGTGGCAGAATATCAATGAGAAACACTTACTAATTTGTCTAATATTTTGAAACTTGGAAAGATAGTCCTAAATCTCTTTGGTACATTTTAAATATTTTTTTAGAATGTTCATATAATGACTGTCCTTAAAAAGTCAACATTTTCTAAAAGCTACAAGTAGTTCTGAGTGGAATACTATGATGGTTCCCTGTATTTGCAAGAGAAATTAATTGTGTGGTAGCTGAGTTATTGAGAATAACATTTTAGGAAATATCTTTTGAAGGAAAAGAATTTCACACATATTTGTTTGAGGAGGCTTATTTATGAGCTGAAAATCAAAAGATGCAGTCGCTGTTGGCAAGCATAAAAGTAGATAAGACATCAGAGCACTTGTAAAAGAATCCAGATTTATCAGATACTCTTATCTTGGCTTTTGACTGTGTTTTTTTAATAAAACAGAAAAAAAAAGTCCGTTGTTATACATTTACTGGTCTTTTTACTTGTTTACTTCATTAAGTTTAAGACAAAAACTCTATAGAAGTAATATTAAGAATCAGAGCCTACCAACACAGAAATTCTGGAATTCTTGGAAATTCTGTAGCTTAGTTACTGTTCCTCTCACTGAAATCAACAGAACCAATATTAGCAGTGCCTTAAGAATTGGAGTTCTTTCACATTTATAAGTCTAAATCGGTAGTAAATTAATGGAGTTTTAGAGCTGTAAAGCTAGAGCAAATTCAATCAAAATCATATCTTAAATATACAGTGGTACTTTAATCCACCAGCTATTAAAGGTAATTCCGTTTCCTTGCTGGCAGGTTTAAGTACCTTCCAAGGCTGCTGAAGCCAATACTGTGTCTACACCATATAATGCCTCCCAAAGGTTTTGAACAGTTACCACATTTATTCTAGTCACAAATGATATGGAACCAATTAAGGGTGAATGAATCTCTTTGAAGTCTGATGTTAAGGTACAGAATTATCTGGATCATTTAAACAGAAGATTGCACCCTAAATCACTGAGAATAAGGCAGCTGACCCAGAGTATTTGCCAGTAGGCATGGAACAAATGTTATAAAAGCTATGTGATAGGATCAAATACCTGGAACAAGCTGTGTCATGGAAAACTCTGTTAAATTACTAAAACTGACATGATTAATTTGTGACTCCTCTTTTAGTATTCAGTCCAACATGATTCTTAAATACTTGCCTACCTGAGTACCCATACATCACTTTATTCTTTACTGACCAAAGTCCTTTTGGCCAGATCTTCAGTGTTGAATCTTATGTGCTTAATGCTGCTTAGGGGAACGTAGGCTTTGTTTGCTACTGAGACCCCTAAACTTCACAGCAAAACCACCAAATTATCAAGTAATTCAGGAGTTTAAAGGCTCAGAAGAGAGATTTAGGGAAAAGTCTCACTCTTTCAGTCTCTTTTAGAAGAGGAAGGAATAACAGCAGGTTTTGCAACAGCATGGTAACCTCTCCAAAAACTCTTTGTGTATTAACAGAGCCTTGTCTTAGTTATGAGCCATCAGAAGTACCAATATGCTACAACATTTGAGAATACTGTCATTATCTGAGTTTTGCTGCTTCTAGTGACATAGCAAATTTCCTGTAAAAGGGCAATTTCCATGTATATTTGTATATATGCATATATATATATATATATATTTCCAAAGTGCTACCTGCTTTTTAGTACAATAAAAAGTTATTTGGAGATGTTTCTACAGTACTTAAAATACTTTGCAAGGCAATGTTTCCTAAGCTGATAAACAAGTAAGGCAAAAAGAAAGGAGAATGAAGGAGAACCTTGCACAGCGCTTACAATTTGTGGGGAACTTCAGCAGGCATAGAAATGTGTAGATGTTTTTTAATTATTTGTAGCAACCATCTGATATTTGTTGGCACAGGGAAATGTACTTTTTCACAAGCAGCACAAGAAACTTCACCCACTGTTCATATTCTGACATCATTTGCCTTTGTCTTTGAATACATATCACACATTACCTACGAGTATCACTATTGATCTTCCATTTCCATTGGTTCCCTGCATAACTTGTCATGAATTTATAAGTATTTAGACCCATGGGACAAAATGCAGACCTGCAAAGTTGTGACTACTTTTTTTAGATGTTCAAAACTTGGTTTTTCTTTGGAGTAATGTATTTGATTTAGAACCAGCAAGTAGTGCATATAGCTGTAATTTTTCTGTCACCTTAGTCCATTCCTCATCTCACTCCCACTGTTCTTTGTATTCTTTTGCTCCTCATCCATGTTGTAATAAGTAGCTTCAGTAAAGCATACATGGAGCTTTTCTGGGTCATTGGATCTGCTGCAGAAATTATCAGGTGTGATCTTATAGTTTGCTCAAGGCAGGAGGCCAGATGAAATGACTGCAACATCCCCACCTGATGTTAAAAACTGAATCATACCAAAAATCTTTATAGGGAGCACAACAGAAAGAGAAGAAAACCTGTGTCCAAAATAGAGAACAGATCCAGGGCATCCTGTTGCAAGTCCTGTCTGCTGCAGGTTTTCTTGTCACATCTCTGTTACTGCAGCCAATATCTCTTTTACCAAGAAGCAGTTTGAACAGTTGTGTCTTTCCTCCTGCACATTTCAAAGCACAATTGCTTTGAAAAGGTCTCTGTTTTTAGGAAAGTGGTTCCTGCAACTCTTTTTCTGGTGTAGGGAGGTCTTTTTCTCTTTTATACTTTGATTATGTCTCAGGTATCTCAGGAGTACACGAGAGGGATGGATGATTATCACTTCATTTCTAAGTGTTCAGAAAATTATTTAAGTGATACTAGAGTAACAAAAGTCTCGCTGTCAATCAGTGCTCAGAGGCTGGGGAAGAACGACAGGAAAATTACAGGTCCAAATGGAAGAACAGGTAAATGCTCTAATAAAAGAGAGCACTATGAAATAATTTTAAGTTTCTTCCCTCTTTTCTTGATAACAAATAATAATACAAACACATCAATAAGTTCACAGCTGAAAATGACTTATAACTAACATGTAATTTTCCAATTATTATCAAGAAGATCCTACCTCAGAGTATGTAATACTTCCTAGGCTGAGGGGAAGGACTCTCCACAACTTCACCTCTGATTAGGGAAAGGAAAACAGATAACACAAGGTGCCAGCATATCCTAAGAACCAGATTTTCAATTTTAGTTTGATATATTCGGTTGTGTATATATTAGTGTTTTGTTTTAAGGTAAAAATGTAGTTTTGAAGTCCTTCATGCTTAGAAAACAACATCCAGCACCTTGGTTCATTTCCAGAGCCATGTAAATGAGCACAGAAGACCTTCCTTTTGGAGGATACCTGCCCTTAACATCTGCTCCAAATATTCACTAAATGCACCACAAACACCAATAGAAGTTCAGATCAATGATTGTTCCTTTCCACATCCTCAAGCCGTATTCCTGATAGCAGTGTTTGGTCCAGCAGTTGAGAACAAATCTAGTCCTAAACAAGACTTTCATCTTGTATACATTATAAGTGTCAAAGTCTTGCCACAAGCTGCTCCAGTCTTCTGGATTACCCAGGTGAGAAAGGAGCTCTGGAGGGCTCTAAATCCATCCTCCTTTCCACACAAGCATCAAAGTTGAATTCAAACCAGAGCATTTAGGTCTTTGTCTAGTCGGGTCTTGAGAATCTCTGAAAGCAGAGACTTCATAGCCTCTCTGGACAATTTGTTCCAATTCTGTTTTTTTACTACAACATGGAATTACTTGCTCATGTAAACACAGCCAAGGGCATTGGCTATGGGCATTACAATTGTCCATGATATGAAAAGGGTTATACTGAGGGGCATTTTCCCATTGTGAACCCTGCGAAATAAGAAATAGATACTGGTTTTTGCAAGTCAAGAGAGGTGTAGGTGTAATTAAGGTTGTCTTTCATCTTCCTTAAGCAGGATGATTCCACGTTATTTTTATAGGCCAATTCTGCTCCCGGTCATGACAGTTCATTTTCTCTGCACACCTTTGAATAATTCGGCTGACAATGCCATTACAAAAATGATCCATTCTGTTAATGGAGGTTAGGATTAATTGTTACTTAATTGTTGCTTAACACCCTTGACTTAGAGAATCTGTAATTTTGCACCCCGAGTAAATATCATCCTAGTACAACAGTGATCTCACTGGAGCTATAATAAGAAGAATAATGATACATTCTGATTTGCAACACGCAATAGTATTTGACAACATCAAATATCATGTTCTTTTAAAGAGTAAAGTTAACAGCAAACAAACTTATTAACTATCATTTTTATGATGCATGTGGAGCATTCTTGTACATGAATACAAGACATCTGAATTTTTCAGCTCTTCTTGTAGTTTGTATTTTAGAAGAAAAATGAACAAAATGGCCCATCTTGTTAAACACAGATTTCTTTCTCTGATAGGCTTCCCACAACCACTACATGAAGTGCCAATTGAAACTAGCCCTGTCATATATACTTCTACAAAATATGAACAGTGCTAAATACTTTAAAGTGAATCGATTTCCAGTGAAAGTGTTTTAACCTCCTTTTAGGTCAAGAAATAGCAATTTTCCAAGCTCACTGTAACCTGAGAATTAATCCTGAGAGGCGGGTGTGTACTGCATACTTCATTTGGTCGGTGAAATATATTGACAGTACTCTTTCTGAGAACTGTACTTGAAGCTTTCTCTTATATAAATTTTAGGTGTGGTTCTTCTAACTTGTATTCTAAGTTGTACTCACAGCTGATTTTCCTGAAATCAACTAGAGGATTGGCAATTTGCAATCTTTTCCTTTGTTAAAAATATAACAACAGAATGAGCAACAAAACATGACAAGCTATGCTCATACATATAAAACTTGAGTATACTGCTGAAGCAATTTGCAAGTAAAATATGCATTCTTTGTGCATTCACAACAGCAGAGTACTTACAAAAATGACATTCTGGCTCTAGTCAATCAAGGATTTTTTGTGCTGAAATTCTATTTCTAGAAGCATTACATTGGAGAATCAGTACATGGAAGAAAAATGGCACAAAAAGCACAGCTCAGGCTGTTGACCCCAAAACAGCTGGTGGTGCAAGCAGAGAAATATTAATTCTTACAGTAGTTTTTCAAGTGACTTTAGCCGTGCTAGCATCAGAACTCTTCATTCAAAGGTCCAATGAAATAATGGTCATGCTCCTCTTACATCGTTCTTAGTATGCTTATTATTAATTACAGAAAATGTTTTATTTACTTCATAATATAGCCATTTTTTTTCTTCATAGTTAAATCATTTATTTCCAGAGATGAACATGCTCCATCAGTAATTACGACCAAGAGTTACACATGGCTCTATGCTAGAGGAATATTTTTTAATTTATTAGCTGATGCCGTTTTTTCCCTCTAATAATGAAATAAATAAGCAACTGAAGATTGTTGCCCATAGACATTCAATCTGAAGAGAACGGACTCATTGCAGGACACTCACTCTTATTTTTGCTTTTTAGCTCTGGTACTTTTCAGAGTCCAGTACTCCCTGGCCAGTTTCTTTTAGAAAATGTAATGTTTAATATAAAATTTTACTTTGAAGATATTTGATGTTACACAGGGCATTTGATTTAGCAGAGTGATACAGCAATATGCTGAAATCAGAAAACAACTCCATCCACTTAGCAAAATACACCAACTGCAATATACAGTTCAATCACAATACCAATGTGATGCCCTTCACTGGTCTCCATAATATGCCCATCAACATGACACTGGAAGTCTCCACTCACTGGGAAGAAATATGTGGGTTGAAGCCAGGTCAAACCTGTTGCTCTTTTTGAAATTATTTCATTAGTTGTTGAGATTTTATATCCTATGTTGGGCTGAGCCACATACACTTCTCCCATGCTGGTCCAGCAGACTCAGGGAGTCATTCACATTCTTTTGATGAACTCAGGAACAAACATTTACACCAGTTGATCCACTCAACAGATATCAGTGCTTATCGAACCCAAAGGTCATTCTCTTGTTCCCTCTGTGCTGAGATTAAGTCAGTTATCTGGGCAACAGCTGTGATTAATGAACCACATTGTACATGGTTCCTGAACTTCTTCGGCACCTATCCCATTGTAGGGGTTATTATTCAGTCATAAGTTTTGTAAAATATAAAATTGGAGAAAATTTTTCAAATAGCATGAATGTACTTATGAGCATGAATAGGAGTTGGCCAGCTGACTTCCCGTGGCATCTTAAAATGCTCCCTGGAAAAGAGATTTGTATTTTCCCAATATACGATTTTTTTAATGTATAAGTAATGATCATAGTAACATCAAAGTTGTAATGAAATCTACATTGTCCTCCAAATAAAAATCAACATTGAAAGGAGCTAAAGGATAAAATTCAGGCCTTATGCTCACTTCTAGCAAGTGAGTGTGCAGTATGCACCTACCTACAAGCAGATCCAAACCCATCTGACTAACTCAGCTAACTCTGCCATGTCAGCCCTACTTTGTATTGCTGGTTTGAAAAGATGATCTGCAGGAATCTCTTCCAACCTAAGCTGTTTTGTAGATCTATGATCTTCTCAAGAAACACTACTAGAGATGTGTCCAGCAAAAAGGAAATCATCTATTGGATTCTTTCTAGAATGGCTCCAATTTTTGTGGGTCACAAAAACAAACAGAACTTGTGGGCAGTGTGAACTCAGGTTTGTGTTAAAAAAGTGAGGTCAGGTAAAAGATGAGCCTATTTCCAGCTATACTGGGTCAGGAAAGTGACAAACAGCTCCTCTGGTAGAGGAATAGTGGAGCCCAAATGATCTGGGTACAGAGATAGCAGTTTCACTGTGGTAAGATTTTAGACCTCAATTAGAACTCAGGTTTCAAATATAATAAACATCAACAGTGCCAACAGCTCAAAGCAAATGTACACAACAATTTTTAATACAAGAAGTGTAATTATACCATAATCACATAGTAGTGTAATTTCCCCACAGTGTAGGTAAAATTTATGCTAATTCCATGCAGTGATGAATCACAGCAGTACTGCTAAATGCTGGAGCTAGCATTTCCCGAAGTTTCTGTACCTGTTTTTGTACCTGTTGACAAGCTCCATATTGGCACCAATGGAATTGCTGGGTCCTCTTCCTTTGCGCCTGCCAGTAGGTCTCTGATTTTTTGTTCCTTCAAAAAAAACTAGGCCTTCTTTCCTCAAACAAAATCATTATGTTTGGAATCTTTGTATTTTCCTTAATACATAATAAATGTTGCCTACTCTTAATGAGCACCTTTAGTCTGAAAGTTCTTTGTGATTAGGAATATCTCATTCACTCAGCATCAGACTTGTGTGTTCATGTGTGTATGTCTCAAAAAAAAAAAGAGAGAGAAAAAAAAGAACAGTTTTCATTCTTTATAAATAAGAGAGCAAATTCAAGTATGACCTATATTAGGACAAAAAACTGTTGATCTTGTAAACTGCATGAAAAGTTCTGACTAATAAGAAAGAATAAATGATTTTTCATATATCTTCTTCCCTTACAATTTCCTTTGAAAACTATGTTTGATATGAATTGAAGATGTTTAGCTATCAGTGCTATAACTAGTACAGCTTGTGATGAAATAGGGATATCCATTAGTGAAAAAAAAATGAGAATACAGTTTCTGTTACTTAATGAGAAATGCTGTATCTGTTTGCCTTCTGTTTCCAAGAACCTTTGCTATACGTGCACATACATACAAACTAATCAGAATATGTGTAAATACCCTTTCAAGCCACAGGCTCAAGTTTGTGTTGTTCACTGAAAGTTGCTACTTGTAACTTGTAGATCAAATCTGGCAGTTTTCTGTTAAAGCTCCTTGTAATCATTTCAGAGTTTTTCTTGAATAAAGAGTCAGTAAGTTAATGTGCTCTTTATTATATTTTTCAGTTGATAGCCACTTTATCATGTCTCCACTAAAATTCCTGAATTTTAGCTCACTGATTAATTTGCAAAGCTCTGGTATAAAAGAAGTTGTCATTATAGATTAATGTACTTGAAATACTTCCTCAACTTTTATGATGTTTCTCGGCCTATCTCTTTTGAAATTAATGCTTAATTAGAACATTGTTATGCACACCTCTAACTGCTGTAAGCACAGCTGAAAGTGTATTGGTTTGCTTTTTTTCCTTCTAAGCAGTTATATTAAGCAGTCTTCACCAAATTTTTTTCCCACAAGGTAATTAGTGAGCATAAAAGCACATTGAAAGAACAAAGAAATATAACCCAAATGCAAATCCAAGTGTAGAAGAGGATTAGTATACATCTTAAAAATGCTAGTCAGCTAGCCTATATATGTGCAACACTGTAAAGCAGATGTAAAAAAAAAAAAAAAAAAATACCATGTGAACTGATGCCTGTTACAGGGAAACTTCAAATTGGGTCCTTATATAGGAAACATGCTGGAGCCTTAATTTTCCATGATGAGGCAGGGCCATGGCATTGTCAGTGGTCCTCCTGGGATGAAAGTGTATCCCTAGGTTATTTCTACACAAGCCACATACTATTTAATGATTGACATCTGCCTGACACCTCACTGACATTCACTCCCAAAGCAAGCATGGCTAGGGCACAGTGTTGATCAGGGATTGTTTCTAGGAGTAGTGTAGAGACACCAACGTATCCTCAGATGAAAAAGTAAAATTTAGCCATTTTAATGGAAGCCTTAGTATGCTCTTTGGGATGAAAAAAAAAACAGAGAGAGTCCTGTGTTATTTATAACACAGACTACAAAATATAAAGATAGATGATAAATACAAAATATAGATAGATAGAGAGACAAATAGACAAGCAGACAGGCGAGTAGATAGATAGACAGACAAATAAGTGAATATACACATGTTCATTTTGGAGCTGACAGAAATAAATAGAATACAATACTGGCTAAGACTACCTGAGACTCCACTTTTATTTCAAAAGCACCTTTATTGAGCTGATATCTTTCTTGATTTATTATATATATATATTTAGTCTAATTCTGATCTTACCTACTGTACGGTACCCAAATAATTATATGCAAATAGACTGACAGCAGTTTAAAGTGACTCCTAGTGATATTTCAATGCAAAACACTTAACCACAGAGAGTTAAAGAATAATTGGAAAGCAAAAATATAAAATTCCAAGCAGAATTTCAGCATCAGACAGTGTAGAATCTACTGGTGATTAACAATGCCAAAATTAAGACAAATGGTGATTTAGGTAGGTGTCCTGGGTCTTAATACCAGTGAACAGCAGTCCATCTTCCTATAATAATAATGAGCTTCTTCCATTTGGCTTGATCAGCTCACCCTATCACTGTGTACAATTTGTGTTGAGTGGGATTTCCTCACCTGCATTCTTTATTGATAAGAAAAAGTAATTGTCTGAGCTAAGTTAAACACATTATATATGTCAAAAATAAAAACACATAAATCTCATCTCCCCAGAGCAGCTGACTTGGTTTTCCTGTACATATGGTTCTCAGGCAATGGCTGAGATAATTCTTCGTTTAGTTGTGGGACATCAGCCACTGACATATTCATTGGGAGTAAAGATGAAAAACTTGTTTATATGGATTGATTGAATCCTCTCTCACGTTTTCATTTTTTACAGCAATAGCAAAAGCTGTAAAATATGTAATACCATGAGAAGGTAATAAGGAAAAAAAAATAGAGCACTTCATTCCTTCACATTTCTTTCTTTAGCCTCAGCTCATCGAGAAATGGCCATCCAAAACACCTAGTGCATAATAGGCAATAAAGTAGGTAATATTACATAATATCATTGAGGTAGGACATGAAAAAGTGAGGCTTCCCTCTTTGCTAGGTACACACTGCAGCAAAATTATGACAATTTCTCACCTCAAAAGTGTTATGGACAGAGTTACCTCTTCTTCAAAAGCATTCCAACCATGTCTTTTCCAGCAATGAATTTGACATGGAAAAGTAGGTATCATTTCTTGCAGCAGACCTTCAGAAAAGGCTATGTTTAATATATATATATATATATATATATACACCTTTCTTCTGCCAAATTCCAAATTCAGTCTCTGTATTTCCCACTATAAATATGAAATAACTCCACTGAGTTCCTCAGTTAATTAGAATTATATTTCTCTCTCTTAAAATGGACAAACTATATTCCAACTTGTTTTTTTTTATGATTATGTAGATAGTACTTTTTTTGTTAAGTACTTTCTCAGAAGAAAACCAGTTAGTTATTTCTTTAAAAAAAAAAAAAAAGATGCACTAAATGTCATATTAAAGATGGATCTGGAACTCCATTCTTCAGGAACAATAAGCATATTTGCACTACATTTATCTTTTTGAAATATTGTGAAAATCTGGGGCTGTCTTCTTCCTTTCAGATCATTTGAAATCACATAAAGCATCTCTTTTTTGAAGACAATCATTATCATTTGACATATACTTTAATGCTACTTAATAGTATTCCGTTAAAGGTTACTAGATAAGAGAACCTGGATAGTCATTTCAACTATTTCACATTTAAAAGCTGTCTCCAAGTTTTATTTCTGATAAATAGGACCTCATGAAGTGTGCCAAACTAAATAATTTTTTTCTTGCTTAGGGAAAATGCACACAGACACACACAAAAAAAACAGATTTAAAAAAATCTTTCTCTTTTGTAGGAGCTCAAAATTTCTTTTAGGTTTTCAAGTATGTTGTCACATTTGTAACAAATAACGAACTTTCTTTCCAGTAAATGTTTTTAATGTGTGTTTTGGGATCTTTCTTCTCTTTTCTTCATCAAAAAGAAAACATTTCTTCGCCAGCTATATTTAAATTCTTTCATTCTGTGAAGTTCTCAAAATTTTATAGTGAAGAAAGAAATAATGGAGAAAGAAGCAAAAAATCAATACAGGTATCATTCCTTCTTTCGTAAACAGTGACCTAAACAAACAATGAAGGGGAATAATCTCCCACTCTAAATTAAGATATTTGCATTATTGGAATTTCAGAAAAAGTTTCACAAAAAGTTCAGGTTGTGCAAAAAAAAAAAAAAAGACAAGCCTTGAAAACAGCAGTGCAATGATGCTGATATTCATTATTCAGTGCAGTGAAGATAAAATTGGAGTCTTTCAAAGCCGTGCTAAAGTTCTGTGATTTTCTTCTGCTTAAGCTCATGTAGTAAGTAGGAAAGAAATTGTCACCAGCTGACACAAATTCCCTTAGCAATGTCCACAACTAGACTTTTGATGTAGTTTCCCACCCTTCCACACATAAAACTTTTCTTTAGTAAAAACTGAGGTTTTGCAGTAAAGCAGAGCTCAGCGGAAAATGATCTTCTCAGCACGTAACTATCTGGCCTAAGACTGCACCTGAAGTCTTTATGCATCATTATTGCAGGGCAAAAGGGTTTTACAATTTTCAGCTATAAGAATCACTAAGGTTAGGGTGTAAAAGCCATGAAGTTTGGAACTGGCATGAAGCATGGAACTGACAAACCATTAGCTATGCTAGAAGGTCTAATCTTTGGAAATTCATAACCACCAAAACATAGGCTCCTAGTTGAATGAAGTCTCAAGTGCTCCTGTATTGTGAATGGTTAGATCAGTCCATCTCCAAAATCCCTTCTATAGGGTCTGTTTACACCTCAGTGTTCCTGGGAAGTTTATGAGAGAGAGAACTTGAAAAAACTGGAAGACAAGTCAGCGCCTAGACCAGCCTTGACCACAGTAACCTCTAATGAGACTGTAGGGGGCCCAGCAAGAAAATCCTCATTACTATAGACCCCAGTTACACAGAGTGTGCCTGGGGCTCTAATTTGTTGTGGGAGGAAATTCAGAAACGCACAAGAGAGGAAATGACTAGTAAGGACACATTGAATTGAAGTAAGTAATCATTATTGCTAAGATAATGCAAGATATGACTGATATCCTAGGAGAAATCCGTCAAGCTGGATCTTCCTTGCCTCCAGAAAAGCTGAAACTGCCACTCCAGTGTCAGGGGCTCCTCCTAGTCAGGATGCAGAACATATGTCCCTTCTCCTTGCCCCTGCTCCTCTGCTCAAGCCAGGTTGAGAAATGGGAGTTGTAGCCCACTACATGCCCTTCTTCCTCTGTCTCTATCCATAAGGCTGAAATACCATCCTACCTTCCACATCTGCATGAGCTCCAGGTGCCATTTCCGGGAAAGAAAGCTCTAATTTACAGCCTGTTATTAGCACTCAGTGTACATGAGTAACTGAAACCCACAAATGTCTGCCTGAGTGGAGTCAGCAACAAGCAATAAGGCCAAAACTACTTTTAATTCATAACCACTAAATTTTTTAATTCCTGCTATATTGCCCTGTAGAAATAAGGAAGTTGTATCTTTCCAAACAGTGAGTTTCATCGCTGTGTATCTCTGCCTGTGATGAATAAGGCGGGAAAGCTATCAGGCTAAAATAAGTACCAAAATCAAGGTCGAAATACAACCCCCACTGCATACTGAAACTAATATAATTTTCTAAGCTAATATAATTTACTGAAATAAGATACTTTTATTCAACAAATACTCTTGTAGTCTAACATTTGGTACAGTTTTTCAGTCATCATTCTCTGAAGACATTCTGCAATGAGTCACCTTGGACATTAGAGACCTTTTCTCTGTAATTAGTCATAATAACTCCTGGGGCTGACACTTAGAAAACCATATATAGAGTTTTACAGGTTAAGTTTTGTTTTGTTTTTTCACATAAACTGACAGCCTGATAGATGGGCTTATTTTAATAGCAGAGAAAAAAATCATAAATATTTTTGGCAGTTACAGTAGTCTTAGCAATAACACTGAACTTTCCACTCTCAGTGTCTGAACTGTCTTAAAAGGAGTGAGTTGTGATGGCCATTTTATAGTAGTTACAAACTGGAAGAAAATGGAGAAGAAAATAATATATATATATATATATATTACTCATTTCCATTGCAATAGTGATTAGCTATTGCACTGCAGCATTGTACCTTCTGATGGATAACAGTACAAGACAAAATTTTCGTGTAAAAAAGACACCTATGGTAATATGGACTAGTTTCCTGAATTTAAAGAGTTACGCTAGTTCTTATCTAAAGCTTCACAGAAAGGATCCCTTTTTCTGCCAGAGACCCCATGGGATTTTTTCTCACAGTCTGTAGTGGGGAGCTCAGCAACTTTCTGTAGATTAGAAATCAGAGCTCCAGTGTTAAAGGGCTCACCAGTCTTTTTATTGCTATGACATCTTCTCATACACATACAGTGAATTACCTGTGCATTTTAAAAGTAATTTCCTTACCATAAAGACTTTTTTTCCTTTGCTCGGTGTATTTGTGTATATGTGTATAACAGCATAGAACATGGGGGCAACAATAATTCATCAGCACTAATGATCAGTGTCATCCTGATCAAAAAGAATTCTGGGAAACAGCAGATAAAAAAAAAAAAGAGAGAGAGAGAAATAATTCAATTGTCTGCAAATGCAAAGACATAGACACAGAGAGAATCAGAACATGAAGGTTAGTCCCAACCTGGATTATGAAAGTTAAAGAATGTATTTTTTGTCTTGAGTTAGAAGTTTATTCTAAATGATAGAATCATAGTATCATTATAGTCAGAAAAGACTTTCAAGATCATCGAGTCCAACCATAAACCCATCACCACTGTGTCTGCTAAACCATGTCCTTAAGTGCCTCATCTACACGTTTCTTAAATGCTGTCAGGAACAGTGACTCCGCCACTGGAGAACTTCTTGATTTTCAAATACAAAAATATATGAGAAAACTGCACTCCTGAGCACAGGGCTGGAAATGCTGTAGCTTCTTACCATAAGAGAGAGACAGCTTGGCTTCATTCAGAAGGGACAAGACCTGGACTTGGATATGGACATAGTCCATAGCTTTGCTCATCTGTCATATGTTTTGCAACAAAGGAAAGAGAAAAGAAATAAATACATACAGCAATAGGAGGCAGAAGCCAGGGAAAGCGCAAAGACTAGTGGAAAGACTACATAAAAATATATGTATTGAGTGGTCTTAAAACACGACGGCAGATAGCTTTACATATAAATTGTAAACATGTAGGAAAGCCAGGCATGTTCACAGTAACAGAATGACAACAGTGGGGGCTAGAAAGATGAGAAATTATGAAAGCAGAGTATAGCAGATAATTATAATTAAGACATTTGTTGAAGAAAGCCACTATTAAGTGACCAAAGTAACTAACTGCTAATATCACTAAGGAAGAAGGAGCCGGCTTCCAGTCACTTTCAAGCTTTGTTACACTAGCAAACTGAAAATGATATACACACACACCCAGGGGCCTTGATCACAACACACTGCAGTCTGTCGTGGATGAAAAAAATATTCCTCAGCAAAATTACATTTGTTTTCCAGCTTTTATGTCAATTACTCTTCAGCTCTGCTGGTTAAAAAATAAATAAGGATAAACAGAATAACAGATATACATTGCAAAAATCTGAAGGTGAATTCTCATCTGAAAAGAGAGGTGGTTTGCTGGTGCTCCCAAATAACTGATTATCATAACTGAAGAGTTCCTTATGAGTCAGGACGCCCATGAGTTATCTGGCACTCAGGATGAACTCAAGATATGCATTGCTACATTTCAAACATTTGTTACTTGCAAAGAATTCACAAGGAAGGGAATAAGCAAGATGATTATGATGTATCTTGTCCTCTTGGTAAGGTTAAAAATGAGAGCTTCTTTGAGGTGCTCAGTTACATTCTTGGGGAAATGCCAGGGGAATTTTAATGGCCCTTAGGAGTCCTAGATGCAATGCAAAAGATGGTATAATGTTTTGGTCCTAATACAGTGCTTCTTCCCGTCACATCAGAATTGGCTGTTACTGTTATGTGTGGATTACATCTATTTTTCCCTCTACTACAAAACTTAAGTCTGCGATCTTCTCATCAAGGGAAATGATGATAGACTTACAAAGGTCTGTGATTAAATTTGCTCAGCAGCAATCTGTAAATAACCTGCAGCATACCATTTCCATTTTTTGTTTCATTCTGTAACCTGCAGTGAGTGTTGACTTCCAAGTACTGTTCAGCAAAAAGGAAAAACACATAGCCGACTGATTGGCCCTAATATTCCAAAATGAAAAATGATGAACACAAAGTCATCACAGGAAACCCCAGAAAAGAAACCGATTTCAAACCAGTGTGTCTCCCCTACATTTTCACCTGCCTACTGCAAAGAGCTTTTGCAATGTTCCTGGTCCTCATTGTAGGTCAACGAGGACAACTTCCTTTCTTTTAAGAGAAAGCTGTGAGTGAGGAGGAAAACTGAAACGACTGTCCATTCACGGGTGATTAGAGTCAATAACGTTAGAGCCTTGTATTGACTTCATCTATCTTCTTGTCAATAAAATGAAGTGAGTTTTGCACTGAGCTTTGAAAGAACAGAGAGAGGAGGGCTTCTTCTGAATCCTCCTGCTCCTCTGCTGCAACCTCAGCTTTGATAGAGGGCTAGAAACCATTATTTCCATGCTGCTAGAGAGCCTTGGCAACAATGTAATAATCTAGGACATCCAAGAGAAAACCAACTCTAGTAAGACCTCCGCCTGGGTTTTTCCGGACCACTTGGCATGCTTATTTTCTGAGGTTTCGTCATTCTCCTTAGGACAGAAGAACCCTGTGAGTACAGGACAACAAACCTCAGTGGTTTCTTCATTCACTAGAAAATGGAAGAAAGAAGTATTTGGGCATCTTTCTCACCAGGCTCTGATGGTTTTTCGTTTCTCCAATCTCCGTGCTTTCGTATTCATGGAATTTGTTATTGTTGCTTAACTTCCCACAGAATCGTTGGACTGAAGCACCTCTCTTCATTTTTCTAACTAGTGCCATTTGACCTGCTATACAGTTTAATCCAGCCTCCACTTTTGAATGGATTTTCTCACAAGTGGCAATCTCTAACAGGGTCGCATTGAGAGGCAACCCTATTGCATGTTACCTTGCACCATAATGAGGGCAATTTCAAAAGGCATTCAGTCAAAAGAAACAGCGTTTTCTGCATGAGGCTTGGGTCCTAGCCTGTCCTTATGGGGGGCTGAAGCTATTGAAACATTCCAAGCTGTCTTATAATCACATCAGCAGCTGCACATTTTGCAGAGGTGGAAGTTGCAGCAATACATGGGTTTGCCACATGGGCAATTAGCAGCCATAGGGAATTCTGAAGGTATAAGCGGAGCAGAATTGCCACTCAGAAAATTGGGAGGATTCCTACTTCCCCCCAGGTGGATCTTTTCAGAAGATTTCTATTTAGTTGGCCTCTGAGACAGGATTTCAGAGACAGACTGCACTCTCCTTGATGTAAAATAGGAAGCGATGGATAAAGATAGAAAGCTGGGAAGCCGAAAAATGCATCAGAGTACTACTCATACTAGTCCATTTTTCAAATTACTTGGAGACTGTGATTTGCACCATATATCAGAGATTACAATTTTTCCTCCTCCATGAAACAACATCTTAGTTGTATATTTGCTAATCAATGGTCCTTCGGCATCCACACTACAGTCTCTTGTGTCTTTCCCAAATCTCTGCTCTTCATCTTCTCTCTTTTCCATTTAGAGCGCACAAAAGCTGCTGGATTGATATCCTTGAAACTCCAGGCACTGTGGGCAGAAAAGGAACAGCACAGGCAGCTGCCATGCCTCCCTCCTGCATTAGCTGCACTGCTGCTTTGGGGGAGCAGAGCCTCGGCTTTGCTGCAGAGAAGAGCAAGAGCTGCGCATTGGTCTCCAAAGCCAGTGAGCACAGGAGGGTTCTGCAAGAGTTGCCAAACAGAGTACCGGATTTTCATGGCAGTTTTTCAGTGGTGAACCTTATGGAAAATAGCAGTATATTGGTATTATTTTGTTTCAAAATGCAAATGAATACCAATATTTCATTTTATTTTGTTTAGCTACTTTGTACTGGAATCATGAAAAAAGTCCAAGACATGATCAAGTCATTGAAATAACTAGTTGTCACAAATTAAAAAATGGAGGATGTATTATTAAATAGGCTGAAATACTGTAAAATACTGTTTGTTTAATGAACCTTACTTTAATTTGGATATGCTCTTTACATACATACCCTTGGCCTCCAGTGCAAAACCCAATTTGTGAGGTCTGAGAGCACTTGGTGAGGAACAAGGTGTCTGTAGCTTAGCTGCTTTCATAAGCGTGCTTGCAAATTCTTATCAGTCACCAGACTAAAAGCCCAACATCCTATTTCTTTTATAAACCAAACACTTATGTCAAGTCTCTGGAATATACTTCCAGAAGAAACTGGACTTGAAACATGAAGAACGAATGTACACTACATCTGACATCCCTTTTCAAATTTGTATTTGCAAATTCAGATGCTAGAATGTTGCTTTCATGTTATCTATTTTTTTTTAATACAAACTAAAATTGCCATGCCACTAATGAAGCACAAAAGGTAGTGTCTTAGACAAGCTGAGCTAATCACTAGGTAACATGTTTTTTAACTGAGAAGCTTCAAAAAACTGATCAAGTAAAGAATGTGTTTAAGATTGTTTCATTAATATAAAATAAAATAAAATAAAATAAAATAAAATAAAATAAAATAAAATAAAATAAAATAAAATAAAATAAAATAAAATAAAATAAAATACAGTCTGAGAAATGAAAAGTCTCAAGGCAGACAAGAGAGAGTCAGATACCAGCATGCCCAATCAGGCTTCATTAGGGATTTAGAAGAATGGATTTAATAAAGGACTTGCACTCCAAGCTGCAGAGGATCCCTGAGAACTGTAGCAGGGTCACCAATGG
Organism: Tinamus guttatus; assembly: GCF_059628265.1. Lineage (NCBI taxonomy): Eukaryota > Metazoa > Chordata > Aves > Tinamiformes > Tinamidae > Tinamus > Tinamus guttatus. The sequence continues at coordinate 146,189 of NW_028288680.1, forward strand.
GAGGCAACTTTTCTCCAATACGCGCTGAAATGAAAAGAGACCATGGACACAGTCTGTGTCAAGGGAAATTCTGATTATATAAAATAAAAGTAAAATCTTTACGGTAAGGACAGTCAAACATTGGGACAGGTTGCTCAGAAACTGTGGAATATATTTGAAGATACTACAAACTAGGCAGGACAACTAACATAACTAAATTGTAAGTTGGCTCTGCTTTGTCCAAGACATTGGACTAGGCATATATTCCATATATTCCATAAAGCTACATACTCTTGGGTGGCTTCGCAGAAGGGAAGCAACCAGCATGGCCTGATTGTACATGTCCCATTGAAAATGTCTTTACGTTTCCAGTATTTCAAGAAAGGGCTAGATATTTAATAGACAAGGTCAAGTAACCAGCCACTCAAAGGTGATTTATATGCATAGTCTGAACATCACCAAAGACAGACTGATTAACACAATAGTGCTTCTTGAAAAATCCATTTGCATGTCAAATCATTCCTGATCTTTTCTTAAGACATAAATATGAATGTCTAGCTGAAACAAATGATAGAGAATTAATGAAAACCAAGCTGCACAATTTCTAAATAGGTCCACCAAAGGCCTTCAGCTTAATCATGCTGAAAAGACACCAGAAAGTGCACTAACCAACCTGTTGTGCTGCTCGTGCTTTACAGGCACCCACTGCAAGGCCCCGGGTGAGCAGCCATACAGTTTCATAGTGAGATCCATCAAGCAGCAATCTGGACTGGAAAAATCATGTGATTTTGAACAAAACTCTTATATGATTTTAGGCTAAAACTTATTTTATTTTTCAGAATTTGAAATACTTTTCTTACAGGAACCACTGTTATCACTTTCCTGTTCCACAGACTGTGGATGATCTATGTAGTGGTCTATATTAGAAAACAGTAAATATTCATGCAAGTCCATGCAAGTAAACATGTGACACCCAGCATTTCCTGGAATAACTATGCCACAAGGGTCCCTTCACTCCTTTGCCTTTAACAGCTCTTCCAGTGATATTTCAACTTTTACCAATGTAGCTTCATTGTAAAAACTGTGATAGAGACCCCACATCCCTGAGCTTGTGCATTATCAATGTGACTCATCAGCATGAATTCAGATTCGTAGATAGATATATTATGATATTTCTTAAATTAAACCGACTTATCAGATGCTTTTGCCAGATAAGTGAAAAAAAAAGGTTGTTTACCTACTTAGCAAAAAGGTGTCACATAAATAGCATTCTTGTTCCAAGGATTTTACACTATGCTTGGTAAATATAATATCTGGTTCTTCTATTGAGACACCTAGAGCTCAGAGGCCAGATGCTCATATAGAGAAGAACAGCATGGCAGCAACCTTCACTCAGCCTTGTGACCAGTGCTAGGAATTGTGTCCCAGGCCAGCTCCATCCTGCTGTGAAGCTGTGTGAAAGCAGTCATTTTCAGCTATTTGTAATGTGGTTCTGATGCAGTATTTCCAGTAACATCACTGCCATTGCTGTTGTCATCCTGGAATTTGCACTGAGTCTTCATATCCCTTTTGTTAATTGATAAGAGCCGAGGTCCAGAAGTGTCAAAAGTAAGTGTTTTTTTCTCCCCTTGCTTGTCTCACCATCAGCTTTCATGTTGACACTAGAAACACTTCCTTTAGCAAGAAATAAAGCAATAAGGGGTGATTTGTCGTCATGTTTACTCAATATATGTGCTGACCTCTCTAAGAGTGTTTGCTTCTCTCCAGGCTTACTTCCTGGAGCACTTATCAGATAGCAGAGGTCTCTGCTGTGACTGAGAATATTTCTGTATGCTGAGCACATACATTCATGGGTACTTTTGGACTCCACATGCTCACTTATGTTCTGCTACTGATTTTTTTTTTTTGTCTGTAATTCTGTTGTGTGTATTGAATTGGAGTTGGCCATTCCAGCTACCCCTCTTTCTTCAATACCTTCCTGCCCTTTTGACAGCCTTAGCTGTAACCGCTGCTGCCAGAGTTTATTTATTCTCTTCTTATCAATGGTGGCAGTGGGAGTAAAGGTTGTTAGCAGGGATTATCTGACTTTGTTTTCTGAATGGAAGAATAATACTCTGAATCCCCTTTCCTGCTGCCTTCTCCCCTTTTGCTGGAGATACAGTTAGTTTTCCTTCAAGAGTAACTAGAAAATATGATAACAGAATAGCAGAAATAGAAAAACATTGTTGTCATATTTGACATTTTTACCAAAAGAAATACAGGCTGCTACAGAAAATAAATGTTTTTCCACTTCTTTCCCTTTTCCATCCTATTGCAAACCACAATATTGACAGTTCTGTAGAGTACTACAGAACTGTATTTAGAGTCAAAGTCAGGACCAGATGATCTAATATGCCTTTTCTATAGGCAAAAAGTGAAGAAACAAGATGTAGCGGAAAGCAGAATGCTGGGAAAGGCAGAAATGGCTCCAGTGCTAGCAGGTAAAAAGGAGCTATTATCAACAGTAGTCAGTATGAGATTGTTGGCTATATTTTCAATTTTGAATGTGCAACTGCATCTTCCTGCCCTCAAGTGTATCTGCCAGGAGATAGCAGGCTCATGGCCATTACAAGCCTCATGTGGCCTCCTCGCCTGCCAGGAATGTTCACTGACTTTTAGTCTTTTGCCCCAGCATATGGTAGCGACAGGCCTCTCCCTCACATCTGAGGATTAAAACTCATCAGATAAATAGGGTGTATGAGGATAAATTTTTCCTCAAAATGTTGGGTTCAAGCTAGAAGCTGGAAAGCAATGTTTGGCTTTCTAACATGCTATTTTTTAATAATTACATATCTATGTGAACTTGACAGGTTAAGCATCTTTTACCCAAGGACAATTAACCCGGTTAATACTGAATTTTTCAACCATGTAAGATTCTGTCTTTGCTACACCCTAGAGAAAGCCACAGCTGAGGTGGATGGTTGTCACAGAATTCTGACTAAAGCATTAAGTTATTTTAGAAGCAAATCATGAGGAAAGAAAATTTTACCAGGTGAATTCCATAAAATCCTGCACTAGTAATGGTCACATCTGAAATGCATTAAGGAGTCGTTGAGGAGTCATTAAAACAGTTCGACAGTTATCTGGCACTTGAAAATAGGGAGCCAATTATACTGGCTGCATTTCTGTCATCTTGCATGGCACCTCACTCAGAGATGAGCACTCCCCAGTCCTGTGAACATTTTTTTTTTTTCCTTCTTTTCTTATTGGACACAGAACTAGTAGATCTTTTAGGAAGAACATCATTTTAATTCGCTCATTCTATTCCTGCTAGATACAAGGAAACTAGTAACAGGGCTCTCATCTCACAGAGCAAATGCAAGTGTCCATTTTCACCATCACAGTGCTGAGTTGTGGGGCTGCCTAAACAAACTGCTTTGTCTATATTCACTGAAACAGCACTTGAGGTACAGTCAGAGAAATCTGATAGACTTCCCAAAATATGCCTTGAAAAATTCAAAACTTACTTTGTGCACAATCAAGAATATAGTTCACACTCTAAATATGGCTTGTCAATATTGCATGTGCATAATATAATATATAGATAATACATATATTACAGCAGTTCAATGATTAACTAAAGAGGACTAGTTGTTTATTAGACTTGCAATATGTAAAAGCCCCTCCCTCAGTATTTCTCTAGTTGAAGTACACAAAAAAAAGAATATTCAATGTCTAAAATAGGTCATCTCATTTATCCATTTATGATACTCATTTAAATGACTCCCTGATCATCCAAAAAGATGTTGGGCTACTCCATGCAATGAGCAATATAACTTGCAGTCCCCCACAACAGCAATAATGTTTAATTATGTGACCTCAATTAACCAGCCCTAAAAACAAAGGGATTTCCTACCATTTCACTATTCTGTGCTTTCATACCATTGAGGCATAAACTTTGATTTCCTGCTGGTTTGCATCATAGCTATTTGATCTTCCTTTCTGCTTTCTGAATTTTATTATGATTGCCTGAATTTATCTTTACACAACTATAGGTCTGAGAATCTTCATACTCCACTACTATCAATCTGGTGTTTTCTAAGGAAAGCAAAGGTTAGAAGAAGTAACAGCTCACTAAATGAAGTCAAAAGGATTTTTCACAGCCAGAGCTCTCCTCCCTCCTTCTCTCTTTCTCTCTCCACTGACTAGGTCAACACAGAAACAGGATAGAAGAAAGAATTAAAGCTCACTGTTCTCATAGTCCTTTTCTTAACAGCATAATTCTCATTTTCAAGGGCAAGGAAGCTCCACTAATTACTTTGCTCAGGCTTCCAGCATTAACCCTTCCTCTGCTAACCCCTGATAGGTAGGTCTATGAAATTTCTTGTCAGTAATCATTTGCATTTTGGACCCAATTTATAAGCAAAAAAAAAAAAAAATTACCAATAACAGCTGTTTAGCTATGCAAGAAATGAAAATATAATTACCATTGTGAAAAGAGTCCTTTTTCTAGTCTGGAATATTCCTTTGAAACACTTTGAGATATAGGACAGCATGGTTGTATCAATATCGAAATAAGGAATTGAAAGGACACTTGCTCATGAAGGGTATCTCTGGATGTATACCATGCTAATGGGTGAAGAAGTTAGAGTTTTATGATATTAGAAGAAAAAAGGGGGTGTTTGTAACTTCTGAGCCATTGGGATTGTGCATTTTTATGTGCATGCTGATAAAATGCTGGACTGTGGAATACTTGTAAACCATTATTTATGTATAATCGATAGAAAAATGAGGACACAGGCTAAAACTTCAAGTTTTGGAAATGATCTACTATTTTGAAATGCTTTAGCTTAAAGAACATCACCTCTCAGCAGCGTGATGTCTTTTGGGAACAAAGTTTTCATGGGGGCCCACACCTGTAACTCCAGCTGAAATTCAAAGAAGTTCAGCATGGTCATCAAATATTTTCTCAGAGCCCAGCACATAGTTCATTGCAGGTATTTTCCTATATTCAAGATGAAGAGTGCTTTTTCCAGTTCATGCCTCATTCTTGATCACTGCTATATGACAAAGAGTATCACCTGCTTTATTCCTGAGGATAAATCAACTCTTCATCTAATTCAATGGGTTTTACATAAGATGCATGAGCTCATGCTCCCTCCTGCAGTAGGTAGGGGTGATCCATCTTCAAAAACTGGCTCTGCAGTTCACTGAGGTAAGTTACCACTCAAGATTGTGACCAACATGCAACCTCTCAGCTCCATTTTCCAATTGAAAACTCAGTGTTTCTTCACTGGTGCATCAGCCCTGAGTGTGGGTTAAGGTCATGTTAGCAGCAGCATAAAGTTGGAAGGCAAGATGCTCAGCTTAAAACAGTGCTAAAGCGGAGAAACTTCCTGCATGTACATGTGAATGAGATCTATGTCTTTGAGTGTCCCCTAAATGAGAGTAAATTTGACTGTGGAGTTGTCAGCTGCTACAGAGATGCACTGGATCTTCTACTATTATATCTTATACTGTTATATATTTTCTTGCGGAACAGCATTTCCAAATCTATGCTTCTAAGTAGTCTAGCCCTGTGTTTTAGGAGCTGCTCAAATAATGCCAACTCTTTGATTTGTTTTCAATTGTTACATCACCCAGCAAAAACTAGAATTGCAATATTTCATTCATGTTTCCTTTGATGAACAGTGGATTTATTAGCAAGAACAAGAGCATACTAGCATCATAGAAAAGGGAAATCAGGCATCTGGAGCCACTGTCACTGGATCACACCCTGACTAATACGTAATTCACTCGGTGAAATGCATTTAAAAAATCTTCTATATAATTATTTCATCTTTCAGCCTCCTGAAAGTGATCTCTTATGCTTCTCGAAGTGCTTAAGTGTATTTTTGTAAAGATATTTTCTTGGCCTACCAATAGAAGAGTTAATTCACCAGAAGTCTTTTCTTCTAGATCAGAAGTCCAGAAGTCTTTTTTCACCAAATACAGCCTGGAGAGTAGGTAACTATAAATCTCCAAGAAAGCAGGAGCCAGAAATTGCAACAATTTTACACAAAAACATAACAAACATAAAACATAACAAAAATAAAATAAAATAAATCTAAATTAGCATTTAATACAGATGGTTATAAAAACGCTCTTTGCTATTCTTTCTATTAATGAAGAAATGAGGGTTTGGACCGAATACTAGGCTGTTTGTAGATGTCTGCCAAAAAAGGAGAGATGTTTTCCTTATAATTTTTTGAGAAACATATATCCCAATTATGTTCATCTTTGAATATATATTACAGTATTTTTTTAAACCCCAGGGGGAGTCTGAACTTCTTATTTCAAATTAATGCTATATAACAAAAGCTTATCTGTAAATATTCATAATTTACCTGTCAAAGGCTCTGAAAGGCACTATTCTGATTCCAAAGAAACATTCTTTTCTGCTGTTTTTTTTTAGAATGTTTTCTCCCAATTTCAGGAATATTTTTGGTAGCTTTTTCACATATGGTGAGAAATAATACTACAATATCATATAGTTGAAAATGTTATAATGACAGGCTGTACAATGGGCAATTTAAGACATAACATTTTGTAGATTGCTACTGAGTGGAATTAATTGCTACAATTATGTATCTCTGAGTGCAGATGTACATGTACGGATATATGTGGATGCGTATATGTTAGGTTATGTGCTCTGGAAATACACATAGCTGTATGAAAGAGATACAGCAGTTGTAAAAATTTCTGCTTCTTAATACTGCTACTATTTGCAGATAGCAATGCCATTTTCTACTACAGCATTTTCTGGAACTTCCTCCTTCTCCATCTTTCCTAAACTGCATGCATCTAGAAGGAAACAGATAGGGCAGTATAAAATAGTCATATCACAGATGGCATTCACAGTTAAAGCAATGTTTAACATTCCTTGTACTATGACATTTAACATTATCTTGCCCTTTTTTTTTTTCCATCTTTCAGTCTTTGGCAATATTCTGTAAGGAAGCCCTGGGCTGGGAAAGCTAATTTGAGAACACGTAGTTGTGTCTAAAAGGAAAATGTTCGCTGTGTTGTCTAGCCTGCAGGAACCCTGGGGGGGATTAACTGCTATAGCTGCTCTCATTTCATCCACCAAACCCATGGAGTTAGTCAAGTCAGAGTGTTCATAGGAATGTAAACCAGGATTATATGTGTTATTTCTCCTCTATTGAACACTGCATCCCATGGCTTACGTATCTGGGGGCATCTTAGAAAATGCACTTAGAGTACTGATGTATCTAGAGCCCTGCAAATGCTAGAACTTGAGTCTTTGACAGCAAAGTTTCCTTTCTGAAAGACCACTTTTTTAGCCACCAACAGACAGAGTTCTCCCAGGCCCTGACATCTCAGTTATATTCCTTGGAAAATCAGTAATCCGAGACCTGGCACAGCTATCACAAGACCTTAATCTTCATATAAATGTTGTGAATGAGGAAAAAAAAATTAGGGCTATTAATAAAGGTGCGTGAAAGTGAGGGCTACAGCTACTGGCCTTCAACTCTCAAGCTTGTCCCTAGATTGTCCCAGGGCAATCCCTCCCTTTCCATTTCCCCTTAAATGGCCGGCACAATGGATGTGGGTTTTTTTTGTGAGCCTTCATCCACAAAGGTTAAAACTGTAAGAACTGGTAAGTCTGGTAAGGCTGGTATAAACACATACTCCTGTCTCTCTTACAGTTGAACTGTACTTCAAAACACCCCTGCTGACTTTTATTATCCCAAACATTGTGATGTTAAAATTGCTGATACTTTCTTTAAAAAAAAATACAGTAATGGCTAAAACTCTGATAAATTACAGTGGGTGTTATTTTTAATAATTTAGCATAATGGCTGCAGCCTTTTCAGTAAAGTAGCAATTAAGTCATCCCCGTTGCCTGGCCTACACAAATTTATTGTGTCTGTTTTTATTGCTCATACCTTCAGAACCATTTTGCCGTTCAACCTGACACCAAAGTCAGAAATCATGCAGGGAAAACTGGTAGAAAAAGAAAGGTCATTAATTGAAACTCTTATTTTTTATTATGTTCCACTGATATTAACCCAGCTGTAAGTGCCTCTGCATCTCAAACATTAAGGTTCCCCATTATCGTTGTCGTAGGTAGATGTGTCCATTCACACATGTTTCTCAGTCTGAACGAGGAATGTGCACAGGGAACCCTCACCAGAGTCACCTCCTCATAAGTTGCCTCTGCTGAACAGGCCCATTTTCATTCTCAGTTTGTCTATGAGCTAAATCAATATAATATTCCCATCTTTCTGACATGCCACATATCTTTCTTTTAGTCTTTCTTTCTTTCCTTTTTTTCCATATCTGTTCTTGTCCTGATCCTTTTTTTTTTTTTTTTTTTTTTTTTGCACAAATTGTTATTACCCTAGTAGTCATTTTTCTCTCTTCAGTATATTATTGTTGCTACAACTTCCAAGTCCTAGGCAAAGTGCTTGCTCCTGCTTTACAGGAGGCCAGCAAAGAGTCCAGGTGGCACAAGCTACGTATTTAATATATACAATACTGAAATTCTTTCCCCTGATTCTAGTTAGCTTTATTTCTTTTCAATATTCCTAGCACTGATCAGAAAAGGGACCCAGCAATTAGGTGACAATGATTTGCTTTACACCTGACTTTACGCCTGGCCTTGGAAAAAGTGTTCAATGCTCTGTATTTCGGTGTTCCTATCGTTTTAAACAGCCACACTTGTGCTGCAAGCAGGGAAGTCAGAGCGCTGAGCGCTTTGACCCTGATCCAACAAAATGCCCACACACGATGACTTCCACAGGACTTCTCCGGAAATTTAAAATTAAAGTGAGATCAAGTTTTAACGAGTCTCCCTGGGAACATAGTGGCACCTCAGCATGGTTGTTATAATCGCTTTTCTGAGGGGCACCTCCAGGGGGCTGCTCTAGACCAAAAGCATTTTGGGGAAGCAGAGGGTCCAGCTCCACCGCAGGGAGTTCGAAAGCAAATAGGTGTCTTTTCTGGGGCTCATGCTGGTGGTTGATAAGTAGACTCCAGTCACACCTGGTGGGGATATGGACAAAGACATGGAGTGACTGGCGTGCTATCTACTCACAGCCAAGCCTACCTTGTTCATGCAGCCATGCCCTGGGGTGCCACTGAGCCAAACCACCTAGTAATAAAGTATTAATATACAGCAGGTGCCTAATTATGTAGACTTAGTAGGAACTGGCCCTCATTTTCATATGGAAAAAATGTGATTTAAAAAATCCTAGCTGAAGGCTTTGCAGAAACAGAGCACTGTCACATCACAACCTAGTCACATCAGGTATCCTGGTCTTTGATATAACACTAGACCCAGGGGGACTGATCATTTTAAAAAGAGAAACTAGTCAGCCCCAGGCAAAAAAATAATGTAGAGCAACACTAATTCACACTATCAAATGGAATACGACAGCAAGCTTCCCACTCTATCTTCTCACTCTCCCTCCAGCTACTCCGCCTCCATGAAAGAGGGGGGGAAAAAAAGAAAAACACATGAAATCTGCCTCGCCAGCTAATGCAGCTTCAGGGGATTATTATTATTCCCCTAAACACCAGTTTAAGTCGGAAAATTCTTGCTAGCACAAACAAAATGCTACATGTATACACTGAGTAAATAGGAACGCGTTATGGGAGCGACGGCACGTTAGTCATCGCTGTCACAGGTGTGCTATCCTTCTTGCCTAACGATGAGCAGAGCCGTCCCAGCCACTCATTATGGAGATTAAATATGCTGTGGCTGATTCCTCTAAATCCAACCAGCATCCTCGTGCTCTTCCTGCCCTGCAGCGCTACCCATTTGGTCATCGAAGAAGGTCCGTTCTCGCAATGAAACCGTAGCCGTTTGCAGATTTTTTTTTTTCTGCTCTGCTCCTTCCCTCGCTGCAATCAGCAGCTAAATTGATCTGACACTTCATCCACACCGAAGGGCCCCGGGGAGAGGGTCTGCACGCAGGATGTGGAGCGTGGGGGGTGACAGGTTCAAAAGTAAAGTCATCAAAAATAATGAGGCTGTTCCGCCCAGCGTCCACCGCGGCAAGGGAGCAAAGTGCCCTTTCAAATTGGGTGTCCCAGCGCCGCAGCTGAAATAACTGGTCAGAGAAAGCTGCGAACAAATTGCTTTGACAAGGCTGTTACTGTTGTAAGAGTTCAAAGGTTTTGGACACTAGGTCAGTGGCTGCCAATCAAGCGGACAGAAAAAGCTGCTCGTTGAGCCTGTGATTTCTACCTAGGCCGCAATTATCCCTGACTATTCCTGTACCTCAGCGGCTCCTCTGATTAAACCAGCCTCCCTTTTACATCTCTTTCAGAGTGCGATTCACACACTAATTAGTTGCCTGCTCTCCACTGAGATGTCAGACCCTCAGTCAATTTATCTCTATTTCAGCCTGCTCAGAGTGACTTCCCCAGTTATCAAAATTTAATCATGCCTTCAAAAATGTTGAAAAGTGGTCATTAGAGGCAAAAGGCCACAGGATACAATATTCATTTTTCTCTATCTTCCAGTCATCCAGCTGGCATCTATAATGGATATCCTGGGGGCTGTGAGAACACGTTGATTTATGCAACCTTGCTCTTGCTCTCACTGTGGTGCACCAGCCTGCTTTAAAGAACAGGTTTTAACAAGGTCTGAGGTGGGAGGACATTAATCATGGTAGCATTGTATGTGAAAAAGGGTGCTGTGTAGTCAGAAGAACCCCCTACAGCAGGGCAGTTAGATTTTTTTTACCACCTTCTCAGAGATAAAGGAGAGTTTGACAATTGATTAGACCTTTCTGTAACCTTGCAGTCCTGTGAAATGATGAGAGAGAGAAAAGGAGGGGAGAGAATGGCAAGAGGGGGAGGGAGAGGCAGAGACAGAGAATGATTCTCATACTGACGGTCTTAAATGTGCAATAACTTTATGATTCTTGACTGAAACTGGCTATCAAAATCAGTCCCAACTCAATACAGTCTAAAAAAGAAGATCATTCTTGGAATAAGAGTCCTTTCAGCTGTACATGTCAGAGGCAATCACGGGTACCAGCAGCCTGCAGTGACTCCCCTGCGTACTCGGTATTGCACGGTGAAACCCTGATAAAAATGGCATTGGATAACATCACTCTGAGCTGTAACAGTCCAAAGTAGGTTTCAGCAAAATCAACAGTGATGAATTGAAATTTGTTGACAATAGGGTAGGGGGGAGGGAAGGGTGACAGGAGAGATTATTATTATTCTTTCTTTTTCTTCCTTGAAACCAGAGCAATGATTTCCAAACCTAGGTGCATGCCACTGAATGCATACATTTGCATGCGATGAGCCAATGCAGAATACAAAGGAGAAATCTGAGTGAGCAAATCAAATACTTGCCTCTGCCCATGGAGGGTTTCCCGGTGTGTAATGCATATGCAAAAGAGTGTTGATAACTAGGCTTCCCTAATTTTTTTTTAATCCACCTAGACGCATGTGTTTTTCCTCTTTTCCGAAGCATAGGATTGGAGGCTCATGACTTAGCGTGGTTGGAGCCAGGCGCAGTGAGAAGAAGCGTTATGTTATGCTTCCCCCATACTGCTTCAGCAATGCGACTTAACCCTGAACCACAACCCCCCCGCTAGTTCAGTCCTGAGTTTTTCTCTCTACCACATGCAATAATTGCCATTTTCCATTCCCCTGTCCTGGGATCTCTCAAGCTGAAGAAGTCTCCTGAGCTCTCGCCCTCCCTCCTCACTGATACTTGAGACGCTGGGGGTAAATGCTCAGCACAGTGTGTCGGCACTGAGCAGAACAACTCATTACTGATATGGGGAGGAGAATGCAACTAAATCCTCATATCATGCTGGAAACTTAACCCTGGATGTCATAACAGACAGCTCTTCTCCGCAGACAGAATCAAAATGAGATCAGGAGAAAGGGGAGAATGAAATAAAAATTAGGAGGAAAAAAATCCTTTCCCCCTTTTTGTCCCTTTTTACACACTGAGATCTCTCTCCCAGCTCAGCAGGCCTGGATGCCAAGCCCTGTCTTCCCTCTTCAACGGAGCCACATGAGAAGAGGTCGACAGTCCATCAAGGACCATCTTCAGCCATGTCAGACTGTAATCTCAGTACTGCAGCTCAATAAAAAAACAGCTTTAAAGTTAGAGAAACCAAGACCAGCTCCATGAGACATTCCTTGGAACACTGATCCCAGGAGATCCCCACTCTCTGTGGGCCAACCCGGGCTTGAAAACCAAGGTATTAAGGAAGTACATTATTGTAGTGGTTTATTGTAGTATAGTAAATTATGTAACCTTTTAGTCCTCCCTACCATGGCAGCACGACTCAGACACTAGCTCACCTCCTGCATCTGCTCCAGACACATTGCTCAAAGTTTGGAGGCACAAACACAAGCGCACAGGTGCCCCACCACATTAATTTCAGATGGAATCCTTCAATTTCAGGGGTACTGTTTTTGTGCAACTGAATTCTCTGCTTCCAGGTCAGTGCATATGTGGCAGGCCGGACCTGTAAAAGACATCTGTTAGCACAAAGATTTTAGAGGCAGGAAGGGTAAAGCCTGTATGCAAGCACAAAAAAGAGATACAGATACTTTCTACTTTTTTTTTTTTTTTTTTTTTTTGGTATGTGTTTGTATGTATGTCTATGTTTTTTTCCTTAATCCACTCTGGATTAGGATTATTCATGAAGGAAAATATGAGCTATTTTCCTGGACTTCTTTTTGCAAGGCTACAAGCAGAATATGCAAGGGAATGTAAACAAAGGGTATTGAGGAAGATTAACCGCACTAGGATGGTAGCCACTTCCATTTTGGGCAGCAGGTGTTTTGCATCACCGTCTTCCCATACCAAATGTCAGCTGCACAGAAGCAGAGGCATTACATGTGCTCGTTATTTGGTAGAAGTGAGTGGAAGTACAGTACTAAATTATGGTTTTCCTCCAATTCCTCTGTCTTCCTGGCACTGTGGGCAAGCATGAAAGCTGTAATTTTCATTAAAAGACTCATCCAGATATTTGGCAGAGATTATATGATTTCTAGAGTCACTCAGTCACAAAACAGACAATTAACCCGTAAAGCAGCGCTCATATTATTTATATTTTCATTTTTTTTCTGTGTCAGTGGTACACACAGAGAGATGTTTCAGAGATGTTTACAATAAAAAAAAACACAAAACCACAAATAGCACAAGGCTGCTAGACAAGATAGGCTTCAGAGTTTGGTTCCTATTTTTGATTACAATAAAGTAATAAAAGGAAATAAATTAAGAGCTACAGACAAAGACCATTTATAAACAGAAGAAAATATCTGCATTACAAGAAGAAGATGAAGAAATAGCAAATCAGTTCAAATACTGAAATATTTCTGGCTATATTAAATATGGTTGATGACAAAATTATAGGATTAAATAACATGTACGCATCTACTTTCTTGTGTGCACGTATATATGTTTGTATGTATATTTTTGTAGGCATAAGAGTGCCTTCATACCATACTGAAATTTAAAAGCAGCAAGTAAAAGCAAATGAAATTATGATATGCATAAATCACTACCAAACCATCAGAGACTCATCCTCCATTTCTCCTACTTAAGGATAGAACTGACATAAAGTAAGTACTTTCAGAAAGTCCATTTTTCAGCAGGGAGATTCTTCGTAATGGACTATTAGTCTAATCCAATAAATAACAATAACAGTCATTTGCATACTGTGTCAGCATTGTGGACACAGCATACTCACCAGAAATAAAATAGACTCTAGATCAAGTTGCTTTTGAGAAGACTTAAGTCAAAGCTCCTTAGCACAAGCCATGTGACCCCAAGCCACAACACTAGGATTTTTCCACACTCTCTAGAATTTCAGGCTGAAATTACTATTCGAGCAAATCCTTAATCTCAGTACAGTTTAACTGAAATTGCATTTTTTTCAATCAGGAAAAGCTCTAGAGATGCTGGCACAAACTTTTAAGAGGCTGAGAGCCCTTGTAAAGGTCTCAGCTGAAAGGTTTCCATTTTGGAAAACTAAATTCCTGACTGCTAAATGAGTCATTCTACACATTATCATCTTTTCTTCTGTGTTGGAAATCATGGGATAGCCTTATACTGATGTTCATCAAAAAGAGATTTTGCCAAAACAGCTGAAAATAAATGTTTTAAAAAGGAATAACAGTCTTTTTTTTAAAAAACATATATTGCAGTAAATAGAAGAAAACCTCACAGAACATTTTAAAGCTAGGGATTGTTCATAAATACGAACTCAGATGTGCTCTCTTGGTTATGGGTTGTAAAATGGAAATTATAATGTAGAACAGAATAATCTTTTCAAATCAATGTCTTCATTTTGCCCCTGTACAGGTACCTAAACAAAAAAAGGTGCTAAGTTAGAAGCCAAATCCAGTGAAATAACAGGATAACATGAATATTACTCGCCACAACAAAATACACTTTCAAGATATATAGATAAAATAAGCTACATGTTCCAAAGTAACCCACATACAGTAAAATTATGACCCCGCTATATTTATACACACGGGTGCAGTTTTCATACACTATTATAGTCTCATATTATATATCTTTAAATCATGCTGCAAAAGTTTCTGCCTTCCTCTAATGCTGGCTCTAATTTAGGATGAACAACTACTCTCATAAAGAAAAACTGCTGCTGCTGCTGTTTATTAGGCTGCAGAAAGGTCTCGCTGACTAATGTCCCAGGATTAAATGAATGTGGAATAATAAGAGCTGATTTATTTTTGCTCCGGTAGGATAAAGCTGCCACTGATTTTACAAGAAACTATTCATCTGAGGGCTACTATAGCTAGTAAATTGTGGCTGTTGCTGAAATTAGTCTCCAGGCCTTCGTACAATCTACAGAGTGAAGTAGCAATGTGGTAATAAAGCTATTGCGAGTACTTGGTGTATTTAAAAGGTCCCACTTTTATCCCTGTCTTAAGGGATTCTAGAAGCCAACCTCAGAGATTCCCACCAAAAATTCCACCAATCTTTGCCTGCAATCCACATTCCTACCCCTGGAATATATGAGAAATAAACATGCATAGATACCAATAAAGTAGAAAATCTTACTACTGTGTTTTTCTGAGCTGAGGTTTTTTGTTTGTTTGTTTGTTTGTTTGTTTGTTTGTTTTTTGCTCCTTTCATACAGCCTGGAGTAATATTTTCATTTCAACATTACAGAGGGTGCATAGGGCTCAGTACATACCAGAAATTTTAGTAAAAAATAAAATTAATCCTCAATAAGATGGCAAAAAACCTCTTGTTTTAATTTCCTAAAATTTTTTGAATATCATATTTCCTGATAATAAACGAAAAAGAAAACAAATCACCTCAAAAAAAAAGAAAAGAAGAAATTAACCGAACTGCAAGGAATTATCATTTTCTTTATAAGGAAGAATTAACAGAAAATTGTTTAAATATGATTTTATCAAGGAAAGCTATAGTTATTCAAAATCTGCAAAGATCCTATCTTGATCCTGTAAAAAATTCAGTAGTATTATGTGAAATAGCTATTTGCTGAGCTATGAAATGAATTGGTGAGTGCTATGGACAAGTGCCCATATTGAAAATAAAAATGAAAGCCTCTTCATCAAATCTGTAAATCTCAAGAAGGCAAGGATGCAAATTTTATTTAAAAATAGCTGTATTTTTTTCTGTCAGAAGTAATTCTTCCAGGCTAAAGGTTAGATTATATTTTTGAGATAACTTTTATTGTCTGTCCCATATCTATTCACTGAATAAAATACAGCACACAATGTCAGTCTCAGATAGCTCATAACTGCTAAATCAGCTTCAGCTGGAATAAACTGACACAAGTTGTTCTCCATAAATTTGTACATTTGTAACAGCTCCTATTTTTTAATGAGAAGGCCCTTTTTGTAATACTACTGTAGGGCTGTTGGTATGATATATATTTATTTAGAAATGCATATCAGGAGCACACATCACCTGAGACGCAACCACACAACCCACACAATTGATTCTAAAATAACAATATGACAGTTAAAAGGCTTTTTTATAAGTCCTCTCCCCACTCCCGGCCCCAAGACACAGGACACAATCTTACAGCTTTACAGATGAGAGATTTTATTTCCTACAAGGGATTCTGCCTGCTCATTTTACCCTTCTCACTACTTTTGTTATCTACTCTTAAAGAGCGCAGGGAGGTAAGTAGAACCTATTTAGATTTGGCATGAAAATTCAATCTGGGATTTCTGCAGGTGAAGAGCATTCATTAGTGAATTATTCCTAGGCACTGAACAAGCTGAGAGAGTCCTCTGCCTCTGGTTCAGAATTTGCAAGATAACACTTCTCACCTGTAGTAGGTTTCATTCTTTGTATTGTAACTATAGTGACAAATTTTATCCACAAAGTATATTGCAGTTAGCACTAGAGCTTTTGTTTTCAAATGAAAGGTTATCAGGCTATTCCTTTTGTACAATGCTTTATAACTGAATGTCATGTCTTGCATCTTCAGATATCCCATCCCTGCTTTCAGCTGCAGTATGTCTTTAGAGCATATTATAAATATTTCTCATAGTGTACACTTAATAGCTCCAAAAGCCCTACAGGGAAGGACTATTCTCAAGACAATACTAGAGTTTAAAGTTGCTATTAGGGTGTGTGATCCATATACTTGCGTGTCAGCATCCATGTTAGTTGTAGCAAAAGTACCACTGCCTCATCTAAGCTTTCCAGGCCTGCATGTTCTTCAGGTACAATAGAAACATTCGTCTTCAGGAATTCAGGATATTTCTAGGTTGTTAAGCACTAAGATTCCTATCAAACTCAGTGCAAATTTCTAAAATTGTCATCACTTTTTAGCCTAATGAAATATGTTAGAAAATTCTTTTTGTCCTTCCTCCCCCTTCAATGACTTTTTAGCCTGTTGTAGTTGCAAATGAAAGGGGTGCTGGGGTTTTGAGAAAGGGAAGAAATACAACAAAATGCCAAAAAAATGCTCAGGGGAAACGCAAAGGTGCTCCTGGATGGGGAAATAAAGTTAGCCTACTGACTGAGTCTTGAACGGACCTCAGGTGCCTTCTTCTATATGGAGCCTCTAGGGCTGCTATTTTTGTTGTTGGGTTTTTGTTTGTTTGTTTTTGGATTTTTTGCAACAGTTTCTCATGCTATCTCTCTTTTCTATTATCCTCATCCTGCTAACTCTTTCCCAGGTTAGTTACCTTCCCATTACAATGGTTTTTGAAGTGGTCTTTGCTATAGTGCGTGTCAGAGCCTTATTGCATTTTAATGGAGATTTCAGTGTACACATTATGCCAACAAAAGCATGATAACAGCTGTTTAGAAAGTGAAATGTATTTGTATGAAAATAGTCAAAGTGTCAATGATGGTTTTAAAGTGGGCTCTTTTTTTTTTTTTCTTTACATTTTTTCAAGCATTTTCCTGAATTGAAAAAGGCTTCGTCCTTTATGAAGGGACTTATTCAAGGAAAACAGAATGATTTTGAATCAGTGCACCAAATACACAAGTTAAAGAAAAGAGTGAAAATCAAAGAAAGTAAAGGGCTTTAGCACTACTTTCAAAAAGCCACAAATGGAAAAATCTGAAGGTCTCTTTAGCCTCTTTACAATAGATCTTCATCACTATAGAAACATGTTCCAGAAGTCATAAGTGCAGTATTGGATGGTGACCTTATTTGCTGTCCTGTGAGAGCAAAAGGGCTACTGAAATAGATGCTGTAATGTAATTAAATGTAAAAGGATAAATAATTTTCCTAAAGTTTGTTTTTAACTCCAGTTATTCCTAAAATAACAGTGGTTATTGTCATAGATTGTATCGTTTTGACAAACACAGTCATATTTGGTTCTGTGAAGATTCTTGGGTCCTATCTCATACCAGGATCAATTAGTCCTTGGTCTTGGAAATGCCTACATGAATGTATTCAGATAGCTAATTTCAAGGAGGAAAAAGCAAAGAGTTTTTCTTGGAAAATCAAAAATACAGCAAGCTAGAGGGTTTTGTTGTTATTTATTTTGGTTTGGTTTTGGTTTGCTTTGTTTTGTTTTGTTTTGTTTTTGTTTTGTTTTGTTTTGTTTGCCTGTTTCCCCCTCTATTCAAACTTTTTCAGCCATCATGCAGAACTGAAACAACTGTTAGGCTTTTGTTGCATTCTCTCTCCTAGTAGTTCCAGCAACTATTTGTTTTGATTTTCTGTTGCTTACCTGTGGGGTTTTTTTCTTTGTTAGTTCATTTATTTCTTTGTGAAGTTTTGTTCTCCTTTTCTACCTAACTATTCTCTCTTATAAACATACCTTCACTGCAACCTAAAAACAAACACAATGAACAACAAAACCATTCATACATACAATCCAAATGGTCTTGTGGAACTATATTTGTTGAAGGTGGTGTCATATGGCAGTCTCTGGAGTGTAAGTTGCTTTCATTTTTCAAAGAGTTTGGGCATTTTATCAGATTTACCTTAAACAGAGTATATTTACATTCTTAGTGTCTCCCAATACGTAAACTTATGAAGATGTTGAGAACAGTTTGTTGGGCATGTGCAATGCTCCCAAACTTTAATTTTCATGAGTCAAATAATATTGCTTCTGATACCTCATGTGTCACTGCATATAAGAAAAAGAAATTACTTTATTATAATGAACTTGAAATTTTCCTGTGACAAATACTGTGGCAAAATCCAGGAAATATGAGCTATGGTTGTGTTGTAAGGATAAAAGTCAAGTCACAGTTGCAATATAGCTGAGGCTCAGGACTGGGGTTGGATGCAGACCAAGCACACCTCAGGTGGTCCAGGAAACGAGCCACCAGTTGCAGTCACAGAATCTCACTGGTCTGAAGCAAGACTGACCTCACTCACTCCTAACCGTCTTTGCCACAAAGCATTTGACTTACTTTTACAGGGCTTTCTAGGAAATTTCAGAGTCCTGAAGGTGCCCGTCAACGCCATTGCTAGTGTACGGGATACTGATCAGCACTATTAGCATATTTATCTGTAATTAACATTACAGGTGGAGAACCTGGCTGTCCCAGAAGTGTCCCCAGACAGCTACAGAATGGACTATGTTTTATATCGGTAAGACACTTATGCTACTACCTATTACCCTGTAGGTGATATAGGTGTGACACTTGTAAGACCCGTATATAGGTGTATTATAGCAGTATTCAAGAAATGTGTAGATGAGGCCTTTAGCAACATAGTTTAGCAGGCAGGGTGTTGAAGGGCATATGGATGGACTCGATAACCTTGAAGGAGTTTTCCAATCATAATAATTCTATGATTCTATGAATAGGCAACATAAACAGTTTTTGTAAATGCAGGAAGGGTCTCGAAGGACAGTCTTATTTGTGTAGTTGAGATAGTTAGGATATGTTTTCTACTAGTCAGAGATAATCAATAGATGTTAAAGTGCATACTCCAGAGTGTAAAATAGAACTAAAAACTGTTAAGATGATGCCACTGAGCATCAGGCAGGCAGCAAATAGCACACCTAATTTCTGAGATTTTCCTGACAATACTATTCCTACAGTTTTACAGAGAGAAAAGACTCAGCAAGGATTTTTACTTCAAAGATATCCTAACAAATATATAGAGAAACTTTCAAGAATACTCAAAAATGCATGAAAAAACATCTGGATGGCATTATCATGGCCTACTGATGCATAGAATTTTGGCAAAACATCTTAGTAATAGCTCTGGAAAGCTATTTGGCTCTTCTTGTTGTTCAAGTTGCTGCATTTTGCAGGAATTTTTCTTGTAAACACAAACAGGATTGTTTCCTTTTATATTTTCATATACTATATTGTTCAAATATTGACCATACAATACCTCACGAGAATGTTGGGATGTTTTTTATTTAGGCAAGAATATAGTATTTTGTTAGTTCTAAGTGAGAATCTGTTCAGCTCAAGAGAAATTCGGGACACATTGAACTCAGCATGGCCATCTCCCATACAGAGGTATTCTCATTTCAGTTGTTTGTACCACTGTGGAGAAAATCAAGGGCATCATAACCATTTTAATAAAAAAGCTACCAACAACAACAAAAAAAACTCTGGAAATATTTGCTCACTTTTTAAAAAAGAACCTGATAACATTCAGTCTCTGACTTCCACTTTTGTTTTGTTTGTTGCAAGTGTTTTGGGAAGCTTCCAGAGAAGAATATTTGCAGATGATGTCTGCAAGGGAAATCTGAATACTTTTTTATTTTAAAAAGAACAAATGCTACAGCCATCACTGATATTCTGTTGACTGTCTGCTGTTTCAGTCAATATGATAATATTGATAAATGCAATTTCAAATTAATTTCAATCTCAAAACGAAGAAAACAAAAACAAGTCTTCTGAGTTATACAGTGACAAAACTGGTCAAAAAAATCAGATTCTTAGAGCTGTGTGATCAAGGTCAGAGATGCTGAAAGAAGACAGAAAGTAGCAATATAGGCACTGTGAAACTGCAGTATGATTAAAATCTCATCTTACATCAAGGAAATTGCTTGAACACAAATAGAACATCTTCTAGCTAAGTTTTTACTCTGTAAACCTTTCAGATGTTCTTGGAATGTTTGATGAAATTTTCTTCCCCTCTACAATAACCTTTTGTAGCTTTTCTTATTAGTGTGGACCTGCAGCCTGCCAACATTAAACATTAATCCTCTGCATAATAAAACTGTGAGAATGGATTTCTATGAAATTTCACACATTTGTTAGTCTGGTGAGGAAGATGCTCATTTTCATGTCTGGCTTTTCAAGGCTTTCTGATGAAAAAAAGAAAAAAGCATCTCTAAAATGAAGATTGGTTGGAGGCTGAGAAGAACTAGCTTTGTTCTTGTTGGCGTTGATGTTTCAATTCTATATTTAATAAAAAAGAAAACATTGCGAAATACTTAGTGGCAAACATTTGAGTTGAATTCAAACACATATTATGTAGCAGAGTTATGCGCAACTCACACCAGAAACAGATGTACCATATGCCTAGTATTATCTGAGTGTGCCAGGTGATAACTCACAAGAAGTATACCATAGCTTATGCTAGCTTTGCATCACACCTTCTGGCATTTCCTTGCACTTGTAAAAATCCAGCTAGCTGAGACACAAGTGCAAAGCAGATCTGTACAAGACCAATGTTTCCAGGTTTTAGAGATGTTTTGAGTGGGCACAGAAAGTTGCGTTAGTAATATAGACACTTCCTTTGAAGATGGGAGAGAGACTGGTGCAAATGGTGGGCTTCACCAAGAAGCCTGTAGAGAAGAGAATACGGAACTAGGTGAAATAGCACTGGGATAAATTGCTCTTTTCTGGGTAACAGAGAAAATAAGAGATCTCTAATCACATCAGGCACATGGGAGAAAGGGGCATGGTCATTCCACGGTCAAATGCAATCATAGTTATACTCTGAGTTTGTCTCCTAAAGGCCAACACATGATGCCACTACAAAGAGTAACAGCCCTCTACCAAAAGTTCTGGTAGCTCCCATGAGCAGTTTTCATGAGTCAAAAGACCTTCCTGGGAGCAGAAAGTTGCTCTCTATGGTTTGTTGAGCATTCGGGCTTCTTTCATTGGCAGTGCCCAAGTACCTCTTTCAGTAAGGTGCAACAAAGAATTAAGGGAAGTGGAGATCTTACATATTTGCATACGTATAATCAAAATTTTCTCTAGTTAGGTTTTAAGCACATATCTAATCATTTATACATGCAATTACCTAATATTGGCCCACAGTCTCAATGAATATAAATGCAAATATAACTTCTTAGTTCCTAAGTGAATTTTGGAAATATAGGCCCTGGAATACCTTTCTTGAGAGAAAGAGGTGATGTCACAAGCTCCCTCAATAAGATACAACAGACTAAAGTAACTTGCAAAACTTTGCAAGCAACTTTGCAAAAGTCTAACAACAGTTATGAGTGAATTTACAAATGCTCTAATAAATTGAAAAGAGAAAGAAAAAAAAAAGGTTTTAGACAGTTGACCTGCTGAATACTGATTCTAAGAGTACTGGGGATGATTTAGAAAAATTGCAGTTTTTCTGGATTCAATGGGACCTGCCAATCACAGCTCCCATTTTGTTCTCTTGCCCACTTCTTATCAAAGCTTAAATGGGCACTTTAAAATCAAAATGCAGCTTCTAGAGTTTCAAAAGCAGCCAAAAGTTCCCTCCCCCTGCACAAAAGAAATATAAAAAGCAACCACAAGTTATGAGCAGCATTGTGACGTGAAACTGCCTGCAGCCGACGGGGTCCACCGCACTTTGAAGATGAAGAGATATGAAAGATGGAAGAGTCACGCAGAAAGATCTGCCACCCGCTATAATTTTATAAGTTAAAATTTCTTCACCTACCGACCATCCTCCCTACAACCATTCAGCACCCCATGTATTGCTCCCACATTTGCTGCCTGGTATTTTGCCAACAGTTTGAACTCACTCCCTTCTGCCTAACAACTTCCTTCCTGTCTTATAAATGAACAGAACAGCAGGATAATAAGAATAAATAGATAAATAGATCATTTGACCATCTAGTTTCTCCTCAGCAACAAAGAAACAGTTATTCAAGGGAAATTTTACTGAGCAGCTTTGCAGACCAGATCAGGAAGTGAATGCCAAAGAGAAAAATGATGCAAAAAAGCTTTGTAAAAGGTGAAGGGAAATGAGAAAACAAAAGAGTGGAGTTGATAAGTGAAGGTAAATGAGATCAGAATTAGGCCTTGTGTGTTTAGAGACGTGAATTTAACATTGCAGCATGCAGCTGACTGCAAAGTAGCAGGAATGTAGCAGCACCTGTCTGCTAACCTCAGGAACTGCCACTGTTAAACTCGATTTCCTTCATTTAATAAGTATTGGTAAGAATCAGAGACACAGCCATGTTGCAGTGTTTGGAAATCAAATGGCATTTACTGGCAGGTGAAAACATCTAAATGGGTCAGTTTTCCAATTCTAGATTCAAGTCATAATATACATACTTGCAAAGTATCTCATTTTTCATGTTCCCTCACCTCTCTGACATGAGATTAGAGAACTTCAGATTGCCAGAGAAGTCACACCTCTGTCACTTAAGTGAATCCTTTAATAAAATGCATGAATAAGTTCTAGAAGGGAGACATTTTCTACTGACAGAATGATATAAAATGACAGGCAGCCGGTTTGTCAAGACCTACAGTAAGTCAAGGATATGTTGTATAGAATTATCCCATTTAGAAGCATAAATCTAGATGATTAACCTAAATCAAATATCTAATCAAAAACCTAAATAGCTGGAGGAAGGGGAAATCATTACCATTTCAACAATCAAAGTACGTACATAAATTATATATATGTGTGTGTATATATATATATAACGTATGAGAATCTCAAAGAATAGAGCAGATGCCAAGTATTGTTAATGTGATGAATATCCAAAAATTAATTCTGTAACAAGATACTAAGTAGATTAGAAAATGGCAAATGCAAACCTAATGGATATAATAGTAAATTAAAGAAATGTAATATTTATTACATTACATATCTAGAAATAAAATCTTCAGAACATAAAAATTAAAACTTTTATTTAGGACATGGAGACACAACAAGCTAAGGCACATTGGCACTAGGCAATTCATCACAAGGGAAAATCCCAGCACTTAAATTAATATTACTAGTGATATAAAAAGTCTCCAACAGTCACCTAATAAACCGTTTGATCAGCAAAACTACATAGACAACAAACAGGGACCAATGAACACATTTGTGTTTGTTTTTGGTTGGTTGTTTTTGCAAGCACAAGGATGAAATCATCCAAAGGACTATAAAGTGGTATTTTTTCTTTTTTTTTTTTTTTAATCATTTTAATCACACTGGGCCAAGATTTACAACAGTACCATGATGCCAGATACTCAGAAGTATTTTGAATTGTGTGAATCTGGATTGCTCATAAGATGAATGACAAGGAGACACAAACCAAATGTCAGTGCAACTTCATGTGGAAGCACATGCATCCATTTTACAATATACTCCCCTTGGCTTCTAGTTAGCAAACTCCCAGCCTGTTCAGGGACTTCTACAATGGTATAATTAAAAGTGGTGTAAAGATACCAAAATGACTCTGAACAAGCTCTTCTTTCTAGCGAGTGCTGTGAAGGGCCATTCAGAAGCATTTGCCAGAGTCCCAGAAGCAGGACAGCAGTGCTAATTAGGAAGATAAGTAGCAGCAGAACTAATTAACCCAGTGCAAATACTGCTAGACTACTTTGGGTTCCAGAGATACTTCAACACCTTCTCCCAGCACTGTGCAGCACTGTGCAGAAGTACATTAGGGTCTTTTTTACCTTTATTTCATCCCTGCCCATTATTGTAAGGTTTTAAAATAGCACTGAAATTTATTTTTAAAGTGTTTTTCTTTAAAGTGAAGGGTATTGCAAAGTGTTTTGTTATGGTAAAAAAAAAAAGAAGTTACATAAATAACTGTTGTATCAAGGAACTTTCACTCTAGCATATTCCATCTTACTGAGGTATCCCACTCAAAAAATGCTGTTATTGAATAGATATTTCCTATAAATTAGTAGAAAGTCTGGGTAAGTGCTATTCTTGGAAGTATTATTAAATACAGTTATACCCAACCTCTCTGACCTCTGTAAAGAGATGATTATACGCAGCAGCAAAGACCCCCCACCCTGTCACAACTAAATGCCTTGGAGTTGTGACAATACCAGAAGCCACACAAGTCTGGTTTCTGTGATCACTGGTGCTCCAGAGTGGCCCAGTTTCTGCTATCAACTTTAGCAAATGGAGCCTGTGTCTGGAGCCTGTATAGCTCTTTGGCTTCAGACAGCTTATGTAGCATCTTCTCATGCTGAATTAAACAGTACCAGAAAAGTCTAATACTTATTTATGATAAGATCCTTTTCACCTTTATTCATAAAGGGTATACTCGTTTAAGTCCCTCTACTCCCTGTCAGAGTATATAGGAGACTTAGTGCGAATGAAAATCTATTCCTAAATACACAAAGCACTGAAGTGACTGGGTAATGTACTGAAATCATCTCAACACTGCCAAGGATACACGCAAATCGCCCTTTCTCCTTGGGTGTCTATTTCTGCATGGATGCAGGTTTTTGAATGCTCTTCTTCTTTCAAAGGCTTTCTTCATGCTTATCATATAGATCATAATTAATAGCTGGGGGAGACCACTAACACTGTCTGTCCTCACAGACCTATACAAATAAAAACAATGGTGAAAAATCAATAATGTCATTAGGTCAAGGGCACTTGGTAGTGCAGAGGCAATAAATGCCACTTGCCCATATTTACACTGAACAGCTGAAAAAGAGAGAGATTTTGAAGGCTATAATCTCTGCTCATGTGAAAAAAATCCTGAGCCTTTGTGATGGTGGAAGTTAGTATACAGTACAAATTTCTGCAGTCAGACTTCTGCAAGTGCATATAAACCATGAAGTGCTTTTGCTGCTGATTTGGCTATTATGAGAGGAGGCTGACCTGAAAAGCTGTTTTGAGGAGCTAAGTGTTTTGCATACATTACGGCAATGTGAGACATAAAGAAGAGTGGTAAGAATGAAGTTTAATAAAGTCGGTACAAGTAGGTTTATTCTCCGTATCACAGCAAGGACTTCATAATCTTCTGAACTAAAATGAAACAAGTCTGTCAAGATAAATACTCAACAGAATATAGGCTTTGCAGGATCAGTTGGAAAATATTTTCCTCCTGGAAAAAAAAAAAAAAAAAAAAAAAAGGAAACGAAAGGAAAGGAAAGGAAAGGAAAGGAAAGGAAAGGAAAGGAAAGGAAAGGAAAGGAAAGGAAAGGAAAGGAAAGGAAAGGAAAGGAAAGGAAAGGAAAGGAAAGGAAAGGAAAGGAAAGGAAAGGAAAGGAAAGGAAAGGAAAGAAAAGAAAAGAAAAGAAAAGAAAAGAAAAGAAAAGAAAGAAAAGAAAAGAAAAGAAAAGAAAAGAAAAGAAAAGAAAACTTTTAAAATTACAAAGACAAAACCTTTAGTTGTGTTATTAGCCCTCCTTTCAGTATTGCCAAGCAGGCAGCATAAATGTGAAGAAATGAGCTATAATTGCAGGTGCAGATTTCTCATAAACACCCAGTTTGATAGTGCAATCACCACCCCAAGAGCTGTGCAGAGGACAGCAGGCAGACACATGCTCTGATCACCACACTGGTATTGACTGGTGCCAACCACAGGACACCAGGACCACTGCCCTCCCTAGCATTTCTTAGTGACTCCATGATGACTCCATAGATCAGGAACTCATATGACTTATAAGGATATTAATAGTTTTCATATTCTTATTTATCTCTGCTGTTCCTCAAAGGAGCTTAGTGCCCAACAGAGCCAGCTCTCAATGGATATCATATAGGAAAGACTACTGCAGATTTCAACACTGCATTCGAGGGAAGCCTCCAAACCATCCCCTCTTCAGCCAATGCTCCTCTTCCAAGCAGTCAGTATGCTGCAGATGTGATGAGTGCTGCCATTCTCAGAGGGTCCTGTGATGCCAACGGTGATGTCTTTCCCCACAGTCTCAAGGTGGTGGGAAGTGGTGTCTGCACAGCAGATTTCAATGCACACAGCAAGCCATGGGGATATACAGGTCAATGAATAGCAGCAATTTGTTCCTATTTAGTGCCAGGCAATTAACCATTGCACTGCTGAGCAGACAAAGGTAATTGAACTATTACTAAGCCTTTTCACAGTGTCAAAAATTGAAACTTTTTTTTTTCTTTTTGGGTCTATTGAGCTTTATACTTTAATCATATCACCGTAGCTGCTATCCTATGCATAAAAACACTGCTGGAGGATAGAGAAGCACATACTAATTATAAGAATTATAGCTATTTATGTTGCTCTCATTTCAGCCTCTCTCAAGAACACCACTACAGCTAAAGATCTGTCATCATTTCCACCAAAAAGCTAGATTTTCAGCAGTTTGTTTCTCATCTGAAAAAAAAAAAAAAAGACAAAAAGACTTCAGGCTGCTACTGGACAAGAAATTTCTCAGCTGAGGGGTAAACTGGGAGGAAAGTCAGGGAGAAGGTGTTGGTTTTGTTTTGCTATTCATTTTCTCATGCATTTAAAAGATAGTTTGGGTAAGCTGAAAGTTAAGTAGAACAACTACTCTAGAAATGAAAAGCTAAACAATTTCAGCTTAATAAAAGAATTTGCTTTTCAAAATGAAAATTTCTAAACAAGCTGTGGCATACTGCAACTACACCTATGCCTTAGCCTTTTTAAAGTAAAATTTAAGAAAGGCTAATGATTCACCTTTAAACACTTTACAGTTGGCATCGAACTTCTATAAACACATTAGCACATCGAGACGTGTGAGTGGAAATTTGGCTAATTATCTGCTCCTAAAGAGTATATAGATAACATTTTAAGGTCTTCAAATGATGCAATGCTTTAGGTCAGCTTCCAAGCAATCTATATCTTATCTTCTCTTTTGCTTAAAAATAGAAGATGATTTCTAAATAAAGAACACTTCAAGTACAGTGCAAGTTGCAAGTATCTAATTGAATAGAACATTAATCCTGGTGTATTCAAACAGATAAATTTCTTACATATCATTTGCATGTACAGCATACCATATAGGCACCACTTGCAGAAAGACCTCCCTGCTTCCTACGGTCTGATACAGTAGCAATTTAGCTCTTCCATTAAATGTGTTTTGTAGAACACGTGAGCAGAACTGACAAACAAAGATGACCCTAAGGGCCATCAACCCAACCCAGACTAATGTAGTATTCAGGAAAAGTGCTACAAAGCTGGGAAACACTGATAGAGTACTTGAAAAACTCTCAGGCAAAGAAGAAGAAAACAGTATGAGCACAAATGGCAGAAGTCTAGGGAGGAGAAGGGCTGGTAGAGAGTCATGAAGGTCTCAGGCTTCATCGCCATTATCATTACAAAAGATAAATTAGGTGAACCAATACGGAAACGGAATGTGTGTGTGTTTATCTAAGGACAACTGCTCCACTTGTCTACACAGGTTCTTGGGAACAGATGGCACCTCCGCGTGCAGCAAGTAAGAATATTCCTCAGAAATGGTAGCCAAACATGGTGAGCAGCCATGGGTGCGTTGTTGGAGGTTAGGGCAGTTTACTGCACTTCTCCCAGGCCAGAGCCTTCCTTCAAGCCGGCTAATCAGATGGGACAGGTAACGGTCAGCTGTTGATGTCAGCTGCTGCGTTTAGATGCAGTAAGTGCACAGGACGGACAGGCGAGGTCCCTACAGGTCCCCCCCCAGCACAATATATGTCCTCTGCACAGGAGCCCAGGGCTGGGCTAAACAGCTCCCCATGCAGCACGGCAAAGCCCTGACCATCATGGAAACGTGTCAGAGAGAGATATATCTGGCTTTTATAACCAAATATGCTCCTACACACGCACACGCACATATGCCTGTCCTGCATACACACAATATCTGCTAAAAATGCAGGCCTACATAAGTTGATCTCAGTCAATCAGGAAGCTTTGTTGCTGAATTTGGGTAATGTTTGACATATAACAAGGATTTTTCAAAATGTCCTGAACCCCCTAGACCTCTTTCTTCCTTTTTCACACTTTAATTGCCTCCATTCATCTAGAACAGTTTAATTCCTGGCAGAATAAAAATCTTAATAATTTCTTCAGTCTTTGGTCATGTTTACCCATATTACCTCAATCAGTGAGAAATAATGAAAGAGAAAGCGACCCTTGAATTAGTTAGGTATCTCCACTAGCGAAGAAAGAATTTACTCATTTTGTTGGTGATGGTTAATCCTGTTTTTATGTCTTTGGTATAAGAATAACCTTTTTAGGGCCGAGCTAAAATTCTGTGGCACCATTGTATTTAATTCACTGAATGCATAGTACTTCTTTGATTCTTTAGCAAGAGTCTATTATATATTTTAGCTTGTGAACTCAGACTCTAGTTTTATTTGGTTCATGTTTTTTTTTTTACTTTATCGTGAACTACAACCCTGGATAATGGAACACAGTTTCTAAAAATCGGGTTTTCAACAGTCACACAGACATGTCTTGCTTCAGCTGGATTTATCTCAAGCCTTAGATACTGCAGTCCAATCTGATAATACGTGCAGACAGTAGACGCTGGAAAATATGTCCTTCTGTAAACACAGTATAGCTAAACCTGTTTGTCAGGACAGAAAGGTGCATGAAAGGACACTGCACTTGGTGCCCCAAAGGGAAAATATGATGTACTATCCAAGGCAGAGTATTAATCATAGCTGATATTTCTGGACAATAAAGTAGAGTAATCCTTGTGAACAATCTCTCTTCAAGGATAAAAAGGGAAAATAAGGAACTAGCAGTGTTATATGAAATGACACAGCCTGACATAGAATAAAGCTGGAAGCATCTCAGAAATCTGATTTGGAAAACAGCTTAATAATTGCTACATGGTTTATTGTGGCTAAGGTAATTTTTTTCTCCAATTGCATCAGTCTCCTTCTCTTGCTTGCACCACAGATACCTGGGTTCCCTATAAAGCTGGCAAATCTGTAGTAAGTGAAAGCAGTTGTCCATTTAGACTTGCAAAGTTCACAAGGTTAGACCATTTCTCCCACAGAAGAGAAAAAATACTAGCACAATTTGAAACACCCAGGAACAGGATGTGCAGACAGTGGTATTGTTACCCTCCTGGAGACACTTCAGCTGTTAGATGTCTGATACAGACAAGTATCATGTGGTGAAATGCAAACAAAGTGATCAGGCATGACAAGATCAGTTTTAAGAGATATCTCTTTCCAAAATGAATGTGCTGAACCACATTGAGGCTGCTAAATATCTATGGAACAGCAATTCTGGATATGGATACAATTGGGGAGTTTATAAGAGCTCTGAATGCAGTTTTAGGAGGAGCACATATTTTCTACTCTCACAATACCTTGTTTCCTTTGATTATGAAATGTATGAAATAAGAATGACAAAAATCAGACAACAAATATTTGTTAAAGAGGAATGCTTTCCAACACATTAGATCCATACAAGGTCAATGTCTTCTCAGACTTCCTCATCATCAGACCAGCAGCTGCACTGTTGCACAAATAGCACAGCAGACTTGGGGGCAGGGCAGAGAGACTTCACTGTGCATAGGTTGTGGGCATCCTTGTTTGGCTTTGACCATGCTTGAAGAGGACTGTGCTCTAAGCCTCCACACAGCGTGCTCTGTCCACTGTCCTTTCACACTATGTGGATGAGATCACTCGGGCTGAATTTGGGCTATTTCACCCCTCTTTCCATGTCTGCAGTAACAAGTGGGGTGAGGTGGGGTGAGAGCCACCTGGCATCATCCATCTTGGCCATTTCCTGAAGAAATGACTTCTTCTGCTGTCCTAGCTATAGCCTCAACCTTCCTTAAATTCCATATTTCAAGAGGCTGATAAGTCAATACTGCTGCCAGTGTTATTACATACCCAACGAATGAACAACATGCTGTCAACTGGCACCTTTCAAGCACTTGGTAAATGTCATTTGTTTTAAAATATTTGTTTGAGTTTAAATTTTTCATCTAGAATACAAAATTCATGTGGCAAACAGTGAAAGAGAGAAATATTTTATAAACAGATTTACAAAGAAAAAGAGCTTCATGTTGCTGCCTAACGATGGAATGTTTTAAGAATGCTTCACTAACGTTTTTCTTTGTTGTGTGATAGAGAGTGTAGTGTAGTAGGATTTAATTTTAGTGTCACCATGAAATGCAGTATGCAGCACATGAAATGTTAATGTAATGCATAAATGTGCAATTCAAAAAAAAAAAAAAAAACAAGGTTATGTAAACAAACAAGTATTGAATCGGTGAAATATTCCACAGTTTGCAAGTGACATTCAGTACAAAATAATGGATTACTTCACCCATTAAAACTTTGATTTTTTCCCTCTCTTCTTTTCCTTCCTTCTGACCTCTAAATGGAGGTTTCTAATCCAAACTGAGTGGAACCATGAGCTCAATAAGATAAACTCTGTATTATATTGACTAATACATTGAGCGCTGGATTTTCTGTAAATGTGGATCAGTGCAGTTCCAATGCCTTCAGTGAAGTAACACTGGTTCACAGCAGCTGAAGATCAACTTCATTCTGCTGAATATACCAACCAATCATACTCCAAGAAGATAACCAGATTAGCTGAACACCTCTACCAGTGAATTAAAAGTGGAGGTTTTATTTCATTTGAGATTCTAATCTTCATCAACAAAGCTATATGCATCTGAACTTGAATGTTTCTCCTCTATTTCACCATGTCTCACTTCAGAATTTTATAAACAACACCTATGTTTTGCAAGATTTCAGCAAACTCCAAGTGCACATTGTCTCATTCAGTGAAATGAGAAGGACTCTATTTTTCTATCTCCTTTAATGAGACCAGGATCAAAACACTGAAGCTGAAAATCAGGACATAAATCTGAAGCATGGATCCAGAAGTCTAAGTAACCATTTTTGGATACTTAGAAGAAAAGATTGTAAAAGAATTTTTTTTTCAAATTTTGTGAATCAGAATTAAATTGATGTTCTCAATCTCTCAAATATTTTAAAGATAGAGCAAACTCAAGCCTTGAAAACAGATTACTCAAGGCGTCTTGCAGTGGGATTACCCCAGGTAGTCCCCAGAAATATGTGGCATGCCTCCCACAACTGTGAGCAGACTGAATCTTTCCTGCCTCAAGGACGATGGGCCAGGATCTTTCTGGCCAGGCAGGGATGTGCAAGACAAGTAGACAAAGGCTGTCAGCACCCAAACACATGGACAGTCCTGGGAGAACAATTAGAATCATAGAATCATAGAATGCTTAAGGTTGGAAGGGACCTCTAGAGGTCATCTAGTCCAACCCCCCTGCACACGCAGGGTCACCTAGAGCACGTGGCACAGGACTGCATCCAAGTGGGTTTTGAAGATCTCCAGAGAAGGAGACTCCACAACCTCTCTGGGCAGCCTGTTCCAGTGCTCTGTCACCCTCACTGTTAAGAAATTTTTCCTTAAGTTCCTGTGGAACTTTTGGTGCTTCAGTTTCCGGCCATTTCCTCTAGTCCTATCAGTGGCCACCACTGAAAAGAGGCCAGCACCATCCTCTGCACTCCTTCCCTTGAGGTTCTTATAGACACTGATTAGATCCCCTCTCAGCCTTCTCTTCTCCAGGCTGAACAGGCCCAGCTCCCTCAGCCTCTCCTCATAGGGCAGATGTTCCAGGCCCCTCATCATCCTTGTGGCCCTGCGCTGGGCTCTCTCCAGCAGCTCCACATCCCTCATACTGTGGAGCCCAGAACTGGACACAATACTCCAGATGTGGCCTCACCAGGGCTGAGTAGAGGGGCAGGATCACCTCCCTCGACCTGCTGGAGACGCTCTTCTTAATGCACCCCTGGATCCCATTGGCCTTCTTGGCCACAAGAGCACACTGCTGCCTCATGGTCAACTTGTCGTCCACCATGACACCCAGGTCCCTCTCTGCAGAGCTGCTCTCCAGAAGGTCGGTCCCCAGATTTCCTCAGTGCACTGGTGACATGCAGGACACAGCAAGGAGATTCATTGTTGCTACCATCAGCCACCTCAGCTCCAGACAGAGATATTTTGTCAGCCTCGGCGCCTTCATACCCAAACCAACTGTCCAGTTTTCTTGAACCTACTCCAGCGCAAAATTTTGCCCAGATCCACATATTCTTTCCTGACTGTTGTATAGAAAGTTTTCTAGGGTTTATTCCATGCCTGAGAATACGAAATTTAATGTCATACTGAGTTACCATGGACTTTCATTTCTTTTCCTTCCTCAATACAGTACATGATCTCCAATGCTTATCTGAAAGGGTATATTTTATAAATCTCAAGAATTAAAGAAGTATTTTCACTATCAGTACCATTACCAAGAGCAACAGTAGGTGTTTTAGAAGTATTTACGGCTCAGTGCCTTCCGACTCCAGTGCCTTGGAGGTAAGAGTGGGAGCAGGAAACATCTCAGTGAGCCAGTGAGGGTGCTCCTGCTTTCTCAGTGCAGAACATGGTTTTACTAGGTATCACATTGCCCGAAATACTGATGCAACTTTGCAGCTCCTCTGAATATTGTTTTGGAGGCTCTTCTGTTTCTCTTGCAAGAAAACTCAGTAGGCTTAGTGTTAAGCTCCTGCCTTTTCTCCTCAGAGCTGCCTTTGACAACTGTGTCTAGAAACAGATATTAAACTTGGCTCTCTGGTGCTGTTATAAATCTCTTTGGAAGTCTTTGTACGAGATCACCTTTTGTGATATTTTTACTGTGCAACTTTAACCTTGCAACACAAGTTGCACAGATAGAATTGATTTCAGTAGGATTGTCTTGGATGTTTATGAGAGCACACTTGATCCAGCAGTAGATTATGCAAGAGCCCAACAAAGCAAAGTCCTGTTAGCTCAAAAAAGAAACCGTTTTTATCTGATGATACAGGTCAGCTTGGATTAGCAACTGAATTCTTACTCTTCTCAAGCATGCTATGTTTTGGGAAAGCTACAAAAAGCTGCAGATGTAACAATTGTTTTTTTCATCTGTAAGGTGTATTTTAGGTTGCACAGTGCTTTTTTGGGGAATTCCATCCTGTAGAAATAAAAATAAGTCCTTGTACACTTGTAAGAAGTACATTGCTAACTCTAAAGAAATACTTTTATAAATACATGAATAATATTTAAATGGGATATTTATTTTATGTATACAATTATATATACCAATTCAGAATTTATTTTACACCAATTCAGAATTTATTTATAATATATATATTTAATTTAAGGACTATGAGGTCAGATACCTCTGGTCAGAACAGACTGCTCTGAAAGTATTGTATGTAAACAATAGAGTTGATGATGAAGATTCAAAGTCTATTCAAGAATATGGATTCTGTTTCAGCTTCCTCCTCTTTACCACAAAAAAATTCTTTTATACAACTCTTTCTTTATCCTTACTCTCTGCTTTCTCACATATACTTTCTTGTCTTATGTTTGCTCTTCCTTTGAATTTTCTCTCTGGTCTAAAGAAAAGTATCCTAAAACTCACAAATCTACCTCGACATTTTGATGACAATATGATAAGCAAAAATACTCTGGACTATACTGATATTTCATTGTGAGTGTCCAGCTCTCGTTTCTTCTTTGTTCTCATCCTCCTTAGTGTAACCTTTCTCCAGTATCTCTGCCTGTCTCAGATGTATTGATCTCATGAGGAAAAGTTCACCTGAGAAAGCATCTTGAGTTATTTCCTCTTCTAGCCAAACTTCATTTTTCACAAAGAATTGAAATTTTCCATTCCCACAGGAGAGCAAAGATTCTACATGCAAAATAGCTCCAGTTCCTCTTTGGTAGCTTTTTCAGACCACAAGAAATCAGTGCTTGAAAAGGATGCCATTAAAAATAAGATTTTTTCTTTTTAGAAGCCACTCATTGGTCAAAAAAAAAAAAAGTTTTATAAGACTCAAACATCAAGCCTACATTGCACTCCTTGGGAGACAGCTGCCCCCCTAAAAAGACCAAGCAGTTGGGAAACTGTTTCTTGAAATACAGCCAAAATCTCTCTGCGAGGTAGTCCTTCACTCCAAATACTCATAGCCCAGTAGGCAGGTAAAAGTCTGGCAGCAAGGGAGGTGCTGTCAGCTCCACAGCATTTATAGCATTTTAGTGTGAGAGTGTGAGTTCTGTCCTTGCTATGCACCAAAGTTAAACTTTGGGATGCAGGGAGGGGAGGATAAATCTGCCTAAGGCTTTTTGTTCATTTTTGCAAAGGATGTTCTTAAAGCAAGGAGCTGGAAATGGCACAAGGCCTAATATTTGCCTTGTGTATATTGTAAAATATAGCCATAAACTGAAGGGCTCAACAAACAGGCAAGGGTCTTTCACTTACTAAAACAAAAAAAGTGAAGCAGGACTGAAGAATAGGGGTGGGGTTTTTTTACATTTGATGTGGACATTCTGGTCGAATTGCTACAAAAGTATTTATAGAGATGAGGATAGTAACAAAACTGAGCATGGAAGGGAGAGAAATGAGGGGACACTGAGAGGCAATCAAATAATATTGCCTACGTATATTCCTCACAAATACTGAACATTTGCAGGAGATACATTTGTAAGCGGATTAGAGCTCTGGAATAGTTAGTTGGTTCTCCTTCTCACTGTGGTGTATAGAATAGATAAATAAATAGTGGGCATATGTGATATATATTTAGATTGCACATTAGACTTTAAAATCTCTGTCTTACTGAATGCATTAGCCTGTGTTTTCTGTTTATGTCTCTGGGATGCCATGGAAACACAGCACTGAATCCTAATGGGTCTCTCCTGGCAATAAATAAACAAAGTCTTTGTCTATCCATGTTTCAATTTCTTTCCTTTTTTTTTCACATAATTTACAATTTCAGAAAACAGGCTTACTCACACCCATTCTCCTTGGCTGCAGAGCGTACCGAAAATAAATGCAAAATGCACCTTCTAGTGGCCACTGCATCTTCCTATACAGATGATACTACCGTAGGTAACTAGTGAAAGCTGGCTATTTGTGTTGACCTTCCTTATAAGGAAAAACATGGCCTATATAATTAAACCCTCAATCAGGATTCTTTAAGTAAATTGCAGCCTAACCTAAAGATTACTTAATATACTTGTTCAGTTTGAAAGCTGATACGTTAAAGGGCAAACATAAAATCTGTTATTCTCTTCTGTAGTCAGAGAGAGACTACAAAAAGTCCCCATTTTATATAGATGGTAACAATTGCCTTAGAGCAGCTCCTCTAAAGCAATGTCACACTACCCCTTCACAAGCTCCAGAGATTATCAGAGCAGGCAAAAGCAATCATTGCCATCAGGCTAACGCAGAGGAGCAAGGTGAACCCCTAAGCATCAAGTGATGAAAATACCATGTATCGCACAGCATCCGTTTGCCATCTGGTACCTGCTGTCCCTGCCTGAAATGAATAAAGTCATCAAGAGGGGATGCTGTGCAGTAACATAGAGAGACTGATAATTATCTGTGTGGAGAAGTGGGCAGATTTAATTAGACCACTCAAATCTGAAGAGTCAACTGGATGCGAAGGCGGTAACCTCAGCTGCGGAGGGCAGCCATATGGTTGCTCTCAAATTTTCAGGTCAGGCTGAAATTCAGCAGGGACCTCCGTAACTAAATTAGGAACGCGGTGTCATGGTGCTTGATGCCACATCTGTCAGGAGCATCTTGGGCAACAGTAGCATGCAGAAGTAGCAGGTACAGGCTTGGTGTGATGCTCACTGCACTCTGCTGCACCAGGGCTGGCTCCTGCAGGCTCCCACCTCAGGGAGCAATATTGCTAATATCCGGCTTATATAATGGTAAACCACAGTGTAGGGAAACAGGTGGTGGGGCAGCGGTCCTGTAAATGATGGGTACAACCTATGTGTTTTTAAAACTTTCTTCTTAACCCTCTCCCCAAATGAATATATATGAACATAAAGCAAAATTCATGGATTGATTTCTATTCACTCTTTTATTTGTTTGTGCACAGGAATTTAAACAGATGTTCATCCATAGGCATTTTTTGTTGTTGATCTGGCCTTAATGGTAGGATAATAAAAAATTCAACGTTAAGGAATAACAATATATTTAATGGTTTTCTGTTGTTATCTGGAAAAATTAAGACACTATCAGACCTCATGCAGTGCATTAAAGAACAATCAGATTGTCACAATATATACTGCCAAAGAAGTCATGCTTACAAAAGAACCAATAGTGACAGCAGGACAAAACAATTAAGTAGATTGGTGGACTTAGTTCAGTTCACTACTGCAGTGTTTGCAAAATCTGTGAGGTCCGGATTCCACTTCTTTTTGGACATGGTGTTAGGGAAACAGGAGAGTGTGAAGGACCCATCAGACACGGAATTACTATTCCTATCAGTGCCTTTCTACTTGTGTGTCTCCCATGCCTGTGGCACAGCCACCTCCCCTGCCCCTGACCGACACCAAGAGGAAGCAGATGCTGCCCCAGGGAGGTCACCTGGCACTTGAGGAAGTGGCTGGATAAGTCAGGAAGATGGAGGAAGGACAGGTGTGGATCTTGCAGTCTTGAGTCTTGCCATAGCTGCTGGCAGGCAAAGGGAGGCTGATAGGAAGGGCTCAGGGAGAAGAACAGCACCCTCAGTGTGGAAAGATACAAAGTCGAATGTGACTCATGCCTTAATCTGCTAGGAGAGCCCTAAAGAAAAACATGGCACTAGCAGGGCTGACTACTGTCTGATTTTAAGTTATAACTGTTCAAAACACAGCACTTGGCTATTTGCACCTTTTTCTGTTTTGCCACCAATATCAAACACAAATTTCACGGCAG
Organism: Tinamus guttatus; assembly: GCF_059628265.1. Lineage (NCBI taxonomy): Eukaryota > Metazoa > Chordata > Aves > Tinamiformes > Tinamidae > Tinamus > Tinamus guttatus. The sequence goes on from NW_028288680.1 coordinate 183,429, forward strand.
CAATATGTCCAAGTGGTGGGGTCAAGAGAAGCTGCTGTCTGAGGCACTTGCCTCCAACTCGCGGAAGTCTGGCGCAAATTGCTAATCTCATGGGAATCGTTGAGAAATCACTCAACTGTGTGGCAGCAACTGCTCCCTTCTAGTGTGCAGCACTAGATTACACCAGTCCCTCTCTGCACAACATAACAGACAGTCTGATGCTTTTGCCAAGAGCCTCATGGCTGTATAACTCTTCACACCTTGTATAAGTGCCGAACACCAGCACGGAGCAGGGAAAACAATTACAGAAGATACCAGGCATTTTGGACCGGAGCCTCTTGCAAATGCACAAAAAAATGGCATGACCTGATGCCATATTCATTGACACAGGGAGCCAAATATCATCTCTGCAAGTTGAAGACAACAGAGATAGAAATATTCTTTTCACTGGTGCATTCAGAAAAAAAAAAGAAAGAAAGAAAGAAAAAGGAGAAGGAGTGTTACGCAAAACTGTTGCACTGCATCAAGCACTCAGTTGGGATTTGCATGCAAATCTATTGTATCACAAAGAATGTCACATTCTGGCTTTTTATGAATATGTCAAGTCCAGGTTATTAAATAATTTAAGGTAGCATCTGCAAATGTATCTGGGATTATTTTTAACATTAAATGTGCAGCATGACAAAGCAACTCAATTTAGTTGTTCTGATAGCAAATGCTACAAAGGGATAATATCAGCAACAATTTACATTTACTGATATATGGCATCTTTCATCACTGTGATTCAGGGTGCTTCCCAGCTATTAGAGATAGCTAAAATCTTTGTCAGGTTAAAAAATCTAAACTTAAATATAAGGTTTTACTAACGGCCTTTACTTACATCAGCTTTGGGCTGTTTAAAATGCAGATCCTCATCCCTGTTTTGTGACTTGTACCTTACCTGAAGGGCTTACCATCTATGTCACTGACAAAATTATTCTCTTATGTTCCTACAGGGTCCTATGACTTTTAACTGAGTAGCATCTGAAAAACAGACAAACTTGCTCTTCCTTGCTATCAGCATATGCAAGTGAGTTTTGTATTAGACATATGTGCCTCATTATAATCCCTACAGGAGGGCTTACACTTCACTGAAATGATTCCTCTGATCTCACCCTTCTTTCCTGCCCTCAACCATGCCTGCTAAGCCCTGGGCATATGGCTCCCCAAAATTTTGTATGGTATCTTTTTATGCAAATATGAAACAATTGCATCAATGCATATCCAGATGCATTATCTCCCCTATGCACTCCCTTCTGTAGTGCTCCCAGTTCAATGAGTTCTCCTCATTGTACCCCATCAACTCTACATAGAGTCCACGCATTAATCTGGATGGTTTTGATGCCAGGAAAATGTTTCAGATTTTTTTTTTCTGTTGTAGGATATTTTTCTCAGTCCTTTGAAACAAAAAGCAGCATTTTTCTGATACTTGTATTTAACACCTTTGACACACAGGAGCAAATCTGTCGCACAAGATCACAAGTTGCTTCTGACGCTATATGGAGTGTTTGCCAAAGCTCTCCAGTTCTTCCTGATGACTCAGATCTGTGAAATGGAGCTAATCTGACAAGGCCCAAAGATAGGACATTTAATCTTCTGCCTAATTTAGTCAACCATCAGTTGTGCTTGCCATATTTTCCTCTATCTTGAGGATTTAGCTCTTCAATCAAAGAAAGTGTGATGCAGTTGCATCATAGTTTACACTGTTTATTGCACTCCCACTGATCCATATAGGAATATCTTTAAAATAAACCCAAACATTTACATATATGAATTACTTAAACTTCATAACCCCATCTTTAGACTAATTGTCTATTCTCAAACTGTGCTTTTTAAATATATTCACATTTGATCCTTTAAAAATACTTCTGAGACTTAAACAACTGGTGTCATACTGGCTACTGTGATTTCCTGCTATTCTTTTAGATCCTTTTCAAAAATAAATTATCTCTCTGTCCTTCAGAGACTTGCTAGTTTCTAAATTTTGTTGAAGTTTTCTACTGCCTTTCTCTATTATTTGCCTGCATCCTAGACCTGGTCAGATCCAGGTCTCCTTAAAGGGGCATCATCAGCTTAAAGATCACACTTTATCTACCTAGTTTTCAGCTCCTACTGTAACAAACATCAAAGGCAACTAGAAGCAAAAGAGCCTAGATAAAACTATACTTCCATTTTCTTTACTTTGGGCACTTGAAAGTACTTTTTTCTGCAGTTAGTTTCTGATTTTCCTTATTTTAACTAGTTTCTTTTCTTTTTTTTTTTAATAGGTATAGACAAACACCTACAGAAAAGAAAAAAATCATAGTTTAAATCAAGAATATAAAGATTAAAAGTACCAGGAGATTTTGGGAACAAATGTAGTAGCATAACTTATCTTAGCAGACTAGATTTGAATTTAATGATGTCAGCTCTTCAAGGGAAAAGGTTTAGGTCATAGCAATGTGATCAGCCAAAGAGGCATGGTGTTAAGACTTCCCCAAGATAAATCATCAGCCCCTTGCATGCCCTTTTAGAGGAGGTCACACAGCGCCCATGACTTTTCTCCCCATATGGATTTATGTTCTGGATATACTGATTTGAAAATTACCTGGTTATTAAAGAGTCGGTACAATTCCTCTTCCTTTCTTCTGTTCATTTTCAGCAAAAGTTCTCCTTTGCCTCATTTATCTCCAAACTCTCCACCAGCAGTATCAAGAAATTCACTCCCAGGCCTGCGCAGTTGGGGACGCCTCTTAATGGAGGCCAATACCCACAAAATCATCAGGGTTCCCCACTTGCTCCCAGCACAAGCAGGGTGACAGAGCTCTCTTTCACTGGGCTGGTCTTGCCATCTCAGGCACCAGGTCGTCCCACTGTGCAGACATGACATTTCCAGCTGGGAGCATACTCTTCACATGGTCCTCCAGGCATATCCCAGCAGAGAACGTCCTGCAAGTTCTAGGAAGGGGAAAAAAATTAACTGTGAAAAATGCAAGGACATTCATAGCAATACTTTCTGCCATAAACTGGGAATACTCCAACACAAAGGAGTACAAATATCTGGATTAAGGAATTTACAGCAAACTGACAATACAACGTCAATATTTCCTGGCCATAAGAAAAGACAGGGATTTGTGCTCTTACCTGTGATAATCAAGATAGTTTACGCAGAGACAGAAAGTACTGGCATCATTGTACAAAATACAAGTAGGTGCTCACTGTGTTTCATTTCTGGTTGCTTGTGGTTGCCAAAGAAATTCTAAAAGATGATGATGTCCGGAGACATCGAACATAGCATTGTGTATCAAAGGCAGTCTACCCCACAGAATGTAGACCTCAGTACCAAAGCACATTTTCAATGATATATTTGTTAAAATTGCATTTCAATCACTTGATACATTTCCAGGGATTTGGTATTTACCACTGAATAATCAAAATTTATATCATTTGGGTTTGTATTGATTTAGAACCAGAGACTTTGCTTTAACAGGGACCTGTTCCAGGAATTGAATTTAAATATATCACTTACTTAACCTCAAAATTTAAAACCAACTTCATCTGCAGAAATTGTTCTACTGTTTGGGGGTTTTTGGTTTTTGGGTTTTTTTTTGAGGAGATGGTTTGGAACTTCAGGTGACATTCTCAAATATATATATTTTTTGCCTTCCAGACAAAATAAGCAAGTTGAAAAGCAAAACTGAAGATATTTGACCTTCTTTACAATAAAATCTGTCTATGAACATAGAGTGTTCCTACACTCAAGTGACAGGGGAGAAAGTCAAGAAGAATTATCAGTGTTGTTACTTTCAGTACATCTTGCAGCCATTCAGGGCAAGAAAAGTGCAGGAACATGGTTTCCAATTGTTTGGTGCAGAATAGATCGAGTAGTTCTGCCAACCTTGTATTCATTTTAGTCAGTAAGTATAGTGACTGTGGGAACTATTGTATTTCTTCAAACACATACTGAAAACCTTAGATCTTAGATCCTTCAAACTAAACAAGATGACTAGCTGTGGAAGAAAGAATTCTTTCAGGGCTTGGTTTTCTGTGTGGTCATTGCTAGAGTCAGATAAAGAAAACCTGAAATTCCAGGTTTTTTTTTTTTTTTGAATAAATGAAGGCATCAGATGGTTTGTTAGAGGTAGAAAACAGCAGTCAAATAACATTTTTTTTAAAATGTGTCTCCTCACACAGTATTGAGCTACTTTTTCAGTTAATATTTGCCTTTTACAAAGTCGTACAACACTACAATAAAAGAATCATGATTATACTGTTTTGATTTAAGTCTTCATGTGTGAATATCCTCAATATGTATACAACATGTGTCACAAAAATCAGCCTTCCATGCAAATTAAAAAAGGGCCAAGTATGAAACTTGAATGGACTTTGCTCAAAAATACAAGCCACAGCAACAATTAAGTTTGAGGCAATCACAGAAAAACAAAAACTCACCAAAGTAGTTTCTTTAGAAATGTTAAGAGCAGATAAATAATGATCACTAGAAAAAAAAATTGAATTTCACTCCTTCCCCATAACAACCACAACAACAACTGATGTTCTTAACTCACTCAGATACTTCTGAAAAATAATAATAGAAGAGAAATACTATGTTGTCCTTTTCCTGACCTCTTACAACTAAATGAAATAGCTCAGATTTTGAATATTCATATTCAATAAATGGAATAAAAACAGCGTGTTTGTGGCACACTGTCTAATAATAGATGCATTTGAGTAAATCACGTCGTTTGAGAGGAAAAAGAGGCTAAATTTAACAAATTATTCACCAGAGATTACTCACATTTCTCTGATGAGAGCAGGAAAATGTGACAGCATGAACAAAGTTTATAAGCTCATTGGTGTCAGCTGAGCATCGTTTTATGTCAAAAAGAATGAACGGTAAAAGCCACAAAGCAGAATATTAAAATAAATACCTTCGAGGGAAAAGACAGCAAAGACTACAACAAAAGGAAAAGACAGCATAGATATAGCCTCTTCCAGAAGCACAGCAAAGAATTCATCACTTTGTATTTCTTAATAAGAGAAACACCGCAAAGGATCAGAAATGTTGGTAACAGCAGTAAGTAGCTCTTGTGCTTTCACAGATCCCAGTGTCTTAAGGAAGGAGGTGACAAATGAGTCAACCTTGTGCCCAGCTCTGGTGCCATATCTTGCCTTTGGCACCTACCCTTTTTTCACAGGATACTGAGCAACTCCAAAGAGCCCACATTGTTGTCTAGCCAAAGAGGCAAACTGGCATTTCTCAAACAGTGCTTCTTCTCTGCAAGGAAGTGGAGTGGATTTCTGATTCCTTGTAAATCAAGGGCTTCAGTGTCCACAGGCAATGAATCCTGTTGCTGTGACCAGTGGCAGAAGCTTCAGCATGAAGTCCTTTGTTTTTCTACCCCTTCAAACCCTTATTGATTTTTCAGATGGGGAGTGTCAAATATTTAAAATTCCCTTAATTCTCTCCTGGGAAAGTTGCTTTTAATGTCCAAGTAAAGATTTATTTTCATTTCAGAAAGTGGATAACTTGATTTTCTCCCCAAAATGGTAATTTTTCAGACCAAGCCCCTGGTGTTGTACAGTGAGCCTTTCCAGGTGTCATTTTTTTTTTTAACTTGTGGCAAGAGCTAAGAAGTATGGGTTGGTTCTTCATGAGTTCATTGATTTCCATGAATCTGCCTTTATGGCCTGTCAAAACTCAACCACTCCCTTTCTGAGTGAAGAAAGAAGAGCAGTGAGGAGAAGATTGAGAGAATACAAAGTTCGTGCTATGCAGCAGATTGAGCAGTTTTAACATTTGCATGAAGGAGTATTGTCGTTGTCATCCTGTTGCAATCTAACATGACAAGCCTAAAAGAGAGTGTTATTATACGCTTGCTCAGAAGAAAAAGCAGAGGTGTCACATACGGAACAGAAAACAGAAATCACAGTATGCTCTGGCCAGGTTATTCAGGCCTTTGCAGAAGGAGCCCAACAGCAACACTCAGAGGCTTCAATGGTGCTGTTAAGTTTACTGTATTTCATCTTGGGAACAAGAAGAAACAAAAAATGACAAGTATACATTCTCTAAAATGGAACCACCAGGACATTTCGATATGTAATAAAACTTGTCTAGAAGATGGGGAAAAATGTAGATTGAAAAATTGTGAGCAGTGCCAATATAACTAGGAAGAGTCTTCAGGTCTAAGTATATCTATAATTTTTCTTTCTTATCCCTTTCTCCCTCCACCAGTTTTATTTTGGACTGAAGTTTTTAATGCTTGTTTTCAGCCTGTAATTGAATCAGAAATTCTCTCAGAGAGAAAAAGACATCTAATCAATATATACCTGAGTGTCCCACATGTAGCCATGTCAGTAAAGCCATTTTTTCCTGCAACCATGAACATCCTTGCCAGCTGTTTTTCTGAAATCGTCCAAGGATCTACTGTTACAATTTATTGTTTACTCTTCATTAATTTTTGAAACTTCATATTGTTAAAAAAATTCAAAGAGGTTTCTTAGACATTCAAAATCATTACATACAACCTCAGATGTCTTGTTCCAGCTGGCACTAAGTGCTTTAATGATGGCCAGAACCTGTCTGATGGATAGGCCTTATGACCTTAGATCTTGCTGAATTTGCAGATGTTTATTTAATTACTTGTCCCAACATAACAGACCTTTATTTCTTCTACTATTTAATATCTAACTATGCACTTAAGTCTTTGGAAGAGATAAGGGAGTAAAGGGGAAAATGGCCTGAATTAAAAAATTAACTTGATTTTTTTTTTGTGGCTCAAGCCAATGAAAGAGAAACAGATAAACTTAAAAATAAGAAGCAAAAGGCATATTTGTGCTTCTTGCTCTTTGCACAACATAAATAATGACAAGGAACCTGCTGAGCAGAGAGCTATCCGAACACCCAGGCTTATGAAGCATGAACCAAAGCAAGACCTCTATACAACATAAGCATCCTTCTGTGTAGGTAAATATTATAGCCTGCAGGTAACCTAAATTCCCTGTCTAGTAGTGATCCAGTGTTTCAGAGATCCAGGAGGCACCCAAGGTTCCCAAAGGCCCCACAGCAGACTGGAGAGAGTACTGGCCTACAGGTAGTGTTGTTGTTAGCAGAAATGGCCTTGCACTCCCTTCCTTAGTATGAGTTGTCTCACAAAACAAGAAAGGTTTAGGAAAGCCAGCCTAGCTCCAAAGGAATAGGTGACAATGAGATGCCATGAGATGCCCTCCTGTTCTGTGGAGAGCCCACAGCGGATGATTTGGGACAGGGAGCCGGAGAAGTGATGCAAGGCATCAGAAGGGTATCTGCAGATTGATGGAAAGAAAAATGAGGATGTGCCAAGACTCGTAGTTTCTAGAAATTAGGCTTTGTAGCAACAGTAAAACCAGTAAAACCAACCATTGCTGTGTCGCCCATTTCTTTTAGAGCTAGAGTCAAGTGAAGAAGACAGTTCTTGCCTGTAGTCGTGAACAGGTGCCATGAGTTCAAGAGGCACAAGCTGGTGCTCTGACTTCCAGACCAAACTGATTAAGTTGAAAAACCATAAAGACTTACCTTGCTCTGAGGCTGCACTGATTGTAGTGGCTAAAGGTCACCCCAGAAGATTTGTGAAGCTACCTAACAAATGTTTGCAAATGTCTCTGGATACAAATCTCCATGATGGGTGTACACACTCCCAATTCAGCCAATCTTGCTAACACAAGATTACAAAATCTGAATGGAAGTGTTGTTGTGCCACAATTATTTGGCAAGGGTAGAGAGAATGCTTGGCATTTTGCCATTTGTATATCTGTGAGGAATTTTTGTGTGACACTTGTTGTGACACCGGATGCACCAGCAACAACAGGAATCCTAACACTCACATTGAAATACAGTGGTAACCAGGTTCATGATACTACAGAAACACATAAAATAGTCAGATCTAGAAAAATCTTGAAAAGCATTGCCTCAAAATCAGGTTGCTAAGTTAGATCAGCTTTAGCTATGTGTGAATTGTCCCATAATCTTATTCGGCTCCATTTTCCTCTAATTAAAATGAAGGGTTTGCACAGTTCTTCCCAAACAGTCCTTTTTTCCAGATTGAGTGTCTGACTCAGCATGGGGCAAAGTAGCAGAGAGGAAAGGGCAGGTTTACCTATTGTTCCATTCCCACTGTTTTCCAGGCAGAGAAGATGGAGAATAAGTTGCTCTGTGAGTGTGATATGAATAGATTATGCTACAAATATTAATCCAGTAACCTAATTCTCCTACAAATATGCCACCATCCATTCTCTGGACTGCTCCTGCAGTGATGCAACCTCTTCTCAATATGAATGCATAGCATATTTTCATTCTGGTCTTCTTCACTCTGCTTATTCTACAGGTCACACCTCGATCTAAATCCTGATGTGCACATGGATACCCTGCAAGAAAAACTTGATGAGGATCCTCCTGCCTTCTCCCCTGACTTCTGAGCACAACCAGGAATAGAGAGATTCCTTCTCAGCAGTGAAACACTATTATTAGTAGACCACACTCAAATAATATATAACAAAGATTATAAAGAAATTAGTCAGTGAAGCCCACTGTGTTCATACCTTCTGCAGCCAATGCTGCAATCAGCTGCAGGTCACACAAAGCTCGGGCTGCTCTTTTGGAGCAGCAGGACGATGCACTGTGAAGCTCCTTCCCTGCGGATTCTTAGATTTGCTCCATCCCATATTGGCAGTTCTCTCCCCACTAGAAAAGGAGATTTTGCCTTAATCTGTTTTCAGGTCAATGGAAATATCTGCAGTCTATTGACATAGGTGATTTTTTTCATCACAAAAATATTTGCTGTTATGGGTGGGTGAAACGACTTGGATAAATCAGGAATGAATGTGTTGATACATCAGAAGCTGGATTCACAAAGTCTTTATTGAAAAGGTTAGGTTAAATTTTTATATTTGCCATTCATTTTAAAAATACATTCACTGACAAATTTTGGCAAAAATATCAAAGACAAAGGATGAAGACATAAAGGACACCATATCTATAATAATCTAAGTTATTACAGGCTGAAAAACTCACTAAGTTTGAAAGCCCTTTTTTGAGTCTAAAACAGAGTCCTGGTTAATTTAGATTGTAACAGAGAAGTATCTTAAGTTTTGAGTGCTTATCTGAATCTTCAAATCCTTTGAGATTTTCTTATGGTAAATTATGATAATACTTTGAAGTAATATACCTACTGTATGTGTGGTAGCATTGCTTCCCATGGTAAAATAGATTTTTTGTTCTTTACAGTCCTCCAAACATCTCTTACAGTGGGTTTAAATTCCTGGGAGAACAGGCCTTTAGTTGTTATGCATCTACTATGAGCTTTGAAACATATTCCCACAAGCCACCAGGGACATGATATCCCTTATGGATTTAAGATTTGCACTGGCTTGTATCTTGACTTCAATGTTTTATTTTTATCTCCTGTGAACATAACAGCTTTGCAAGTTCATGGATTCTATGTACTGTAGTCTATCAACACATCTGTCTTCCAGATACACCTGTCTGTACTTACACACCTGATCATACAACTATTCAACATTTTATGTATAAAATGAATTCTAAGCTGCAACAAACAATGTTAGTTTGGCCCTTTCAGTAAGTATTTTTAGACTGAGTCATTTCATTTCGTATTCTCTGATTTTGGAGGATAGGCAATAGCATTTGTGTTATTTTTAGCTACTATTAGAGTTGGCTAGAGGTCAACAATTCTATTGCATGACAATTTGGGGATTTCCACTTTTTTCTCTTTCTTTCTTTTGCACTGGAAAAAATCCTTTGAAGGTTGTCATGAAGCTACATTGTGTTAAATAACCATTTTTAGAAATTATTTACACACTCTTTATATCTTTCTCTCTAGAAAGTCCATCTTGAATTTCTAAAATCATATTGCTGTAATTTCAGTCCAAATCTGTGACATTTTGCTGGAATTTTGGTGTTGGCTGTAAGTCACAATTTTAGTAAAACATTTATTCTTAGCCTGAGGAAACCTGATTTCCTAACTAGAGACATTTTCCTGAACTGAAGCCAAATTAACTCAATCGTTTACCGAAGACAGAGGTTGAATTTCATACAGTTCCCAGCACTTAACATATAAACATCTTGTTTTTTTCTCCCAAGAAGGATTGGTTTTCTCAATATAATTGAGGTTTATTGGATAGCAGTTGTTACCACAGATGGCACTGCTTATAATTATAAGAGCATTATTTTCTCTGTTCATTTTCGTCTTAGTGTGAGTCAATATATGTTGTTCAGGACACCATAAGGAACACTGGTAGTCCTTTTGTTCTTAGCTCACAAAGGTGTATTTTCAACAAATACATAATCATTTTCCAAAACTGGTTGTTACCAGGCTTACAAGGAACTAAGATGCATCTCTAGGACAGCATTGCTCTGTAGTTTCGTGGCACAGCAACTGCAGTTTAAAAGAGAATTCTGGACAACATATACCCTTCTGGAACTTTCCTTGCTAGAGTTTTATGAGAACAAAGGAACTTGGACAAAGGACTTCTTATGTTAAAAATAAAATCATCATAAATCTCATGTTCAGCAAATGGGTAGGACACTACAAATTTTCCCCAGATCAACTCTGTTCCTTTGACAAAAATGTGGTGCAGTTAATGCCCAATGGAGAGAAACTGTGGATAAGTCACACTGCATCCTTCCTGTTTATGATATTCAGTCCTTGTGGGCTGAAATGTTTTACCCTGCACATCATTGCAGTCCTTTTAAATAGGGTAATATGTAAATGTTCCTGGCAGGATTGTGCATTTTAATCTCCATGACAAAAGGATTTTTTCCCCTTTAACTTAAAATACAGAACTAAAGCATTGTATTTACTGACAGTCTGAAGTTCGTAATCTTTTCCTTAAGGTAACAGAACTATATACTTCCAAATGAGCATATCTCTTTTTAAGTTATGGCAAAGTGCAATTACGGTTTAAAGGGAATATTTATGTACATTAGTTAACAACATCATTGCAACTTAGTGCTCACACATCAACACTTAATTAGTGTAAGCATAAGTGACATAATTGCTACAAGGCATGCATTACCCGTAATGTGAGGTAATTTCATGCACTATGCACATTCTAAATATCTACTCCATATTTTGCCAGGCTGGATTTTTAAATCAATAGGAGATGTTTACATATGAAAACACCTTAGCTTATTTCCCATTTCACTTAAATGCAGCTTGTTGTCCAGTAAGAGCAAAAGCCTTTTTCCCCGCCCCCGAAATTCTTACGGCTCTTCGCTATTCAAACATGCAAGTTCAAAATGTTTTAATTTCAAAACAACACAACTGGCTACATTAGCAATATGGTAAGTGCTCTTTTAAATAAACATGTCTTTTTCTACAGAACTGCCAGCCTTAATAAATTGATGTTTTTCTTCTATAATCTTAACCATGCTTTTGTCCATTCTTCCTCTTAGAATTAAATGCCCTTGTTGGCTGATCAGCAAAGCCTTGGGCATCTTCAAAATTAAATATGTACCAAAGAAACACAGCTGTTGTCCTTACTATAATGAAACAATGACCTAATAAGCAGACAGGGCATCTAGAACTACATTATAGATATTCAAGTATGTAGGTTCATATGTACCTATGAAAGTGCATCCAGTTTCTCCTGGCTTTATTTTCTTTTCTGTTTTGGAGGAGGATGGTTTCTTGGATTTTATTTTCTTTTGTGAAGCAAGTGCCTCTAGTACATTTTATCAAATGTTGAATATATTTTTACACTACCATTTCTGAAGAAAAGAGGAAACAAATTTTTTAACCGAAAGAGAGGAAACAGAGATTGTACGTGCCTTCCTTTGGGATAATTCACAGAAGTTACATATGATCAAATGGAGACAATAAAGAATCAAGCAGTTTTATAAAGTTTTAATATTCCCTTGTCATGTTACATAAAGGACTAGAAATCGTCAATGAGATGGCTGCTTCCTGCCTAAAACCTAATATCACATGCAGCAATTAGTGCTTAATAGTCCTGTTGAAGGGATAATCTAAACTTAACATCATCCTTCTTTCTTGTTACCTGCAACTTATTATAGAAAAAAAAAATCTGTGGTTTAAATATCTGTAAAGACATTAGGACCAAATATTCTTCTGTACATTCCCGAGGTGAGGGAGGCATAGTCAATGCAGATGACAGAATTATATATGTAATCGTTTCACTGGAACTCCTCCTTAGTCAGTTAAATCGTTTTTAAAGTTGGAAGAAATTTTACCAAGAAAATATTTTCCTACTAGAAAGTGTTCTGTTTTTATCATTTAAAATTATCTGTATGAATACATCAATTTCAAAAGTTACTTGGAAAAAAATGTTGATTAGATTGAAAAGGTGGTATGTTTTGCTTTTTTCTGATAGAAATTACTCTTTTTTTTGCAAAAAGACTTTCATTAAAAATTTTAATTTTATGTTGTTATAAGTGGATTAAACTTTCTAAAGGAAAAACTGAAATGAACTCCTTTCTCAGAAATATTCATTGTGGAGAGTAATTAAAAATAGTATTCTCATTGCAGTCTGAAAGTAAAGAAATAATTAAATCACAAGAAAAATATTCCATTACCTGGACAAGTCTACCAGTGATGCAATCCTACTAAAATAATTACTACAGATGCTTATGGAATCATACCCTTCAATTAGTTATTCTGTTGTGTACCTAAGTTTAGCTTCTTAAGGCCATGACTAATCAGGATAGGTTAACACAAACACCCAGTGCTATACCAAATTATTGGTTGTACAATGGCATTAATAACATTTTTACATCTACTGGAAATCTCTCTCTTAGCATAGCCTAAATCAGGTCAATTTGTTTTACTGATGTATCACATTTGTGACTCATATTCATCTATGACAAAATACATCCAAATTCTTATCCTTCTATGTTGGTTCCAATGCTGAACTCTTCATTTGATAGTTTATTTTAATTTCAAAAATACCTTATGATTTATTTGAATCTGAAAAATAGCTTTATACAAATAAAAGCCATGAGGTATGTTAACGATGAGACATTAGCTTAGAATATGCATTAGTTTTTGCCAGAAAGCTTATATATGCTCTTATACAAATATAAATATGTATAACCACATATTAATGTATATATTTTAGTGTATAAAGCTACTTTTATAGTTTATCATTACTGTTTAATATTATTTATGTAATTAAATGCATCTTTCATGCAGATCCGCTCTCTAACCTACAGAGCATTTCTGCAAACTCCTGCTTGACAAGATAATATATTGCTGTCACCCCACTGAATATTAGTATAATTCTGATTTTAGTCTACTAAAATGACAAGTGTAGCTACTTTATAGCTGCTTTGGACCATAAAACATTTTGAAAGTTATTTTGCCATTGAATCAGCACTGGAGCATATATGCATGAAGATTTGGCATTTAATATGTGAGGTGGTTTTGCCCCTTTTCTGTTGTGGGAAATTTGGTTATAAATTTTTCATGACATAGTTCTTTTGTCTGTCAGCACCTTTTACTTGGGGAAAAATCTGCTTGACAGCCACTTTGAGTCTGCTTCTCCAGAGCTTTTACTCATCACAGAAAAAAAAAAAGAAAGTTTAAAAATATATAAAAAAAAAAAGGAAAAAGAAAGGCAAGAAGAAAAATAGACAATAAAAGGAATTTAAGAAAATCCTTCTTTTTAATGTCCTAGATATATAATAATTGTCATCAATAAGGTGAGGAAAGGTTTATGACCCAGGAAGAGATTAGAAGAATGTAGTTTTAGTTACAGGCCAGAGTCTATAGAACTGCCCTGGTTCTACACTGTAGCAAAGCACAAAAGACTTTTCTTCCTAAGACAAAAAATCAAACTGACAAATAAGAGGTATTAGATTGAGGCCCACCTCATCAGAGAGTGATCCCTGTGCTTAATTTTATGACCTACAGTGAATTCTATTCATTAAACGGAGCTGATCATAAATGTAAGCATGTGCAAAAGTAGTCACAGGTCACAACAGGGCCTAGGCTACAGGATTAACTGAGATATATGTTGCTACTCTCATTGTAAAGAAAATGAAGGTATCAGAAGCTTATCTCTGTATATCTGCAATAGATCTGATGTATAACTAATGCAATCATGCAAAGGGAGAGAGAAGTAGATAGTTAAGTATTCTGTGTGAAAGAGAAGTACATAGCTACAGCGAAATATATACCTATCTAAATAGAGATATAGATGGATAGATAGATAGATAGATAGATACATACATACATACATACATAGAGGTATACATATAGAAGTTTGTCAGCTATAGCAGTCTTTACCTACCAATAGCTTTCCTTAGAAAACATTTCTACAAAACTCATCTTTTGTTAACAGATCAAGGGAGGACCAAGGCAAATCAAGGGCAGCTTAAGTGCAGGAATTTTGCCATAACTTACATGTACAGATGTTGTGTTCTATCTATACGAGGCAGGCTCATGAGAAAAAAAAAATTACTCTTTCACAGGTAGCCCATAACTACTTCTTTTGTCTAATCTAAGGTGGATCATTATTGACTGTCATCTCTCAACAATGTGCCTGCCTGTCCCTCCTCAGAAGAGCATCCTTCTGTCCTTTTGAGGAAATCAGGGCAAGAAAAACATGACAGCCTGCGTACAGATCCATGCCGCGCGGGAGGCTGCTGTCTTTCCTCCAGAGCAGTGCCATCAGCAGCCTTGTCATTTTTCTCAACCCAAAAAATCCCGGTTTCAGAGTTAGTCTCGGGAGAAGTTAGTTAGCTTTTTTTTCTTTTCTCTCTTTTTTTTCTCTTTTTTTTTTCTTTTTTCTCACTCTAATAACTCACATAAAACAAGACACCAATGTAAAATAACACAAAACCAAGCCAAATCCATCAAGGTCTCTTCTGGCAACACCTGCTGACGACAAAGTCTCCAGTTCAGTAACTGCATAGTTGACGGCCCATATTCGATTTTCTCTTTACATCATCACCAGCTTTTTAGAATCCCAGAAGGACTGAATAACAATCCATAAATCACTACAAAACCGTGGAAGCCTGCATAGCCAATGTCTAAAGACTAAAGAAGATGGGAAAATATATTATTGTAGTTGGTGAGTTATGCTTTTGTGTCTTCCACCTCAAAATTCAGCCCTTAACATTAGTGTGTGAAGTTAGATGTGCTAAGTAATGACTATTTTGCTGTGAGTCTCTAGTTTGTTTTCACTTTTTGTGAGTCGCTCTGTGATCAACCATATTGCTCCTAGATCTTTCAGTTTCCAAATATAGTAGCTTTCTATTTAATCTTTTTTTTAAAAAAAAAAAGCATATTGTATTTTGCTTAAAGTTCATTTCATAGTTACTGTTGGTTTCAACATAGTGATTGCAATTGTGTACAAATTGGCCAGTTCTGGTCAGATTATATCACTGATTGATTTATGGTACTATAGCATTGTAAAATATTTGGCAAGCAAAAGCTTTTATGTGCATAAAGAGCTTCAGGGAAAATTCTGATACTTCAGCTTTGCCCTGTGCCCTCAGTGCAAAAAGCATAACCAGAGAAAGCAATCAAATCAGAGAACAACTCAGGACGTATGAGCAACTGAGAAGACCAACCAAACTGTAGTTAGCCAAGTATAGTTAGCCAAGAATATTTGCGAGGCTTCTGTAGTCTACTATAGTGGCTCACACGGATGCTAGTCACATTTGGATTTCAAAAAATACTTTTTTCAGGCTAAGACCTTGTTTATATGTCACTACCTATGTGAAAATGCAACTTGGCGATGAGCCTGGATCTGCAGCTCTACAGAAAGTTCTGCTATTTTTAGAGGGAGGCTGTTTCTGAATAAATAAATAAATAAAATTCCAAATTTCTTCTCAAATTCTGAAAAATTATTGCTTTGGGTGGATAATGATATTATTTGAAAAAATGTATTTTGCTCTGCCTTTAAAGGATTTATTTAAAATACCTAAAGTAAAAACTCAAAATATTCCACCATGCAATTAGACTTACTATTTGATTACAGCTATAATTTTCTTAAAAATATCCCTTGATTCATTGTAGAAACACCTTTTTGGCTCTTAGAAATAGGAAATGGCTACAGTCCCACTTCACACCGTTACCTTTAGTGGGAAGAATGGCGAAGTTAGCTGCTTGCAGGTTCTGCATTTTGCAGTCTAGATGTTTTCTAGCATAAATATTGATCTTTATCAGGTTTTTATTATTATCAAAGATAAGTGAGGTTGTGTTATAGGACCTGCTGGGCCCAGATCAGGAAATTACATCTTTAGTACAAGCACATTTCAATAGCAACATTGACATTACCATAAGTGAAATACATATAGAAGCAAGAACACAACAAAATGTTCTTTTTACCTGAACCAGGAAACCTCGGCATTTTGATCACACACACACAAAGTCAAAGAAATCAATTATCTCCAATTATAGCAAATATTTTGTCTTGTCATGAAGTATAGTCCTATTAAATGTTAGAGTAATTCTAGCCCTTAGTCCGTCACAGCCTTACTTACTAAACTCCTCAGCTAAA
The DNA here is from genome assembly GCF_059628265.1 of Tinamus guttatus. NCBI lineage: Eukaryota > Metazoa > Chordata > Aves > Tinamiformes > Tinamidae > Tinamus > Tinamus guttatus. The sequence continues at coordinate 199,947 of NW_028288680.1, forward strand.
GTTACCTCAGCTAAAGTTACACCAGAATTAATTTATTTACAGAACCAGAGGAATTACAGCCAGCAATAAGCAGCAGCTTGCATCCCTACAACCCCTGCAACGAGGCACAACCACCCAGTGAAATCAACTTCTCTGCAAATAAGGCAGAACAATTATTTCTGCAGAAGAGGTGCAGGTTTTTCAGGAGGGCCGCTATTCCCCCTGCCCAGGGCCAGCCCGCGGGGGCGCTGCACGAGGGTCCTCCTGCACCCACGGCAGCCCTCCCTCCACGGGGGCCCTTTACCAACCCGGCACCCTGGGTTGTGTTGGCCCCAGGCAGGGTAATGCGGTAACAATGCTTCTCCAATGCAAGGACCTGCTCAGTTCCACAAGATTTCCCCTTCCCTGAAACCAAGCAGTTTTCTTTTCTTTTCTAGTTAGCTCAACAGCCAACTATTGAGCCCTAAGAAGCCTTGCTGTTTTCATCTATTTCCCTTTTTCATCTACGGACTGTGATATTTTTCAATCTGTAAATAGTGCATATTTTAGTCTATAGCATCCGTCTGAAAGGCAGGTAGACCAGTCTAATATGGAAGCTGTTCGGAAAAGAAAAAAACATTCATGCAGAAAAAAATAAATAAATAAAATGAAACAGAGGTCTGAGAAAAGAAAATAGATGCCTGAATTGTTTTTGCCTTTTCCTTGAGTCCTCACTAATAAAAAGCAATTTTCCTCCACTCAGCATAATGAAAGACCCTGCTGTTATCACATGGAAAAAAAAAGGAAAAAGTAATTTAAGTACAAAAGTCTAATAAGAAAAGAAAGTTTGTTCTCTTTTGCAGTTCAGGATTTATTTAATTATTGTAGGGCTATAATAATAGCAAAACAAGTGCATATAATTCAGCAGTTATAGCACATACAAAACCAAAGCCAATTTTGCTTGTCTGAAAATCCTCTTACCTTTCATTTTTGGGAGAATGCATTCCAAAAAGAAAAGAAAAAAACTATTAGCAGCACCATTCATTTTCAGGCACTTGAGAGATTTTTGCAGTCTAAGCTCACCTTTTGTTTTTTAAAAGGAAATGCTAAGCACAAATAGCTTTACCCTGTATTTGAAAATCAGGCTGTGTCTTTAAATTAGAAAACAGTCTGCCTACCATATATGGGGTGAGGGGTTCTATGAGTAGCTCAGCACCCATAGAGCTTTCTTAGTGAGAAACCTGGAAGGAAGACAACCTAGGGAAGACTTGTTAGTGAACCGAGTTCTCTGGAGTACAAGTAATTTTTTCTTTTTCAGATTCCCTGGTGCTCTGACATGTTTATGTTCCATAATTTTTGTCAGAAGGCATCAAATAAATCATTAGAGACTTGCTTTTCTGGTCAAGCTGTCATTTTTGTTTGGTTGGTTGGTCGGTTGTTTTTTAATTAAACACACACATTTAGTTCTGGCTACAAAGTTTTCCCTCCTCAGGACACAAGCATACACACACACACGACAGCATCTTGCTTACTAGACAGAGATAAATTCCTCACCAGTGTGATCATCAGACACTAAGCCAAACTCATCTTCTTTTCCTTCCCTTTTTTTTTTCCCCCCACTCTGTTATTCATAGAGACCACAGGTGAACCGGGAGAAAATTATTACAGTGTGATGACTGCTGAAATGATAGAAGGTAAAAAAGATGGATTATCACGGCACTGACATGATTTGTATGGATTTCCAAAATTAAGCCTTTCACTTAAAGTGACCGTCTTCTTTGCACCCACGATATTGCAGCTGCCCTAGTAATAACCTTCATCTGCACTTGTGAGCCAAGTGAGCAGAGCACGTTTCCCATTACCTGTCAAGCGAGTATGTAGAGTTCTCCTGGCCCTGCAGTAATAGCAGGGCTGCTAGTGAACAGAGTAATAAACACCTACTGAGAGGGATGTAGCGTGAAAAGATCTCATCACCTGCCATTAGCACGCTGATGAATAATGCAGCATTTTCGGTGGCAGATGTCAGGGGTGGGAGGAAGAATCACTTCTGTAAATGCTCTGGTGAGCACTTCAGCACAAAGTGAGAGGTGATAGCAACAGATGCATGTGACAAAATTACACTCGCTATTGTATTTTAAAAGAAATGGGAACATTTACTTCACAAATAGCTGGCAGGCTTTTTTCTGTCTCCCTGCCTCTCTCTCCCTCTTTTCCTCAACCACCAAAGGATGCTGTGAACTAGCAAACTAATTCACATACTGCTAGGCATTTACAGCTCCTAACTTAACCACTGTGTAAGGGCCAGCGAGGCCTATCTGTCCAGCCACTTGAATGTCTTTTCCTGCACACCCAAACTGGTAAATTGACTGAAGAGGTAAGACCAAAAAAATAGGGAGTCCTATCTCTATTTAAAATCCTTCCTGTACATTTTATTTCTATCTCTCTAATAATCCACAAGCCTCTGTTAAGTGAGGGGACAGTTCCTGGATTTCATGCAGTCACTGCACTTAAAGCCGCAGAGGTGCTGGCAACAATAAAAAAAAAAAAAGCCTCCATAATATTGAAGTTATCAAGAAACCTTCTATTACTGCCACTGTTTTGGTCATTCCTTTTGCTCCTGCAAATGAGGCAAAGCTGTGATATTACTGTAACTGGTCTGGTCCCTGACTGTGATTTTTGACTGTGGCAGTCACTCTTGGCTGACCTACATTAATGCAAGCACTGTTGTTTGTTGATTTTTTTGTTTCATCTGACAGAAGTCACAGAGTTTGACAAAGTCCTTGTTAATGGTGAAATGTGTCCTATAAAACAGGAGGTATAAGGCTTCCAACTTGCAGAAGTGACCTAACTTCTCTATATCTGTAAGCAACAGAAAAACTCCCAGAGAGGTAATACCCCTCTGAATTTTAAACAACCTTAATACCATTGCTCTCATTTCAGAGAGAATTCCTCAACAATAAGTATGGATAAAGCCCAAAATCTGTCATTTTTGACACCTACATACAGTAAAAATTCACAGCCAATAATATTATATGACTGAAACATCATTGTTGGCACATACTGTGATCTTGTCTGGAGAATCACAAATTTGGATAATTTAAAGCAACCAGTTCTAAAGTGAAAAGTTTTTTGTTTTTTGTTTTTCGATTAGGTTTATCTACATACTTCCACTGCCAGTGGAGGCTGAGACAGAGAGCTATTTTGTTCAACTGCTGCCACTGTGCAGAACGATGTTCTAATATCAGAAGTCCTGAATAAGACATGGCTTATTGCCATCAATTAACACATTTAAATGCAGAAAAAGACTCGAGCTCCTGAAGCCCGACACTCTGGAGGCCACGAAGACTGGATTCAAAGTCATGTGCCTGGTCTCTGCGGGACAGTAGGGGAGAGAAAGATGATGACAATAGAGGATGGGAGCCTCCAATAAGATGATGTAGATATCATCCTGTCTCAGAGAGGTTATTTCTGTATTCCATGCATTCCACAGACCACAAAAGATAAAGTTATACCAAGTTTCTTTGTTTCTGCCCTTCGCTAGACCTGCACACTGTTATATTCTTGTAATTGGCTCAGTGTGATAGGTTATGGGCTGATAGCAGATTGGGATTAAGAAGTCCTAATGCAGTTAAAAAAATACCTTCATAAATGAGATGGGTCTGGAAAATATATTTAAGAACAGAGTCTCTCTGCTGATTCTGTTTCGATTGTAGCTGTTATTGCCTGAGTTCCTTCAGTATTGCTGCTTCACGCGTGTGGCAAAGGTGAGTACTCTCCAGTTAGCCAGGGCAATGTCGGAAAAAATAGGTCAATTTAAAGAAGTTCTTTAGCAAGAAATATGTGGTAAAAAATGCCATGGATTCGGGAGATACCTGTCTCATTGCAACAAAATGAAAAAGAGAGATGAATAACTATGTGCCAGAGGAAGGGATATACAAGGGAGATAAGGATGCCATTTCTGCTTGCCTTTAAATGGTAAGAGCTGTTATTAGAAGCTGAGTAGGCAGCATGTATACCCCCAAAAGGCAGAAGAAATACCCTTTAAGAAGATAGGTGAATAATCAACACGTAGCAGGGTAATCAAGAAAAGGCAAATACGCATAATAATTGCATAACCACTCAATGCTTATTAGAAGGGAGTTGCTTTGAACTGTTACTCAAATGCTCAAGAAAGAGCAATGTAGTCAGCAGCAAGTCTGGCACATCAGCAACACAACTCTTTACCTGGCAAATTTCAAAGGATGTGTATAAGTACAGCCCATCTTCTCTGGATGAATAAGATGGAAAAAAAATCACCCCACCCAGCCCATTCCTTTGGGCACTTCTATAAGTCATGTAGCCATGACAAACCAAAGATGTAAATGTACTTTAATTTGTTTTGCTTTTCTGTTTGCAGTATGCCAGATTAACACAGAAACAGAATTGCAAATTATACGGCTGTAAATGTTTTGCATAGAATGGAAAAGTTGCTGAAGCTATAGAGTGCATCTCTTCAAAGTTTCAGCCCTCCTCTGTATTTTTCCTCTGGAGAAAGTCCTTGGATTAACCAGGATTTTGTAGTTCAAAATTAAATCAAAAGAGAAATATAAAATGACTAAATAGAGGTTGCTGGAAAAAAAAGTAGCAATTGCGTAGGGTCTTTTTTTGCATGGGAGATCAGGTTGAAATTCTTTAAAAAAACATGTTCTGTTTTGTAAAGCACACAATTGCCTGGAAAACTGCAGTATTATAATGTTCTTTTTTAACTTGTAACTTCATTGCTTTTTAAGAAGAAAATATGCCTCGTCTACCGTTTTAGCTTTTAATTCTTCACTATTGCACTTCCAGTTTGATATTTTTATCAGCAGGGAAAATTCATGGATGTTGGATAAATATCATTTTAATTCAGAAGTCAATCCTACAAAGGCATTAAAAGCTAAAAAAGTTTTGATAAAAAGCAACATTTGTCTTGTATTTTGTGCCCTGGTATTATTCCCACCGATGGGTAAGGCTAAAAAGGGCCACCTATTACTGTAGAGATGTATCTAAAAAATCTCTCAAGCTGCCTGTAATAATCTCCATTATGTATAATGACCATTTTGATAATAGTCTTTAGAAGAGGTAATGGCCCTGCTGAATGGTTATTACCTGTCTGTTCACGCTGGAAGCAAGATGCAGAAGCCAGAGGGGACAGTGAAATGGTCCTTGTAGTGTAGTGTGAAGGAATAAGAAATATTTAGCAGAATGCAAGAAACAGACAAGCAAGTACCTTTGATTGTAAAACTGTCGGAAGTAGTGCAGTGAGCCATTGCAAATTTCATGAAATAATAAAGATACACGATAATAATTAATAATAATAATGGGGACACTATCACTGTGAAAGCTAATTCAATTTTAAGTGTCACAAAGTCTGTTAGAAAAGAAATCTTGATGTTAAAGATCGTTTGGTATATTATAAAATTTTTCTCTAGTTCTACACGGTGCCATTGAAGCAGGCACTTCAGTCTAGAAAGATTTCAGCACAGAACAAGGGTCAAAAATGTCTAGAACTTCTGTACAACTGCTACAAAAGTGATCATGTGTACAAGAATATGGGACTATATGAACAACAGATGAGACATGTTAGAGTTATAGGGACTCCAACTGGTGTTTGGTACAGAGGAGTCTTCCAAATGAGGCCTAAACACAGGTAATCCATAGTCATGAGAAGACTGTGACCTAGGTAACCTATATTATCTCTATTCCAGCTCTACAAGCTAATTCTTAGATCATATCCATGAAAACAGTTTAAGTTTTTCCATGCAAAGACTGCCTTTGAATGCTACTCACTGTGTGACAAAATCTGCCCCTGATGTCAGTTGTAGACTGTGAGTTTCATCATAAATTAAAAAAAAAAAAAAACATGTAATGATGATAAGAATTCCTGAATTATGGAATAGAGGAGTTATGAATTCTGAAAAAGCAAACTCAGAAGTTAGCACTCCGGAGAAGGGAAGGGAAGGGAAGGGAAGGGAAGGGAAGGGAAGGGAAGGGAAGGGAAGGGAAGGGAAGGGAAGGGAAGGGAAGGGAAGGGAAGGGAAGGGAAGGGAAGGGAAGGGAAGGGAAGGGAAGGGAAGGGAAGGGAAGGGAAGGGAAGGGAAGGGAAGGGAAGGGAAGATAGAAGAGAAGATGGAAGGGAAGGGAAGATAGAAGAGAAGATGGAAGGGAAGATGGAAGGGAAGATGAAAGGGAAGGGAAGGGAAGGGAAGAGAAGGGAAGGGAAGGGAAGGGAAGATAGAAGAGAAGATGGAAGGGAAGATGGAAGGGAAGATGGAAGGGAAGGGAAGGGAAGGGAAGGGAAGGGAAGGGAAGGGAAGGGAAGGGAAGGGAAGGGAAGCTTTCAGCTGGAAGCCTGTGTCAAAGGGTATGTATGAGGAAACAAAAAGAAAAATAAAAACATAAAATGCACACATGGAAGGCTTCTACCTCATAAAGGAGTCCAGAATAAGAAATTCTCATGGATGAGGTGACTCCATATGTCAGGAAAAGAAAAGGGGCTCCCACGTCTTCAACAAACACGTGCTGATCAGTCCGCGCAAATTTAACCGTAGTGAGCCTCCTACCGAATTATACACAGGTCCACATTAAATGACATTAAAAACAAATGACTAGGTAGCACCTGAAAATGCTAAGGCTGAAGAAAACAGGTAACCTCATGCAATTATAACATATAAAGATTACAATATAGCAACTCAGCTGGAAATCATTCAGCCTTTGCACATAATTCGTATCACTAAATGGAAAATAAAATTCCTATTATTAGTAGTATCACCACGCCGAAAAAGTGTTCTCATAACTTCTAAGGAAATATAGAAATAAGAAGAAACAAAGAATGGCCCGAGTAAATACTTAATTGTTGGTATGTTGTCTGGAAACTGCTTTCTACAGAAGTTAGTAGACAGTATTTCTGGGGAAGCTAGAAGACTCTTGATAAAAGACAGGCAATTATTGAAGTCTGGCTTTTATTTCTTGTCTGATTGATGAAGGTTGGGAATTGCTCAGGTTGTTTCTAACCAGAATAGGTAACACATCCCTTACTTAAATAAGACAAACATCAGTTCTGTTTTTCTTAGCTAATAAGCAAATGATGGATTTTATCATCTGTACAGCTTTTCTTTAAATCCCTTAAAGCTTTGCCTTTGTGATAGCCACTGGTAGTGATTTTTACCATATGGTATTTCACGTCAGTTAGACTTACCTCTGTGGATAAATTTTTTGTTTATAGCTCCATCCTCCTTTCTGATACGGCGTTCAAGCTATCTCAGATCTCCCAGTAAGATAAGAAATTCTTGTGGAGAATATGAAGTCCAGACAAATGTCCTTTCAACTTTCATCTTATCTGGAAAGAAAAAATGTTTTGAAACTCATTTGAAAAATATATTAAGTCTATAGAACATACTCATAAACACAAATGAATAAATAAATATCCAAAAATACTTTTAAGTTATACAGGAAAGAATAATAATAAAATACATTTTTTGCCTTTTTCTGTTTAAACTCCTCTTTTGGTGTATTAAAGCAGTTAGTCACTACCTTCACAAGCATTAAAAATGCTGCTTAGAAATTGTATTTATTTATCCAGCAGACTGTAATGGTTATCTTTTGTGATTCTTTCTTTACAATTTTGCTTATAAATAAGGGCAATGCACAGACCAAAAAAACAAGTATTTTCTTATCAAGTAAAGATTAAATTTCATGCTGTTGATTTTTCTTCCTATTTTTTTGTCAGAATGGGTTTCTTTGCAGAAGAAGAAAAAAGATGTTAGAAAAATATTTTCTACATATAGAGTTCATAGTTCTATTTGGCTACAGGCCTCCTTGGTCAGATTATGCTTATCTTCATGATTCAGCTATCCGTAATATTTGGATAATCTTACTTCACTACTTTTCAAACCTAAGGGGCTTTTCAAATCTCCAGTGTAGTCAAGACTACACTATAGCAATGGGGGGTGCATAGCCACCTCCTGCACATCCTGCTTTCATGGTGACCTGAGGGCTCGAGCTTGATGCCCAAATATCTGTTCAGCCTGAAGGTTTCTCTCTCCTCTTTGACTTTACTGGAATTCAGCTATCAGCTTGACAAGGAGAGATGGACACAAGGCATTGGGCAGATGCAAGACCCTGCTCCTAAAGTTTGTCTGGATGCCACTGGTTCATTTCTCTTGCTTGGCTCACTTCATCAAGACCAAGTCACACCATGCATCCTGCAAAAGCAGAATGCACTTGACATTCAGCAATGAGGTGTTTAGGAAATGCTGGACTTCTTTGCCACTCTGTAGTTACCACAGCTGTAAACAACAGATTATTATTGCACAGCAGAGAACCAAATGTTCCAGAAACACATTTGGTTCAAGCACTCCACTGATGAATCACACCAACGTCAATAGAAGGACCTACTCCAAGAGTAGTCACTCCAACCTCCACTCATGCCACTGCTCACTGTTTATTTTACATATTTTCATATTTATGGATTGTTTCTGTTAATCATCTTTGATATATAATCACAAAAAACAAGCGTAAAGTAAATTGGTACCAAAAAGTGCAAATTTTATGTAAAAAATCACAGAATACTTGGGATCTAGAAAACACTAAGAGGAATAAATTGAATTTTGTGGTATATTTCATATGGCTAAAATACCTTATGTTCCTGTGCACGTGTAAAAAAAGTATTGCTGAAATGTAAAGTCTCTAACGTTCGTGCTTATTTAATGAAACAAGACAACATATTTCACCCTCCACAAAATTTAAACATAGCTAAGGAAAAGGAGTTTTTCTTGTAGACATGAAAATTTTCATTTCTAGTGACACTGGAATGAGCAGGTGTGTTCTAAATGAATGCAAAAGCAGTTCAGTTCAGGTGATGCAATTAGTGCTTTTGAATGCAGAACTGATTTGGCAAGGTTCAAATGGACCTCTATTGACTTCTGAGGGAACAGAGAGCATACAACAATCCCCCAAAAATCAGGCTCAAATTAAGTCTTTTAAAGTGATGCTCCTAAGGAAAGTAATCATAGAATCATAGAATCACAGAATGCCTAAGGTTGGAAGGGACCTCCAGAGGTCATCCATTCCAACCCCCCTGCACACGCAGGACCAACCAGAGCACAGGGCACAGGACTGCATCCAAGCAGGCTTTGAAGATGAAGGAGACTCCACAACCTCTCTGGGCAGCCTGTTCCAGGGCTCTGGCACCCTCACTGTCCAGATAATAGGAAAAAATAGCTACTAAATAATAGCACATGGAAAGGATTTTTGAGGCCCAAGTAAAGATACTTAAATAGAACTTGTGCCAAAACTACCAACTTCAGATGACAAAAAAAAAAGATAGTTTGAGAAAATTGTTAGCATAGATTGTTTGATTTTCACACATAGGAGTTAAAAGTTATTATCTGCTTTCTCAGGCTTACAAATACATTCATTTTAGTCCTTGATAAGGCAAAGTGCCTGTGAGACCAGAAAACAAGCATTTAACCTGGAAAAAATACAAAATTCTGATCCTGTGTTTAAAAAATAACTTTTTTTAACTTAGATTATTTGAGCCTTTTAATTCAGCCTCATCAATATAATACACGTATTTGCCTCTTGTCTATATTTTTGTCTTTTTTGGCAGCAACAAACAGCTGTGGTAATGAAATAATTTCTTGTTGGCATGATGCCCAGCAAACTTGGGGAACTGCTGAGATTGGTTCACATTTTTTCCTCACAACAACCATTTGAATACAAAGTTCTGTGATGAAAATTTATTTCTCCTGCCGTTTTATGGCATTTCAGTGGCCAGAAATATCCTACTTGATAGCAATTTGCATCGTTACGGGTCTGCCATAAATGATGCAAATTGCCATAAAATGCTGCAAAAATCCTACACAGCATCTTTATCTCGATTTCTCAGTGATGACCTTTGGGTTTACTTCAGACAATTTGATTCATTCAGTTGCAGAAAATCATCTCCATCTTATCTTTTATTACTGGACAACACATTTAGCTTTTTGGTGAATGTTATATGGGACAAAATAACAGAATTATTTTCCAAGGAAATAAGCAACATCTCAAGAGTAAAGAAAAACACATTGATTGATTCTGCAGTTGTTTACTACCAGCTGAAGAAAACCCCTACAGTTTTTTTCCCCATGGATCCAACATTAACAACCCTCATCCCTATCCATTTTATGAGTACTAGGCACTAGTACTAGTACTTCTTACTGTTAAGAAAATGAATTTTTTCAGTCTTAAGCTTTTTATAGAAGACTGTCTCATTTACTGCCTAACTATCAAAAGTTGAAATATCAAGTGTGTGTGAAGCTTTGAAGGAAGGTGCAAGAAGACTGTAAACAGTGATGGCATTTGTGTTTGGTGATATTCTCTCATTACCTGCAAAAAGAGACAGTGTATGGGGTGGCAGTGGGAGCTTGTCTATCTTTTGAGACTTTTCTGAAGAGCCCATCACCTTTCTTTCAAGGCAAAAATATATGGTTGTCTTCATTATCATTAAATTCTGTTAATAATCTTTATAACTGCAGCCAAATACTGATCTCATTTCCAGATTTAAGACAAAAGTCTTCACGTCCACTGTGAATACAACTTGATCAGAGCATCACCAGTGAAACTGGGAACAAATCTGGAATTAATATGGCTACCCAGTACAGTACCAATATGATAGCTCACCTCTCCATTCATCAGGGAAGACATTAACTTGGATACAATCTGCCTTGCAGCAGGAAAATGATAGGATCATGTGATACTGCTTTCATAAAAGTCACTGTTCACCCAGGCAGAGCTTTTTTGCTCTGAGCCAGATACCAGTTGTCTCAGTTGCACACTGGCACTAATCGGCAATAATTCCTTTGGAATCAATGGGATAGTCCCAGATTTATGTCCCTCTAGTGGAGATAAGGATCTGGTCCAGTATTTTAGCAGAGGCTCCAAGTAGTCCTTTTGAGACAATTCCTGTATTCAAAAAAAAAAAAAAACACTAGATAAGTGTAAGTCTGCAGAAGCCACAATTCTACCTTCCTGCTCCTGCTTCCAGCTCACCAGCCACCATCAGACCTGATACTGAGACCCAATCCTACTTCTCTCTGACTATATAAAACTGAACTTTTGAAAGACGTTCAAAATGGTAAAAAGGAACTATCTGCAACAACCCCTTAGGGCCACCATATTTTAAAGAGGTGAGTGTATAGTTCTTGAAACATTACTCAAATAATCCAAGGACTTATTTAACCCAAAGACCAAAAAAAATTTCTTCTTTAGACTGAGGAGGAAAGTAGAGACTGCTTTATTCACAATGTTACCACTTGGACAAGCCTGCATATTTCAAAGATTCCATGTCTATGAAAGGAAGAACTGAAAAGAAACAGTGAGATTTTTTATTCTATTTCTAACCAGATAAAAGCAAAAAAGCAATAGCTGTTTTGTACTTACTGTGATAATACCTATCCGCAAGAGCTTTCCAATGGCCTGCAATTAAAGCTATAAACATGGCAAAAACTTAGTTTTAGCACTCAGCATCTTCCTGAGCAGGATGCCATTTATTGCAGCCCTCAGAATTTCCTCTTTCTTCTTTATGTGGCTCCATTGTCCACAACATCCATACATACACCAGCACAGTAAGAGATGGTTCATTTTTTCCGAAGACCTTTTCACTTAAAAGAGATAGATCTCTTCTTGCATACTCTCCAAAGAGGATCTGCTGGACTTTTGGACAGGCATTTTTTTGGCACTATAGAAATTCCTTTTCGAATTTGGACGATCTTTAGTAACTTACCTTTTCTTTTTACAGGGGATATCCATTTTTCCCTGACATCATAAATTCTCAGTATTTTATCCAATTCTCCACAGACAGCAAGGAAAAGATACAAAATTGATTTTTTTTTCCAATACTCAAGCGTATGTGTTTGTTTTGGGGCTTCCAAATAATTCACGAGCATTCTTATTTTATCTCCATAAACAAAAATAGCTTGGACACATTTAGAAGAATTTACTGCAGTTTATCATCATTCTTAAAAATATCTGTCAATGCCATAATTGCTTGCAGTCAGAATATCTTGCCAGTTTGTTTTCGCTAGTGTAATTAAAGTAATATCCAATGGAACAGTTATTTAAGAAATTCAAGGTACTGAGTTAATACTGACTACCAGAGAGTAAGTAAGTCCATCTATATATCTAGATTTGTCAACAGTAACTCTCTGTTCATTTTCTGCTAATATGAATCTGTGGGATTGTGTTAGACCATCTTAGCATATTTCTTTCATCACTTTTCATAGCCTTATTGACATGCCATTGTAGCATAAAGATGTTCAGGCAGTTTTATGAGTTGTTAACTAATTTGCCAAGGGTCTAATTTTGCAACTCATCAGCCCTATTCATTGTAATGACTTGAGGAGTATTTCTTCAAAATTCTTGATCCTCAATCATGTTATCTTGAGTTTTCCAGCACCAGCGAAGGTGGTGCTGGAATTTATTACCTGCAAAGAAATATCATGGTTGCTTCTAGACTACAGATCAAGTCACACACAAAATATGACAATAACGGAAGGAATAAAAGAATCATGATCCAACAGCAGGTTGACAGAAAAAATAAGAGACCTCCCATATCCTAGTGGAGAATTCATTTGAAGAATTCATAGAGAGCAAGGATTCATGTTTGTGCACTCAGCACATTGTGCATACAACTCAGTCAGCATGTAATATGCTGCAAAAGGCTGATTATAGATTTGTAATCATTCATTAAGTTAGATCTGCTTGAAGATCAGCTGTTCAGGATTAGTTCTGTTTAGTAAGTATTTACCAAGAAGAAACATTTTGTTTGTTTATTTGTTTTTCTTTTTTTGTTCTATTGCAAACATCAGACAACAGACCCAGAAAGCACTTCAGTGAGGCAGTCTGAGTGAAATGGCTGTAAGCAATAACCCACAGAATATTACTATGAGCTCTAAGAAATGCACTGAGTTCTCTGCCAGTTCTCAAAAATTTGGGCACATATTTAATCAGAATCTAGAGAGTGTTACGAATTTAACTCTGTCACTCTTTTGACTTTTGATTTCAAAATACCTTTAACTGTAACAATTTACAACATCCTTATAACTTTTTCTTGGTGCTGATACAGATATAAACAAAAAAGAGCTAGAAAGTTTTCCTCCACTGCAAATCTCTATTATAGTCTAACTACGCTTGTATATCTTGCTTCTATCATATAGCTAATTTATGATCACCAGAGAATCCTACCCGGACAGGGGCCCCTTGCTGCCTTTTAACATTAGCAAATGCTCCACGAGCATCAGTCCTCCTGAAGGCGGAGCAAGGAGGCCAAGGGGAGTATTCCAGGGAGTCAAGCATCTAAGTGCAATCATTTCCCAACTGGAACCTGAACTTTGTCTATGGGATAGACAAAAAAGCCCAGGAAAGTTAGAGAATAAGTCATTTAAGAAGAAATTCCTTTTTCATCATTGTATCATTCTCTGAGGGGCTTTTAAGGGAAAAAAAAATGTGCCGTGAGGAGAGCTTCCCTGCAAAGATTGAAAGGAAATCCATAGGAACAAGTAAAAGAGCTCTGTAAGGATCCCAGGTTAAAATCAGAAATATATCCCTGGTATCCAACATGACTGAGGACTCTTCGGTTTGAAAGACAGGTCCTAAGCAGCTCTTGCCACTGCAAAGAGCAGAATCACGCAGTGTGGGACTCAAGGTAGCAGTGTCACACAGGGACAGCAAAGCAGAAGCTGACTGAGAACGAAGCAAAGAGACTTTTTAGTGATCATTCCTGGCTCATCAGGACAAGGCTTCCAGTGGAGTTGGAGTGGAATGGGAGACTTTCTCTGACTTTCTCAGAATAAGATGAATTTACTGCACATCACAGGGTCACGTGATAGGGTGAAGGGAAGAGATGTGTTTAAAATATTATTCCAATATTTAGAGTTCTTTCTCTGTGAGCAAGTAATCACCAGATCAGCCTCCATCTGAAGATCAGAGTATGACTTACACAGTTTCCATAACTGGCCATTTCACACACCTTATAGATGTTTCAGCAATAGGATGTACACCTTCTCCTTTGTAATGTTTAGATAATCAAAAAATAAAACGTAATACTTGCTGTTATTTAAAACAAGTAAGACTCATCCAAATAAAAAAACACACACACACACACATTGTGTTCTCAAGGAACTTCTTTTTTCTTGTGTTCACATTAGAACCATACAAAATGTTTTTGACCCAGTAAATACTCTGTTCATTTTTTCTGAAAGTTTGTAGAAAATCATAGCAATGGTACTCTTAAAATGAGGTCAATTTAGGGTTTTCGGTGAGATTAAGAGATTAGAACCCTAAAAAATGTATAATACTGATATCTGGCCTGCTTAGAAAGTAATCACTCTGAGGTACCATCTGTCTGTTTTGTATTTTGCGCCACACCAATTACATTACCTCTGATTAACAAGCAATAAATAATTATAATTGTTATTTAATGCTGTAAATTAGCACATTAAAAACAGCAAAAATAATGCTAGGACAGAATCCTTATGCTAATAGGAGATTACTGCTTCCTTCTCTTGATCTTTTCCCAAAAGAAATGCAAAACAATCTGAATTCATGAAAGAACTGCAAATATATATATATTTATTTGAAAATAAGGGTATAGACAAATATTTTTCTAACCAAACTTTTCTTGATGCTCTTTGTGTCTTTGCTTTTCTTTAGTTAACTGGAGATGAGCCAGCAGGAAGAATAAAAAACTTCAGAAAGAGAGAAATTGTCAGTGTACAGGGGTATGTGCATGTGTGAGTGTGTGTGTGTGTGTGCCTGGAATAACTGAGTCTCCATCCCAGTCAGCAGAACCTGAATTTCAGCCTAAACTTTGGGTATCAGATGATAGAGGTAATGACTCTTGCTGCCACTTTGCACTCCACAGCAAAGCATGCGACGCATCTGCAGCCGTTCTGAAATTAGCCCTATCCTGATGTTCCTCTCTAAATGTTTCCCCGTTATCTCCTACTTGTCTTGATAGCTAATACAGTTCCTACAGCTGCTATATCATATTAGGTCAGCGCGATGAAAACGAATGCCATTTTCTTGATGGCTTATGCAGAATTGTTGTAATTTGAATCAAGTCTCCCTAGCCTCTTTCTTTCTTTCTCCCCTACACTTTTTTTTCCCCTCATGCTGAATATATCGGGGCCCTGGCGAGCTGCCATTCTAACGGCACATTAGAAATGGTAGAGTTTTCCTCTATCTGATTCTCTAAAATGAGTTCACCAAAAGGTGCAGACCCAGCACATTTGTGGTTTTTCCTATAAATTACTTTAACACTGTGTCCAATCATATATATAATTTCAGATTTTCAATTTCAACTCACTGCTGTGTCAGCACAGACTCCACTGATATGTCTAACGTATTTAGCTTAAAATGAAACGGATGGCATTTCATTACCAGGAAGATAATATTTTTGAATATGTTTGCTGCATGGCAGGATCCATCATTATTCTGCCATTTTATGTTCAGAGTGTGTAATAGCTTTTTAATGCTTTGATGTATTTTATTTATATATGTAATATTTTTCTAATACCATGGGGTGGTGTAACTCATTGGACACATTATAAAATCTTAATTGAATGCTTTTAAATATTAGTTAGGGGAGAAAGGCTGAACAAATTGCCAATATTTTTTTTTGAAGTTTAATAGAGAGTGGCTGAAACACCAAGAAACCTATCTCATTCTCACTCCTCTCCTTTACTCCTCAGCTCCCTCTGACACTTAAAAACACTTTGAAAGGGAAAAAAAAAAAAAGGAGGGGGGAGGAGGAGGAAGGAAAGAAAGAGAGAATAAAAAGAAAGAAAGAAAAAAGAAAGAAAATCCCACGGTCCCCTGAGACGCTCAAGCTGTCAGCACAAAGGTAAGTAACACAGGAAATCTTAGACGTGCCCAACTGTGAATGACAGAAGCCTTCTTATTGGTGGTAACTTCTGACAGGCTTGAAATTCTTAATACCTGGTTTCTCAGTCCTTTGACCAAAGTCATGGAATTTTAAAACTACTAAGAATTTCTTTAAAGTTGCCTTATTTATTTTCTTCTTTGCAAGGAAATGATACTACTTATGTACATTACTGTAATGCCACAGCTAAAAGCATACTGAGTGAACAGTTAAGTATTAAAGGGCATTTCCCGATATTAGCAGTAAATGCTAAAATGAGCCATGCTAACTGCTCTTTGCACTGGCCTAGTCCTGTTGTTATGCTCTGCATGCGATTGAATGAGAATGTTCTTTGCCTAAATGAAAGTTGACATATGATAGCATATGAGTCGAACTGTGACCTTGTGCACCAAGTCTTTAAATTACCATGTTCTTTTAGCGTTTTCCTTTTAAAATAGCTATAGCAGTCAGCACAGGCTTAATTTTCCAATAGTTTCTGTTTCTTCACAGAAGAGACCCCTTTCCCCAGATGACTAGTTTGATATTGTGAAAAGCATCATTTTCCATAAGCTCTATGAACTTCAAAGAGGAGGAGGAGTATTGCTAGCCCTCTTACCACAGGGGCAAGATACCAAAAAGTTAAAAATCAACCTTCTCAAATAAAAATGCTTGAAAATTAAATGCTTGCACATAGTATGAGTTCATGTTTCTCAGAAGCACCAAGTATGTCTTAATTCTCTTGGACCTGGCTATACATTCCCCAAATCAGGTTACTTCTTTAGATGTCTACATGTGTTTTGGACAAATGCCCCAATTACTGAAAATAATTAGGCATTTTAATCCTGTTGAAATATGAAGGCGCTTGAGACCCAAATATTTTGTAAGATCAGGAGCAGATGTTAAGAGACAGTGTTTATTTGACCTTATTTTACTGCTTGCTCTATCTCAGAGAAGGTAGGCAGTATATCAACTTTATATTAAAGGAAAGTTACTCTTTTTTATATGGGTTAATCAATTTTAAAATCATTTGTGGAAGTGGTTCAGACTTGGGAGGCAGAAGAGAAAAGAAGAAAAAAATGTATAATTAACAATGTCCTGGAAGATGAGATTGAAAATTGTAATTCTAAATGCTAAATTTCTTTAGCAAATGATACTGGAAAATATTTCAGGGTTTCAGGAAAGGGGTTTTATTGGGGATACAATTTTTTTTTAAGGTTTTCTCTGTGTGACAGACCATGACCATTCATATTTAAAATAGGACAGATTGCTTTAAAACAGCCTTCTAATATCTTTCCAGAAAGTTGGTTTACCAGGGTAACAGGTGAAACATCTCTTCCACTGTTCACCAACTGCTTTCTCCTTCATTACTATTTTATCCACCCCATTTCTCAATACAGTAAATTTGAAAGTAGATTTTTCAAGAGAATTTCCTATACATAAGTATTCCACTGTGCATCGGAAAAGACATCTGAGGAAGCTAATGTAAAGACACCAATTGCTCATGTCATTTACCTCCATATATTTTCTAGATATGATTCTGGGAATGTTCTGCTGATGGAACTTTTGAAGTTATGGTCTATCAGACAGTCATGCAGATGACGGGTACTACCAAATGCAATGGTGATTTTAATACCAAAATGTATAACAAAAGCTATTGGTTTTCTAGGTTGCCATACACAAATGGGGACAAAGTCATAGCCTCCTCAATAACTTGGTCTTCTTTTAGGATTGTCTCTTGATTCTTGATTCAAAGTTCCACTTTCTTTAATAAATTTGTAGAAGTTGAACCTTGAAGCAATTTCTTTTCAACTACGTGGTGCACTTTTTCATTGCTTCAGCCAACCACATCATTAGTTTGTACCTCACTTTCTCCACTACGAAATATTGGCAAAAGTGCTTACACATTTAAATTATGAGTCAGACAGACTTATAGAGTAATTATATCTGCACCCATCATGTCAGTCAATCAGCTCTGCAGTACATCTACTTCTGAACATACAGTAGTGCCTTGCAGAAGTAACCCAGGCCTGAAAGCCAATGCATTCAATCACATATTTATTTGTTTAGAAGAAACCCTTAATTTAGTAGCTGCCCTCATTTAGTAGCTATGCCATTACCCCACAAGCCTCAAGGGAAATTAATTAAACTCACTAGAAGCTGCTCTCCATTTAAAGCTCTAGAGAAAAATAATAAAATATTGTAGGAAACCTGGAACTGAAATGAAGATCTATGGCAAATGCAAATCAATCCACACATCTCAGTACCTCTTCCAAGGCATTTTCACACTTCTGTAGAGTCTTGCCTAGTGTACCTGCACCATATACTAACACCAAAATGCAACCCATCACAGAAAACTATGGTTAAAAATTGCAAGTTTTGATATTCTTTAAATCAGAACACAAATGAAAGACAAAATTTTAGGTTGACTCAACTAAAGGCAACGTGAATATCATATTTTGTTGATCCAGAAGTAAAATGTGGACATTTTTCATAGTATTTTGCTTAAATAGGTTGAACCTACAGTTTGTCCCACATTCTGAAATGGATTTATGAAGAATTAGACCCTTCAGGATCTTCAGGATCAATGAAAAGGAAGTTATTTACCTGATCTGTATTTGTATGTCTTAGGCCAGATCCTTACTCAATATCCCGTCTCTCTGAACAATGATATTATGATGAATGTCCTCAGATGGGTATGTGGCACTACATTTGCAGCAACCTCTCACCTCATACCAAAGTTAAGAATAGGTTTTCTACCATGGTTTTCTTACAAATATGACAAAGTGATGATTCTATGTGTGGTATGGAGTTCTGAAATCTTCAGCCATAAATACTTTTCATTTAAAGTCCAGGACAGGACATAGTTGAGTAGAATCCGGGAGAAAAGACAAAATATAGGCTGATTTTGCAAAAAATATCACTTCCAAGGAAGTTCAGTCCTATGCATTGAGTCCCTAAAGTAATTATATGATTTCACTGTGACTGTGAGTTCACAGAGCTACCTTAAATAACTAGACAAGTTTTACCTAGAATGAGATGAATGTACCTGCGAAATAGAGCAACCGTAGTCTCATATCTGCAGAGAAGCTGCTAATATGGCCAGAAGAGTATCTTTCCAATACTGCATGAACTGGCTAAGGTGATCATTCTTCTGGTTAGTCAAACTGGAGCTCAAAGAGGCCAAGAACTAGGACAGTGCAAAAGTTGCTAATCATCAGCTAAATTCCTTCAAGCCCTGTGCTAAGGAAAATTTTGCAAGATTTAAGACATGGTGTCTTAAATACCATTTAAACACTTTTTTTCTCTCTCTCTCTTTTTTCTTTCAAGGAATCTCTTTTTTAAGTAATCTCTTCAACACAACTAACCCTTATAAACTTAGATTTCCATGTACATCATCTAGCAAGATTCTGGATATTACAGAGGAGTTTCTGAGGAGAATGGAGGAGCTGTAACTCTCCCTGAAGGTTAATAGAAACTGCAGGAACTATATCCTTCCCTAGATTGTCCCATAAAATCTAATCACTACTGAGGTAACATATAGTCTGCATTTACCCTGCATAGATTAGGCAGACACAGAAATAAAGCAAAACTGCATCTACAGTCAACAGAAGTTACAAATAGGGATAATTTTTCTTTTTAATTCCAAGACTTGCATTTTTTCTTTGGCTTGGGATTTTTTTTCTTGGCTTCTTAATCCAGAAGACCCAGTAAAATCTAACTTCTAAGACTGCAGAATCTTCAGCTAGCAACATTATAAATCATAATAGAACAGAAATATCTTGTTATGCAGTGGTTCTGAGCTGGCTGTAGCTACATGGATGCTGTGTTGCCATCACACTCAGTTTCATTTACCTGATCCTGTCATATCAAATAAACTGATGCCAAGTATTTTGAAATGAGGGGTCTATTTAAATTTTTTCTTAGAACAAATTTGATTTTGGATATCACATACAGCTGTTTTGGATATCACACACACCTGGCTCTATACTATCCTGCATAAACAAATCTGGGTTCAAATAGCACTTCCAGCCTTCAGCCACAGGAAGCTGTCCATTGTTTGGTTTCTTAGCAATTCAGTTTAATCCAATATCAATTTCAGAAACATCACAGTGCAACAATACTCCATTAGTTTGTCATTGTGTCCCAAAAGATAAGTCTTCACAGGTCTAAAAGGCATCCCTTCATCTGGTTTATTGCTTTTATTTTCATTTTTCATACTAAGCTAGTGATATAACAATAATTTTAGGAAAAAAAAAAAGAAAGAAATACAAAACTTACTAACAAAAACAAGAACTACTATTTCCCTCCCTGGAAAGTTGCTGTATAGTAGTACTTATGTTTTAAGGATGTCTGATATTTGGACAAATCTTATCACAACAAGCTCATTCAATTTTTGTTTTATTATGGAGTAGCTGAGTTTGAAATCAGGCCCATAATTTTACTCATTTTTTAACCTATGAAAAGTTTACAAACAAATGCACAATATTTTTCTTCTGCCTAAGAATATCAGTTGTTCATGTGCTGTTAGATCATTTTAGACATCTATGCAGATGGATAGAGACAAATCATTTGCAGAACCTTCTTCACATTAGTCGTCATTGAGAAATTCACTATAAAGACCAGTGAGTCTTTTGCTCAGCAAAAATACTCCAACTGCTAGTCTCCAAGATTCTCATATTAAAGCAAATTATATAACAAAGACCATAATATTTCCAAAATAAAATATGGGCTTTGGTGAACAGTGTGAGTTCTCCTTAATACCCTTATTTCAGATTTATACATTAAGATACAGATGGGATATACCCCAAATACACCCCCAGACAAATAGATTCGAATCAAATTTATATAAAGATTCCTTCCTAAGGCTATATGAAAAAGGTGAGCACAAGTATAAGGCCTCTTTACATTACACTGAAATTCACTACTTTGGCAAATGTGTGTGTTTTAAATAAAAGGAACTAAACAGAGTGTATTAAACCAAGAATGAGTCTTAAGAAATATCTTTAAGCCCTCCTTTTTAGTCTTTTTTTATGATGAGCAATATAATAGTGCATGATTTTTATCACTGTTCTATAAGAGTCAAAGTGCAAATCCTTCATGTGGAATTACTGTATTGTTGCAAAGTTCATAATTTAGTCATTCATGGATTTGCTATAAAATTCATACATTTGTTAGCTGGATTTCATCCTGTACTATATGACTGTAAGTCACTAAATTTGAAATGACCTCAACCAGAGGCAGCTCTTAGCAGTGACTTATTCATATTGGCTACTACAGAAGGGGAACAACCATCTCTGTGGCTCGAGCACACAGCTAGACCTGCTTGAAGGAAAGGTGCCAGTTAAATCCTTGCTCCAGAGCACTGCTGTGTGCCAGTATCCATGGGAGGGTTTTCTTTTTTGTGGCAATAGATCTTGATGCCTTTCAGTGGACTGTCCTGCAGCACTCGCTCATGTTCTTCCATACTAGCTGTGTGAGAAATATGCAACTTTCTCATTTCTCTAGTCCTCCACGCAAAAATTTTCTTTCTATCTATGACTGCCTAAATTATTATGTGCCCTCCCATGCCTTCTAATAACAGCTTATCCACACATTTGTGACTTCTGTGTTTGACCACTGCTGCTGCCCTATGCTCTTGAAAAAGCAGTAGCCTATAAAAAGCTATGCCTGACTGAAAACACAACAGCTTCTTGACAAGCCAAATAGACCAACTTGGTGTATATTGTCCTCAGAGTTCAAGAATTAAAAAACCTTCCCTCATATACAGACTCAAACTTGACATTCTGTTCCCAGTTTTGCCAGCTTTCTGTTTCCTAAAGCCTGATATAGCTCCAGAGCTATTTCTTTAACCTCAGTCAAAAAATTTCCTGAGTCCTTGTATTGCCAGTGAAAAAGGGCACCCATAAAAGACAGACACACAGACTTTTCTACAAAAATGAATGCAGATAGCACTGCTATCTGCAGAAAATGTGAAATCTCCAAATTTTGGCACAGTAAAGAGCAGTCATAGTGGCAATTTGCTTCATAACAATGTGTTTCTATTGCTCCAATATCTTTACTCTTGAATTTTGTCCTATTCTACCTTCAAGCTAGCCCTCTCCCCACCGTACAAAGTGCAATTAAACACCCTCTCCAACATTAACACTGAAGCAAACTGAGGAGTTCTCACTCAGGACCGTTTGATACATGAGACTTATACAGAAAACAACTGATAAAAATGCTGATTGAAAGGCATGCAGAGTAAAGGAGACCTCAGTCATACCAAGAGGTTAGATCTTAATCTAGCAGGGAATTGCACATGGACAATTAGTCTCTCAGAATTAATTCCCAGGTGAACACAGCAGTGAATGGGTCCTCATGAAGTGGCCCAGATGAAGAGGAGCAGGGGAAGCACCAGCAGTAGGAGCAACTCCGTAAAAGAATCAGTCACCATGACAGAGGAGTGATAATATTTTTTTCTTTGAATTTTTGTGTTATACTTAACTATGCATTTTTGAAAGTTTGAGAAGGAAGGAGAGTTAGGGGGAAAAAAGCACATTCACAAATATGATTCTCTATTACTGCAAAAACTGTGTTAGGTATTCATTCAAAGTGCTGTTGAATCACACATACAAAAATTACTGCTTGATGGTTTTATTGAACACTCTGATCCCTCTGCTTCTGAGTCCCTTACTGTGGTTATGCAAAAGAAAGCAGGAGGCATATGGTTTGTAAGTGGAATGAATTGATTTCTCCTCTATAGATTTAGCTAGTGTTTATCATCAGCTACTTCTGCACTGAGGCAGTTATGAGTGACTTGACCTCATTGCAAGGCGGGTTTTTTTTTTTTTTTTTTTTTTTTTTTTGCATTTGAAGGACTTTGCTGCTATCAACTTGTATGCTCTTGCTGGCAACTTTCCATAAAATTGTGATAGACATATTGTAGAAACTGAAAGCTATGTAAAGCCAAATAAATGGGAAAAGTTATATAGAGCTAAGAGTTTGCAATATCTCTGGACAGTTTTACAAATGGCACTATTTCCTCCAGAGTAAGTCTGTCCAAGAGCGTATGAGAAAAACAAACAAATAAACAAACAAACAACAACAAAAAATCTTTCAGAAAACTTTGTGCTTCTAGACACCACTTACTTATTTTGACATGATTGTAACCACGGTATGTCAAAAACAACAAACCTTTGGGTAGGGTTTAACATGATCTGTCCATTTGATATTGCAGAATGCTGAAGTCATACCCATTCTCACAGATATGCCGTAACACTGATGGTTTATTATAGTAAATAACCTTCATGATACGTGTTACCATGTAAAACATATTACCACCTATTTGGCTTACGTGCGACCACTAAGGAAATTCATTCTAAGTTGTGTACGAAAATGACTCTTACCTTACCTCTGCTAACTTTCTCATTTTCCTGCAAGAGCATTATCATGTAAATTCATTAGTATATTATCCCTGGCCCATGGAGAAATTCAAAAATCTTAATCATGTCCTGCACAGTCTATTAAGAACTAAAACAAGACCCAGAATGTGATTGAAACTTGCTCTCTCTATCATTCTACAACCACACCAGATGCTTGTTGCTGTATCATTTAGCAAGTGCTTCTCAGAAAAAAGTTCTTGGTGACCTCTAGCAGGCTGTCTTCCTTTTCTCTATGAGCAATCTAGTCACAGTAGCAATAAAGTTGCTGTCTGGAGAGTGAATACCTGGACAAAATACACCATGTAGGAGAGAGAGAACAAAGCAGTGACAAAAATCAGTTCAGAGCCTTGACATTTCCTTTCTCTGCTCCATTTGAACTTTTTCAGGCAGGAATGAAGTCCCTGGTAACTAGTTCTGGGCAAAATGTTTTTTCTTAACTCACAAAAAAGTTTTTTTTTCTTGTTTTTTTCTTTTTTTTCTGATTTAGATGAGAAAAATGATGAAAAGTGAAAAATAGAGGAAAAAAGAGATCTAGAAGGATCAGAAAAACAGATACATGTAACTGTCACAGGTAAGTCAATAACATTGCTAAAATCTGATAATCCAGAATAAGAAGTTTTCATCCACACACTTCCTGAGATAGAAAGACACATTCAATTTTATTTGACCCTTATGTTAGGCAGGGTTCTGACCACCAAACTATTGACTCTTTCAGATCTGGCCTTCCCACAAACATAAACAGAGAAAATAA
This sequence comes from Tinamus guttatus, assembly GCF_059628265.1. Classification (NCBI taxonomy): domain Eukaryota; kingdom Metazoa; phylum Chordata; class Aves; order Tinamiformes; family Tinamidae; genus Tinamus; species Tinamus guttatus. The sequence continues at coordinate 223,996 of NW_028288680.1, forward strand.
ATGAAACAAACTATGTGATTCCTTTTTTTGTTATCTTGGAGATAAAAGAAAAGATCAAATGAAGGGAGTGAGGTGGAACTGGGAAAAGCTTAGTTGGCAGATATGTTGCACTGCATAAATAAACCTCTGGAAGGGAGCATATAAATCAGATAGCAGTAGAGACATCACAGTGTTTTTGGATTTCACAGATCCTCCTGTCTTTTCAGAACTTGTCAGAGGTGTTTCACCCATAGCAATGCTTTGTACTATGGTGGGCAGAGAAAGAGGCTAGAAAACAGCTTTGATGGAGAGGCGAGCACCAGGTCTGACAGTAGTATCTCTGTGGCTTGCAAAGTCCCCTGGCATATAAGCACCAGCATTTCCCTTTCACAGCTCACTGGCAATTTGTAGCTTGTCTATAATTGTTACAGAAACATGCTCCATTTAATTGAAGGCTTGTAGTGCTCCACCAGAAAGCAGCTGATCAATACGACAGGAATGTTTCAAAGTGTGCCAAGAGGAAGGGATTTCTCCAACAGTTTCACAATGGCAGCCTTAGGGGATATCACTGCAAAGATTAACAATCTTTCCTGTGCTGGTTTGCTGGCGGGCTAGTCGTACCAGTGGTGATACTGCTGTGCCTTTTGAACCTTCTGTGACAGACGTGTCAGTGTCAGGACATCCACCACGTAACACAAGGATGGAAGAAGATGTGCAGCAAACTTCCCCACGGCACAGCACCCCAACCCACCTCTGTCAGGCTGGACCTCTTCTCTCTCCCCTTCCCTACCATCACTCAAAGTGGCTAAAGATTTAATTGTTCCAGGGTAGTGTGGTCAATCTTTCTGGAGACTCAACCGGCTGCTTTCATCTTGCAGACCAGGAGGAACTGAGCATCTCCCTCCAGGCAATCTATATGGTCTAGCAGTTCACCATGTAAGTGATGCCTTATCGATTTCTACCATAGCTTCTATAGCTGACTCAAGGATTAGAGCCTCTGACAATGGCTAACAAGTTTAAACCATTAGTCCCATTTGTAACTACGTGGTGAAAGGCTTGTCAGTCACAACGTACCATATACTGCAGCTTTTAGTGGATTTCTAATCCCCATTCATTTTGCCACAATGACCCCTGTAGTTAATGGGGGTTATTGGAAAATTATTTTTTTTTTCTTCAAAAGCTTTTCTTTTCTCCCCCCTGCTTTTTCTTTTGGGAACATAAAAGCCTTTTAGGTCGTGATGTTACAAAACAGCAATGCAGGCAATAATCTGTTACTCTCTAGTGAGAAAATATGTGCCCTTGTGTACAGTATGTTGTGTCTGATACTAAAAAACATCTCTGCCAGTCAGGTGCCAGCAAAGTAATTCATTTTGAATAGAAAGGTTTTCTGAGAGAAGTATTATTCTTTTAAATGGTCATATTAAAAATCCTAACCCTCTTCAAGGTTGAGGACATGCCATTAGTATAATTTTACCATATTAAAATCTTTCTTTTTTTTTCTGTAACCTTCTCAGAGCAGTGGTTTGCAGTTTTGTCATACATGTGGCAAAATGGCTTCCTTCAGAACAATCATGTGAATTTCTATTAGTGAATGGGCCTGATTATCAATTTTCAAAATACTTAACACTACAGTGAGCATGGCAAGTAGGGCCTGCTAGCTTTGGCTGTACTGTTCGCTCAGGTCATTCTTGAGGACCACTCTAGAAATGGCTTGGTGTGCCCCGTCCTTGTCCCTACTCCATACCTGAGAGCCCTCTTATTTTCCTGCCAGTCATTCCTGGAGTGATCTTAGGCCACATCTCTATCTAAAACATTGTCTTACTGAAAGGGCTGTGCTTACAACCACCCTGCAATTTCCTCTGTCTTGGCAAGGGGAATGGTGGCTTGCCAAGTTGACAAGCTGAATCAGACACTCCAGAGCATGCCCACAGGGCTGAGGGCTGCATGAGGATGCTGTCAACCTGCCCAGCTAGCTAACTCACCTCAGGCTTCTTAGCAGACCTCCCGTGGGATATCCACCTCAGCCCCTCTCACACTAGCCACTAGCATGTCCATGTTGATAGCAGCTGCCACAGCTGAGACTGGGCCACTGCACTGCGACTGATGTGGGCATTCTCTGAAAGCACCTGCTCGTGAACCATGACACTGAGAAAAGGCTGGCCAGTCTTGGGTACCTGATTTACAGATGCAAAACCTTGTCTGATTTCCAAAGGCAAAGACTCCAGCACCACAACATCAGCACACCAGCTTCCAATTTACCTCTTCATTTGTTGGGCAGGGAACTTAGTTCCAGGTAGTCATTTTCATTACAGGAGTCCTGTTACAGGAGTCCTGTACAGATCCTTATGTCCCTAAAGATAAATTCCATCCTCAAAAGCAGTTGAAGAAGATACATTCAAATGTCCCCTTTAAAGAGGCCATGTTTGCTGTGACTGTCTGCAGACATATCAGGCCCTCTTGCAGGATCTCAAAGGTCCTGCATACCACCTTCTACTCAAATCCACATGGTGACTTCTCTTACTTCTCTTACTTCCAAAGATCTACCTTGGCCTCCACCTTCAAAACATCTCCCACCTCTGTCCTTTCCAAGCCCTCATCATGCAGTCACACAGCTTTCTACCCTTGTCCCTTTCCCATTCAAATACAGCTGTCCACAGACAATTGTTTCTTAATTTAACAGTGCCCTGTTAAATGAACTGTTGCTCATCTACACTGAGTTGCTGTATGCCTCTTCTCCAAAAGGACCTGATTTGAAAGAAAGCAGGTGTTCGTCTTTCAAGGCTCATTGCAATCAGCATAAATAGGAGGAAGGTTTACAGAAGAAGGCAACAAGTTTTGGTGAAAGAACACATTTCCCAACACACCATGCTAGAAACAAAAAACAATATTCCCATGTGCAGGTGGTGCTGTAAGCATCCTTCCACATCCTCACTGCATACAGACACTGCCACGCGTGTCACCTTATCCCCATTTCCTCCTCTAAAATCATGCTATAGTTGCAAGTAAGATTATGAAGGAAATTGCTACTCTGGCCAGAGCCAAGCACGAGCCAAAGTAAACAGCTAACCCAAACAGAAGCTAAGTTCCAGGTCTGACTGTATGATAACACTACAGATTTCTCCTTCTCCATCCCAGCAGGCCTTCAGCCCTGGAGGCTTCCTTGTCTTTCTTGAATTGCGTGAAGAGTCACTCAAGACCATGAACGTAACCACATCAAGAGACAGAATACAAAGTACCGGCACTTGAACACCATTAGGTAGTGGAAGAAATAATGCACACTGACTAAAACTTGCAAAAAAAAATCGACGTCACATACTATAAAACACCCCCACAAATAACATCTCATAATAAGGCCCAAATTAAATTACAATTAATATCTGCCAAAGATTTCAAACATCACTGGACGACGCGGCACATTCAGGTGCAGCCGAGTTAGAAGGTAGAGAAATTATCATTATGACTCTTTCCAGAAGAGGACATGGCAGTCCACCTGTGTGTGGCTATCCCCAACCAGATGTATCACACTTGGAGCTGGTGAACACAGTGGCTTTGCTTAGATTAGACTGGTGATGTGCTAGTTAAGGTTCTGTCTCATTGCCACCAGGCGATGAGCCCAACTGTGCTTGCAGCTGTGAGAGGTCCTCGACCAGGTACAAGTTGTTTTAGCTTCAGGGCAGTTACAGCAGGTGACAAGGCTGAATATTTCACTGCTGTCCTTTGCACGGGTACACGGTGAGTCAAAAACCTGGGTGTCTGCCACCTCCTTCCCTGCCCCTCTTCAGGGAGCAGCATCCCACCACCTGAGAGTGTGCCCATGCCCACTATGTTCGAGCTGCAAAGTGGCCCTTTTCTCAAGGGCTTCTGGAATGCCTGGAAGCACAGGGTGTTGTGAAAAAAAGTGCTCCGTGCTCCACCCGCACTGCAGGGTTATTGCAGAGTTATTTTTTCCTAAGTGCCTGGCATTTAGGAAATGCTGGGCAAGCCAAGGACAAGGTGTGGGAGGTCATGTCTCGGCAGCAGTGGTATGCTGGGAAAGGAGCAGCCAGCTCAGTGCAGAGGTGTCAACACAGGTGTCCACAGATGCAGCGTGGGCACAGTGTCATTGGGTGCTCAAAAAGATATTTCAGAGCCTGCTCAGAATTTACCTCAAGGAAGCTGTATGTTCTCAAAGAGACCATTAAAAAGCAGTAAAAGAAATTAATGAACATTGTCACAGGTAAACAGCTGCTAAAAGTGGGAAGGAGAAGCAGCTCATGGTCCTAGCACACTTCGGTATACCCTGGATAACACAAAGTTAAAAGCAAGCATCTGACCACTCCCTCATCCTTTACTTAATCATCAAGATCTGAGCATCAGCTTCTGCGTTTCTCTTGCTGTAGCAGATATTGCTGACAAGAAAGCATCAGAGAAAAGACCTGTCTTCTCCTTTTTCCATTAGGGGTTTGATTTCAGCAGAAGACATGAATAACTTAATACCGGGGTCCTGGCTTTCAAACTACCTTAATTTATCTTTAGCTTGTAAATAAATCAGTATTTCTTGCTGGCTTAAATTTCTGTACTGTGCAGCCAATCTCAAGTCAGAATATATAAGGACAATTTGCCTATAGAGTGTCTTAAAATATGCTTTAGGTGTAACTTTCTCATTCCAGCTCAGACTTGAGGTAAGATGAAGTGTTCGTTTGCACTAGGTTTTCCCAGAGAACATTTTCTGGCTGTGTTGCAGGCCTTATCTTGAAGTTACAGCACTTTATTTATTTAGGCAGCAGCCATAAAGAAGCCTATGTGTAGACAGCATGTCCTTATCTAATCTCCTGGAAAAAAAAAAAAAAGTTAACAAATCCGGAGCAAATATGACAGAAGTGTAAAAGATCACAGTCCTCCCAAGAAATAAATCAAAGAAATAAAGAATTAAGCACACATATTTGCCAATAAAGCAGGAATATAGAAAATCAGATCTCCTCTGTCAGTTATTATCTTTTCAGCTGATTACTTCATGAGTTGGCGTCTATTGGCTGCCATATTATGACTGCTTAATTGTACCATGGAGTACAGGAAATTGCTGTTATTTTTTAGGAGTGGTGTGATTTTTTGACAATTTAATACTCTGGTATACTTTGCTTCCACCCAGTCTGACATCTGCCTTTGGTGGCAGGAGATGGCAGAGCCTGTGTCCCATCACTACCTGTTGGCGAGGTGAGCTGCAGAGGGAAGAGTGGAATATGTCCCCTGAAAATTTGTACTTAAAAACAGCCCCATAAATGACACCTGCAGATTTCTTACAGAACGTCAGCAGTTTCACAAAGAAACTTTGCAAGGCAGGATCCATAATGTTTTGTTTAAAAGAACAAAACAGCTGCAGCTTTGTTCCGAGGTTCTTGCAGGTTCGTATCCATTATGTTATTTAAAAGTCATGATTGCACACTGTGGGTTATCCTATGAGCTTTATTCTGTTATTGAGAACACATAAAAAAGAAATAAACATGTTGCTCTGTTTGGCTTAAGAGAAAAAAAAAAAAAAAAAAAAAAGGAAAGCAAGAGCAAAAGCTGAAAGTCATACTGGATTGTGTAGTGACATCTTGTGGTGCAAGGCGATCATAGCCACATTGAAGCCCAGGATAGTGATTATTAACACCGCAAGTCCAAAATGTGTAATAACACTTTGTTATTTGACTTTTGATTGCCTTAACAGAGGACTGTGGTGAGATTATCATTGCACCCTTTTCACTATGTCACCTAAAATACTTTTTCTGAATGGGGTATTAACTTATAATTAATCATTTCACATTAATGTAAATTTATCCATGCAGGCACATTTAATCAGAGCTCTTTCATTTTTCATAATATTTTAATAACAGAGCACTAAAGGAGACTTGCAAGATATAAAGTTACATGAATAGTGTTTATAATCTGAATCTATTCAATGGATTCTGATTCTTGACTTTCAAGGAAGCTGAAAAACGACATAATTTTAACTTAGGCACTATCATTATGATTAACCTGCAAAATGTGTATACTTATGGAAAGGCACACAATGATCTGTCTTAATGACACTCTTCATAGAGGTCACACATAACAATGAGGTGTTTTCCAATAAAAGTAGTTATAAGATAATAGGACATAATATAATTTAGAAGCCTAGTACAGCAGCATATCACCAAGACAATATGAAGTGGATGTCTTTCAGCTAATGCAAAGGATTCATGCAAGCACACATATGTAAATGTGTTGAGGGTTTTAGGATAATTGGATTCAATTTTTGAGCTTCTTGTTCTATAGATAAACTAATGCACCACTATTTCTAATGAGTACTGGTGGCAGCTGTCTCTTAAAGGAGTAGCTTGTTGTGAATAATAAATTAGCACTTACCGTAAGAGATTACTCTGCTAGAATTTGTGGCAACATCATTTACACCTTTTCTCCTCCCCAAAATACAAAGAAAACAGCAACATATATTACCTTTACTTGAACAATTTCCTAGTCAAAGATGAATCAGGTAGATTAAGAACAGTATAAGCACCTCAAAAGCCTCAGGAATTTTGAGGCCTATGGATAAAGAAAACAGTTCCTCAGATTTGTTTTCTCTAACCACAGCTAAATTTTGAGTAACACTGTTTGTCTCTCTGCAGAAAGCTGGACCAAAAGCAACAAGAGTTTTCCTGCTGTTTTTGTTTCCCTAGCTCTCTCATCCCTACTCACATTTAATGGGACTTCTATTATTATTTTTCCAGAGTTTTACTTTTCTCTCATCCAGAGGATGTTTTCCTGTATGACCCTGGAGCAACTAACAAATTAACTGTGAGCAGCTGACTTTTTTCAGCTACGAAGGTAACAATAATGATATCACCACATGAGGTAAAGCTCACTGTCAATAGTAAGTATTTTGTACTGCTTATATTGATTGCGATCAGATTCTACTCCATTAGAAATATTCATTGCTAATGGAAGCAATTGTTAAAAAAAAAAAGGATATTTCTCTAGGATTAAAAGCCACCTGCGAGCAGATTAAAGCATTCTATGTACCCAGGCTATTAAGAACATTTCACACTTAGTACAAAGAAAATGCCCCATATGAAATTATTTATTCAAGATGCTTGTTTTTTCCAATTATGGATATATTTGATCCTTCCAATTAAAGATCTCACAGTATTTTACAGACAGTAATGAATTCATAGCTCTGCATCAACTGCAGGTATAGAGGTATTGTGAGCCTTCTGTTAGAGATAAGGGAAGAGAGATTCAAAAAACATTAGCTAAATTATTGCAAATTCCAGAGGAGATTTGCCAAAGTGTTCTTTTTTTATCTGGCTCTTGGTTTTGCATCAGGATCAACAGAGATCATTTTTCTTCCAAGTAAGAGCTACAGCAGTGAGGGGAAATGTGTTCAGCACTGTGAGCCAGTCACATTGCTCTGATCCCTTTTCAGTGTCCCATTTGGCTTATTGCTATTTCTGACTGCTTGATACAGACCACTTTCTCTGAGTAAAACAACCACCACCACCACCTTCAAAAGCGTTAGGTCTATGAGTTAGGTCCAACTGTTTTTATATACTTTCATCCTCATATCTAATGGATAAATATAAACTGAGAAAGGAGAGAATGAAAATTCTTCAAGTTACTTAAGTTAGGAACAGAGTCAAAATGAAGAATTCTCAGTAATGAACAGCTGAGCCCCTCAGTGAAAAAGAGATTTCATGAGAAGAGAGTCAGACCTTGTTTATTACAGCCATATTTTCTCCTTGGGAAAAAAAAAATGAAAAAGAAAAGAATCCCAAACAGAAATGTTCCCTGTAATAAGACATTTAAAATAAATGAAAAGAGTGGAGAGGGGGAGAATTAAAGTGTATGACATGCAATGTGACGGCAAAGCCTTATGAAGCTATTGCAGCTAGATGCTAGATAAAGTTCGTAGCTGCACTGGAGTTTATCATTATTTTGGGCTCTATATGCTGTGGGGCAGAGAAGCAGTAAGAGACAAGGCAAAGATTATTCCTCCAGATAAGAGGTAGCACTGAGTAGTGGATTGAAAGAAATATTTATTATACACTCAGGGGATTGAAAGTTGTATGAATTATTTAGAAAGAGGAATTTAGAGTCCCAGGCCCTAGGGACAACAGAGGAAGCCTGGGGAGAGGAAGACTCTACTTGCCCTCGGTAGAGGAAGATTGGGTCAAAGAGCACCTAAGGAAACTCGATACCCAGAAATCCATGGGCCCTGATGGGATGTACCCCAGAGTGCTGCAGGAGCTGGCGGATGTCATAGCTAAGCCGCTCTCCATCATCTTTGAAAGATCCTGGAGAACAGGGGAGGTGCCGGAGCACTGGAAGAAGGCCAATGTCACACCAGTCTTCAAAAAAGGCGAGAAGGAGGACGCAGGCAACTACAGGCCAGTGAGCCTCACCTCCGTCCCCGGAAAAGTGATGGAACGGCTCATACTGGCTGTTGTCTCCAGGCACATGGAGGACAAGAAGGTGCTCAAGAGTAGTCAGAATGGATTCACCAAGGGGAAATCTTGCTTGACTAATCTGATAGTCTTCCATGATGGATTGACCAGCTGGATAGATGAGGGGAGAGTGACTGATGTCACCTACCTGGACTTCACCAAGGCTTTTGACACGGTCCCTCACAACATCCTCCTGGGCAAGCTCCGGAAGTGTGGGGTAGATGAGTGCACAGTGAGGTGGATTAGGAACTGGCCGGATGGCAGAACTCAGAGGGTGGTGATCAGCGGTGCCGAGTCCAGCTGGAGGCCTGTGTCCCCAAGGGGTCCCCCAGGGGTCTGTCCTCGGTCCAGTCCCGTTCAATTTATTCATCAATGACCTGGATGAAGGCACAGAGTGCTCCCTCAGCAAGTTTGTTGATGACACGAAACTGGGAGGAGTAGCCGATACCCCAGAGGGCTGTGCTGCCATCCAGAGGGACCTGGACAGACTGGACAACTGGGCAGTGAAAAACCTCATGCAATTCAACAAGGCCAAGTGCAAGGTCCTGCACCTGGGGAGGAATAACCCCAGACACCAGTACAGCCTGGGGACCGACCTTCTGGAGAGCAGCTCTGCGGAGAAGGACCTGGGTGTCATGGTGGACAACAAGTTGACCATGAGGCAGCAGTGTGCCCTCATGGCCAAGAAGGCCCATGGGATCCTGGGGTGCATTAAGAAGAGTGTCTCCAGCAGGTTGAGGGAGGTGATCCTGCCCCTCTACTCAGCCCTGGTGAGGCCCTACTACAATCTTGAGTACTGTGTCCAGTTCTGGGCTCCCAGTACAAGAGGGATGTGGAGCTGCTGGAGAGAGTCCAGCGCAGGGCTACAAGGATGATGAGGGGCCTGGGACATCTGCCCTATGAGGAGAGGCTGAGGGAGCTGGGCCTGTTCAGCCTGGAGAAGAGAAGGCTGAGAAGGGATCTGATCAGTGTCTATAAGTACCTCAAGGGGGGCAGTGAGGAGGATGATGCTGGCCTCTTCTCAGTGGTGGCCAGTGACAGAACAGGGCGAACAGCCACAAACTGAAACACCAAAAGTTCCACAGGAACTTAAGGAAAAATTTCTTGACAGTGAGGGTGACAGAGTATTGGAACAGGCTGCCCAGAGAGGTTGTGGAGTCTCCTTCTCTGAAGATCTTCAAAACCCATTTGGACGCAGTCCTGTGCCACATGCTCTAGGTGACCCTGCATGTGCAGGGGGGTTGGACTAGATGACTTCTAGAGGTCCCTTCCAACCTTAAGCATTCTATGATTCTATGATTCTATGGAATCTCGGTCTACGCCCTTTCCTTGCCCCTCCACTAGACTGAAGAAATTCATGGGTGCTGCAGTGATCCTTATCTGAGGGAAGAACATGACATTTGCCGACAGTCCTCTTCTTGTGTGGGAAGGCAGGTGCGAAGGGGCAGTATCTCCTTCCTCCCGGCATGGCCTCCTCCTCTTCTTCCTCAAGGACGAGGGCCATGCAAACAGCCTCGATGGCCTGATCCACACTGTCCATAACTCCCTACACGTACAACACAAGCAGCTCTGACTTGGAAAGTGGATTCCAGTGGTGCTTCCTCCTGTGCTGTAGGGTGTGGAAGGCAGCGCACAGGGAAATGGTCAAAGTCTTGGTGCCTCCCGAAGGTACCCAGCTGTACAACCCAGGTCTCCCTGCTGGTAGTGCCTACCTGCTACAACTCAAATTTTCTGTGTGTGTATTTCTGATTTGCCAGAAAAGGAAACCTGGATGGATAAACTAGGCTGAAGCTACAGTTTACTCAGCAGGTCCCCAGTTGATGATCAGGATGAGTTCAGCTATGCTCATGTTAAACTCGCCCTCTGCCACAGGCTGGCAAGTTTTAACTTGTGAGTAATTCCATGCTACACGACTGTCTCAACACCACTTTGGAGTCTTGTTAGAATCGTCAGTGGAAGAAGAAGAGACATTGACAAAGAGAACAAAAACTAAGTAATTATGTCGTTAAGATGTCAAAATAGCAAACAATGACAGTTTTTTGGTACAATATCCACATACACATAGCCAGCAATATTGGTTTTAGTTATCAAAAGCTAGCCACCGAACTTAACTTGCTTCCCAAGCCTTTCAAGAACATCTGCTGTTAAAATATAAGGAAATAAACAAAAGTTTCCTGTCCTAAAAGTCTTTTTTTCATTATTCTATATATTTATTCTCATTTTCCATATTCCTTCTTATATTAATCTCCATTATTTTTCCATCACAACTGTCTGGATTTTTTTCACTTTTCTGTGCCTTTCTCCTTTTCTTTCTAAAAATTAGCATCTCATGTTTTTCTCTGTCACATTCATGACATTATCACCCGTTCCCACTCTTATCTCTTCCTGCCTTATCCTTTTCCCACACCATCCTAACATCTTTTGCATCTATAAGCATCTGGAAAGTGTGGAAAAAAATTAGCCCCCAGTTAGCCTGTCTAGCTACTTTTTCTTTCCTGTAGTAAAAGTCCAGCTTCCTTAATTTTCTTTTCTCTTGGATCATTCCCTCCAGATCTCCTACGGCTCTTGGTTTCAAATAACATCTGTGGTAAATCTGGTAGAGATGTACACATCATGACATTGCCCACCCAGCACTGCATCCAAAATGAATGAACTAAAATCTCTTAAAGACCCTTTCCTCCCATTCAGAAAGGACACACAGGGAAGGTTTATAGATGAGTTGCCTTCACGGTGCTCTAGCTTTAGCCTTGTTCACAGGGTTATGTTTCGTTGGTCCTTTCTGCTTTTCAGCCCTGTGTCATTTCTGCATCACAACCTTGCCTCTTCCTTCCTCTCTCCAGGTTTTTGACAAGGGAATTATCTCCTGCTAACACCCTGTTTGCTTGCAGGAAGCAAAATAGGGTAAAGGAGATTTGCAACCTTTCCTTGGAAGTAATATTCAAGTAAGAATACAGTAAGAGTCTCTGCTGTTATATTGTCCATTTACACCATGGCCAGTAGCCTGGGACTCCACAGGCACCACAAGTAGGGACAACTGATAAAATAGATAAAATACCTGGCAGAAATAAAAGGAATGGGTAATAAGGGAAGTAGAAGTGGGAAAGACTCAGCTCCACTTTAAGTGAATTGATTCTCTGGAGAATTCCCACCGGGCAGAACAGGCTGACACATCTACACCTTGCATGTTTCCACTAGGAAGGACTCATCACATGAGACGATAAAAAGGCAATTACAAGAGTTATTTATGTTCTGAAAAAGAAGCATTTATCTTTGAGATGGGGCAAGAGAAGGAATGGGATTCCTCCTGAAAGGATATAATGAGGCAATGGAAAAATGACTGCATGAGAACATAAAGTCGCTCTAAATATTTGTAATTCTGGAAATCTTTTACTGAATACACAAAATCAACACTGTTAAGACATTTAGTGGCTCTGTCTTCCTTTTTATTGTACTGAAATCAAAAGGCAGCCAGTGTTAGTCATGGGAGGTAGAGTTTCTCATATCTATCTAGTTAGTTAAATAACCAGAGGAGTGCACTGTATTCATTGTCACTGTGATATTAATTTGAAAGTGTGTCGGCTCTCTGCTTTAGTGAGTATTTCCTCATTTTACAAATCGAGTTCAGCACACAGAGCTCATCCTTGTTTCCAGCGAAGTCGACCTCACATTTATCTTAACCTGGATTCAGAACAGACACCCCAGAAACTCATCTGCTTAGCTGAGCATATCAGGGACTTATTATAAGTTCTTGCAGTTATTGCAAACAAATTCCTGGGGTCAAACCTGAGGGGAGCAGAACACAGCACACTTTTTCCTCAGAAGTGCATGCTGATTAGATTTGACCACACAGGAAAATATACTTTCACGTCCAAGGCACACTTGAATACACCTTTTACAGCTCTAATCCAGGTTGTCCTGAGGTTTGCAGCAGGGACGATATTTTATCCTTTTTCTCCCAGAGGGAGTGGAGCTGCAGCCCCATCTGCACACTATCTTCCTGGGAGTGCTCCAGCCAAGACCTACAGGTAATAGCTGATGTACAGAAGAGTTTTTGAACCTCTATAGGTCCACTAGTTTAATTGTTGACTTGCACTGATTTATGCCATCCTAAATTTTGTCTGCAGGTTAAGTGAAGATTCTGAGATACTCGCAACCAAAGATAATTGTTAACAGAGTTCCACAGGTCAACAAATCCAAAAGCTAACTCATCTTTTGAGGTACCTGAGTCCCAACACAGACAACAGGAAGGTTTAGGGACCTAGCTATTCTTCTGGCTTTCCAAAGCCACTCTTGAAACCTCAGCAAAGAATAAGAGTGAATTCATATGAAAGCCATGCAGCACACAAAGAGTGCAGTAAAAGAAATGTGGGAAAACACATACATGCCACACAATATGATTCATTAACTTTGGTGATCTCTGGCTCAACTTTTAAAAACAAGGAAGTGAAATTAGAACTAGTGCAAATGCCTGAGAGGTTAGAATATGCTGCACACGAATGACTTGAGGAGCCCAGAGCCACCAATCATAGAATCATAGAATCTTTAAGGTTGGAAGGGACCTCTAGAGGTCATCTAGTCGAACCCCCCGGCACATGCAGGGACACCTAGAGCACGTGGCACAGGACTGCGTCCAAGGGGGTTTGGAAGATCTCCAGAGAAGAAGACTCCACAACCTCTCTGGGCAGCCTGTTCCAGTGCTCTGTCATCCTCACTGTCAAGAATCTTTTCCTTAAGTTCCTGTGGAACTTTTGGTGTTTCAGTTTGTGGCTGTTCGCCCTGTTCTGTCACTGGCCACCACTGAAAAGAGGCCAGCACCATCCTCCTAACTGCCTCCCTTGAGGTATTTGTATATACTGATTAGATCCCCTCTCAGCCTTCTCTTCTCCAGGCTGAACAAGCCCAGCTCCCTCAGCCTCTCCTCATAGGGCAGATGTCCCAGGTCCCTCATCATCCTCATAGCCCTGCACTGGACTCTCTCCAGCAGCTCCACATCCCTCTTGTACTGGGAGCCCAGAACTAGACACAGTACTCAAGATTATAGTACGGCCTCACCAGGGCTGAGTAGAGGGGCAGGATCACCTCCCTCAACCTGCTGGAGACGCTCTTCTTAATGCACCCCAGGATCCCATGGGCCTTCTTGGCCACGAGGGCACACTGCTGCCTCATGGTCAACTTTTCGTCCACCATGACGCCCAGGTCCCTCTCTGCAGAGCTGCTCTCCAGAAGGTCAGTCCCCAGCCTGTTCTGGTGTCTGGGGTTATTCCTCCCCAGGTGCAGAACCTTGCACTTGACCTTGTTGAGTTGCATGAGGTTTTTCACTGCCCAGTTGTCCAGTCTGTCCAGGTCCCTCTGGATGGCAGCGCAGCCCTCTGGGGTATCAGCTACTCCTCCCAGTTTGTTATCATCAGCAAACTTGCTGAGGGAGCACTCTGTGCCTTCATCCAGGTCATTGATGAATAAACTGAACAGGACTGGACCAAGGGCAGACCCCTCGGGGACACAGGCCTCCAACTGGACTCTGCACCACTGACCACCACTCTCTGGGCCCTGCCATCCGGCCAGTTCCTAATCCACCTCACTGTGCACTCATCTATCCCACACTTCCGGAGCTTGCCCAGGAGGATGTTGTGAGGGACCGTGTCAAAAGCCTTGGTGAAGTCCAGGTAGGTGACATCAGCCACTCTCCCCTCATCTATCCAGCTGGTCAATCCATCATGGAAGACTATCAGATTGGTTAAGCATGATTTACTCTTGGTGAATCCATTCTGAATATTGAAGAGTCCTTCCTCCATCTATTCAGTCCTGGCCCATTTCCACAAAACATTCAGAACTGGGGGGAAAAAAAACTGTACAGATGGACAGCAGACATAGGAACAGCCCTAATTTATTGTAATTCAGGGGTTGTAGAATGCAAATGTTGGTATTGTTCATAAATAAGCCTATATGTAGATAGTATTTGCAACGCAGAAGTTAAAGAGCATTGATATTTTTCATCCTAAGTGCCAATTTGAGCATCTTCAATTTTTCAAGTTATCTCTTCAAAATTACATCAGACATCTGGGATAGGTGACTGTTCTTGTTAATTAATTCTTATATTTAGTGCTCTGCTGTTGTCACCATTTGTTCATGGGTTTTTCTTTTCATTATCATAATATTTGTTTATCTGACTAAATAGACCAAACAATAACATTTTGAAATACACTACAGTAAATGCAGCTTCCAGCATGGGCAGAAAAGCATACATGAAAGTCTATCTTGGAAAACATGTGCCTGCCAATCCACATGCAGTGATGCCTCTAAATGAGCGAATTTGGGTAATTAAGACAAAGGCAAGCCAGAGAAATACAGTAGGAATGATCTACCAAACACCAATTACCTGCACAGGTAAAAATAGAAACAAAAATTCACAAAGGCTTCCATATCAAAGTCTTCAGGGTTTTATATAGCCTTTTTTTTAATCAAAAAATCAAAAGTCTCTCTGCTCTGACTTACGGCCAGGTTTTCCTTCTGATTAAGTAAAGCTGAGGAGAAAAGTAGCAACAGATAAGTGGTTACAGGAAACTTAAAGCCCCTTCCAAACTTTCAAGCCATGCTTTGAAGCCCAGCCTGACTCCTCTGATTGATAGGACTTCAGCTTTTAAAAACTTCATGTAAGCTTCCTGCTGCCTACAGGTGAACGGGAGTTTAAAGGATATTTCCTTGGCATCTGGGGAAATATGGGACCCAGGAGAGCCCTCCTGCAACATGCAGATATGAAGTGTACTGATACGATAGCAAAATCAAGAAGTTTCTTACAGTACCCACTGTGCTGGAGCATGTTCCCAGAGGCTACCACAGAGCAGTCCGGAAAAGGCAGTACTGGGATACAGAGCAGCACCTGTGTAGCCAGAATATCACTGAGATGGAGTGAAAAAATATTACTGATTTATTTTAGCTTGCATTCTGGAATACAAATGTGTCCACAAATTCACAAATTCCCTTTTCTTTTTTTTCAAATAATTTCACTCCAGCACTAGCCTCCAGTTCATAGGCAGAAAGCCTGTTCGAAAGGATGTCTATTTGCAGAAAGTGAGAGAAAGAGCAAATGAGCAAATTCACTTGATGTTTCCCATGGTGCTTACAAAAAGAGAAAAAAAATCAACATTTTATTTCAAAACCAAGAAACTGACTCAAATACTAAGAGAAATATGTATGTGTAACATTGTTGGTTGATGACTTCTCTGCTAAATTTAAGTAGCCATATTTACGGTTAGGCAAAGCTTAGCTAAAATTATTACTTTTTAATTTTCTTTTAATTAATCCAGGTCACAATCCTTCCCTTTCTTTATGAAATGAGGACACTTCATCAATGTCCAAAGACTCCAGTTCTACTCTTCCTTTAAATTTGCATATATCAGATAGGCAGGAATCCTCATTATCTGATTCATTCACATTAGACTGGAAGAAATCTGACTGGAAAAGTCACAACAAATTTAGTTTGTTTTCTAATAACTTTTTTACATAATAAGAAAAAATATTTCTTATTTTGCTGACTTAATCTTCAAATAATGAGAGATCTTATAAGAGAAATATGTTCTCCTCTCATTTACCCTTATTTTCCATTGATGTAATTCCACTGACCCCAAGTGAATTACTGCAGACTTGTGTCAGCATAAACAAGTGGAGCACTGGGTCAGAAAAAAAAGGACTATTGGGCTGAAACCAATATTTGCATTTTCCAGTAAAACCCTTGATGAGTTTTACAGTCTCTTTCTCATCTGGGAAAATTAAGTGTAATCACTGATCACTGAAGTCTGTGCCCCAACATTTACCAGCATTTGAAATGTAGAGAAGTGTGCATGGAGAGGCATCAGCAGGTAGCAGCCCGTGGGATTGCAGTTCAGTATCTCACATGAGAATCACCAGCATTACTAAATGCCTCAACCATGGAAGCGGGAGAAAGACTGTAGTACAAGAGAGAGCAAATAGGAGTTTTGTACTGAAGAATTACTAATATAAATTATTTTGTTAACATTTTTATTTTCCCATAATTATATTAATTTATTTGCTATTATTCACTGCAATAACACTGATCAGAATGAATTCATTTGGTTTTAATGCAGCCATGAGAAACACTTTCAAAAGAATTCTACAGTAATTCAGAATTAGTTAGAATTAGCTAAATGTACCATTAAGCTAAAATGTGCTCACTTCATTTTTGTTGTTATTTTCAGGGTCTATTGAAAACAGATTTCCTTTCAGTCAGCTTTCTCAGACATTCATCAACCCTGTAGTTTCTGAGTCAGGATGTGCTATCATTTAACCTTCATCCTCCCTCAATTTTCATCCTGATGCATTTGTATTAAACCACAGACTGATAAATGAGCATTGCTTTGGCGACACAAAAGAGCAATCATTAAAGAAACCTCTCATAACGTATGAATCAAAGACAGGAAACCTTTACTCTTTTTCCCCATCTCAATCTTTTCCCTAGCTGGGGCACTGCCTGCAGCGCCATACTCCTCTTATATTTATATCTTGCCTTTTTTTTTATTTCCAAACCCTTTTCATCCATTTCCCAGTTGCTTTTGCAAAAGATACATAGGTAAACCTAGCCAGGAGACAGTCTGCTACTGACTGCCATAATATGGTTTGATAGAAGTCTGTTGTTTAATAACAACTTGAAATATAATCCAACATGAGGATGAAGGAAAATAAGAAGAAGGTGTGGGCAAAGCAACAGGAAACCTGATGTGAGAAACATATCTAACTAATGAAGTGAAATATGCAGGGAATTCATAACATTTATCCAACAGAGCAATGGGGCAAGAAAGTTTATGCTTAGCACATATGCATGCACATGCATTTATGCCATTTCGTTTGAATAGGTCGAACCAATTTTCTATGATCTCTGACCCCTGGATTGGCACCTGCACTTGTGAAAATCATTGAAGAGGTATAAACTATTGCAAGATCAGTACTTTGTTCTCATTATTCCCTGTATACTTAGCTTCGCTTCTAGTTTTTCCTTTTTTCATTTACATCCCTTTGTGTTCTACTTCTTGAAGGAGTCAAACTTCATATAGCCTTAAACTGAGAATTGTTACCTTTGAACAAACAGAGGTTGCTGGGCTTGGTAGTATCACAACTGGTGAGGCCTTACAGCCTATACTACACAGATCAGAGCAGATGATTTGTGGGCTTCTTGAAATCTGTGCCTCTGTGGCACAGGTTTTTCAGCTCTTTTCAGTTACTTAAGTTCTGCCTTATCCTTAAGACTGTCATAAATCAGCACAATTTCACTTATTTCATATTCGCTGCACAGGTCAGCAGGTCCAGTGTTTGCTTGCTTATGTATAAATAAATTAGAAAAAGATGTGCATGTCACCTCTCACAGTCTAAGACCAGCAAGGCTTCTGCTGAAGTCAGCAAAACTATGCCAATGTGAGACTCAGAAATGGGTAAAACTCAACTGGGATCATGCTAGAGTTAAACCCTCCCTGAGTGGAGGAGACACAGATTTCCAACAAAAACTAACACTTAGTAGAACATAAGCACACATTTAAAAGGTCCCCCACTCAAACCCCATGAGGGGATATTTGCAGAAGCATATATCCAAAGAGATCACCATGTGTAAATTTCTGCAGGCTCAAAGCTGAGTCCAAAGAAAATAGCAAACAGCAGATGCTGCTACTGGCACAAGTATGTCATAAGCTGTGGCTTGCCCTCCAGATCTGGGGGGGGCCCATGGTGTCCTTGAACACCATTCCAGAAACAGAGTACAAAAAACAAGAGGAACCCAAACAGCAATATAACTCAGAAATCAATAGCACATAAAATTGTTTTTGCAGAAAAAAAATAACATGCTTTAAATCACATAATACCTTGGGCCCAATCCATGGTGATGTAGGTGACTATTGATTTCTGTGGAGTTTATGCTGACATATTATTAGCTAAAAGCCTGGTCAAGAATTCAGAAAGAATGCTAAAAATATTAAATTTATCCTGACTGTGGCATCACCAGCACCTGCATTTTCTGATTTTCACTGGTGTGTGAGAACCCCTTGATAGAGGCATATCACAGCTGTGTATATAAAAATATGAGAAATCCAGTTTTTCTTACTGACGGGAGTAACATGCAGACAAGGAAAAGCAAGGATAATTTTGTGTGGATCATCACTACTGTCATTTGAATGGAAGCATATATAAACAATGAAAAATAACAGCTTAAGGTGGTACAAGGGAAAAGAGAAATGAGCCAAGGAAAACTGGTACTGAATGTCAGGAATAATTTCCTTTCACTAAGATCCAGTTAGTCTGGGCCCAGTCATTCAAAACAAGATTAAGTAAAGTTCACGGTACGATGCTGGGAACAATCTTGCACCATCAGGAAGATAAACATCTGCTCTACCTATGATTAAAAAAAAAAAAAAAAAAAAAAAGGAAAGAAAAAAAATGACACTGTATGCTTGTTATTACAACTAAATACGCAATAAGATGATATGGTCAATGTAACAACTTTCTTTCAATGTAATAACTCTTCTTTAGAACCAAAAGAAACACAAGCTCTGATTTTCAAAACACCGTAGCTCTAATCCATGCCGTTATACCTGTTCAACATGGGATAGTTCTAATGCACGCACTTTACATCAATATAGCCTCGAGGATGATTGAGACAGGCAAGATAAACAGAGTCTTTGTTATGAATGCTCCTACGATCTCTCAGATTGGAAAATTTAGCATGCAGTCATTAATTTGTAGTTCATTAGAAAGAAAAAAAAAAGAGAAATAGCAGGTCACCTTTAAAACAAAAGAAGAAATAATGGTTAGTATAATAATATTTCATCTTTGACAGGTAGTGCCAACTGAGACTGTAGTTAAAAAAAAGCAAAAAGCAACCATTGTTTTTCTCCTAATATTCATTTTAAGAAAGAAGGATCATAAATTCAGACAGTACAAAAAACAGTGCTACAAATGCAGAGACGTGGGTTATATTAATCAGCATATATATTTGTTTTAAAAGATCCTTCTTAAAGGTGTTTAAATCAAAAAGGAAATAAGTCATCTTGTCATTTGATGTTTATTGCAGTGTTTGTAAGCAAGGTGGTAAAAAACATGTGGAAAAAGAAGGGAATATATAGAGCAGAAGACATGTACTCTCAAACAATATATATTTTATTTATAAGTACAGTGGGATACATAGCCCTAGTTTCAGTTTTGAAACAAGATTTAGTTTTGAGTCAGAATGTGAATATTAATTTTTTTAAGCCTCACTGCTAGTTTCTGCTGATACAGTGGATGGTATATTTACTAAAAATATTCCTTTGTGTTAGGTTGAACCAAACGGTCTCTACCAAACAAGCAATGTTTCCTTGTTGTATATCAAAGCATACTGGAGACTGCCATCTCTCTTAATAGGAATTTTCAGATATTCCAAGTGATTGACATGGAAGGGAGGTTTGTTTTAGTGGTGTTGACATCAGCAAAGCACACAGGAACCCATGAGACAAAAACCTCTCTCTTCCATTCTGTCTGGAACATGTGGAAATGCAAGTTCTCCAGCTTTCCTCTCCTCTGCAAAGTAACTGTGACAGTCAGGTTTTTAAGAACATCATGGAATGACATCCACTATTTTTTAAGGGTTCAAAAGAAAAAGTGGGATTAAAAATTATTATTTAAAGAGTTCTAAGACACACGTTCAATTTTTTCTATAGTTTTGGTTGTCCTGGAAAGGATTAAAAAAAGTAAACATCAGGAAAAAAAAAGTCAATCTTTTTGATTTTGAAGGGATTTCTAGGAATGACAGCAGACCAACTGTGTCAGCTTCTAAACAGACAGCATATCATACTTAGGTAGCAAGAGCTCCAGCTGTCAATGTGTTTATTGCAAAGAATTTGCAGAGCAAAGTATCTACAGCAGAAAATAACTTTATATATAATCTACATTTTTGACCTGAATTGTTAAACTCCAGCTACGGGCTTTGTTTGTTTGTTTGTTTCAGTCCTCTGCTACATGCAGGAATAGTTCTTCACCTGAGCTAGGATGCTTCTGTAGACCATGTGAATCAACTATCAAGTAAATTAGTTTCCATATGGAATTAGTGGTTTCCAACAACAACACTGACATTGCCAGTACTTTAAATGATGCTCTTTTTCTTCAGATTCTCTGTTTCACCCCTTCCTTAGTAAATATTAACTACACAACACATATTTCCAACAGCAAAAAAGATACTGGAAAAAAATACAGAGAACAATGCAATTGTGCCGCTACTTCAGGAAGATGATGCAGAGAGAGACGACCACCATTTAAAACCCAGTAGCTTACAGTTCCAGTGCAGTTTACAGCAAAAACCTGCCAGTAGCTTTGTATTATGCTATTTAGTATATGGATGGCAGTGGTGTGGTGTTTATTGTTATTAAATTACATTTTTTAAAGTATACCTTATGCCCTGCAGAAACACAGGAAGAGAAGCATTCCCTGCTCCCAGTGATCTACCTTATTAAGTGAGCAATAGCTCTCAAGGGAGACTACTGGTTAGAAAAAAAAAGAGGTGAAAGTAAGACATTCCTGTTAGCTTTTGCTAGAACAATGGAATAAAGGTAAAGACTGAAACTGGGCATAGGGGTAAGCCAATTTCAGATGCTGGCAAAAGCAAATCACAAAGTGTTTTGAAGCAATATCTGTTACATAGAAGGACAGTAAAAACTAGAGTACTGGGGAAACAAAGAGGGAATGGAGGAGCCAGCAGACAAATCAAGAAGAGTCTGAAAAGCATTTTTTTCATGAACTAGGAGAGCAGAAGAGAAAATGAGAAATACTGACGGAAAGCAATAGCGATCAGGGAGAGGGAATTGGAGATGGAAGATCAAAAGGAAAGCTGATCAGCAAAAGAGATGGAAGCAGATTTTTAGAACTGAGAGGCTTGCTTAATTTACACTAAAATATCTCCAAACGCATGTCAAGGTCATGCTAGAAACTCCAAGAGGCAGATGAAGGGAGGATATGTAAAGGGAGTGTGAGCAGTCAAATCATCGAATTGTTAATTCAGGAAAATGAGTCATCCAATGGAAGGATAGTGAATTGTAAAAAAAATACAGAAATTCTTCATATGAAAACAGGAAATCAAGGTTATTCATTATCACAAGAAGTATTTATGTCTACTTTATTATCATTAAAGATTTTCAAAGTAGAAATACGTGCATCTATTCTATTTAACTCTTCCACAATAAGTTCAGTCTATGAGAAATGATATCTACATACATAGTAAATCATGATTGTGGTGCACACTGAATTTACTGTGGAGGCTATGTGGAAATGTCCAGTCTTTCCAGATGTACAGCTACCTTGCTGTAACAACTCAAATCCCAGAAAACTATAGAACATCCTCAAAATCCCCCAGGACAGAATTACCAGACAGAAAGAAAAATACATGTCTAGGGAAACCCGGGCATCTGGCAGTCTTCTGAATGTCAGGTTTATCATTTATACAGATATTGCTGCTATGTTTCTTCAATGCATTTTCCAAAGCTTTTCTATCTTTATGCAGGCTCAATTTGCCACTTGGCAATTATTTCATAGTGAGTTTGGCAAATATTAAGTACTCAGGAATGGTACAAAACGACTGTGGAAACTCAGGGGGCTAACTCAGGTCTTGAACTTAGACTGTTTAAATGGAAGTTAATATATCCAAACCAAATCTCACTAACTAGAGAGCAGAAGAGTTACAGACAGTGCTGATATTCTGTGGGAGGAGGTGCCTGGGTGAAAGTCCATATGGCCAGAAACATTTTGGCCAACATAGTACTATGTTGTTTACAAATAAGTGCCAGAAAACAATTTTCCATGGACAAGAAATACATTTTGGTGCAGATCCTTTTTTTTTTTTTTTTTTTTTTTTTTTTGCCATTTCTTTCGGTTCAAATAGGTTCAAGACACAAAAATAGAGGTGGCTGAGTATAAAGGATATTTTTTTCAGGAGATTAAAAAACAGACAAAAAGAAAGGAAAAAAAAAATAGCTGAAGTGTTCCAGTTAGCAGCAGACCTTCATCTAGGACTGTGGGAGCTGGCCATGGTCCTAACACAGAAGTCTGAGATGATTTGGTAGAGGTGAGAAACACACACAAGTGTATATAATAATAGGTTTAGCAGTAGATAAGTATAGATATCTTCTAAAGAAAAATGTTATTTCTACTACTGTAAATTCACAACAGTCTGATTTGTGAGCAGGCTCCAGGCCTGCTCCTGTAAAAGTACACTTGTTCTACCTCAAACAGCCCTGGAGCTGCTGTATTTCTGGAAACAGAGAAGTCTGGGTCAAATTATCCTTCCACTTTCACCAGATTTCCACCAATGTCAGTAAAAGAAGAATTCTTTTTCTTGCACTTATCAAACCCGGGTGTCTTTCAGGTTGATGTATCAAAGACGACCACGTACACTCTGACACACTATTGTGAGATCGCGCCTTTCCATGCAGTGAAAGATAAATGAGCTTAACAGAAAAGGGAAGGTATTAGCAACTGAGAGTCCAGCCTCTACTACTCTTCTTAACCTTTCTATGGTTATACCACAGAGATAATACACTTCATTTCTGATGTACTGAATATTAGTTTGTCAGCTTAACAGGTGTGGGACAAGTGATCAAGGAGTAGAAATGCTACTTAGGAGAGGACATATTGAAGAAAAAGCTCATTTTTCACAAATTATGGGCTTTTTATTGCTGGTAATGCAGAAAAGATTAAAGTGAGGTCTATATTTCAGAAATGGGAAGACCAAATGATTTAAAACCTTTTTTATAATGACCTGCTTTGGAGTGAAGAATCAATTTCTTTTGCAGTTAAAATCTGCTAATACCAGAGGAGTGAGGAATGTGAGAGAAGGAGGAAAAGAAATAATAGGTCAGATATAGTTTCTTAGGTCTATGTTTTGATATGAATAATGATAGAAGCTGCTGCCTTTATTGCTATGATATGTTTTTAAGTGAGGTAATGTTTTAAACAAAATAGAAAAACATCTAAAATCTAGAAAATGTTATTAAAAGCAGTGTGGTAACAGTGTTTTTCAAACTGCTTTTTTTATTAACAAACTATAGGTGGTACATTTCTGTGAAATGTAGAAATGTACCACACTTAATTAAGCCTATATTTTTCTCTAATGCTGAAAATGATCTCCCCGGTACAGGATCTTATACTTCAGTTTTCTAATGGCAGCACATGCCAAAGTTGTTACTGCCCAAAGCTAGGGTATTCCATTCGTGTCCCAGTGCTAGTGACACAGTCCTATATTCAAACTTACAACACGGTTCTTCACATTAAAGCAACACAATCTTGAGTTTAATCACTAAATATTCATGTACACCTCTGTGGTCTTCACAGACGTGGCTGTGCCCAGCAAGTTGACTCAGTAGACACCAGCTGTACCTGGTGGGCTTAGTTGATGTCTTGCATGAGGGAAAAAGAGACTGTGTCCATTCTGAGGACAAAACAGGCATCTAAAGACTCAGCTTTGTTGCAGTTAGGACACTCTAGACTTTTTCCACCGGACAAAAGGGTGCTCAGTACATAAGGACTGCAGACCAAGCTCCTCCTTTTCCTTCCCTAATACCCTAGGCTGTATTTCCTTCGTGATTTTTACACAGACCTAATCCCACTGGCTATAATAAAATTAATCAGTCATCTGTAATTGTTTCACATTACTATGCATCATCCACTGTTTAATGGACTTATACAAGCTCAAGGGGGAAATGAAGCCCTATCAGTGGAAGGGGACACAAGGAAATTGTGGGTCAATGGAACCTCTTCCAACTACAACACAGCAGATATACCCAAGGCGTGCAAATCTGGTCTTCCAGGGAACAGTAACATAAAACTTAATATTTTTTTTTTCCACAGGCTTATAACAGAATCCCAATCCACAAGCCCTAAGCAGAAATCCAGTGAAGTCCTACTAATCGTACCTTCACCCAATTTGATGATCTTTCTGCAAAATTCTGTAGGAGACTTTTTTGGAGGGAGGGATAGAGGAACTTGATAATAGTCATGTCTATGACTAGTCATGACTATGACTGGGTTTCATGGAGATTTTATACTGACTTGTATACTATCTTTCTCCTGTATGTTATAGCATTTTCACCCAAAGGGAAAACAACAAAAATCATGTAAGGCAATGAAAATCCTCCTTAGGATAGTCAAATGACTGATTTACCCAAAGAATATATATGTGCCTGAGGTAAGTAAATAAAGCAGGATTTCAGAAACTTTTTCTATTCATAGGAAAGCTGTAGAAAAGCCTTATTGAGGAATGATACTCAGAGAAGTTCCTATTAACTTTACCACAAACTCTCATCTCCTTTCAGAAACTCCAAAATAGCTGTTCAGTTGCAGCAGTACAGTCAAATAGAACATTAGGGATCTAAAACCTGACATTCTAGGTAGGCAAAACCAAGTCTTCTCAGGCCTGTATTTCCATTTATTCTAGACTCTGCATTTCTAAAAGTTCTATGAAAATAAAATTATTAAAATAAATTCCTATCAAGATATCATGAGCAATATGCAATTGCCTAACTGACTTAAAATGAGAAGAAATTGTGCAAAACTTCTGGAACAAACAGCAAAGACAAAATGCCTATGAAATGATGAAACTTTTTCAGAAATTCTGCTCCTAAACATTCTGTTAGGCATTTGTGAAGAATCTCAAATAACTTAAAGTTTTAAGGGAATTTTTTTTTTTCCAAGATCTGAGTACTATGTTTTACGAGAAAGTTTATGGTGACAAAGGGAGGTAGACATCCAAGCAGGAGGCTGAAGACATGCTGCAAGGACTACAAAAAGGTTAACTGAAGGTCAGCCACGTATAACTATATAAAAGCACTATATCTGACAAAAACAGATGACAATGATTACAAGATAGATTCTAATTACATGACAGCACTAAAAGTTGGTGCAATTTCACAGGCTTACATCAGATTACTCCCATTTTGAGGTCATTATAAGCAATATCTCTCCTTTCCCCTCGAGTCATAACTCTATAGGGCCATGAACTACTCTATTACAAGTAGAAACAGGAAGTGTTAAGACGGAAACAAGAAAAGGTTAGCAGCACGCTTAGAATATGAATTATTTGTGGAAATAATATATTTTGAGCAAAATAAATTACCAAAGTGTCACTAACTTAATGCTTTCTCCAGGCAATAAGACTGCAGCAGCTGAAACATCATAATTGAGCTGCAAGCAAAACACACACAAAGAGACTCTTTTGAAATACAACTTAATTTTTCCTTATGAATTTTCATGCTCCTTTGTGATCCATCACAAGCAAATATTACACCCAAAACTATAATACATCATTAAAGATCTCACAGCCAGCTACAAAGAAGCAGCAGCAGGGGATAAGTTCAGCTTTACATTGCATCACTGTATCTTAAGTTATTTAGGAGTTTGGTTTAATATGTATACTAGGAACATAAGACCTTCAACCTTGGAAATTAGCTGAATTTCATTGACTTCAAGAGACATTGGACTGCTTATGCCTCTTGTGGACATAGTAGAAAGCATTCTAAGATGACGTTCAGAGGAAGAAGTTCCCCTTGGGGGAAAGGACTATGAGCTTAAAGTGGGTAGTGAACACTGAAGGCTTGCCTTCTGCTCCTGCTTTGTCCTTAGCACACCTGACATTTGGTATTGCCACATAACCACTCACCCTTGCAAAAAACTTAATGTTAGTGAGGTTTCCACCCACCACAGTATAATAGATTATATATTCTCTATACCAGTCTACAGACAATCTGTTTTACCTTGGCTATCTGGTTGAGATACAAATAAAGGTATAATTGATATATACACAATTTGTCATCTGCTCCTTGAAGTCAAGCCAGAAGTACTCTGATGGCATTGAATTACAATAATGAAAGAAAGAACAGGAATTTCTTGTACATGACAATACTTTTCTTGATTCTGTGCCCACACCAGGTATTTTTTCTGGGCTTTCATATCACTTAACAAGCACTGGATCTACTCCAAAGATAAAAGAAAGAAAGGATATGAGCAATGAGAAACAGAAATAGGGAAAAGAGAAAAGGAGAATTTAAGGAAGTAAAAATAGAGCAGAGAAGAAGGGATGAAAAAAATGCAAAGAGGAAAGGGGAAAATAAAGACCTATGCAAAGAAAACTCACAAAAAATTGGGAGGGTGATAAGAAAAAAGATGGATTTAGTAAAGCAAGGCTTATGCATTAAGTGCTATAACTTCATCAATTCCCCAAAGTGTAAAAAGCTCTCTATGTGTATATAGCACTTTAAAAGTCGCAAAAGGAAATAGGAAATGAATTCAATGCACTTGCTTTCTTGGATTTTTTTAAAAGTAGATAAATGCTGCTAACAAAGCTCTTTGCAATGTTTCAAAATGAATAAATAACACCCTTCCTGCCAACTTTTTTTTTATTATGATGTCTGTCTCTGACTTTTTAAATGCTTTCCTTAAAAATGTTTTCAAGCTTCTTTTCCCCCTGAATGTTTTACAATTTTACCTTATGAAATTTCACCAGGGACTTGCAAATCAAGCCAAATCTCACTGATTTGATAGCTACTTTTACACGGCCCAGTGGAACGCAATGTGTTAGCATCACTCGTTCTGGGAGGAGAGTTTATTAGCAAGCCCTCCCTCCCCTGCTTTTCTGCCACAGCAATGTGATTAGGAGAAATGCCGAGGAAGCTGTCAGCAGGTGGCTGGAGAGAGATGTAAGGTGCCACTTTTCTTTCTTCACTTGTGACCTTCATTCACATGACAATGGAAAACAAAATCGCATCTTTGACACAAGATAATTAGGACTCTTGCATTTCAGCAGGTCAGAGAGAGAGAGAAAAGAATAATACTTGTTTTGCAACCCCAGTAATTAGTCCTGGAGGATTTCTCCAACTGCTACTGTTGGCAAGGAGAGCATAGGAAAAGAGCCACCATTCTTCCTGCACACGCTGGCTGCGGAACCTTCTTCCTGCTTGAAATTCAAATGAGCCCAGCTCTGACCTTTACTGTCACATTTTTTATTTCGTAGACAGTTTACAAGGCCTCTCCACCATGCAGGTCATGTTTTAGTTTAAACAGAAATACTATCGTAGGTGTTAGATGCTAGTTAATGATTACACTGAACTCATTCTAATTAGACTCTGTTGTTACATGCTGCCCTTTGGGGGCTGCTGCTGTTGTCACATGAAGTATTTTGTAGAAAAATAATTGGTCTGAGATCCTCTTTCCCCTATTTTTTTCCTTTTTACATTATTGATCTAGTCTGTACTTGATCATTAGAAATACTGTGCATAACTCCTAGTGTTGCTGCCTCCCCATCATCCCATGGCTCAAAAAACAGTGAGGAGGCAGGGAGACTCAAGAGCACCATGACGTTTGTGAGATTTATTAACACTGATCTAAGGAGGGAAATAGTCATTAGGTCCTTTTTCTAGCACACTAACCTGACGTCTTCCCTAAGAGTTTGATTCATGGTGTGGCTAGAGGAGGCTCGCGGGCAGGAGAGGCATCTCAATGCTCCATGCACTGGTGGGATGCTTGGGATTAGGGAAAACAAGAGGGAATTTGAGCCTCCTGAAGAGCTGAAAAACAAGGAGGAGAACAGCAGAGCAAGAAGTAAGTGAAGAAATGCAAATGGGGTAGAGGAGGTTTCACTTCAACCTTTTACATTTGGCAAGGGACATTAATGTCATATGTTGGAATGCTAGAAGTGAATCTCAGTTGTTTCTTTTCTCTCAAACATGTCCTCTTTTGAAAGATAAGTCATGGAAATGCCACTCGTTCCTGTGTAGAATGTTTCTTACATTTTCAAAATGTGAAGTGTTTTTGGATGAAAAAAAACACATTACAGAGCCTGAATTGCAGAAACTAAAATCACCAAGTTCCAAGTGTGACACTCAAACTTTCTCCTTAATGCTCAAAATCACTCATTCTGGAAAATTCTGATAAGCTATCTGAAGATGTTAGATGCCCTTTGAATGCAAGCAAAAAACCTAGGGACCTAATTTTGGCAGGTAGATAAGCATATTCTTTAAACAGAAAGATTCATGGTCTTATTATTTAATGTATTTAGGGCAGCATAAGTTTAACTTTGAGCTTTGCTTTTGCTAACCATCATTCGTCCTCTCTTTCTTCTCTCTGAAATGCTCTCCTTTTTTAGGGAAAGGCTGAGACGAAACCGAGTGCAGCCAGTTCAGGCTGTTAAAAAGTAGTGTTTCCTCTATAATCAAAGATGTTTGCCACAAAGTTATCAAGACAAATTCTGGAGTATTTGTAGAGAAGTAAATCCATACTGACTGCATTTAGGGGAACTGATTTCTAGTTTGAACCGCAGCTGCAGGGCAGAATTGACTCTTCACCTGCAAGCATCCTCTTGGCTACTACAACCAAACTATAGCCATGGCAATACATCACTAATACCTTTATCACTGCCTAAATGAAGCATCAATAATTAAATTCCCATTTATAAAAACAGGAAATTATTCATGTCATCAGCACTCACCATCAATAACAGAAGTAAACCTAACTATCTCATTATCCAATTGCGATGTGTGCAAACAGAACTGCCCGTTGTTGACAATAAATATTTAATAAGTGAGGAAACAGGAAGGATAAACCAAGGATGCACAGAGTGGCTGCTTTATAGTTACCACAAGAACTGACCCAGATGGCAATGGTTTACCCTGCTTACACCTCAACTTATTTTCTTTTCATTTTGACAAGAAACCCATCCCAGCTGGACTGGATATCAACCATGGATGTAAGCCATCTGTTCTCTTCCTATCTTTGTTTATGGTATTAAGTCAAACTGAATACCCAAATTCCTACCAAATTCTGTAATTCCCATGTGCTTTTATTTTTAATTAGCAATCAAATGGTAACTGTAGGTATCGATTAATGATTCAAAATGTTTACTTGCTAAGGGTGCTTGTGGCTGCGGGAAGTTTACAACTGTGAGAATGCCGTGACTGCACACACGTTCAGGAAACGCTTTTGCTAATTTCATTACAGACTCAACTTTGCGATTACCAATGAAATCTGATCCATTTTTTCTTACAAAGGGCAGTTCAGCTGAACATACACACCTTTCATGCATGAGGTATTAGACAAAGCAAGTAATCAGCAGTTAGCTGTTGAAAAGAGCAGCCAGTACTGGAATAGGATATCTAGGATGCAGAAGTCTCTCCTCTCTGTGAAAGGTGATTTAAGCCCCATCATTTCCACCTGGATATTCACCACCATTTCACTCAGAAGACAGCAATTCCTAACAACAGATCATACTTAATTATGACCTAAAGCCACCTGGTTCCTGATTCAAGATGCAGTCTGATACAACACACAGCCAGCATACAATCTCCAGAGAGGACGTGACTTTTTCATAGCAGGCAACAGCAGGTCTTCAGTGAGGTCCAAGAGCACTGTTCATTTTCTGTGACCAGAGAACTACATACATGGCTGAACTATAAGGTAGCCTAAAAAGAGCCAGAGTAACTGCTAGGGTATGGCACTATCGCTCCCCTACCAGAGCCCCAAATTGCCCAGACTTCTCCTGCCAATGGCAACTACATCTGTAAAAGCAGCTCAAGGACCCAAATGTGGGCCAGCATTGCTGCATACCACAGACATCAAGGGTGCTTTGCAATGTGCAGAGGACCAGAAGCATCAACCACAATGGTTAAAATTAACAAAAACAGGGTTTGTAGTATTCATTTTGCAGGCAAGTAAAATGATGCTGTTGCCAAAGGAAAGCTACAAGGTCAGTGTCAGGCTGTATCATGTGAAGCTGCTGTAACTGCTATGGAAGAGGTCAGCCTGACCCATGGATCTGCAGTTTGCCCTGTGAAAACGGGCAGGAACATCTGTAATAACAGAGCTTAGGTATGTGTGTACTGTCCACCAAACACATGCTCTGGATGGTGTTATTGTGCTTATAAAATTGTTTACTGAAAGAACAAACCAAACATTTTTAAACATTTAAACATAATTCATTTATGAAATATTCATCTGTCTAAAAAAATTCCATTATAAAATAGTAAATAAAATAAAAGCAAATAATTGAATGCAAATAAAACAGCAAATGATAAAGGGGGAGCGGGGGGGGGAAAGTTTGCACAGGACAATCCTGGGTTGTCTCTGCAGAAATGCTTAGAGGCGGAGGAGGAAAAAGGGACATTTCATGCAGACTACATCCCTGGCACATGGCACTCACCGGGACAGGGAGCAGAGCAGCCCATGGAGACGTCCCAAGTGCAACACAGCCTGCCCAGGAAAAGAGAGCAGGTTTGGATGAACAAGAGTAAACAGAGGGGGATCAGGAGGGAAAAATAGGTAGTTACAAAATAAATGGAATATAAATGTTTCTGTCATGCTTACATAAACTTTTGTGGACACAGATACTTTGTTTTTCTTAATACGGAAAAAGAATATATGTCAGCCTCCTTAAAGTAAACTAGGAGAAAATTGCCCAAGCTGATATTAAAACATGTGTGCAATGTCCTGTCTAACCCATTCAAATATCTAGCATTGGATATTTGAAAACAAATGTGGAAATTACAGGTACATGTTCCAGCCATAAATAAGGAGACTGAATAAGTTAGATAGCAAAGACCAAACTGAAGTTTGAAACAAGTGAAAACAACACCAAATGCTAAAAATAAGTAAAGATTAAAAAAAAAAAAAAGCAAGAGACTTGAGAAAGAAATATTCCAAACACAAAAGTTAAGTAACACCATGGTACAAGGCATATACCATAATTATGTTCATGCTTTTATGTCCTTCACACCTATCTTGAGTAGGTGCATCATTGTTGGAAGGGCCCAGGCCTTTCAGACCAAAAGAAGAATATGTGTTGCTGTATTGGATATATCAAATGACGCTCCTGCTATTATTAAATCTGTTTGCGGTGCAGAAGGTTCTGTTGAAAATTTACATTTGAAAATTTTCAGACTTATTTGGGAGAATATGTTTTTATTTCTTTAACAATCAATATCTCTCTTTTATATCTGTATT
Source organism: Tinamus guttatus (assembly GCF_059628265.1). Taxonomy (NCBI): domain Eukaryota; kingdom Metazoa; phylum Chordata; class Aves; order Tinamiformes; family Tinamidae; genus Tinamus; species Tinamus guttatus. The sequence continues at coordinate 255,420 of NW_028288680.1, forward strand.
CCCACAGAAAACCCAGATGAGGTGAATTTGCTAAAAAAAAAAAATCATTTCCCAAATTTGCCACCTCAAGAAATACTTCCTCATGCAATTTTAAATTTTGTGTTAAATAAAAATCTTTGAAAAAGGATATATCTCAGTGTTCCTTTTATCAATATTTGTATTTTAGTTTTCCCTCCTCATCCCCCACCATTTTCAAATTTTTGCAATCTCTAGATCATCATTAATCTCTTTGGTTAGCACTGATTTCCTTATGCTCAAACCTATCCTACCCACCAGCTTTCCTTCTTCCCACTTCTGACAAAAACAAGTACTGACTATGACAGCCTTGGCAATCTGCTAATGCTGTGAATTAGTGTATTCTGCCTTAAGTGAAATCAGTTTCTCTGCCCTTTGGGAATAGTATAGCCAACAGGTTTAATTTCATTTCCTGATATTTTAGCAGTCATGTTGTTGCTCCTGCAGACAACTGAGAATGAAATGCTTCTTTTGACAACAATCTTCAGCACATCCCAGGAAAGGACACATATATGGTTTTTTATGAGAAAGAGTGAGTCTGAGGCTATCAAACACCTAGATGATATGACTAAATCAAACATCAAAGTGATGGATCTCAGATATAACTGGATATGCACTTGCTACACTTTACAGTGTTTCCTTTTATTATTTTCCATTTTGGCCACATACCATGGAACAATTTAATTCAATCCATTTGTCCAGAAGTGAAATTGGTATTCTCTATCTATCTCAAAGGCAAATGTATAGTAAGGCTAAAGGGAAATAATTATGTCATCATATGAAAGAGAGAGAGAGAAAAAAAAAGAGTTAAAAAAATACTCTTACAGCTTGAGAACCTATTCCCATACCAGTTAGGATTTTGTAAGTCTACCTGCACATCTCAAATATCTGATTCAGTATAAACAAACGAACAGCCTGTGCTTCATTTCAAAACTGGTAAATTAATATTCTTTCTTTTTCTCTTTCCATCTTAAAACAATTGGCATTTCATGCTGTGTTCAGACTGGAAAAACAAGGAGATAGTATTAAAAAGGGTCTGTGTTGCTAAAGCAAGAGTTGAACTATAAATACCTCTTCCCAAATGGTCAAATAGTTTCTATTCCATCCTCCATCTGATTAGGATTCAGAGTCTTATGAATAAATAGTAGTAAGCAAAAGCAACAGTGCCAATATTTAGAGGAACTAGTGAGAATTATTCATTTGCAAATGGAATGAGATTCTCAGATCAAAATTTCTGTCTCAGAAAATCTCTGTGCCCTTTTCCCTGAACTGCACACTCACACAGCAAGTTTCATCTCATAAATCCACAATTTCCCTCCCAGTCACGACATAGTAATAGAACTAACTAATAAGAAGCAGATGTAAAGTCATTACCTGTAATGAGTATTTTCAACACTCTCTACCTACCATCACCTGATGAAATCATGCAATACAGAGAGTGACACAAAATTATACAAGAGCCACAGCACTAAACAGTTTCTGGATCTTTGCATCTGTTGACAAGAAAACCATTGACTTTAACAGATTGATTTAATAGACTTCCAAATCAAAAATGCATTGAAGTCAGAGGTAAAGAACAAAATGACCTCAATAAACTTTGAATCAGACTCTCTATAAATAAGGTTATGGAATTAAACCTGCAAAACAGAAAGCTCTGAGAGATACAGCACCAAGAACTAATGGTAAAGACTACATAACTGGCCTTTCTTTGGTTAAAAAGAAAGAATGCCCGACAGAAGAATCAAAGATACCAACAGGATCAATCACTGTATATAAATATACCTAGTAGGCAACTCTCTAGCTAAAAGAGGGTGTCACAGAGCAGAACAGCTGCCTATTAGTAAAATGACAGAAATAAAAGCCAGAGGTTCAAGTGGAAAACTGATTTCTGTGCTGTGAATCATAACCTCTCCACTGAATGCAGTACTGGGAAATAATCAAATAGCATGTTGTCTGTACAAAAGAAAAGAAAAACAAAGAAAGAAAGAAAGAAAGAAAGAAAGAAAGAAAGAAAGAAAGAAAGAAAGAAAGAAAGAAAGAAAGAAAGAAAGAAAGAAAGAAAGAAAGAAAGAAAGAAAGAAAGAAAGAAAGAAAGAAAGAAAGAAAGAAAGAAAGAAAGAAAGAAAGAAAGGAAGAAAGAAGAAAGGAAGAAAGGAAGAAAGGAAGAAAGGAAGAAAGGAAGAAAGGAAGAAAGGAAAGAAAGGAAGAAAGGAAGAAAGGAAGAAAGGAAGAAGAGAAAGAAAGAAAGAAAGGAAAGAAAGAAAGAAAGAAAGAAAGAAAGAAAGAAAGAAAGAAAGAAAGAAAGAAAGAAAGAAAGAAAGAAAGAAAGAAAGAAAGAAAGAAAAAGAAAGAAAAAGAAAGAAAGAAAAGAAAGAAAGAAAGAAAGAAAGAAAGAAAGAAAGAAAGAAAGAAAGAAAGAAAGAAAGAAAGAAAGAAGAAAGAAAGAAAAAGAAAGAAAGAAAGAAAGAAAAAATAAAGAAAAAGAAAGAAAGAAAGAAAGAAAGAAAGAAAGAAAGAAAGAAAGAAAGAAAGAAAGAAAGAAAGAAAGAAAGAAAGAAAGAAAGAAAGAAAGAAAGAAAGAAAGAAAGAAAGAAAGAAAGAAAGAAAGAAAGAAAGAAAGAAAGAAAGAAAGAAAGAAAGAAAGAAAGAAAGAAAGAAAGAAAGAAAGAAAGAAAGAAAGAGGAAAAAAAAAAAAAGAATAAAAAGAACCCAAATCCTTCTCTCTCAAAACAGTGGTATAATGACCCCAGGATACAAATCCCCATAGCTACTACTGTCCTCAAACAGTGCCAGAAAGAAGGCTAGGTCCTACAAAGATCCGTGTTCTTCACAGAGATGGACACATAAGTGTGACTGCTAGAAGTACTGGGCTCGGTGGGTCAGACTGGCATATCACAATATGCATTTCCCTGCTGGTAGTGATGGGGGGAAGATTGCCATGAGGTGCTAGAGTGTCCTCTGGCACAAAAAATTTGATGCCCAATTAGGTTTAGAAAAAGTGACAAAGAGTTGATGCCCAATTAGGTTTAGATAAAGCTCTTCTCTGTAAACCTCAATTACCTGTGATTCCTTATGACATTCAGCGTTTACAAAGTATAATTACACAATAGTGTCTGACATTTAACGTCTATGGATAATTTAAAAGACTTCTACTTCAAAAGGGCTGCTCATGAGCAACAGTAATCACTTCAATTAGCTTGGCACCATTACAATGTAACAAGACCATTTGACTGCCTATTAGAACCAGCCAAGCTCTTCAAGTGTGTTAATTTAGCAGTCATTGCTAATTTCTGGGCTTTGCTACATTTGCATAGGAAAACATAGCCCTGTTAGCCAGAAAGGGAGTTTCATTCCTGCAGCAACTTCCTATTCTTAGAAAGGTTTTTATGTTGTTGTTGTTTTCAGCCAGAAATATATTTCAAACAGTGAACTAGGGAATGTAAGAAGGTTTTGTTTCATCAACAGAGCTTTTCAGAATCTACATTCAAGATATTAATATAGCTTTCAAACTTTTTTTTTAGCTGCTGGAGACAAAATAGATTTGGGAGTGGGAGGCAGATTCTTCATCTTCATCAGATTTATTTCGTGGAGACTAAAGAAATAGCCCTTGGTGAGTTTCAGGTATCTTCTGGTTTTCCTCTGAGTTCACCAAGTCCTCTAAAAAAATTACTGGCTTGTCAGGGTCCTTGTCATGTATTATCATCACCTGAGCTTTGCTTTCTTTTCATCTGACATTTAACATGTAGAATATTCTGCATGAGCAGGAAACTTCTAACAAGAGAAAAAGTTCTCTAGGGATCAATCACATCAGCCTAGCAATTCTCATTAACCTGCTAGGACAATCAAATGACCAATTTGGAAAGAAGGGTCGGAGTTATTTGTACCTGAGATTGCATAGAAAAGGAGGGCTACTGGCAACCCATAAGAGTTAAAGACTGACTCTTCATAAAGAGTCTTTTTTCCCCAAAAAAAAAGCAAATGGAGGGTGAGACACTACCAGGGCTTGCCCTTATCCTGAGCAGTCTCACCAGAGAAGTAAAATGTACAGGAATATAAATTGAACTACCTGTTTTTCACTTGAAAGTCTTTAAGCACATGGCCAGCATGTGCAACTGTACCTTTAACTCAACTGTGTCTTGCCAGTGTCTTCAGGGAAACTTCATCATGTCATCAATGACTTGCATTGTGGCAGTGCCAGTTTTTTTAAATGATGTTGAGGCACCATTTCATTAAGATATCACAAGCATAGCCTTCACTCAGAAAGCTTAGTATTTTTACAGAGCTGGTGATGAATAAAGTAAATGACCACAAAGCAAATCCCTAATACAGAAATGATTCTGTCAAAGACATAGTAAAAAAAAACATGTCCCAGATAACCTAGATTTGTGATGGGGGAGAAGAGTTGCTGGCTTTACCCTGCAGGCAGCAGTAGTACCAAACACATTTATATTCTGTAAATATCACAGAAATCTGCTCCGCTGAAAAGGATCTGGGATTTACAATGCGCATCATACTGATTATGAGACAAAAGTATGTGCTCATCTCCATTAAGGAGAACCTCACAGAGACTGCATTAGCAGTTTGGTCTCAAGATGGAAGGGAATTATTATATCCTCTTCTTGACAATGGTGAGGTTGCCCTTTCAATATTGTGTTCAGTTTTGCTCCCATTTTCTCTCTAATTAAAACCTGTAATTATATATATATATATTTTAATGGTACTTACTACCAAAATGACTTAAGACTTTTTGGGCTGGAATTCTTGCAAAAATTGATTTGCCTCATGCGATGTCTAGAACTTCCCGCCTCAGCTGAATGAATGTCTTGACAAAGTTTTCTCTACTCCTAATAGGAGCTAAGTGTGATGAAAATGATGGTCAAAGATGCATACGACAATGACTCAGCTTCCACTGCCTGTCAGTGAAAGGTCAGCACTAGCTGTTTTTAAGCATCAGAAGACATTCCTTACAGTTAGATGGGAATCAAAGGGAATCACACTACCAGCAAGAGAAAGGCTTGGTGACTTTAAGGCACCAAAAGGCAGATATTATGTCATCATTGAAGTGCAGTGAGGTTGCAATCTTGACTACTTGCTAAAAGGAAGAGACATTTTTTCCTCCATTCCATTGCACATAAACAAGCAGCATTTCTTCAAATTGCCTTACACAGGCCAGATGGGGAATTCCAGTAGGATTTGGTAAAAAAAGTTTTAGTTTCTTGTACCATTTTCCCCTTATATTAGTTAACCCACTCAATCAGAATAAAATTTAGTTGGGTGCATTTAAATCTCCAAGAGGTTAATATGATTTTCTGTCTTATTTCAAAACATGTTCAAATGTATTACTAGTATAGAGTAAAAAATGTGGAAATTACTTAATATCACTATTCTAGTCAAAGAAGATTGATTTTATGCATACTTTATCAGCTTGATGCACACCTTTTGCAGTAATACAAAGTGTTTGTCTTTTCCAAAAAACTGAGGTACCCACAACTCTCACGATCATCCTTTAAAATGTAATATTAGCATAAGCGTACTACAAAATCACAAAATATCAATCTAGAAAATTCTTACATACGAAGTAGATGCTCTGATATCCCAGAGCTAGATGAATACTTGCTATTTGATATTCTGCTTTCAGCATCAAAGGTAAGAAGTGCTAGCAGAGAAATTGGAAACTTGACCTGATTTCCACTTGCAGTCAAATGATCCATCCACTGACTGCCCAATAAATCCATAAACCAAATCCACATTAAACCTGAGGCTGTTTAAAATGTGATAGATATTGCTCCGAACATGCACAGGCTAAATAGTAGGAAAGGAAAGATACTAGATGTTTCTTCCAATTCTTCAATTTTGCCCTGATGTTTTGCCCTAATTACAAGGTCTACTCTGAAAAGTACTGTGATGATAAATTCCAGAGGAAATTTTCTCTTTCCACTTTCTTCTTTTACTCTTTTGTAAAGTAATACAACATCTCTGAAATGGAAAATATAAGGAAGAAAAAGAGATCAGTTTTATTGTACTTTTCATAGCAACACTCAGAGCAATTTCTTTTTCTTTTTTAATTCATGAAAAAATGAGAAAAAATGATCATATAGACAGTTTGAAAACAAGACTAGTATGTGCCTAAGGAGGAAGGAAGATATCAGCATAAAACTCATTCATCAGCAAAACTTTTATGAGAAAAGGGCATTTGACATATTTGTCCAATATTGGAAATCTTCTTTAATTTGCTCGCTATAACAACTCTCACAAACTTGCATCTTTTATAAGAGACAAGTCTCATCAGGACTGCATTATGAATTCCTCTACACTCCTCCTAGCACCTATTTCCACTTATTTCTTACAATAAGCCAGCCAGTGTATGATTGCTCTTTCAGCACAATTTTCATGGAGTCATATGCTCATTTCAAGGTCATGCTCACTCCACTCCCCCAAGGTAATTTGCTGGGTGTAGAAAGGGCTTCTGTGGCTTGGTTGTTTGAGGTTTTTATATTTTTGTTGTTGTTTTTTCCTTGTGGTCTTTGTGATCACATGGCCAAAAGCTAATCTCATATTAGGTAGCAGCTTTCTCATTTTGGAATAAAATACATTCTGACTTCTCAAAGCACTCTTCAGACTTTATGAACTTAAGTCACCTCATCCCTTACTGCCTTTTAGAAGTGCAGAAAGCAATAAAGCCAGACCAAGCATTATGTCTGATGCCAAACGATAAGCCTGAAAGAGAACTAAAAAGTAAGCCCAAATCACAAGATCTCATGCCTTATCAAACTGGACAGGAGAGCTTTTGCTGAATTTCTGTGCACATGAGCCTCTTACTTCCTATGAGTGGAGAAGGTTCGTTGAGTATTACTTCCAAGTCTGATATTTTGCAAAAGGAGATGCCAAAAAAATGGATGGTTGGGGAATGAAGGGCCCAAGAGTGGATTAACTAGACATAACCACAGCACCAATAGTAGCATGACCCTGAGAAAAAAAAATGAGAGACAAGAGTGTTTCAGGGACAAATGGCGACTGCAAGATGGCTACCACCAAAAAACTGTTTCATATGATCAGTTCCTACCATCCAGAGGGAAAGAGAACTTTTATTTTCCTTCTAAATATGCAGAATAGCAACAAAGGTACCTGACTGTGTTTGTTTTCTCCCATTAATGTGCAGAAGCCTGACTTACAGCTGGTCAAAAAGCAGCCACACTCCAATATGTCATCATTATAATATTACAGGACAAGCCAAACTGTTCTCTCACATTTTCATGAAAATGAGGAAAGATTTTCCAGGGGATGGAAGGCGTACCGATATCTTGGCTTAAATTAATCTATTTTCCCTGTTAGTCTCTCTGGGCAACCATTGCCTTTTCTTCTTAAGTCTCTCCCATGCCTTCCCATGCCTCATCAGCCCAATACTTGTGACATTTCAAGGATGATTTTCCCAATACTTTCCCTTTTCTAGTCCTCTCTCTTGTATCATATTGCTCACCAAGCTGCCAAACCCTTCAGCTCATCTTGAATGAGGGGATGTTGTGGTGTTCAACACCTCAAGAAAGTGAGACACAACCTCCTCCCATCTCAAGAAAAGAGATAGTACACAGTCCTTCTTTGCTTTGCTTTGTTTTTCTTTTCCTTTTCTCTGCCTGTGGTAGTAAGCAAGGCTGCTATATTCCCTTCTGCAGCCTGTGCATGAAGAGAGGTTATGCCATAAGCCAGACCAAGGTATCCTACTATCCCCAAGCACAGTGCATTTGCTCAACATAAGAAGCTATCAGCTTCATTCCTGCACAGTTGACAGGTACCAAAACCTTCAAAGGCACCTGAACATTGTTAAAATCATTGCTTCAAGAGCCAGTCATGTTTTTTATGCTAAACCAACCTAGCCACACCAAACTTGGAGATCAGGAAGAGGCTCCTAGGCAGTCAGCACCAGCTGACTGGCTGCTGTAGAGTCAAGTTTAGCAGCCGACCAATCTCATAACTTGTGACCTTTTACATCCATAAAACGAGCACCAGGAAAACTGAAGGTGAACAACACTGATAAAAGCAATTTTCTACGTCTCTGCTCACAGTTAATGGTAACCCAGTGACAAGCCATGTGGAAGATTTCACTACCATCCTCCTATCCAAAATCCACACTAAATGATTGCAAAATTAGCTAAGTGCTAAACAAAACCTCTCATCATGGTAATAGCCAGTGTTAATTTACTGACTCCCACTCTGTTAGAGCCTTTTCCGCAGCAGGCTGAAGAGAAAAGCTGTCTTGCTCTTGCCTGCAGGGCTGTTTTGATCAGCTGAAACTTCATCTACATTGACAAGACAGTAGAGAGCAAGTGTCAGAGCATTTTTATTCAGAGCTCCACCACACCTTAGAAGTGCTTCCTACATCACTAGGGGCTATAGGAGGAGAAAAAAAAAACAACACAGAAAATAAAATCCACTACTCTTGATTCCTCTTAGCCATCTTAGGCAATGGCTAAACTGGCAGAAGTCAGGATAGACTGTCATATTACCCAAGATCATATGACCTCTCCCCTACCAAAAGGAGAAAAGCCGAACCAAAGGCTTGTCTAGGGGAGAGGAAGAGGTGCAGAGAGGGACGGTGCTTGTGAGCGAGAGCAAGAGAGCCAGACTACATCTTGTGCTGCCACTCCTCTCCAAAAAGGATGTAGTCAAGCAATGCATAAAATATATATGAGGGGAATCGATTTAATTTAATCACTGTAAGTAAGTTGTAAAATCGCTTCATGTCAGATGAAATATTCAATGGTTTCCCCAGCCCTCTCCTGTGCTCTCAGCTGAGGAGACATAGAGTATCTTTGTCAGCAGAGGCAGCTGCTCAGGGGGCTGAGACAGACCTGCCATCTGTCCAGAGCTGATCAGCTCATCTCTGATGCTGGCGAACATGCCCTCCCTGATCAAGCAGTGGAGGAAATGAAAAATAAATGCACTGATTTCACACCAGACAAACCTGGAATCACATCTGAGGAGGAAAGAAGCAGGCGGTACAGACAGGAACAAAACGGAGGGGAAGTACTTTGCAGTCAATGAGGAAAGGCCTATGAAACTGAAGCACTGCCACAAATGCAGGCAATTCCTATGGCATCCCCTGTTAAAAGAAACGGTAGTCCATGGAAAGTTAACTTCTCGCAGTTGCATTAATTTTCTCCCCCCACCACAAAGAAAACATTGCCAGAGAACAGTACACATCATTATACTTCTATTCATCCCATAATGCCTTAATGAAGAGAAAAGCAGCAAAAGAGCTATCTTTGACATTTTAGACTTTATTCAAGATACAGTAAAATTCACAAACTGACCACTGACCAAAGGATCCTACAATGCGCTTCGTTTAAACATCAACATAACATTCCCTGCTGGACAAGTATTTATTAGACTAGCGCAGTGGATTCTACAATTTAAGTAATGCATACATAAGCCACTGCATATAGATATGATGATGTTTGGTGTGGCATACTTCAGATCTCTGAATAAATAGTTGTTATCAAATTATAAAACTAAGATATTGTAGCTACTTCAGCATTGTATTTCTTAACGACAGATAAAGTGCTTAAGAAAACACAGCACAATAAGATTTACCATGTGGCTTAGTCCTAGTCTGAAATTTCAAAATGTTTCACACAACAAGTAGAAGATGGACTCTTTTAATAAAAGTGCTCCTCTTTGTAAACATCTAATATATAATCACAGCTGGGATCCATTCCAGCTGTCATGCTAGGAGATTGACATTTCGTGGGTTAATGCACATGCCTTTTATCATACGACAAAGATAAGGAATCATAAAATTCTAATTTTGTTTAACAGCCAACACATATTTTTAATAAAAGAGGGTAATTTTTAAAATGATAGTATTCTTAGAGTTGCTTTTGCACTACTCATTTCACAGAAAAGTTTTTGTTTGAAACTCCCTTATGCCTTATTCCTGCCAATAATTAAGAACCAGTTTACTTTGCCATCTTCTCCATCTTCAAAAACCCATAATCAAATTTTGGTTCTAGTTACTAATGAAGATGAGGTTAGTGGATTAACCCTCATTGATTTTAGTCTGTTTTGGACAGCTGGTGGTCCTGTTTAAGAGATGTTTAGACATCTAGGGTCCAGAATAGTTAGCTGGCAATTGAAATTCAGTGTTGATAGGTGTAAGACTCACTAACAGACTCCAAATTCATGCTTACCTCCCTGGAAAAAAAATTATAAAATCTTGGACTCAATCTGGACAGTTTCCTTAAAACATCAGTTCAAAAGCAGGAATCAAAAAGGGAAAACAAACATTATAAACTGATAGGAAAGAAAAAAAGTAAAAGAGAATTCCATTAAAATATCACACACTGCTCTGGAAAGCCCTGGAAAATATATATCTAGAAAAAGCTTATTGTTCTGGTCACCACTTTTAAAAACTGATACAATAGACTAGAAATATTGTACATAAGAGCAGCAAATATGAAATACCTTTTATACAAGGAAAGGCTAAATAGACCTTCAGACTTCTAGGGATAACAAGGAGGGGAGATGATAGAGATCATGAACCATAAGAAAATTTGATTATGAAATTATTATTCACTATCTTACTAAATGACAAGTAAGGTTGGGGGTGAACTCCTTAGCAAGACACATCATCCTGGAAGCCATCCATCCCCTTTACGAAGGGGAGAGAGGTCCAGAGAAGTCTGTTGCCTGCCAAGGGCTCGAATAAGAGATGTTGCAGAGAGATTGCCAAGGCTTGTCCAGGCATCTGACCATTATCCCCCATTACTGTTTCATGTGGGCACTAACGATGCCATGGGGAAACTGGAAAACATCAAACAAGATTTCAGAGCCCTAGGGATGGCAGTGAAAGGTCTGGATGCCCAAGTTGTGGTCTCCTCATCCTGCCAACGAGGGGAATGAACAACAGGGTGCGCTGCTGGTCTCAGCAAGAGGATTTTGGTTTCTATGACCATGGGATGCTGTTTGAAGATCACCAGCTAGTAGGAAATGATGAGAGCAACCTCAGCAAGCGGGGCACATGTGTCTTTGCCAAAAGGTTGGCCAGCCTGGTTAGGAGGGCTTTAAAATAAACAAGAAGGGACTAGCAGAATGTTACATGGACAGGGCAATTAGCGTCATGCAGCCAAAGTCAGAGGGCGTCCAGTGGGTAGTGGGGAAGTGAGTATAGGATATGATTATTGGGGGTCCTCTTTCACCCCTCCCAGGAAACCTGCAGGATCGATTACTTCCTTTAAATGCCTGTACACCAATGCGCGAAGCATGGGGAATAAGCAGGACAAACTGGAGATCTGTGTGCAGTCCCAGGGTCATGATCTCATTGCAATTACAGAGACATGGTGGGATAGATCACACGACTGGAGTGCTGTCATGGAAGGCTATGTGCTCTCTAGGAAGGACAGGCTGGGAAGACGAGATGGTGGAGTTGCTCTTTATGTGAGAGGATAACTGGAATGCATGGAGCTCAACCTGGGAGTGGAGGATGAGCGAGTTGAGAGCTTGTGGGGAAGGGTTAGAGGGCAGGCTAATGTGGGAGACACTGTGGTGGGTGTCTGCTACCTGATCAGGATGAGGAAGTTGATGAGGCCTTCTATAGCCTGCTGGATGTTGCCTCACAGTCACAGGCCCTGGTTCCCCTGGGGGACTTCAACCACCCTTATAGTAGCTGGAAAGACAACACAGCCAGGCACAAACAGTCCTGGAGGTTTCTGTAGTGCGTTGATGATAACTTTTTGACACAGATTGTGGAGGAGCCAATGAGGAGAGGTGGGCTCCTGGACCTCATACTAATAAACAGAGAAGGACTTTTTGGAAATGTGAAGGTGAGGGGTAGCCTTGGCTGCAGTGATCATGAGTTGGTGGAGTTCAGGATCCAAGAAGGAGGAGGCAGGACAGTAAGTAGCCTTGCAACCATGAACTTCAGGAGGGCCAACTTTGGCCTCTTCAGAGACCTCCTCGGAAGAATCTCATGGGCTAGGGCTCTAAAAGAAAGGGGGGCCCAAGAAAGCTGGTTAATAATAAAGCAGCGCTTCCTCCATGCCCAGCAACAGTGCATCCCTGTGTGTCAGGAGGACCCAGGCAACTACAGGCCAGTCAGCCTCACCTCCATCCCTGGAAAAGTGATGGAACAGCTCATCCTGGTTGTTGTCTCCAAACATGTGGAAGACAAAAAAGCTTTCAGGAGTAGTCAGCATGGATTAACCTGATAGCCTTCTGTGATGGATTGATCAGCTGGATAGATGAGGGGAGAGTGGCTGATGTCATCTACCTGGACTTCAGCAAGGCTTTTGATGCTGTTCCTCACAACACCCTCCTGGGCAAGCTCTGGAAGTGTGAGTCAGATGAGTAAACAGTGAGGTGGATTGAGAATTGGCTGGATGGCAGAGCTCAGAGGGTGGTGATCAGCAGTGTAGAGTCTAGTCTAGCCTGTAGTCCCCCAGGGATCTGTCCTTGGTCCAGTCCCATTCAATTTATTCATCAATGACCTGGATGAAGGCACAGAGTGCTCCCTCAGCAAGTTTGCTGATGATACCAAACTGGGAGGAGTAGCTGATACCCCAGAGGGCTGCGCTGCCATCCAGAGAGACCTGGACAGACTGGATAACTGGGCCGTGAGAAACCTCATGCAATACAACAAGGCCAAGTGCAAGGTCCTGCACCTGGGAAGAAATAACCCCAGACACCAGTACAGGCTGAAGACTGACCTTCTGGAGAGCAGCTCTGCAGAGAAGGACCTGGGAGTCATGATGGATGACAAGTTGACCATGAGGCAGCAGTGTGCCCTTGTGGACAAGAAGGTCAATGGGATCTTGGGTGCATCAAGAGGAGCATCTCCAGAAGGTCAAGGAAGGTGATCCTCCCCCTCTGCTCAGCTGTAGTGTGGCCACATCTGGAGTATCATGTCCAGTTATGGCCCCCCCGTGTAAGAGGGAATTGGAGCTGCTGGAGAGAGTCCAGCGCAGGCCTACAAGGATGATGGAACATCTGCCCCATGAGGAGAGACTGAGGGAGCTGAGCCTGTTCAGCCTAGAGAAGAGAAGGCTGAGAGGGGTTCTAATTAGTGTATACAAATACATTAAGGGAAGGGGTGAGGAGGATGGGGCTGGCCTGTTTTCAGTGGTGCCAGCGATAGGACAAGAGGAAACGGCCACAAACTAAAGCACCAAAAGTTCCACAGGAACTTAAGGAAAAAATTTTGACAGTGAGGATGACAGAGCACTGGAGCAGGTTGCCCAGAGAGGTTGTGGAGTCTCCTTCTCTGGAGATCTTCAAAATCCTGTTGGACGCAGTCCTGTGACACGTGGTCTAGATGACCCTGAATGTGCAGGGTAGTTGGACTAAATGAACGTGGTCCCTTCCAACCTTAAGTATTCTATGGTTCTATGACGCATCATCCTGGAAACCATCCATCCCTTTATGAAGAGGATGCCTGGGGAGACATTGACAAGCTCTGAGCACCCAGGTCAACAACAGTGATTTGAGAAGTTCCTCCTTCAGGAGGCCAAGAAAACTTAATAACTTGTTTTCAGTGCTCTCATGCAAAAATAAAGAAATAATCTCTTTGAAGTATGTGCTATCCCATAGGACCAGCTCCACAATCCAAGTAACCTGTTATCCCATTCCTGACGTAGTACCAAAAGTAACATGTCTCCTAGCCTTCCGTCAGTTGAGATGGGAACGAGGAAGTTCTTTTGAAGTGTGAATTGTCATTAGCCGTTGGGGTTCTGGATATTCTTGTTAACTATCAGCATCCTATCCTTTTTGTGACTCATAACAATTTTGGTTTCAACGTCATCTTATAGGAAAGAGTTCACAATTTTACTGAACAAGGTATGAAAAGACATTTCCTTCTCTTTGTTCTTTACACGCTGTAGATTTCAGTTTTAATGAGTCAACTCTCAGCCTACATATTCTTAAGTATTCATTTTTGACTACACTTCTAAATATACTCCTAGAACTCCTATGGATTTAAAAATCCGATTCATCCAAAGTCATTCACTTTAATCAAGAGGCCAAGAGAAGTTTCTTCGCACTCCCTTCATTTTTAGCATTTGGGCAATTCCGAAACAAAAGCAACTGGTCTCGAGGATTGCCCCCATGCTTTCCTTCCCACCAACCTCAATCACAAATGAATAATTAAGAATGAAGTGAAAGTGACTTTCATTCTGGAATAAATCCAGTCTGCAATAGCAATTGCAGAACTATTGATTCCTTCAGGGGAGCTATTTGCCTTGTGTAGGCAAGACATTATTTATCTCATTAAAGCTTTATTTCTGGGCTAGCTTAGGCAGGATTTTGAAGAACAAGAGAAGCCAGCGCAGCTGCAGGCAAGGATCAGAGTTCTTCCTAATCCGTACGCAAACTAAAACCTGGGGCTCTCCCTGTTTCTGGGAGTGTGATATCTTCAGTGGACTTCCCATTACTTGGAAGCACTCCTAATTTTCTGGCTGTATTTTTTCATTAATGAGTGTATTTCAGGCAAAAGTGGAGGAGGAAATAAAAATAAAAGTACACGTGCATGTCTGACTGTAGTCTGACTGAGCACTGAAGATGACCAAAACCAACATCACAACTTGGTGCATCAGATTGAAATTATGCAGTTACTGCCGATCTGTATTTAGCACTACGGCAATATGTGTCTGCTCTATAGGAGGACTTTGCACATCAACTTGCACATAGGCTGGTTTGCTCTCTGAGCTGTTCATCTTTTTCATCTCTGCTAGTCAGCAGCTGAGAATTGCTCTCTACTACACTTAAGAATCAGAAATGACTTCTGATTTTACCCTCCAAGGGAACAGCCTCCCTGTCATTGAGCAGTGATCAATCTTCTGATTTTTTTAAACTGATTGCAATCAATAAAATATTTAATTATTGCACAATCTTAGTGCATAATGCACTAAATGCATAATGCAGAATTATGGTAGAGCTCTATAATCTTTCTTTGATCAACAATTGTGTCATCCCCACCACGATTTCTGGACAGAATTATGCTGCTCACTTTTTCACATTTACAACTTCAGACACTGCTGTTGACAGAAAGAATTGAGAATTATAACAGTGGTAGTACAGGATAACACTTATTGTCTGTGAACTGACTGTTATATGCTAGCCTAATAACAGAGTGTTCAGAGGGGCTGATAATGACAGAACAGCACATTTGAAAATATCAGCTTCTTTTTTGTAACTACAAAAAAAGGCCTCACAAATACATTGCAGAAAGAGATTGTCACTTAAATACAGAGAAAAGAAGAAAACACATGTACTATTTTCAGTAGGAATTCCTAATAATTATAGAAATCACTCAGGAACAAATCAAAGATAATCATTATCATTCATATATATCATGTTACAGCTCTCTAATACCCTCTCTACCTAGTGGAACCATGAACAACACCATATCTCCTGGTAACAGTCACAAAGAGTTCTTGCAAGCTGCTTAATTGGATCATTTTTTCCTTAATACTCTCTTATAATACAAATATCTTAGTATGCTGAATTTTGTTGGTGAAAAAACGTCATTAGTCATTTAAATGAATGTCTCAGCACTGCACAAGCACAGAAAAAGACAAAGATAATGATAATTCTTCTACCCTTCTAATTCTACATTTTTCCCTGTCTGGAAAGTTCACATCAAATATGGAAAAATAATCTTGTTTAATTATTCAGTTTATCACAGATTCTAATATGAAGGGATACATCCCAGATGTCTCACAGAAGGAACTAACCAAAGGTTTCTGGTGGTGTAATTCCACCTCCACACAACCCTTAGCAATAGCATAGATCCCACAAGCAGTTTCTAACACGGCTTAAGCATTCGGTCATGCTAATTTTGCAAATAAATTGGGCCTAAAATTGTTTGCCTTAATTACTGCCAAGTCCACCCCCTCCAGGTTTAAGATATTTAGGTATTATCTACCTAAGTCTTAGGGCTATAAGCAATAGATTACAGATGCTTTACAGGGATCCCATATAAGTGGAGGCACCCCTATGCAAGCAATCAGTGCACAGCAAGGTTGGACTGCTATTTCTGCACAGAAACCTCACTGTGACCATTTCAGAGAGGCCCTAGTGGCATTCAATATAGAATAAAGTTCCTCTTATTGCTGTTGTAGAAGCTCATAAGGATTCCGCTAGCAGAAGTCCTAAAGCTGCTGAAAGACGACAAATGAGATCAGCAGTTCCTGTGTCTGTGTGACTATTGTTATAACAGTAGTTAGTGTTAATGAAATGTCCCCACATCATAGCAAACTCCTATCATCTTTTTAGTCCTTCAGATCTTCTGTTCTGCAAGCCAGCTTCCCAGGGGCCCCTATTAGAGCAAATTCACCAAGATTCCTGCTACTCTGGTTTCACCAAATATTTTCACTTCATTCAGGAGAGGGCCATCTCACTTGGGCTTAATTCTCGCTGTTATTTCATAGCCTTGTCCTGAAAACTGCTGTCAGAGAGTCCACAACTGTGGTGTCTTGATAGCGCATATATTTTTGAAGCATATGTACTGTGTGCAAATTTTGTATGGTAAAACATAACAACTGTGCTTCAATCTACATTGACCTAATCGATACTTCCATAATTCACATTCAAATTCATTGTGTAATTATGCTTGGCAGCATGTGGTAACTATATAAAAATAATACTTTTGACATTTTTACTCATAGCTAAAGACTCCTAAACATCTAAATTTCATTTCATATTACAAGCTTAAATATCTCAGGATTCCCAGCAGGACACCTGAATCCAAAAACTTGCTGTGATTTAATTACGCTTATTATTGAAATTCTGTAGACTTTTAACAGCCTGGAGCTTTATGGGGAACTTCTGAATGTCAAAGCTTCCTTTGCACAGCTTAATCTGACTCAGAATCTGTTTTTCATGAGTTTCAGTAACTTAGGCCAACCTAAGCTATGCAACTTTTAGATCATTTAAAAAGAGGGGAAATAATGTGAAAGAAAGAATTGTTAGATCATTAAAAAATAGCATAAGGAATTTCCAGCATGAATTATGAAAATTCATTTCTGAAAAAATATACTTTTAGAAAAAGAGCCAAGTGCCCAAGTGAACTTATATACTAGTAGCATTGCAGATATCTGAGGCCCAACAGGTACCAGCATAATTTTGGTACAGTAAAATAAAAGTCATTCCAATTTGTCACTTCCGTTTGTGAATTCAGATTTTTTTTGCTGCTCCCAAAAATTACAGAGAAAAGCTGACATATCTGTGCTAGTGTTACCTTCATACTTACATAGGGTATTCAATTTTCTACCACTTTGAAATAGGAAAAAGCTCCATAACCAGTGCCCCCCTCCTAGATAACAAGGTATATCTTTTACAAAAATAAGAAATGAGAGATAGCAAGAAAAGTTCTTCTCTTTTTCATAGTAATGGATTACATATTTCTGGAACCTTATGTTGTTCCTATTATTTAGAAGTCATATTTCAGTAATGAGGGAAAAGTCCACTTTTCTCCTGGGTTTCACTCCTGTGCATATACAGTTCATAAAATATTTACATTTATTTCCATTATTTTGTTTTTATAAATGAAATAATGACATATCACAATTTCCTTTCTTCTTGGAGGGATCTGTACACGTAAACACACGGGAGGAAGGTTAATTAATTTACCTTATTGATCACCTTAGTGATTCATAAGGGAAAACTCTCATGGTTACATATGCAGCTACCTGGTAATTACTTACAAATGTTACTTTTATTTCCTTTCCAATCATTCTCCTCTCTTCTTATCCCACACAGTTTGCACTCTGTCTTCTTCTCTTCCTCTGTCCCTTTTTTTCCTTTAGCTCTTTTTCTCTCACTTTTTATCTTTTTCTCTCTCTCTATCTCTCTTACTTCTCTCTTTTTTTTTTAACAGTTTATAACCATTTCCTGTTGCGTATTGTCTGAAAAAGCTCTCTCTCGGCCCCGAGTGCAAATCAATAAGTGATTCATAAAAATATAACCATAATCGTTGTTCAGTTACTGGGTTTGTGGAAAGATTCTTCAAGAACTGCAGGCTTCTTCACTAATATTTATAATCTCCATTGAACACTAGTAGTGAATGAGCGGGTGTACATTAGGCTGAAATGCAATGGTATTTGATTTATACTGAGTCTAGGTATGATTGATTGTTAATGTTAAATCCATTAAAGTACCTCTTAGATCTGTCTTAATGTACTTCCCTGCATAAAATAGAGCTTAAACATTACTATTTATTTATTTTTTTTCATTATTGGTTGAGTATTGGTCTTTGTTAAATCATGCTATGATAAATTGGACTTGGGATACTTTGTGGAATTGCACTTTTATTAAAGCTTCACTGTCAGAAGCTAATATCTTAAAATTTCTCAGCAAGTTTGCTAAAAAATAACCAGTTGATGCTAAAAATTCCAGAAAAAAAATCAAAATATTCCACCCTATTTTATACAAGCAAAATGCTCAAGGAAAAACATCCACTTTTCATCTTGGGGGAAAAGAAATTCACAAACAGTTTGCATTTGAAAGAATGAAAGGTACTCTGTTTACCTAAGCTGTCACCTTCTCAGTGTCTCCAAGGGGAAAATTCTCTAGCTCAGAATGCTTTCTCTTGAAACAAAAAAGCCATGAGACAAAAGTGTAAATAGGAGTAATGGGATAGGGAGCACATGCAGGAGATCATGAAGTTCCAGCTAAGGTCAGACATTTCACAGCAATTCTGCAAAGGACATTGAGCATTAAATACACAGGCTGACTACAGCATTTCTTTTAATCTACATGAGTTTTCCATTCACAATACATATGAATCCAACCCAGGGCTGCCAAATCAATCTCGGCTATATTCCTGATGCTTCCTCCAGGTGACCCTTCTTTTTCCTTAACTGTCCTCAAGCAGAGTTAGTGAGAGTTATTCCAGTCACTCTTTAGATGCTAATTTCAATCCCTTTCACCAAAGCAGTAAGCCAAAATCAGAATGTTGTAATTTTGATTTTAATCAAAAATAACCAGTAACTTATAAAAAAATCATATTTTCTGATGCAGAAGATATTAAGCAACATAGTTCACATTCTCAAGGCTGTTTCAGACAACGTTTTGCTTCCTAAATTTCTACCAAGCCAGTAGACCCATCCTCATTCACACACAAGCTCTGATATGCTACCATCCTACTCATGCCCCAGGACTCTCATATGACATTTTCTTACCAGAAGAGATATCCGGTATAACTTCTCCGTCCAAATCTCCCAGTCTTTCCTAGCCGTCCGTTTGAATAAGAATATGCTAATAAGTAGTCTTTTGGGGGCATGGGAGAAGAAAACCAACAGTTAAACTTTGCAATCTCAGCACAGTCAGTGCCACACAGCATATGCTGGAGTCGGGTTTGGAGGTCCTATGCACTAGCCCAATTTTGGCCTGCCAAAAAACAGACCCTGCACCTCAGGACGTGCTTTTATCCCAGGAATGTCCAAAGGGCCAGGAAGCCACCACACTTCTTAGCCTGCGGATGGAGCTGAGTGCATTTTTCATTGGTCCCTCACTCAGAGTTCTGTCTGAAAATACAGAGCAGATCCAAGTGTGCAAACTGCTGTAAATTATTCCAGTACATCTGGAGAGCATTTACAAATGTTCCAACAACAAACATTCCTGTTTATTGTATCAGTTAAGTAATAATCTCATTCTAAGTAATCACTGAGATTATGATTCTTTTCGAAAGATGTTCATAAATTTCTTTGCTTTGTTTTTCCTACAGGCTGATCTCTTCAGAGATTAACTGACTTAAGTAAAGGGCCAGATCAGCCTTTTATCCTGCCAGCAAAGACAACCTGATTTGAGATCTCCCAAAGGCCAACAGAGAGTTTCCCTTAAATCACCCCTTTAAAGTTGCCTGGGCATTGTATAAAAAGGTGAGGTTATCTTGCCTTTCTTGCTACACAGGGATTTTCCCTCAATTTACAGAGTACTTCTTCTATTTTCAATGCTACACTGCTTCCTTTAGTGAGGAAATCTGCCAGCCTGAGCTGGAATGATCTTTCCTACCTCCCACAACTTGGAGGCAAATGAAATACACAAGTGAGGCTCATTACTGCAAGCAGAGGAGGCTCCTTGGAGATGAATGTTGGTTCTTGATAGAAGCATGGATCCTGCTGCAATCTGTCTCTTAGATAAGGCTCCAAATTGTACAAAATGCTACAGTCTCTGTTTAGTAATTTAGCAACTAGACAGCATTGATAAGAATTGAACATAGATCACTGGAGATCAGCTTTGGTCACACAGAGTTATATTTTGAGAACATCAAAAAATCCCATTAAAACATCACACTTGCTTAAATAATAACACTGAGATTTGCTGGTGTATTTTTCTTTCAATTCATTTGTTTGATAAAGGCTACAAAACTATTCATCACATTAAACAATATAGGTGGCTAGGCGAACACACGTACAAATCTGTAGTCACTGTGTGGTCTTCACTCTCTTTTTAGCTGAAGGTAAATCTTTTCCCCAGACTGCAGTGCCACTGACAAAATGTGAAGCACTTCTATTGTCAGTAAGCAAATGCATGAAAGAAGAAAAAATGTACTACAGTCATCATTGCATTCTGCTAGAGTCTCCACTCAAAACTTAATCCCTCAGCTTTATCTACAAATTTCAATGGCAGAATTTTGTTTAACATTCTGTCAACAACATTATTTTAAATATTTTGGCTTTGGTATGCAATAATATTATTTGTTTAAATTTCTGCCCCAGGCAATGCAAAGATTGTAATTTTTCTCTATAAAAATAATAGATGTTTCTGTATATCTCCTCTCTTAGATGAAATGGTAGCCAATACCTGCGTGAGAAAAAAATCACACGTGTCTTGTAACAAGACTGCCAAAAACATCTCTGAAACAAATTGCAACTTTATAAAATTACTTTCTTCTTACTACTGGCAATAATTTATATCTTGTTTGCAGTGATCTCAAAGGAGAATAGCCAAGACATAGAAAACAAAGTATAAGATGCGAGCCAAAGAAAGACATAAAACCTGAATAATTCCCCCACCCACATAGATGATCCTCCTAAGGGAGTGCCAAGCTACATTAACAAGACAGTGGATGCAATCTGCTATAGCAAGGTGCCTTGCCCGCAATTAACTTGCACAGGAATGCTGTTTGGTTTTGGCTGTGCTGCTTCACAGTTGCAAACCTACTGCTGCTTCATAGCATATTTCCAAAAGGTCATTTAGTGTGACAAGCATAAAGTCTTCCATGTATCTACATCTGGGAGGTGTTTAAAAAAAAGAGAAGTAGATTTCTCTTAGGCGTACATTCTCCAGCCCAACTCATGTTTACCCTCCTACGATTTGATTCAGCCTCCAGTGAGGATAACGGTCTTACAGTTTCTTACAGGGGTAGCTAGGCCAGGACTTTCATTGTCTTTCTATTGCAAAGAAAATACTTTGGCTAGTGAGTGATAAAGGTATCTCCTATTTCTGTGTGAGTTAGAACTTATGTTGCAGTAAATTGTCACTGATTCTATTCCCTCACAATATAAAATTCTGCATAGCACAACTGATTTCATTGCTTTATGCCAGTATACACCTGAAAAGCTGGGACATGACCAGTAGTACAGAAAAAAAAAAAAAAAAAAAAAAAAAAAAAAACAGTAGTACAGATAGCTCTTCAGTAGTACTGACAAGAATCCAGGACATGAAATTAAGAGGACAATGACATTCTAGAAGACTGGACTTCAGTGTTAAATATGCTTATTTTAGATGTATAGTTATTGATAATTTATAACTTTTGGTAAAAAGGGCTACTGACTAATTTGTATAAAAGTTGTATTTCTTGATCTGGGCAAGAAAATATTGTTGATTCATTTATTAAAGAGCAAAATAAAACACCAAGAACAAGGCAGACCTAGAATAGAAACGGGCCGTGACAGTACACAGGATTTATCAGTTTTTAAAGGTGCAACTTCAGTGAAGAAAAAGTGTTTTTCCTAGTCGTATGCTGCTGTTCTGAAGCATCCTCTAAAGACAAAAAAACAAAGCCTCAAACATACATCCTTTCTCAGTGCATACCATATTGTGATAAAAGTTTAGGAGTCAAGTCCTGTTGGAGAGAACAGTTGATGACGGACAACTGCATAATAAGGAACACTGTCCTGTATAGATCTCTCAGGAGAAGAAAGTAGGATTTGATCCAACATTTTCTATTATGTATTTGCCAGTAAATCAGTGAATTCTTGGAAGGCTGGCTTTCTTTTGCTGAAAAGACCTAGAGGTCCTATGATGTTCTAGGAAAACTCAATGCTATACTTCCAAAGGGCAAACTTGATTACACAAGACATGCATAGTGCCCTGAAGTTAATGAGACCAAGAGGAATATATAACGGTCATAATATAGGTTTCTGTGAGACTAATGACTTCTATAATGTGATTTACTTCCATGGTATTTCAAAATTAGGATCTGTATGTCTTGAGTTCTATGGAGATTACACATGTAACTAGTACAGTTTGTTCATAAACAAAAAATCTTTCCTGGCTATATACATAGCAATTTTGCTTGCAGCAGTGCTTTACCACTATTGTGCAACTGTCCTTATTCAATGTTTTAATATTTTAGAATATTGTCCAATAGATTGGAAAAATATTCATTAAAATTGTCTCTCTGTATTACTTCCAAGTTTAAAAAAGGATCTGAATTTATCTTCCTTCTGTGTTTGTTTTCTGCATAGCATCTAACAAATAAATCTATCTCTGTTCTTCTTTATTGTGGTGTTAGCTTGGTGTATCTCATTTAATTAGCTGGTTTAATATTTTTTATCATTTGTTTAATGTTAAAGATTAATACCTCTATGGTGAACTTGCCACCGGCTGCTGCAAGAGAGGAGCGCCAAAGAGGAGATACAAGGACTCCCTGAAACAACACCTCAGCTTTGGCCATAGGCTACCAACAGTGGTCTAGTCCGGCCTTGAATCAGGAAACATGGAGACGCACCATCCATAACGCTGCTGCTTCCTTTGAGAACACACGCCGAATCAGTCTTGAAGAGAAAAGACAATGCAGAAGGAACCGTGCCTTGCCAATACTGCCTAAGGAGACCTTCTGCTGTGCCTTTTGCACCCGGACTTGCCTTTGCCGCATTGGTCTTTTTAGCCATCTGCGCGCTTGTAGCAAACATGGGTAAAGCCCTTCCCATATCTTCGTTCACGAAGCCTAGTCATGATGATGAATACCTTCTCAGAGGTAAAGATGAGTCTGGATGAGAGACCAGATTAACTGAAACAATAAACTCATACCTACAAAATATTTAGAAGTCTAATTCCTGGTAGCTCTCTAAATCCACTGATTTTAGCTGAAGCTGGTCATTTAAACACTTTTATGGTTTGAGGCTGTATGAACTATAAGGACACACAAACTTTCATTACTCTCAGTGGAAGCTGCTCTGGCCCTGTTGACAGTGACAGGAAAAACTTTATACACAAACATTTCACATGTAGATGTAAACATACACAGAGGTCTCTGCAGATTGATTTGCAAGCCATACACTATTACTTTTCATGTTTTTGGTCTATGGTTTTTAATACGCATATATGTCTCAGGACTGACATGAACAGATGAAAGTAAGGTTTAATTTTAAAGAAGTTTCATCCAGGATTAATATTGCATCTAAAATAATAAATGTTTGAATGGTCCATCTATCTAGTGAAGCTACTGGCAGGAATATAAATAGCACATGTTAAGAAAATAATACGGAGAGCTTGAGACAAGTCAACTCTAACCTTGCACAGAAAGCCCCACACCGAGAATTGAATCACCCTCCCAGACACATCACCCTTCTAAACCTTTTCATCATATGCTATGAGAGATTGAAGATGCTTTGATACAACATCAGCTAAAAGAAAAAAAGACAAAGAGAGAAAGAGAAAAAGAGAGCGAAAGAGACAAAGAGAGAAAAAAAAAGGGAAGGGAAGGCAAGGGAAGGCAAGGGAAGGCAAGGGAAGGCAAGGGAAGGGACGGGAAGGGACGGGAAGGGAAGGGAAGGGAAGGGAAGGGAAGGGAAGGGAAGGGAAGGGAAGGGAAGGGAAGGGAAGGGAAGGGAAGGGAAGGAAAGGAAAGGAAAGGAAAGGAAAGGAAAGGAAAGGAAAGGAAAGGAAAGGAAAGGAAAGGGAAAGGAAAGGAAAGGAAAGGAAAGGAAAGGAAAGGAAAGGAAAGGAAAGGAAAGGAAAGGAAAGGAAAGGAAAGGAAAGGAAAGGAAAGGAAAGAAGGAAAGGAAAGGAAAGGAAAGGAAAGGAAAGGAAAGGAAAGGAAAGGAAAGGAAAGGAAAGGAAAGGAAAGGAAAGGAAAGGAAAGGAAAGGAAAGGAAAGGAAAGGAAAGGAAAGGAAAGGAAAGGAAAGGAAAGGAAAGGAAAGGAAAGGAAAGGAAAGGAAAGGAAAGGAAAGGAAAGGAAAGGAAAGGAAAGGAAAGAAGGAAAGGAAAGGAAAGGAAAGGAAAGGAAAGGAAAGGAAAGGAAAGGAAAGGAAAGGAAAGGAAAGGAAAGGAAAGGAAAGATGCCATTAACTTAGAGTTGGCCATGAATTGGAAGCAAAATGTTGAATGTTGTGGATGTCTGTGGTACATGACAGAAGAGGTTTGACAGGCAAGTTAGCCCTACAACTGTCAGGCCCCCAAACCAACCAAGCAGAAAATAAAAGTGCTCCCAAACATGTTTGAAATGATTCATAAATGATATCATCTCACTGTTTCAGTTTGAACCAAGGAACAAAAATGGAAGCATTCCTATTCCTATTGAAAGTAATCACAGTTTTATATCCCTCAGTGTTTACATAAAGAGAGAGCTGTTTATTTAGAATCCTTGGTGATAAGGACACGGCAAGCTCATAACTTATTATATATTCTCTTTTCATTTTGTCTTTTTTGGGGCGAGAATTATGTATATTTTATGATAACCCAAAATGACTTATACATAAAAAATACAGACTTTAAAGATAAAAAGGATTAGTAGCAGGTAATGCATTTTCCATGAGTGGCTATAGGGCTCTCAGTTCCAGAACATACAGGCTGCATACAAATGAATTGATAAAAGTCTGAGGCTGCGGATGGGTAGAAAGGCTCATGCTTTGCTGGAGATGATTCTTAAAGTTACAATAAATCAGACAGACAGTGTCGGCCTTTGAGGATAAACCTGTGATGGCTTGTTGTGCCTCTTTGAATCGCCTCAGAGGCCCAGGGACTAAAAAGTGCCTAGATGTCACATTAAATCTACCGGGAGGATGGAGCACTTCAAAGAGGAACGCAATCAGATCTGATGGAAAATACATTTTCTGAAAGCTACTGACAAAAAAGTAATCTTTGATGTGGATGTGAGATAACAATTGATATTGTCTTTCCTGACATTTTTCATTATTGCTGTCTTATACAGCCTACTTCATGTATTAAAGCATATTAACTGTTTGACAGGGACAAATCCTCAAACTATCACATAAGCAATTGTTTCTGAATTGTCTTAGCCCACTGCCTGTAAAACCTGTCCAATAACTGCTTTTAAATATGATGGTATACTCTTTTCCTTGAGCTAGACAGTGTCTGAGCCTTGGTATAATACAGCAGAGCCTAGGGGATATTAAAAATGGTTAGGTGGTTATGAGGTGTCATTTGATTATAAGCAAAGAACAGTAATGTTTTCTGAAGGTGACTTTAATGAGAGAGGTCTATAAAAAGTTAGTCCTTATTATTCCCGATGTACAATACACATTTATAACACATATATGTACTGAGAAATTTCAGATCTCCTGCAAATCTTTCAGTTTAAAAGAAGAAACAAGAGATGTACAGGAGATCTTTGTTATTTATGCAAGGAAATAAAGCAATCTGTAGCTCTACAAAAAGCTATAAAATACACTGTAGTTAAATCCCCGGTGTTACAAGAAAGAAATTCAAGCAGATCTAGTAGCTACATGTCATTTCAAAGGACTGAATCTCTCCAGAGATTTGACGTCTTAACCTCCTACTATAAAGACGTGCTTCTTTATCAAAGGTATTTATAAATCCCCAAATCTTTAATTTTTAGATGACCTTGAGCTACCAAGTAGGTTGGTGGAAAGACAGCTGTAGCTCTGGTCTGTTTAATATATGGGGTTAACCGCATTAGCACCAAGGTAAGGCACACATTCAGAAAACACAAGTCTGAAAGAAAATTGCAACACTGAGATAATCTACTGCTCTCGGGCTCTCACAAGTTACTAGCATTTCTGTTGCGCTATAAAACAGTGAAGACGTGCTGTCCCTGTTTACTTCCAATTCCCTGGACAGTACTCAGATTTTCACACTTCTAGAAGATGGTTTAGCCGGCTTTCACTCCTCTGTCACCACTACCACTGCCAGTGCCACCACAAGGAGCCTTCTGCAGCCACACAGATGTTTCAGATGATTTCTCCTTTTTGTGGAAGAATAGGGTTTTTCCATGGAGTCTCTCCCCTGGAAAATATTTAATGATGTACAGTTAACCTTCTATATAGGGTGATAATGAACTGAGAACAGTTCTCTTAGGAGGATCCATTGATTAACTGTGAGAGTTATCTCTCGTAGCGAAGAATAAGAAGCATTGCTGTCCAGCGGCCCAGCACAGAGCTGTGATGCATTAGATATTTTTAATAACAGGCGGGAGACTTTGACATTCAACATATGCCTCTCTCCACTCTCTGACCACCAATGTCTCCACCCTCCAAAAAGTAACAAAGACAGAGCCAACATTTCCACTGCTGCCCTTCCCATTGCCCTGCCTGTGTATTTAGAGGTGCAAAACTCTGCAAAGCCTTCATCCCTCGAGGAGGAGGAGGGTAAGTCACGCTGCTCATGAGTGTTCATGCCAGGCTCATTGCGCTCCTGGCTAGCACTGCATTGTCAAGTTCCCTGGAGGACCGGGCATTCAGATGTGCTTTATTGCCACCCAGAAGGCGGCCGCTCTCTTCTCATCCAGCGGAGACAATGAAACCTTCTTCTCTTGGATGATTTGCAAGTGATAAATGACCCTACCCCAAAGGGGGAAAAAAAAAGAAAGAAAGAAAGAAAAAGAAAAGAAAAAAAGACATCAGCAACATTCTCAGCAGATTCAAAGGTTATTCTTTCTTATCTCCCAACCCTGACTGTTGCTTTATTATTCCAGAGTTGGCTGAGGCCAAATATATCCTGTATATACTTCAGACTAAATTCACACTGGCCCCTTTAGCACTGCATCTCCTTGACACTTCAACCCCTGTTCTACCAGAAGGGATTTCTTTTCTTTCATGCTCTCCACCGCTCTATCCCTGATGGGAACTCATCCATTCCCTGGTTTCTTAACACCTTCCTTCTGAGTTATTGAAACGAGGCTGCCTGGCCAGCTGAAACTCCTTTGAAGTCTGGGAACATTTCAGATGTCAAGTCATGAGATTTCCTCTCTCTTTATTTTAGACTGCTGCCAGTGCTTGTAAAAATCTATGAACTACTAAGCATTAAAACCCCATACACGGTGAACTCCTGGCACTGATTTTGCATGCCTGCAGTAAATGCAGGAAAGGAAAACCACAGAAATTATCATAATGCGTCCTTTGTGGAAATATTAGGAGGATTATTGTTGGTGGGGGGTGGGAAATAAAGATCCATTAGCTGGCAAAAGATGTGTAAAAAGCTTTTAGTTCTGCTTTTGTACTGCTGAGGTCAAACAAGCAACCCTCTCTCTTTTCTCTCAGCACAGGTCCTGGATTGACAGGAGAGTAAATCTGGCTTGTGACCAGATCAGAAACCCTGCAGCCACCCAGCGCAGAGTGGCATCCAGTACAGCTCATGCCTCTGACTCACACTCGTCCAAGGTTATTTGATAGGTTAATATTGTATGGGCAGGCTTTATGACAGATCGGGTATTGCCTGTCTTCTTTGGCCAGCAAACATTTCACCCCGCGTGCTCCAGCTTTGACAGAAATGCTCTCGTGTGCCCTCGCATGGCTTCTTGCACTGCTGCTTGACCCGGGAGTGCTCTGCTCAGGGCTCATATTAAACATAGCACAGCTATAGCTTCCCTCACCAACGGAGGCCAAGTTTAAATTCATTTGCTTGGTGGTCCCATTGCTTCAGGAGCAGCCAGGTTGCTCCTACGTGGCCTGAGAGGTCACAATACAGCATGTTCAGTCCAGCCCTCCTTGAAACCCCAGTCCTCCCCCGCCACTGAACTTCTTAGCTCACCGAGACCATGCGAGGGCCCCAGCAAACAAGAACAATTTTGGCGCTCTGTTTTGGCTGTGCCCCTTTGCAGCCTCTGCACATTGCAGCAGGACTTGCAGATCCACAGCCTTCCTGAGACGATCCTCAAAGGGATGCAGATTGCTCCATAATTGTTCAGGTGGTTGGCAGAGGCCGCTGCTACTCAGTATCCTATCTACAACCAGTCAGCCCTGCACAAGGAGCAGCTCCACATACAGGAACAGCTGATCCTGGCCAGCTCTTGTGTCTAATAAGTTGCATCCCCACGGAATGTAACAAGACAGTTCTATAAAGTGATGCTGGTAAAAACAGTCATCAAGGTCACCATCTTCAAAAGCACCTAGAGCTGAAACGAGAGGCTAAGCAGATGGTGTGTGGCACCGAGTCAAAGTTTTGCTAAATGTGGTCCTTTTCTCCCAGCTCTATCGACAGAAGCACAGATGAGAATCAGCTACATAAAAACAGCTCTGAATTGCAATATTTTGCCTAAAGATAATTAAACTGATTCCTTCCTGGATTGTGTTCACCAACCATCTTTTGGGGATTTAGATTACTCCTGCAATAAAATGTTACCTTGGAACTGGTAAATTTTACCTTGGAACAGGCATGTAGGTATATCAAATTCCTGTGGCAGCAAGTATATCAAGACTCCTCTTTAAAGATTCTGCATTTCCCATTTCTTTGTGAAATGTACCTGTTTACGATGTAGAAGAACATGGAATATCCCTTTCAGACTGGTTTGACCAGGAGATTGTAAATCAGTATTCTCAAGCTGTTTCCTCATTCATCACTAACTTATTCTTTAACCTCTTTTTTTAAAAAAAGCATGCTATAAATACACATAATTGTGTAATTAGCAGAGAGTTAATCACAGGGAAACAAATCCATCACATGAGATGGAAAAGAAAAATTAAACATGAGTTTTAATGTTCCTTAGGCTGAACAGGGCAGTCGTGTTCTAGGAGCAGATGCACCAGCCCCCACAAGAAAGAGAAAAAGAACATTATTATTATTATTACTGGCATCCAGAAGTGGCATATTCTTTTACACTCTCCCCAGAGACTAGGAAGACAAGGAATTTCTCCATTACTGATGCATTTCAAAGGCTGTTCTCCCCAGTGGGTTTTCTCTATGACATTGTCTTTCCTCTATGCCCTTCTTCCTAATTGATATCTCATCAGGGAACATTCCTCCTGCCTGAGAAGATCTCCAGGAAACTCCCACTTGAGCCTGTCTGAGTACTAATGTGAGTGAGATATGGAGGATGTTACCTAGCTGTACAAGATGCTATTTCTTGTCCCCTCCTGGGGCAGACAGATCGAGGCATTTGCCCTGCCAGAACCTTACATCTGTCAGCTGGGGGGACATAAGACCCAGCTTCAGACATAAGACCCAGTTTCAATTTTTTATTTCGGATTCATGTAAACGGATCCATTGCCCTGTAATTAATTTGCTGCTAATTACACAATTACTGTCACTTATAGTATCAGTTAAAAATGAATTGATGTTAGCCTGGTCTAATTTGCAAAATAAATTAAGCAAATTGTTACTTGATTTTAAATCAAGTAAATCAACCCCTCCGCTCGGTTTGCCCACACGGTGCCACAGCCGGCTGTGATGCTGCTGGATGCTGCCGGTGCTCTTGTCAGTCGCCTTGTTCGAGTGCAGCGGCAAGGGGAGGATTAGGGGCTGTCACCACATCCAGTTGTATGGCATTTTACTTTTCCTGGTCTCTTGTTTAAGCTGTCGCTTTGGCCTTGTTCATTACGAAGATTTATACCATCATCTAGTGGTATTCCCTTTAAACTGCAACCCATTAACTCTCCTCGCCTGCACTTTGCATGCAGGCTGAGATGGAGAGAGTAGGCTATGAGTATTCAGGTTGCTATATATAGGAGGGTTTCTGACATCTCCCAGAGCAGGAAAATTTGCCATAACCGCTGTAATTAAAATCTTGCTCAATATTTGCCTAATGTCACATTAAATCCATGTAATGCTGCTGCTTCTCTTCTGCCCTCCCACCCCTTACTCGGAGTTATTTTGAAGCATCTAGAGACATGACTGCAGCCTCTAGTCACAGATAAAGTTGTATTTTAATCAGAAGAAAAAGAAGAAAATCATGGTGTGACCCGAAAGAATAAACACATAGCCTATGCTCTTCACACAGGCTGATAAACTAACTACGCCTGAATAAAAAAAGTATTTCATCCTAATTTTTCAGCACAGTGGAACAGAAGGCACTTCGCCTTGTTTCACTGCAATCACTCTTACTGATAATACATGCACACCTTTATCAAAGCACAGAAATAGGTTACAGTTCCCTCAGTTAATTCTCTTCACTCTGCCAAGCATTATCAAAAATCTTTCCTGGCTTAATGCAAGAATCCCTCCAGACATCTTCCAAATGAATTTGTACTTCCTAATCTGAAGGAAGACTGGGGAATCACCTGGAGTCCCACACAGAACCAGGGTACCAGCAGAACTCAGAAAGCACACTGAATCAAGGAGCTTTGCAGTTGATTATGAGGAGATGGCACGACTTTATGCAGGCCAGTGAATAAACAGGGACATTTCCATGCTGGAAGGTAATGGACACCTCTCACCGAAGCAGTGCAATCCGTGTACCCTCCTGAAAACCCTTCCTAACACACACTGAAGGAGGTGCACGTGTAGGGTTTCCCACTGTAATTCTCTTGTACAAGCTAGAGGTGGCTGCTAGACAGCCAGGAGCTTGGCCTGCCCCAGGGAAGAGGAGAGTGCCCCTTGCTACCCTGGATCTGCACTGTGTCCTCCTGCTTCCAGATGGCCACAGGCAGCCAGCACACATTGGTGCTAGTACTGCTGCACAGCATCAGGGCTGCTGCTTGTTTTCCTCTCTGATACAGGCAGTTAGTTCCCCATCAAGCTGGTTCTTCTCCGTTCTACCTTATTGAATTTGCTTTCTAAAATCATGTATGCATCCTTGGTGCTTGGAGGCATCTCCTGCATCCGCCACGGCAGCACCAGCTCATGCAACCAGGAGCTCTTCTGGGAGGAAATACTGACCACGCATCTGCATGGTGGATTAGCTGTCTTTTACCCTGATTTAATGCTAACGTAATTTCCTGTGGCCAAATGCCTGATGCCTCCCTCCCCACAACGCACAATTAGACCCCTTCCTCAAACCCCGACATACAAATTTCCCAACAGTCAAAAGACAATGCAGAAGAGAATAGTAATCCTGTATAACAGCACTCATTTTATAATAAAGTGCACTACAGAGCCACGGTGCAGCTGTTTCATCTAATCTGAAACATGTGCAGTCCATATTAATAGTTAATTTAGTCTGCTTTTAAATCACAGCAACCTTAACAACAACAAGAAGGCGTGACCTGTCTTTCCTGGAGGAGCCTAGTCACATTCCTCTCCAAGTTCTCCATGTGACAGAGCAGTGCTACAATTAAAGCACAATAATTTGCTTGTTATTCAAGTCAGGCATTAGTCCTGGTAATGGGGTGCTTGGTGGAGAGATGGATTTCCTTGTTAGGAGCTAAGCGCAGGATTAGCTGAATTCTCCATGGAGAAATCTTGATTTGTTCAAGGTCTTTCATGTTTTCTACAGAGAAGGGATTATGTCTACTTAAAGAGGGAGCTTGCTTAAAAAGCTACAAAGTATAAGAAAAGGATTTAGGGCAGTCGGGCCTGTGGTTAAGTAGCTGAGGGGTAGAGGGAGTTTTAGAGCAGAGGATTATTTAAAGCCATAAAGTTCAAAAAATAATTGGTTTAGCACTACTGGGTCAATGCAGGGTAACATGCTGGAAAGGCAGTTAAGCATAAGCTAATATTCATTTTACTTCGGCTAATTATTGCAAGGATTCAGAGAAGAGGGTAGAAGAATCATTGTTCTAGCTCTTTCCTTTGGGGTTCAACCGCATAGCACATCTCCTTGCTCCCGTGTTTTTTTTATATATATCTGTCATGACATATATTATCAACCCAGCAAAGGACTCTTTTTAAAGCTCTGACATTGCTCGCTTAATGAGGCCATGAAGTAGACCATTAAGAAGAGCTGTGGCAATCCTGGTTGTCCTGCAACTCCTGCCTTGCAGGTGCATTCATCCCCCACTCCTTCTTTTAAGACACTGGAAATATTATTGTTGGAGTTAACTCCAAGTGGGCTCCCATGATCATTGCCCCTGCAATAAACCCAAGCAGAGGCTCTCAATGCTCCATCTTGGAGCCTGGGAGTTGCATTCCCCTCCCTGAGCTCTCAGCACGGTGCCCGTGGAGACCTGCCAGCACTGTCACCACGCTGAGCATGGCCCTTCTGTAGGGAAAGCAACTCTGTGCCAGCGAGAAAGCATAGCTTTATTTTCAGTCCTATACTTTTATCCTGTACACACCACAAATGACTATCAGATGTTTTCAGGCAGTGGGAGCCAATAATGCCACCACAACCAGAGTCCTGTAGGTCAAGCCGGACATTTCTCCAAGACAGGTCGGCCAAGTCCAATGGACAAGGAGGCAACAGTCACATAAGAGACATGCTCCCCAAAGATGCAATCCAAATAGAGCATGCAGAAAGGAAAATAAAATGAAGCAGGGGTCATTTGAAACAGCTACTTAAAGCAACGTGATATTCAAGAAGCACAAGGGCTCAGTCATCAGAGGGTGGCGAGAAAGAAGGATGTTCTGTAATTTGCTCAATGTAGTTCAGCAGGGTGGGTAAATGCTAGTAGAGAGAAATAAATATTAACTAGGGGAGCGAGAGATAATTAGGGGAGTGTTGGAAGCATCCTACAGGAAATACTTCAAGTTCATGAAGAACAGGGAGAAGAAGGAGAAGATGGCACTGCTGAGAGAATCCCAGGGGCACCAGGGGATGCAAGGGACAGAAGTTTGTGACCTTAAACTGCAGCCAAAAAATAGCAAAGCATTTGTATTTGGATGTCATGTGAGAGAACTGGGGCTTATTGGTCCTTCCCTTGTTCAACGCTGGTGTGTTTGCATTTGGCACATCGCTGTCAACCCGCAACCCAGAAGATAACGACAAACAGGAGGGAGTTTACAGCAGAGTGGAAAAAAGATTAGGGGTCCACAGGTGGATAATGAGGCAAGATTAGAGTAGCTAATTCTGCATGATAGCTTGGCTAAGTGACAATTCAGTGCATAGTGGGGAGACATAATAGGAGATGTCAAATATTTGAAAGGTATAAAAACAAAGGCAATAAAAAGACTTATTCAGAGCAATGCACAGGGTATAATGACAAGTGTGGAAACAGAATCAAAAACAGATGCAGACTGAGTGTTGGAAAATTTACTGCGGTAGGGAATAGTCTCCCCAAGGGAAACTGTTTGATTATTCAGAAAAATTAAAATTGTTTACATGTATTACTAGTAAGTGTACATTAGGGAACCCACACATGCGGGAGAAAGGAATAAATCTTTGTGTCCAGCATTTTCATTATGAGCCCAGGTACATGGGAACCCGTGCAGAGTAGGTAAAATACTCTGGCAAAATATATGCAGTGTTTATTGCTGCAGATCTAGCCAAACACCTGAAATCCTGTAGTGTTTTCCTCATTATTTTCATCCTTATAGGAGCTCTGCAAGGTAAGAGGGCACATTTATTCCCATTCTATGGGTCTCAAGCTGAGATACAGAGACTAAATCGCCAGTGAGATCTGAGCCTTGCCATGCTTGTAGCAACAAATCTGACCTACCTCCTTGAGCCATGAGCAGAATAGTGTGCATGCAATTAAAGAAGTTGGAGTCTATATACCTTTTTTTACTCTCCATGCAGAAATAGCTGCAATTAGCTGCTGTTTCTTTCTTTCTTCACCATGACCAGTACACTTGGTTCTTGGGAAAATTTTTCTCTGAGCAATTTTTTTTTGCCAAACGTAGTAAATAGGACATTTGTCTTGTGATAATCCTGGGTACTATTGCTGGCTATTGCACAGGTTACCTACGTAGCACTTTAAAAAACCACTACTCCTCATTTGTCTTAACTTACCCCACCTGCAGATTGAAATACCAACTTTTGCAAACATCCTACCATGAGGAAAATACTTTTTTTTTTTTTTTTTGCAGAGTGCTTTGAATGAAAGGCACTATAAAATTCAAAATATTGTTTTCGTCTTGCAAGATTCATGCTACTGAATAGGTGAAAAGGTTCCTTTGAATAAAAGCTGATGATTTATCTACCTTTTAGTGGCTCCCTTTGTTCCCTGAAGCTACATATTTAAACTTTGCCAGGCAGGAATTTATTATATATACAGGAGAAGAGAGCAGTCTTTTAAAATCTCAAATGCTTGGCTCACACCAAAGTTCTGGAATGAAGTAAAGTTGAAAATATGATCATTATAGCCATTAGCATTTCCCATATCAAGAAGTTTATGGATTAAAAAAAAAGAGAAAAAGAAAAGGAAAGAAAATATGTTATAACTACAGTAGAACTCATTGAGACTGAGGTGATAGTATCTAGCCCCCATTAACTGCCTTTTCCCAGATATTTGAATAATTTGTGAGTGACTGATGATACTCTTTAAAGTCCCACTTTCCTAGCACAACACAATAAATCTCTACCACTGCCTTCTATCATCGCGCACGGCAACTCTCCTGCACGAATACCCAGCAGCTATACCAGAGATGCCAATGAGTTGTCATTACTGGCACAACAAAGAAATATTTGGCTGAGTAGTAACTCCCATTTCTCAAACCAAGCATCCATCTTTCACATCTTGATTCCTCTTTGAAAAGGACAGTGACTATATGAGGAATTGTGATGCAGCAGAGGTATCCATATCAGTAATCATGTATAACATGATGGATGACTAGTTTGTCATAAATTGAAAATTCTGGAGTATTGTTGTTTGAAACCTCATTTTTAAGTTCAAATCAACATAAGACTGGAAGGGAAAACTTGAGCCATATAATGCATGTTGAGTCCAGGAAGATCTACAGATGGTCTAACAGTGAGCTGGGCCTGTTTAGCCTGGAGAAGATTGAGAGGGGATCTGATCGATACGTACAAACATCTGAGGGGAGGATGTAAAGAAGATGAGGCCAAACTCTTGTCGGTGTTGGCCAGTGACAGGACAAGGGGTAGCGGGTGCAAGTTGAAACACAGGAAGTTTCCTCTCCATATGAGGGAGAACTTCTTTACTGTGAGGGTGACAGAGCCCTGGAACAGGCTGCCCAGAGAGGCTGTGGAGTCTCCTTCTCTGGAGATCTTCAAAACCCGCTTGGATGCCACCCTGTGCCACGTGCTCTAGGTGACCCTGCTGGAGCAGGGGGGTTGGACTAGATGATCTCTAGAGGTCCATTCCAACCTCAACCATTCTGTGATTCTGCGATTCTGTGACCCTCTACACAGCGCGAGCCGCAAAACACTTGGAGGAGCTTTTGATAAATCGAAGCATCATGGTATAAAGTACAAAAAGCATCCCCCACAAGGGACGGTAACAGGATGCCAAACAACGATCAGCCTCATTTTCAAGGCCAGCCTTCACTCTGCCCAGTGAGGCATTTAATGAAGGAGTCATGTATCCTCTCAGTGGGTCCATGGATCTTGCTGCCATGCAGCCTCCCAGCAGTGTGAGCCCCACCACAAGTAAACCTGGCCACCCTGCAATCCTGCTCACTGGAAAAGTCAGTTTGAAGGGACAGCCAGAACAAATCATGTGTAGCCATGGTGACCAAATCCAGCTGGAATCTATCCGAGGACTCATCCCAGCTCCCCTCCATGCTCCAGCTTACACAGAGCCCACTCAACACGCCTGGCACCCCTAGGTATTCCTGTCCTTACAATTTTATCCTTCCTGCTCTAAATTGTCTCAGTCCTTGTGTAGCCATTTGTTACTTAATTAACATTTAGTCTTTCCAGACTTTAGTATTTCCATCATCTCTTCTCTATAGAGAGCAAAGACAGAGGAATAGGGCATTAGGTATATGTTCCCGAGCAGGAGGATTAAAATTTAAATCTCAGTTTAGCTGTTTAGCTGATTTTAAGAAATACAGCAAAACAAAATTCATATCCTACAGCTGTGAGGAAAAGGTGCTATCTAAATTAATAATTTGAAAAGGAGCTTTTTTTAAAAAAAATGAATTGAATTTTGCCATATCGTGTATGAAGCTTTTGCATTTCATCATACACTCAGAGAGAGATCCATCTCAAATCTCTGTCCCATTCTTTCAAATATTACTATATTTAAATTGCCTTCTTTTTTAAATAACCCTTTCTGCCAGATATATGTATTTTAGCTGGAATTATATGGCACAGTAGAGACATCCAGTGGTTTGTTAGATTATTAAACTCATGACTGTCACCAAAGATATACTACAGAGCTATTTCCATTAGATAATGGTAATTTTAATTTGACCTCAGACTCAAATTTAAGATTTGATATTAAGCAGCACTAATTCAAGAACTTGCAGTAATTTGACATCGGATATTTAATCTAATTTGCCATACATCTAACTACTTTCTTGTGATTTATGCAGAACACAAGTTCCATTTATACCCTGGGGTAAATGTTCAGTCGTCATAACTCAGTGTAGCTTTGCTGAAGTCAATGGAGTTTTCTCAAGTGGCTGCCAGAGGACTTGGCCCTACATATTTCGGAGAAGGGGGAAGGTATTTCTGTGAGGAGCTTCACAGAGGCACATGCTGAGTTTTGGCTTGTATTTTATCAAGCTCTCTTTTAAGGGTGTTGGGAGACAATATATGCATGTCAGACAATATATGAGTGTCAGTAATCAAAGAGTACCAAATACATTACAGCTCTTGAGGAGGAGGAGAAGACTGCTGGGGGCAAAGCAAATCCTGGCAGTTGAGAGGAAGAAGGCAGCCCAGGGGGGTGAGGCAAAGGAGAGATTTAGCAGATGAGTGATGGAGGCAGAGCTCTGGAAACACAGAAATGAGAGAAAAGTGAAGTCTTGAAGGAAGCGGGGGGGAAAAAAGAGACAAGTAAGCATGGCGGTGAACTTCAGATTAGAAAAAGGCAACATCAGCAAATCAGGCTCAGGACTGTCTTAAAATCTGTAAAACTCCCCTTAGATCAGTGCGCCTGCATGGTATATATGTCAAGGTTGCTTGGATAGAATAAGATCCTTAAAAAGACAATGAAAACCATAAAGCTAGCAGACTATACAGCCACAAAGAGGCTGCAAGGTGATGATTTCTTAAAGTCTTGCTTTGCTAAGAGTTTGATCTGAAAGTCATTTTACTCAGTGGGAGTATTTCTGTGGAGTTTGGGTCAGGCCCTAAGAGAGAAACGCTTGACGAGCCGATAAAGTGAATGAAAGCACATATGTTCTCTATTCACAAAAGAAAAGGGAGATTTTAAAATGCTTTATTTCAGGTAACCTATTTACAAACAAGAGGCAGAGCATACACTGTTAGAAGGAGCTGAGAGGAGATAACACTAATCAGTGTTAATTAATAGTTGGTATGAATAGCACAGAAAAAAATAACCGAAACACTGAATATATTGGCTAGTGTCAGCTTCTTCCCCCTTTTAATAGAGACACTTGTACAGAAGAACTGAGTAGAGTTTAAACCAAGGGTCTCTATGGCCTTTTGGCTTTCTAGTGAACTAGGAGAAGATGGTCAGGGATGAGTGAGGACAAGTATTATGCTTCCCAACTGTCCAACTGCTCTGCTGCATATTTTCAGAAATAAGAAAGTATGAAATGGCATAACCAATTCTGCCAAGAGCATTTTCAGCAGGACCCATTCTTTGCAGTTATATCTGCATATAAACTGGGTACATTAGACTGTTAGCACCTGCAGATGAAGAAAAATTGCAATGCTTCTTCATCTCATGTGCTTTGGAAGTGCATGTGTTATGGTGATGCTATAAGATGTCCCTGCAATGCGAGTACTTGTGTTTGCTCTGCCCTTGTTTAGGCACTGTATTTGTACTTATTTGGATGTTCTTCATTTTTGCTCCAGCCTCAATTCCTAAGCCCCAGCACTTTACATTCAACCCTGTTAGCATTAGCCTAGAAAAATCCCACCCACTCTCTGATGTCCATCCACAATCCCAATTCCCATGGCCAGTAAATGGAGGGCTTGCTTGGCTGAGTAAAAAGAGCTCTGACTGCAGTCAGAGTTTTTTTGTGTGTTTTCAAAGCCAGATCCTAGGCTGAATTTGAGTAGTTGACAGAGCGCTCTGTTGACAGAGGTGACAGGGCAACAATTTCATTTTTTATTGAACCATGTCTCAAAATCCAGTACAGGCACAAATGATAAACAAACATTTACAGTGAAAAAGTAGATCACCATTCCCAGGACAATTAGTGCACAACACACTCATCTCAGGAGACAAATGAAATATTGCAGATAACATTCAGCAATGATTTTTCTTTGGTTTCTAGCAGTGCTTGTGAAACATTCTTTTGTGGCTTAGGGTCCATAGCAGCTTTTTAACCTATGAACAGACAGAAGCCTTGATGACAAAACCTATAGCCTTTTCCATACTGTCCATTTTCACCTTGTATCACCTTTCACTTGCAGAGCGAGACCAGCACTAGAAATGTTTTGGTCACAGAACAGCTTATTCACACTTTGGCTGTTTTGCTGATCACATGATCACATTGCAAACTACTCCCTTTTCTGACATACGATTTTTGTGGGGAGAAGAACTGCCTCTTATCCTGTTTACACACTGGGCATTTATTCTGCGTGTGGATTTTCTTGGATTCCATTTGCATTCTCTTAGATTCCCACATATGACTCTCAGAGGAAACTCTGAAGTCAGTAAGAAAAATAGTTAGCAAATGTTGAGTTAAATTTGAATATTTTCAATTATTCTGATCTCTTGAGAACTGAAAATCTATTATTCAATGACAGGGATCAGAAGATTTAAGACATAATTATATTCCTGATGGGCTTTGCCCCACAAATCCAAAGACAGAGCAACTATGACTTGCCCACAGACACCTGCACCTCCAGCTGAGCTGAGCAGCCTTTATTTTAGCCAAGTTTGGCAGCTCCTTTTTCCTTGAACATTTACAAGAGATTTGTGATACAGAAAAAAAAAATGGTTTTGATGAGTTTTCTTTTTTGATGCCTGAGCAAAAGACAAGTTCTACTAGCCTGGGTTTACAAAGCCTTTTTTAACATTAGAGCCCCTTTAAAATTAAAATGCTTTGTTATAGGGAGTAGAAAATTTGCCGTTTCATTTTCTCATGAAAAGCTACTGAAAGGAATGATAACATTTCAC
Source organism: Tinamus guttatus (assembly GCF_059628265.1). NCBI lineage: Eukaryota > Metazoa > Chordata > Aves > Tinamiformes > Tinamidae > Tinamus > Tinamus guttatus. Next base: position 294,829 of record NW_028288680.1, read on the forward strand.
CATGTATCAACTACAGAAGGCAGTCACAATATGATTTCCTGGATACCTATTTGAATCCATTAAATGTAGCATAATCTACAACATAGGAAAAGCTAGATGTAGAAATATGAAAAATCAGGATATAGGAAAACACAGGAAAATGCTGACATGAGACCCACAAAGTATTAGGTTAAAGAAGCATAAGAGCCTGCTTTTTATCAATCAGCTCTGATCCTAAGCAGGCACTGTCGTCACTGGAGTGGTTGCTCCCAGCACACTCAAAGCAAAGGGGAATCTCTCTCCCTTCACAAACGAGCACTTTTCAGCGGTGGGGAGCATATATGATTTGTCCACAGTCCAAGGAAGAGTGACACGGCCCCAAGGCCTCAGTCTGGATCTTCTTGGGCTCCCGTTTGGGGCACTAAGGTCATCCACTTAATAGCCACCTCTCTGTCGCACCGTCAATGTCCTTGATCTTTGCCTCATATACAGCTAGTTAAGGGGAAGCCTGAAGGATTTTTAAGGAAAATGAGTGTGTAACTCAGCCAACTACTCACTGACATTTTGTCAGCCTCTACAGAATTTACAGGTCCATGTTTCAGAATCAAAGATTTCAGATAGTTACAGGGCTTATCCAAATTGATTCAAAACTTAATAGCCAGGTACTGGACAGATATTGGTAGGAAAATTTCATAGCTGTGTGTGTACTAAAGAAAGCAGTTTTGAAAGGAAAGTTTAGGAAAAAAAATAAAATAAAATGATTTTGTTAAAGAGAGGGGAGACCTGAAATAATCAAAGGAATTTACCAAAAATATTTATCCTTGCCTTTCTTCTACATAAAAAATAATCAAGATTCAAGGGCCGCATTGGCAACTTGACCTGGTACTGTGCCATAAAGTAAGTGTCAAGTAAAACAATTCGTCTCACATTCATGCTGCAAGAGCAATAAATAATTATATGAACCAATATTACTGACAGAAGAAGCAGTTACAAAAAGAGAGTTACCTACTTGATGTTGGAATGGTGATATTTTTAATGCAAAACTAGACTGCTAAACTTTTACCCTTACTCAGTGATACTGGTTACAAAGACTGACAAAAATAAGCTCATATTGCCGGTCAGTTATCCCCAACTTTTCTGCCTCACTGCACTCGTGCATCCATCTGCCATGGTCTAAGTCCTTTCACAATCCACCCTTAAGCCCCTTATGCTTCCATATACTTCCATTGCAATTTGAGGTCGGTCCCCTCTCTACAACGAGAGGTCAGTCTAAGCCCCCATGGGTGCAGAAGAGCTATCACATGAAGGGAGCTAGGTGCCCCATATCCTACTCACCAATGTGAAGGCTCCTGCCCTCCTCTGTCTGTGCATGTTCCCACCAGCCAGTCCCAGCTGCTGGAGAAAACCTGTCCACTTTGGGAACAGAAAGGGAACACATTCTCCAGCCAACTGCCCAGGGAACAGCCTCTCTCCATCATTGTGTTAATAACCACGTCTCCATCTGTCCTCCATATCCATCTGCTGTCTTCAACCATAAGCTGACCTTGGTGAATAGACCACACTTTGTTATACTTAAACAAAGCAGAGTATATTAAGAACATTATCTTTGATCTATGCATAATCCTACTATAATATATATGAATAGTACTATAATAATAATTACAATAATGCACAGCTACTGGCACAGATCACCTGCTTGCCGCAATACAGTCCAGAAGAGGCCACCAACACCCTGCTGCGAGGGCTAACCAGAAGCTTTTGATGGCTTGACTTAAAACTATAGGACACTAAAAAGTTGTAAGACCTTCGGACTTCAGGTGCTCTAGACTTGGCCAAGGAGAATAGTTTAAATGGTTGGAGCTGACCAAAGCACATGATCAAGCAAAAGAGACTCCTTTGAAAGAAAACATTGTGGGTTCTGTGGTTGATTTGCAAATTTTCCCTGGAAAAAAAAATCATTATTCTTAGGGTCTGACAGGTGTAGAAAGGGTAAGGAAGTATGTTCTCCCATAGCAAACACATGTGGTAATGCTTAGCAGCATACAAGAATACTTAGATTCAGGGGTATACCTGGTGTCCATTTCAATTGCAGCTTATAAGTTTCTAGTTAAATAAAACTCATAAGACCTTAGTTTTACAGCACTTTGCTTTGCAACTCTTTCAACTCAGCTCCAGGACAGAGTGCAAGGCTCTGAAGGTGACCTATTAGAAACTCTCCGAATTGGAGTCTGATTTCCACAATTCCCATTGATCCATTTTTGTGATTCAAAAACGCCCCAGAGAAAGAAAAGCATTTTCTCTTCTCACGAATTTATTCTGACAAAGCAATCTAGATAATAATGCTCTGTAACCATTCCAGGAAATCTGGAAATGCCCCAAAATATACAAAAAGAACCACATGAAATTCAAAAATCTGAGGCACAATTACTCTTGCTCAGTCCATAGGAATCTGTCACTGATCAAAGGAATGAGAGCAAAAACACAAGATTGGAAGAAATAATGTTGATGCAGTCACACAAACCAATAAAAGCAAGGAAGTTCTGAATCCAAGCCACTGCGTATCCCTAAACACAGAACTATTGTGTTCTGATGCTGCAGCAGCCCATATGGTCTTCCATTAGAGGGTCTCAGGGCAGTGGGCAGTATTACTGTACCATATGTGCTGATTGGAACAACTGGGTTGATTTATGTTAGCATGCACAAGGATATTTTTCGCTTTCTATTTTTGTTTCCTATTCTTGCTCTCTCAGTAGAAGCGCAAGAATGGAGAACCTGGTCACTATGAGTTTCCAACACTGTCATTAAATTAAAGGTCTCTGATAGGAGCCAAGCAAAATGATTCTAAGGCATGCAGCACAGGAATAAATGTTTAAAAGTGAGCTCTACAACTTGAAATTGTGTTTACAACAAAGAGAAGATCCCAATTTCTACTTTGGCTTCACAACATGTTCCAACCAATTTCTCATTAGGAAGCCAACATAAGGGTGATGGCCAAAAATGAACATGATGGGAATATGCATCTCAAAAACTGAACTTCACAATTCGTATTTATTTGTTTTACATTTTTCCCTTCTAAAATCTAAGTAAATCAGAAGGAAAGCAAAAAAAAAATTAAAAATTTCTCAGAGTGGAAAAATGAAGGAACATTCAAGCAAGAAACGACAATGTAGGCAAAGATAAAAAGCCGATATCACATCTCCTTTCTGTAGGACTATTTGGTACCATGAGTCATGCCAAACCAGGCAAGTGTACTGCTAAATCCCCCATCTTGTTCTGCAGAGCACTACACACTTCAGGGAAAGATCATGAAATTGATAAAAGTGCAAAGGAGCAAGAGGAGCAGATTTCTTTGTCAAGTGTAAGAACTACAAGATCATTATTTACAGACTAAAAGACTTCAATAATTAACTCATTTGGGAACTGCTTAGCTTCCATATTTAGCAAATGTAAAGAAAAACATGACATAAAGGAGATTTCAAAAGCCCAAAGACAGAGGAGGGAGCACTCAATCCCCATTCAAAATCTTGGTCACCTATCAGCCAGGCACAACAGTTAGAGCAATTGCTCTCCTTCAGCTCAACGCAATCTACTAATTAAATTTTCCTTACACTATTTTCAGAATCTCAGAGGAAAACTGGGTGCTCCTAGCACAGATGGTGTCCTAAGCTGTTGATCTAGAGCATGCAGAAAGAAAATAAATGTAACTCACACAGTTTTTGTGTACAGGTGTTGCTGGAGTGTGCATAAACAACATATAGTGGCATAATGTATATAAGGTAGTAAGAGTTTCAAAAATAACTTCTTAATCATCCCCACTTTGTCCACAAATAAAGGAAATCAAATCAGAAATGAAATATTGGGTTAATAATTTATAGATTCAAAGAAAGCAACAGAACAGATTACCTACAAAGTTAACCACAAAGAGGGACTGTGCAATGAATTCAAAATCATGTCAGTTTCTGTTAGAATAAAATGGACTGAGGTTGAGCAAAGTGTGACAGACAGCAGTAAAAGAAACAGAATAATACCAGAAAAGAACTGGTAGCCCAAGAAGATAAGCAAAAAGAGGTTATTTGGGGCAATGTGCTAGACGGAAAGTCAGACTGCTTATCATAAGCAAAAAAGCAGACTTGCATGTCAAGTGATGAAATAATTTTGTCTGCCTTATTTGTAAATAAATGCATCCTATCAAGTAATACTGAACGTACCAGGTACTCCTTTTAGCAGAAACATTAATCAGATACCTTTGAAGTTGTTTAAATGGTAACCAAATGGTCTAAAAAACATCCATTTCAGGAAGCATTGAGCTCTGCTTTGAAGAGCAGAGGAGAGGCGCAGACAAATGCAATGAAGTCATCAGACAGTGGAGCATAAACGAGTTCTCAATTCATCTATCAAATATTAGGGGCATTTCAACCATAGAATGCTTCTTTCCTGCAGAGATTCATTTTACCACAGAGTGCCTGGACTGGAGCTTCTGTCTAATGAGGAAAGACTAAGTGAGCTGGTCCTGTTTAGCCTCGCAAAGAGAAGACTGAGAGGGGATCTGATCAATATGTACAAGTACCTCTCGGTGGTGGCCAGTGACAGGACAAGGGGTAAGGAGTGTAAGTTGAAACACAGGAGGTTTAATCTCCATATGAGGATGAACTTCTTTACTGTGAGGATGACAGAGCCTTGGAACAGGCTGCTCAGAGAGGCTGTGGAGTCTCCTTCTCTGGAGATCTTCCAAACTTCAACCATTCTGTGATTCTGTGTTTCTGCATGCCTCGCAGGAAGGCCTAAAATCTCCATTTGTTGATGCTTAAAATACACTCAACCATCATACAGAAGATGATGAACTTGGCAAAGGACAGCAGAAGTTAATCTGCAAAAAACTCATTTTTTGTTCTTTGTTTTTGTTTTCTTTTATTTTTGTTGTTTTGCTTTGTTGTTGTTGTTGTATTTTATTCCTTTTCATTTTACCGTAATCTCTGTGCTGTGGTTGGTCAGTAAACACAAGATTTGAAGATAAATAAATCCACGCAGGCAGTTGCCTCAGCTGCCACTGTGGTGCTTTTTGACACATAATTAGAAAACAAATGGCAGATTAGCTTAATAATATTCATTAGTATCTAATGAAACCAAGACTGTTTCCTGTTCAAAGCATGTTGGGCTGTTAGATGAATTTAAGTAAATTCTGTATTTCCACCCTTTAGCCATGAGAAAACGATTGCAGGGAGGAGGGGGGAGAGAGAAAGTACACAGTTAACCCCTTCCCCCTTGGCCATGCTATAAACGGATCATCTTCTGCATAGTCCTTCTGCTAGTCTGCAGGGAAGGAACGGTTAACAGGAGAGCAGGACCTCCTGTCAGGCATTGTTGTTCTTTTTTTTTTTCCCCCAGACATCCTCCCCCTTTCTTTCTTTTTCAAATTATCCTAAGTAAGAATTTTAATGATATGCAGAAATCATAGCTGTCTTGCTGAATCGCTGTAGGACTGACCTCCCTTGACAGTTCTTAAATTATTCAGCTATCAAGGGCCTGCTAAACATTAAATTAAGCATCCTCTCTCCCCTGTCCTAAACCATTAAGTTATGCAAATGCACAGATAATGGGGCATATGACAGCTGGAGGCATTAATCAGGCAGCTCTGTCTCTGGGCTGTTGTTATGTAGAAACCACATCTGCCAACAGACAGAACAGACACAATTAGATCTCACTTAATGGAATGAGAAGAAACTACCGAGCTCTCTATACTCGTGTTGGGTTGTAGACCTGAGAGGGAATAAGGCACTGGGGAAATCTCCCTTGCTCGCTGCTTCTCTCTCTCTCTTGTGCTCACTTTTTCTTTTTCTTTTTTTTTTTTTTAATACCTGCTCTTCCAATTGAAATGAAAAATTACCTGTAATTGTGATCATTTGCAAACAAAGCCTGTCAGAAGACACCCCCCTCCCACCACTGTTTACAATGGATGTTTTTCTTGTTCCCTGCTAAGCGACTCTTTAGGGAATTCGCTTCATTTGTTTTTTTAACTAATGCTCTGTCTATGAGGGGGAGAGAAAAAAAAAAAAAAGGCAAACAAACAGATCTCCCAGTACACCAGTTTGAATTACTGCCTTAAAATGAACTTGCCTGCTCCATTGCACTGAAGCAGCACAGTGCCGAGGCATGAGTCATTTTGCTGTTCGTTCCATGGTTGCTCTGTCTGTGAGCATCCCTTCCCATGAGCGGCTAATTACTGAAGACAAATGTTTGCACCCGACTCGTCCCTCTGGTCTTTTTTAGCGCATGTCTCCTTCCCTTGGGTGCCTTCGGAGGCTGCAAAAGCTGAGGGGTGCCCTGCAAAGGACCTGCAGAAGTTTAGAGAGAAGTCTGAATAATTCAAAATAGCTGAGCTAGAGGGTGGCTCTTAAAGCCCTTTTTGTTCAATATTTGGGTAGTGCAGAAAGAGAGCAGAAAAGTACTAAGCTGAGGTAAGAGCATGGGCAGAGAATCCCATGCGGACTCCTCTCATGTCCTCCCCTGACATTTCAGAAAGGCCTCATTAATACGTCATGTATTTGAAAGAAATTTCTTATGACAAAACTCTTCTTTGACCCTTGTTAATTTTTCCCTCTCTCCCTGCAAGAGCTACTTACTGAAATGACTCTGTCAAACCCTTTAGACAAAATCTTTAGTATAGACATTTTCCAGTGGAGAGGCTGGGCTTTTAATTCAGATGATGTGTTAACTCATTTAATAAAAGCAAAAAAAAAAATCAATCATCTTGCCTGATATCAAATTTGATTTTTGCAAAGCAGTGTTTTTTTTTTTTCCTGCCTCTTACATTAAGATGAAAATATCTGTGAGGTACTGGGGCAGATTAGTGAATGGTCATCAGTTTGTCTACTGCTACTTGAATAAGCATAGCCTTTGCTAAATGCAGGCAGTAGTACAGATTTTTTTTTCTTTTTTTTTTACCCAGCTGCCATGGTCAGAATTCCAATCAAAAGTTTCTCCACATCCAAACTTAAAACTTTGTCAGCTCAAACTTTAAAACTGCCATTTTCAATATAATTACCCTTCCTTTCACCACCAAAAGTTTGAGACCCGATGAGCTTTGCTCTATCACCAAGGGTAGCCAAATCTAGAAAGTAGAGTCCCAGAGCCCCAAAATACTAAATCTTCCTCAGCCATTCTCTGTTAAAAAATGGAAGTATTAGGGTAAACATCTTACATGCTCACAGCTGCCAAATCTCCATATTTTGTGGTATCAGAGATGATAACAGAAACAAACTGCCTCTATTAATTTTGTCATTTTCAGAGGCAGTTAGAGATCAAGACCTTAAAAACTGCAGATCATATTAGAGTAATGATATTTTCTTATGACTTCAGTTTATTTTGCCTTTGTCTCTTTATTATTACTATCTCAGTTGTACTGGGAATTTGGCACATTGGAGATGCATTATTCCTACCCATATATTTTTTAGACTAAGAATGACTTTTTCCATTGTGCCAGTAATCCGCAGGTGAGAAAAATGCAAGTCAGGCACAACCTAGTACCTCCAAATCTTCCTTATTTCATTTTATCTTTTGACAAACACGAAACTTCAGACCTGATTTTGACTGCGTGTTGGATTTGGCCATATTCTTGTTCCTGATGATCATACAGATAAAGCTATAATGTCTCTTGTTTCCAAAGGAGCATCAGAATATGATGCACTTCAAAAATTGCCCTGACATCAGAGACAATTTGTAAATTATATAATGCTTTCTTCACTGTAGAGCTGTTGAATGGCTAACCATTTGGAGTTACAAATCTCTATATTGAGTTCTGATTCTTAAAACAAATGGTCTCTGATGAGTTTCTTAGATTTTTTTTATAATTCTAAAATTATTTGGCAGATCCCCAGTACATATGCAATTTCACAAATTCCTGGAACCTACACTGGAGAAGAGTAGTTGCAAATAATCCAAAGCTTTTCTCATGTTTAATGTTTGGTGACCTTTGACTGTGTGCTAGAGCCAGTTTTGAAATTACCCTGACTTTGTAGCCATCAACCATTTAAGCAGAATGCATCTATCTGTCAAAGTCAAATAAGCTCCTCCATGCCAACTCCTACAACAGTTTTATAGTCCTTCATCAGTGTTCCGGTTGTATTTAAAAAAAAAAAAAATCTGAATAATCTGAGCAATCTGATCACTGGGCTAGAACAAGAAATGCTTGGCTCTGTAATTAAATACCTCTAAAAATTCCTAAATAAGGCATATGTAGAAAGTAATTACAGGCACTCAGAAATATGTCTAATGTAATCTTCGCCAACACTCCTGATTATAGTCCAACATATGATATTTAAACCACAAAGTTATCAAAAGGCATTCTCTCTTTTTGGTCATTGCTTACATAGTGCTAAATATTGCGACCAACATACGTGAGAATTATTTCCTATATTATCTTTGTGCAGAAAGACATATTTATACTTGATATTATTAGCAGGCCATTAAACAGATGCAAATAAAATATATTGTGCAAAGTAAATAACTTTTTGTACAAAATGCCATTAGACAGAAGCTAAACACCACAGTACCTACCTGTCTTTTAAATGAGAAAGTATGTATGCCATATTATTGCTGCTGTTATTGTTATTAAATACACTTTTTTGTATTTTTAAACATGGTTCACTCAAGTAACTGCCTTTGCCCTTGTTCTTCCCTGGCGGTGTTGTACCTGTGTGATGCTTTCAGACTGCTTTGGAAAGTCCCGTGATGTTATCTTCACAGTCTATCTCGGGGAGCGTGTGTTCGGCAAGACTTCCCTAAGTGAAAGCAGACATGAAGAGTAACGCTCAAATTCTTGATGCGATTTATGGAGCAGCTATCCCACCCTTTTTCACAAAGACTTGCCTGCTAAGACTATTTGAAATTATTTTATATTAATAATAACTGCTATAACAGTCTTCTGTCAACAAATGTGACTACATGGAATTTTTGATATTTAATATCCAAAAGAAAGGTGTACCATCATATTCATGAGTGTTTTACATCACATATGCTTGCACATTTGTTTTGATGGGAATTAACAGTGTAAGATGTTTAAATGTGTAAATGTACTGTTTAATTCTTAGCAGTATTTCTAAATTTGAAGTAACAATTTGCAGTATGTTGTGTGCCTTGAATTTTCAAATGTTTTTCCATACACACTGACTGACCATCTATATCAAATGAGGACAGATCATGTAGATCAATATTTGAACGTAACTTGAAAACACAGTATCTACTATGCCTTACAGATACACAGCAGTACAGGTACAAAGCAGTTTGAGCTTCCCTGTTACAATACAATGACTGGAATGGGATTCCAGGCGGCAGGATTGGGTCCATTGCAGCAATTTACAACGGTGTTACAGCGTTTTAACTAATAAAGCGGCAAACAGCTTGTTTCATTACTGTATGGTAAGAAAAAAAAAAAAACAGAAAACTGGAGCAAATAAGATTTACTGGGTAATTTATGCCTTAGGTATTGATAATATTACAATTTTTGTCTTCCAGGATAACCTTATTTCAGATTCTAGCTGTTTTCTCATCATGTGCTCCTGAGCATAGCATGATACTACTTCCTCTGCTGCTTTCCTTGAGCACTTTGACTGATTATCTGATTTACGCCTCAGCTCAACTTTTTTTTTCTCAAAGCATAAGAAGCATTATTTCATATGCTTTCAGGTCTGCAAGATGATACTCATTTTCTTTGTAGAATATTCAATAAATCTCAAAATTTCATACAGGATTCCATTTCCATTAGCAATTCATGCTGTATCTGTGTTTATTTTCTGAAAGGAAATACCTCTTTTTGCCAGTTTTTTTCACTTTGTCTTTGCATGTTCATTATTAGTTTATCCTATGCTGCCCAGATGCTGTATTTTTATTCCAAGCCTGTTTTACCTTAGTCTGGTTCCCAAACACTGTTCTTGTCACTTTTGATAAAATTTTTCTCTGAATGTCGCTTACCAATTATTTTTTTTACACTGTCACAGGTTCATCTTGCCTTCTCCTCTGTACCTTCTCTCAAGGATGGTGCTTCCAAACAGCTGGGACCGTCTCTCACAAGTCCCAGTGTCCCACCTGAGCTGTTTCCACCATTCCCAAAAGCAGCCAAAGTTGAAGCAAGTTTGGTCTTGCGTGTACCAGCAATCCTTCATTGTGCATTCAGATCAACCCCAAAAGACTAGGCTAGACCAGACACTTTTCCAATCTCTGAACAGGGCAGAATTGCAGGCTGTTGATTAGCAGAAATTCAACACACACAAAATTCACAGGAGCAATAAGAGAACTGTTTACACCTTCAATATATTTCCCATTTCTCAGCGTATCCCTACTTTGCATCTTTTGTACTACTTCACAAGCAGCGGCAAAATAGGAAGTCCCCTTTCACGCCCAGGAATGCATCGGTCTTACAAAAGAGTCTTGACAGTCTAATCGTGCTGGTATTGAGAGAAAGGTGATGTATGCAGTGTCATTTGCTAGTATATGCTCTCTATTTTTTTTCAGTTAATCTATGAACTTCTCACAATCACTTTCAGATTTCCCAGGTTTTCTATGCATCATTTACCAATTTGTTAAGCCATCTTATGATCATATATTTTCTATTTTCATCTGTTTGATTGATTTTTTAATGTCCCAGGAAACAGCATATTTCCAGTAAAAAAAATCAGTCATATCTTATATTTCAGTCCCTTCCTTGAGACTATTTTCTGGTTTCCTTCTCTAGATTGTTTCATTTCTGATCATATGAAAGATTGGATTCTCACCCTCCCTCCCTTTTTTTTTTTAGCCTGTATTCTCTAATCACAGCAAGACACCCAAGATATTATAGATATCAACACTATTTGTGTGGACAGAAGTTGAATCCTAAACCCTCTGGCCTCACTAACTCCTGAGGCATACTGAAAACGATAAAAACCCATAGTTTGTTTTGCTATATTACTTAATTAATCCAACTGCTCTGGAATTACGTTCTTCTTTTACTGGATATTAAACCAACTTGTCAATTGCAACTGTGGAGCTCTTTTTTCTTTTTTTATCTTATTCAGACCAGTTCTATCGTTTCTTTGTATTCTATCTCTTTATTTCCATGATTTTTATACTAACGGAAATAGAAAGTCCAAAGATTTTAAATAAAAAATTGTCTAGCAACTTAATGAAACAATCATTATACAGAAATTTAATGAATATATTGAGTATTGTAAAAGTTGTAGCTGTAGATATATAAAGGAAATACATATGTCTATAGATTTACAATAGAAATCTTCTACTTATAGAGTATATGCTACTGTGTTATGTGCAAAATTCCAACATATCAGTGATAAATACCTTCAAGTTTTAAATAAATTCCCACTCTGTTATGTTAAAAATGTCTTAAGACAGGAACGTGAAAATCAGTACTTCTGAGGAATATCAGGCAGCATTCAGTATTTGTTCAATTGCTTCTCTCTCTGCCCACAAAAACACACAGCTCCTTTTTAAAAAGCAGGCGCAAATCTTTTTTACCTTCATGTAAATTTGTGCTTTCCATTCTTTATTAACACAGAACAGGAAGCAATACACAGTAGGTGATACAAGGAAAACAAGAAAGGAAAACATTTCTCCCTCAGCAGTAAAACCATGGAAAGAAAAGCCACCGTGGGATGTGAGTAGCTCCCTTCTGATCCACAGAAGATCCGCTTCTGTCATACCTGGGAGTGGGATCAGGCACAGATGAGCGGGCAGTCCTACAGCCAGGCATCTTTGCCAGCTAAAAACCATAAATGAGCCTCCAGTCATTAACTAGACCAGCCCACATTTTCATTTCCCCTTCAACACCTGGTCCATATATGTCTTCTCTCACCACTCCTGAAGATTTATACCTTCAAGTTCTGCAGATTTCCCAGAGACTCTAAAACTATAAACTTCTGAATCAGTGCTAGCATATGTCTTCTTCTCCACTTCTTTATCTCTGTGCACATTTGTTTTTACTATTTTCTCAAGTGTATTTAGCGCCACAGTCTCTGTATGGAGTATTATATTTTTTAAATAATGGGATAGTGCTGACAGGGCTTGTATGATGGAATCATTGATATTGATGTGACAGCCTTGATGTCTCTCTGCTTATTATGATGAAGTATGTCTGCTGTGATGCAGAAATCTGTACACTCAATCCCTTCTTCACTCTACATGATTAGTTGTACTGTCCGAAAACAGAATCTTAATTCGCACTGAATAGTGACAGCAATCTCGGCAATAATTAACACTCATCCTTGGTGTGAAATCCATTGACAGACTTTTCCTTTCAGTCCTGTCTTGACAATGCAGTAGCCTGGTCCAGGCATGTACCTTCACCGCACACCTGCAACGCTCCATCCCCACGGATGACCACGGGCAGCAGGGTCCTCCAGCAGGGCCGGGCTGCAAGCCTCCATGGGACACAGTGCAGAGCCGTGTAAGCAAGAAGTGGTGGTTGGCATCAGCAGAAGGAGGCAGCACTGTAAGCTGAAGTGCTAGCATTAGCCAAACAAATATTCTCAACGTTTCTCAATGTTGGGTCTCAGCTACAGCAGTGGCAAATAGTGATAGAAACTTATTTTCGTCTCCAGGCAATTCCTTTACGAGTGGAAAGCTTGCCCTCTGGAAAAAGCTGTGCTTGTGACCCCTGTGAGAGAGCCTTCTTGCCCAGGGAAGGGACGGAGATGGCAGTAAATGGCAACAAGGAGAGGATTAATCACCCAGAGCTGAAGGTTTCTGCATCCTATTATCAGTGTTCTGAGCTGCTTAGTACCACCATCTCCAGAAGCACCAGTCCTCACTTAATACTCCCAATTCTGCCCCCACAGCCTCTGAATACTGCATATTTCCTGGGGTGTGAAAACAGGATGAAATTCTTAAGAGACTTATGCAGCTGGAATCCCCGTGACTATCCTGACAACTGCTTAGAGAACAAGCAGAAAGAGCCCGCAGCCATCCTTGCCAAGTGCTAAATATGATGAACTGTGCCGTACACACCATTCCTGCACAAGGAGTTGTAATAAATCAGGCAAGTAGCCTCACGTCTGAGGAAGACTGCCTCAGCCTGAGAGTGCAATACTGTTTCAATGCCAAGTTTTTAAAGCTGTGTTTCAGTTACTACCAGTGAAAAGCGGCCACGCTCCATTCCCAGCCTCTCCATCCAGAAGATAAATGACAAATGCATGGACTTAACTGAGTTTTAGAACAAATTAAAATGAATTTACAGGCAAAATTCTCTTTTCCCATTCAGAGCTAAGATCACCTTCCACACTGCAGATCTCTAAGCCGTATTGTACAATCAGAGCTACACGCTGCTGATAGCAGAGCAGACCTCAGGGCATTGCTTCTCCATTCACCAAGAAGTTGGGGCTCCTGAAACAAACTTGTCTTGTGTTAGTAAAAACTTCCTCTTTGGTGCTGGTTTCTGGAGAAACGCAGAGCAAGGAAGGTCACACAGACCCCTGTTGCTGATGCCTTTCAAATTACAGTCAGAAACGCTCTTATATAAGGGAGAAGTCTGCTAGGATACAGTGTGTTTTGACACACAGTAAAACATAACTATAATGTAGGGGGCTTTTTTTGATGATCCAAAAGTCACAGATGCTGCATATGTGTAGTCTAAACACATACTTCCATTAAATATCTGGTTTGTATATTATTTTTAACTGCATGGAATTTTACCATGTTTCATGATAATATCAATGCGCAATATAGTATTCTTTTCTCATATTTCTATATATTACTTGTTACTATGATTTACCTGTGGAATTGTAAGATAGCTTTTTGGCACGTTTTGGAAATGTTGCTTACCTAGTCATAACTCACGGTCATTTGAAGAAGGCTGGATGACTTGGGGATTGGAAGAAAGATGCAACATCCACCTCTAGGTATAAATCCAGAATTTCAGAAAAGTCTTGTCAAAAATATTCAGTTCATCCCCTGAACCTAATTACATTTTAAAGTATTAATTCTTAATAACATGAAATTACTCTTGAGAATGTTTAATCTGTTACAAAAAGAGGGGAAGGCAAGGGAAGGCAAGGGAAGGGGAAGGAAGGAACACAGAAACGATGTGTTTCAAGTGCACAGAAAGGAGGCATCAGTTTCCCAGTCAGCAACCAGCAGGCAGGTTTCCTCAACTGTGGAGTGAAAACCACAAAAGGCAGTAAAGATGGTGCATGCAGGTTTTGATCATTTTAATATGCAAAGAAAACATGGAAGAAACGTTTTTAAAATTAAATCTCTCCCATGTCTGCCTGCTGAGACTACACAAAAGTTGGCCAAACATCAGCAGTGCAAGCTGCAATAGGAGGTAACAAAACTTCCCTATGATGGAATGTGATTTGTCACCTGGTGAAAATGCTTCCATGTCAGCTATAGCTATGGGAAGGCTTTTCCTGATGACCATTCCGGAAATGGGCTAAGAAATTATTGTACTAGCAGCAGTTAGTAAAAGAAAAAAAAGGGGAACTACTTCTCATTGTGCAAAGTTAAGTGGTAATTTAGAAAACAATGTAGCAAGAGATAAAAATATTATTTTTAGTCATACGTAATTTTAGTCATCAGCTCTATTCATTCCGGATATTTTTTTCTGAAGCTTAGCATTTCAACAGTTCTGCTGGGAAAAAAAAGAAGGAAATAAAGAAAGAAAAAAAGAGGACAACGGATCTCTGCCACTGTCTGTGACATTAACCAAGTCTTTGTCTCCCTCATGTGTTCATAGCCCATAGTTAATTTTAATTGGAGAAGAACTTGAAAGGGGAGCTAGCTTTCAAGTATTTACAAACACTGCTTTAAATGCTTTTGTTTTTTCAAGCTGTATGCGAATCAAAAATGAATATTTTCCAGATAAAGTAAATACTCCCTGGTTAAGGAATAGCTTACGTCTGATAAAAGGAGATCAGAATAAATTGCAAACTAGGCTGAACAAAATCAATGGAGTCTATTTACGAATCATAATTGATTTTTTTTCCCCTGCTAAAATACTGCATATACCATTTCTTGGTGACCTGAAATACATTGTGTTGCAAAAACTTATGTACCCAAGCCCACTAAACCTTTCTTTTAGCAGCCAGATTGCTGAATTTACATGAGCTCATCAAGCAATGACTTAAAACCATTAACCTCAGAGGGGAGAGAAATGATTAATGCAAGCAGCAGTGTTACTACAGATGAAACATACTGTTAAATCTAAACTAATAAATTATTAAATTCTGTAATACCTTAGTAAAGTTGACTCTCTTTATTTCCATAGAGAATATATGGAGCTAAGGTGGGTATATCATACATTTTTGATGCACAAACACATCTGTCTCTCAGTTTGCTCAATAGTGTGAGATTCCTTTACAGGAAGACATTAATACATGGGAAAAACCTCAAATGGTGGATTAAATAAAATCCACCATTATATCCATTATATAAAATATATATTTTTCATTTGCTTTTCTTTTTTTTTCATATTTGCAAAGCCAGCCAAGCCATCCTTGCAAAAAGTCTAGCATCTTGCTTGTTGCTGTTTTGGGGTTGTTTTTTGTTTGTTTCTGTGCTTGCTTGCTTGGTTTTTTGTTTATTTGCTTTGCTTTGTATTTTGTTTCTGACTTTTCCAACGCTGGATTCAGACATTAAGGGGGTTTGTAAAACAGACATTTGGCATCTGGGTTAGGAAAAAATATTTTTTCAAAAATATGTGCTTTTTTTGTGTGTTAACTCTTAGAAATATCTAAAAGAGAGTTCCCAATATCTGCCATGAAAAGTATGGGACACACAAAAAGCTACTATTCAATCATTTTGGAAGGAAAAACGAGGGGAGTGCAGAGGACAACTGTCATTTCAATCAAATGAAAGTCTGGAATAAAACCACCAACATTTCAGAAATAAAGAGAGAGCACATCAGAGGTCTTTCAGAAAATACAGCTGTCAAGTCACAGTTGTCTTTCTTACTTTCTGCAAACCCATCCCAAAAGCAACAACTTGTCATCTGCATTTTTTTCTCTGCTGCTAGTGATTTGTACCTTTTCCCATTTCTCATATATGCTTTAGACACATACAGCTGAAAGCTGGGTGAAGAAGAGCCCTTTTAATATACTAAAGCAGATCCATGTATGATCCATATTTTGTATTTGTTTTTCTCTTCTTCTTCTTTTAAGCAAAGGAATATCTTTTGGATCCCTTCCACAGAGCTCAGATATACATGCTGTCTTCTTCTGTAATTTCTTTTCTGATTTCCTGCCTCCCCTAAACAGTGCAAGAATATTCCAGTTAGTTCTTACTTTGTCTTGATTTGGTAAATTAAGAAGGATATAAGCAGGAATTTTAAGACAAGAATCTCTTAATTTAGCCATCAATCTAAAAATAATTTGTTATTACATATTCAATAGTTACTTAAAATATTTTACACTCCATGAGCCAGTTGGAGGGCACTAACTGATTATATCATTTCATACTGCTACCTCTTGCCAAAGTCTTTAAAAGTGCTTTTGAGCCAAAGAAGGTCTTGAATACCTGAAAAATTCTCTTTTTTAACTTTCATTTTTTCTAGTAGAAGACTTTATCAGTTATTCAGACTGAAATCAAATGATTTCAGTCACAAGAGTTTATTCTTATTCAGGAATCTATGACATTTTCTTCCATAAATCCATAAAATAAAATAAAATAAAATAAAATAAAATAAAATAAAATAAAATAAAATAAAATAAAATAAAATAAAATAAAACAAAACAAAACAAAACAAAACAAAACAAAACAAAACCTTCTGACAGTTTCAGTGGGATGGCAGATAACTCTCTGAAGTTGTAACTTCTCCCCCTATTACGTTCTCACCATTCGTAATTAACATAGAAATGAACCAGCATCTCTCAGCTTTGAAAATCCCTAACAAGAAGGGTTAGGATGAACACTAAAGTATTTTTATAATGACCTTTCCTCATCTAGGGAAGGAGAAAGGCAGTATGTTAGAGCTGGAATACAGCTACCTCACACAGCTTCTTTAGCAGATACACTCTTTGTCATTCCTGTATTTGAATACTTTCTGCCTCTCTCACTCTTTTCTTTCCATCTTCTCCACTTTCCCTTACACAGAAGCACCAAGGTGCAAGTAGGATTTTCAGCCTACCCAGGGGCTGGATGTTCGGCAGGTCTCGATAAGCTGGATCCTCATTGTCTGACAGTCGGGTGAGGAAGAGGCTGCCCAGTTCCTTCACATACCCTTAGCACAACATGGGAAAATAACCGCTGTCCAAAGTATGCAGTTATGTCGAATCCTCTTCAACTACCAGCAAGAATTTTGCTCAAGTACTGAAGTACATAGTCCATAACACAGTATGAGCGTTATTGAAAATGAGTTTTGAAATGGCAGTAATATTGACGCTTTGTTCAGCATTAGATGCTGCATTAATTCAGCCACGGTTAGTCAAGCCAAGCCTTCAGTTGCTGCAAACACCATAGAGGACTAGCACGTGGGCAGTAATTTTTGTTGTTTGCTTTACTCCTGTATCCTTTGATAGCCAGCTGGTAATGGAAGGGAAGCCGTGAAATAATGCACTCTCCCTCTTCTGAAAGCTCTGTTTTGTGCATCAGTCCAGACATTAATAAAACCCTGTGAAACATCACATGTTTACAAACTGCTGAAGTGATATGGCTGCTATATGCCGAAGATGATGGAAGAGTAATTAGCAAAATAGTATTACCGTTTTCCTTAAAAGACGACTATTGTATGGCTAAATACTACCAGTATATCACCAAAGGGTAGTCATCCTCTTCTTGGGTCATTCTTCTTATAGCAATAAGCCATATCAGCTATTTTTGTCTCTTCCCTTACAGTTCATTTGCAAATTGTATGGGAAAGGGCCACTCTTCTATTTGGCAAACTCAGCACACAGAATTGTACAACCCAGGGAAAGATCTCAAGATTTAAATCTTCTGACAGAAATAATAGTACTGAAACAATTTTGTAACACAAAGGGGAAAAAAAGAACTAAGGAAATGGAAAGGAAACAATTCGTTAGGTAGTGCATAATGATATAGTGTAATTTCCTGGACAAATCATTGACTCACAACAGTAATGAGGCAAATAGCTAACTGAGATTTAAAACAAAAAATTCTAATTAAATGAAACATAGTCAAAGAGAGATTTATCTGAAAAAAAAGAAAGACATTCTCAGTTATACTGAGCGAGATTATTGCACAAGAGAAAGTCAATCCCTTACATCTCAAAAAAAAATTCAGTGATTACTCACTTGGGATGAAAATTCATGACATCCTTGGTCATCAAGGGGAACCTTTCATCCCAATAAAATTTAGCTACCATTGAGTATGTGACTGTAGAGATGCAAAAATTATACAAATTTCATGGAATTTCCTGTAAGGATCCCAAAGAAATCTTTCGATGACCACACATCCATTGACTTTGGCATGAACTCCCCAGTATTTGATTTTATAGGAGATGTTTAATTGCTCTCTATTGAGCAGAACTTTTCCTTCTGCTTGTAAAAGAAATTATTGTTTTTCCCCTCTGGTTCAGTGATAGGAAGTTAATAGTCCCAGTCTCCTCTGGCAGAAGAGACAGTTAATGACTGGGAGTTTATTGTCCGAATTACAATCCGGTTCCTAAGCAGCCTTCTCTGCTCAGATTGCCCTCCTGGCATTTTGTTGATTTTCTGACTTATTTTCCAGTTCACAAAGACATTTTTTTTTTCTGATGTGTAAACCTTAACACACTTTCTTTATAGCATTCACCATCTACTGCTGTAAATTTTTAAAACAGAGTGAGATATGTGTATTCATTAACTTCATGGCACCAAGCAAAATGCTTCTCAGCATTATTACGATTGGAATGGGCAACAAAATCTGGTGATTTAAAGAAGATTTATTATAGAGAAACAGGAATCATGTTTTTCAGCAATTATTTAACATTTTAAGAGGAAAAGAAAGTGCTATTGCATATAAAATCATGTTTTTTAAAGGGAAATTTGGAAGCTCTCTATGTGACGGTGTGCTCCTTCCCCTCATAACAAGGTGCTCTTCTCCCCGGCACCCAGCCCAACCTCTCTGAGAATAATCAGCAGGAGCCAACTGAACATGCACTGAACATGAAACTGTGTTAAGCTCTATCTCTGACTGATTGTGCACATACATCCTGGGACTAGAACTTCACCCACTCTCCTCTGTAGGGGAGTTTGGAAAGCAGTGGGGTCCATTCTGATCCTTGGTACTCGACGGAAGGGTCTCTCTGACACTTTCAGCTGACCTTGTCTTCTATGCAATAAATAACTGAGTGAACCTTTCCTCAAACCTTGTTAAACCACTGTCTTATTTATGACTGGACTCTACCAAATTGTTCTCTTACCCCATTAAAAATATTGCTGCTTCTCTCTTATGAGTGATGTGCATCACTCCTCACTCATCTGCGACAAATTAGCACGGTTGGCATGTTGGCAAGTAGTTCACCAATTATTTACAGAGACGTGGAGAGAACCTGCGTACCAGTTTCTCAGAAGAAAGGGCTTGTTACAATTGGCAGAATAGGTATGCTGTTGAAGAACACCTAAAAGGAGCCACACAAAGGGTGGAAAAGGGAAAGGAGTTTTCTTCAAGATGCTAGGTACTTGTTTAGAAACTATATCAAGAGAGGGAGAAAGGAAGAATAGAATTAGAAAGGACCTAGAAAAAGAAATAGAAGGCACTGTCCTTGAAAGCAGAACAGCTGCAGAAACAGCTACAGGAGTAAAAGGAGAAAGTACAAGAGCAGGGAAAAAAAAAAAGAGGTGGAAACTATTAATATCCCCTGATGATTAAGAAGGAGATATCTGGGGTGATTCTGATAATAGTGGGCCAGAAGAATGATTCTTTGGTTACTCCCAGATCTCCCTGGTACCAATTAACCTCAATCTGAAGCCAAATGCACTGTGGAACAGAAAGAACCAAGAGACCTCAGGGGGGTTCTGCAACAGACTACACAAACCATCCCCTGGGATCTGTTACAATTAATGGATTTGCACGAGAAACCTAGCAGAAAGTTAAGTAAAATACTGGTGGTGAGTCTGCCTAAGTGTCTGCACCCAAATAATGCTGAGTGAGGATGAAGCAAATGGCTATTGGCACCTTGGAGTTTTCTTAAATTTAGGACAAAACCCTACAGACAAAACCCAGCCTATCACCAGCCAAGTAGTTTATTGGACTGGCAGAATGACACAGTGGTGAACACTGCATAATCCCCATTAAATCTCTAAGCGAGCTCTCTGCAGCCATCACTAAAGCCACTTGCACATGAGCCATGCATGAAGGAGGACCCCATAATTTCCCACTGTCAGCTACAGCCGATTCTACCATGTTCAGACCATTAATTAAAGGAGCCCTGGCAATTCTTAAACCCTATCTAGTGACAAAATGGGAAGCACTTCAAAGAAACAGAGAATATAATGAAAGACTAGGCGATAACAACCCCCACAGACAGCTCCCTACATGGGCACTGCATTAACTCATGCATGGACTTTCTAACTACAGACATGACACTGTCTGGGATGATGCACCATCTGAAAAACCAAACCTGAAGCTCCAGGAAGGAGGTCATAAAGTGAAACCCATGAAACGGGGAAGAGAAACTAAATCAAAATTCATATCAAATGAATTTAAACACCTTCAAACAGAATCTTGAAAACAGAGAAATTAGTTATGGAGAAAAGCATTAGCCTTAGGCATTCCCAGAGCTGCAAGGCTCAAGGTCAGCCTATTAGCATCACCTCCAGTGATTCCAGAAACAAGATAACAGCAAAGGGAAGGAGAGCATTGCAACACCTTCCACAGCAGTTCCCACAGAGGGAGACGACCTCTTTCTCCCTTAGAGAGGAATTGTGGGAAGTGAAGCAAAAAAAAATGAGTAATGTTGGGGAGGCAATTGGGCCTGCCTGTCCAGCACGTGGAGGCTTATCAGTGATGATGTTCTGATTTCAGTTGGGGTGGTCTTCAAGGAGAGCTGGTGAAGTTAATAGATACGGAAGAACACTATCTGCACAGCAAAGAGTTAAAATTACTGGTGTGAATGAAGAAAGTGTTTTGTGGCTGCGAAGGTCAGTTTATGTCTCCTGGGCAAAAAGCATATATGCCTGCTACTTACTTTGCAGTTAAAGATCATCATGAAAATATTTTATTTTTCCATGTTTAAAATAGACAGACCAGGTGCCTGACAGTATTTTAGTTTTCAGTTTTTCAGACAGACAGACCAGGTGCCTGACAAACTGCAACCCAATGGAAATAAGCAGGCTACAGTGCACAGTCCCTGCACACCCCATGCAAAAATGAGTAAGGGACCGCAATATCCGATTTCTGTTGCAGCATGACATGAAGTTTATGAAGTCATAGACCATTTAGACTCCCCATCTAACTGACCTGTCCAGACAGACCAGAAACCAGATGGGAGGCAGCGTTTGACACTCAGTGCCTGAATACTAATATAGCTCTCCTAACAGCTACTTTACCAAATACTGCAAACTTAACAGCAGCTTGTAAGCAGCTGTCCGCCCACGGATGGCAGCACTCAGTGTAAAGGACACATTCTTTAAAGCTCCTTTGCAGGAAAAAGATAAAGAGAAGTCTGCTTTCACCTGAGTGAGAATGCAATATACATTTAACAGACTCCCACTGCGGTATAAACATTCACCCACAAACACTCATGACGCAGACACTGAATTTCTACAGACAGTCTCCCTCCCTCAAGACAAAAAAAAATACCGATTTATAAATGATATTCTCATTGGTGGAATCTCCCCTGAGAAGGTAGAAAAAGTGGCAGTAGCAAGCACTAAATAAAGCAGAAATAAACACCTGAAGAATTCACAGGGACCTAGTAGAGAAGGGAAGTTTTGGGGTTCTGGGTCGATAGCAGGGCAGGCAGTATAGTGATTCCTCCAGATACCTTAGAAAAATCAAAGGACTGTGAAGAAAAGCCCCAATCAAGGAAGGAGTTACAACAATTAATGGGAACTTTAGGCTATTGGTGGAAGCGCATTCCTGGATTTTCTATCCAATTTTTGTCCCATTGTATTGTCTCTTATGAAAAGGCAAACTGTGAGAGTAGAAAATGAAACATAAAGAGATCAACTTTCTAGCTGAAGAATTAGAAACATGTCAGTCACTGGGACCAGCACAACACCACAATCCTATTACAGATTAATTACTTACTGTAACCTGCTCTATACTGGCCCTGATGGACCAAAAATACTATAAAAGTTTTGTTTAGTTCCACTGCATTCAAAGAAACAGGACAATGATATTCTGAAGAGGAAAAGGGACTTCTAGTGCTCTAGGTGACCCTGCGTGTGCAGAAGGGTTGGACTAGACGACCTCTAGAGGTCCCTTCCAACCTTAAGCATTCTGTGATTCTATGATTCTATGTTTTGTCTGAGCGGTTAAACAAGTTCAGAAAATATGTCAAAGACAACCTCTGTAATGTAAAGGACCATTTAGTTCACTAGAAGCAATCCTTAAAGGGACTGCTCCCCAAGAAGGAGTTGCAGAAAAAAACTGCTACCATGGTATGCCTACCTAACAAGAGTTGCAGAAAATGTGCAGTTAAGTGAATGACTCAGTAAAATTTCCAAATTGCAAATGCCTGTAAACATGGACCATTTAGCATTACAACAACCTTTTAACCTTCAACAATTCTGTATCTACTGCCCCTCACAGAGGGCACACCAAAAGAAAATATTTGTTTTACGGATGCTTCAGAAAAAGGGTAAACAGTAGATGGCAACATAAACCCATTGCCTTAGATATTATTACAGGTAAACATGTAATAGAAGAAGGTGAAGAAGTTATTTTATTAGAATTAGAGCAGTTATTTTAACAGAACAGAATGAAGCAAAAATCATATATGTAGACTCTTTGTGGTGTGGGCCCATGCTACACAGTGGCTCTGTTAATGGGAAACTTTGAATTGGGAAATAAATCCCCAGTTTGGAGAAACCAAGATTTGCAATTATTACTAAACATAGCCAAGAAAACACCTTTGTAAATGGGGTGGAAAAAATCTCCAATTAAGGGTAATCAACCAGCCACAGAGTAGAATCAAAAAGTGCGCATGTTGACTGAAATTAGAAAATTATACCAGCTAGTATCAGCTAGGAGAATGGTTACACTGAAACCTAGGTCACTCGGGTAAGGAAGCCTTTTATTACACAGCATATACACTAGCCCATAAACAGGAAAACTTTTTACAGAATGCCCCCAGTATAGATTAAAATTACAAGCAGATCATCCTGCTAAAACATCACTTCTGTATATCAAATAAGGGAAAACTTCATGGCCTACATGGCAAATTGATTATAATGGCCCATTCAGATCCTCTGAAGGATGTCAATACATCATCACAGGAGTGGAAATGGTCTCTACCTTGCTTATGGCCAGTAAGCCAATGAGTAAAATGGAGTGTGAAGGATATCATTCTGGTTCTCATGTCTACCTACTCCTGATGTTATTCAAAGCTCATATTTCTTGTGTAAGGAAGTGCAAGACTGGGCAAAACAAGATGGAATTAAATATATATTTCAAAACCAACACTATCTTCGGTCAGAAGGGATGCTAGAAAGTGTATGTGCCTGTGACTTTAACTAGACCTTGTGGCCAGCTTACTTTCTATGCTTTATGATGTGATACAGAATAATTCAGAAGACTGCAGCTAATAAGAATCTCCTCAACATCTTTAGCCTACATTATTACTATGATATACAACATGTGACTGCACTAGATGGTGCTAAGCTCATTACAGACCACAGTAGTAGTCTCGTACCCCAATTTCTCCCCATAAATTGCACTCCCGGTGAATACAGTCACAACAAAGACCATGGCTGTGTCACAAATATCCTACAAGAGCTACATCAATTTGTGAGGGAAAAAGCAAAAAAATGCAATTAGGCCTGCTGAGCAACTCTACTTTCAAGGGAACTCTCCTTCTAATGAAAGCCAGACATGAAATTTGTGGCTCTGCGTTTAGCAATCAAGTGTCATCATTTCACATCGACAGTGGAAAAAAGGGATTAGTAGCCTCTTTGAAGAAAATCAAACATGCATCCCTAGAGTAGTATGCGAAAGCAAAATTTAAGCCTCCATTGTCTTCTCTAACACTTCCTTATTTCAACAATACCAGATGAGGCAAAGGAAAAATGTAATCCGAGTCCAGACCAAAGCCTCTCTTTTGTGGCAATGACAGAAAGCCACCCCAGATCTTGAGTCTTTATCTTACCCTAACATCTGAACGAAATTTCAGGTACTAGTGAAAGCCTGAGACCTGATGGGTGCAGTCATCATTTATACAGAAGTCAGGTGGTACCAGATATCATAAAAACAAATAGAAGATGAGTTTTTACATCCTACAAAGCTTATATAAAAAAAAAAAAAAAAAAAAGAGAGAGAAGAGTAAGACAAGGATCCATTTGTGGAAGAGAGGATATAAGACAAGATTATGGTCCATATATTGATTGTACACACACCTAGGGGCTTCGTAGATAAGTGACCAGGTTCTTCCTTGTTGGTTTGGGCTTTATCCTTTTGCAGGGATAGACTCAATGTTTCAATACCTTTGCAGGTCCTCTCAGCACCCAGGACTGTGCTGGCAAATAAATTCCTAATTTCATTCTGCACTTGGGCTAATTATTAGTTCTTTTCTGTACAATGCATGCATGTTAAATACATCTAGCAATAAAGGTCTTGAGTTTGGGGCATGGGTAAATGACAGGAAGGATGACTTGGAAAGCAGAGCCTCACATGAGGAGGAGCATGGTGCAAAACAGACACCCAACAAGTACCCATTAATTAGGTCCAAGTGACACCTCCAGTTTGTCAGATACAACTTTCTGAGCATAACACAACTTTTTTGGTCCCATTTCCTGCTACAGAAATACTAGCTCTTATTGCACAACCATTGGATAATTCTCCCAAGACAGAGACCTGGCACCTGAGACACTCACCTCTGCTCACAGTGAGGCATCCCCCGAGCAGCCCAGTGCCCACCACCCTCCCCAGCACTGAGCCCTCTACCTCACACTCCATATTCCAACCTCAGCCTCATGGCTACATATTCTGGTAGACTCCATACTCTGCAGCTCCATTTATATGTTTTAGGAAAGAAGACTATATGCCAAAACCCCTACACAGTACTTTATATGCTCTTATATGCTCTTTTAAAAGCAAGTTCTTTTTTAAAAAAAAAAATCCATTGACCTCATAGAACTGGATGAACAAATAGCTGTTTCAAAGTTCCAGGAGCCAGATAAATTCAGTTTGCATCCTCCTACCAAAAGTAGTAGCAGTTTTGCCAAACCAGAAGTCTGCTTTAACAGGCTGTTAACAGAGGCCCAGTATAAGGTCACAGGCAGGAGTCTACCATGACTGCATTAACAGCCAGCTAAGGAATCCCCTGAAACAGCTTGTTTGCCAGCAGTTAGACTTTTAAACCATGTTATAGAATACTAATTTGTTGTCTTGCAGCTGGGAAATACTGCAGTAGAAAAGGGAAAAAAAAAAAAAAAAAGCTACACTAGTGGCAGCAAAGTTCATGGCCATTCATTTGATTACACATCACATGGTGTTCAACAGCACCGCAGGAAAATCAGATCTGGAGAATTAAGCATCCCCCTTAAAGCAAATGACGAAAGCAATGTAGCTGTGGAAAACAGAGGCACCGCAGTGCTGGCTACCAGGGGAGCTATCAGTCAAAAAAAAAAAAAAAAGACTGAAATAAAAAGGACTGAAATAACTTTCTTGCTCTCTTGTTCTCCTTCAAGGCTTGCTTCACCAAAAAAATAACATAAAACAAACTCACCACTTCCAAGCTTCAAACATTTGGGCAACTGCAAAGGCTATAACTACCAAATGTTGCCCAAGTGGAGGGGTACAAGATGTGCATCTCAGCACAGATGTAAGACACGTAGACTCATCCAGAGCTACCTTTCCAGAGCAGTTTCAGGCTTAGGAAAAGCCCATCAAACTGAGAAGCTATTTGCTTCCATATTACCTAAACCTAAATGTCACAGACTAAAAAGAAAGCAAAGGGAAAGGAAATGGAAACTATTTTCCATTTAAGGTCCCCAAAGACACTTTTAAAGGCAAGAAAAGAATAATCAGATCATTTCCTCATCTCCTCTTGCCAATTACCTAAAATTAAGGCTGTGGGACTGCAGTCCTACATTTGAGGCACCTCACAGGCCAGGACCCACCAGTAGCCAGCTGCTATATGTCCCAAACAGCTGTTGTGGGAGAAGAGTGGCATTAAAGCTGTCCTAGCCTTCATCCGCTTTCCCAAAGGCAAACCACCACTTCCTAATGCTAAGAGCCATCTATGCCATGAAAGTGGAGGGGAACGGGCAGGGGGAACAAGCCCATCTGCCACCCTTTTCATACCCACATAGTGTTTTAAGTGATAGGAGACACCCATGGCTCTAATACAGCTCACAGAAGAAAAAGGTTTATGTTTTCAGCCCTTTTCCAGAGCACCTCCCCACCTCATCTGGCTCACCATTGGTTGACATGGAAATACAGTGTTGTGGGAATCTTGCAGATAGTGATCCCAACAAGTAAGAAAGTATGAGCTAAATGCACACCTAGGAGTCAGAAGGCCCGGCTGCTTCTGTTCCCACCTTGCTCACAGCCTGCCTAGGCGAGGGACCAATTTCTAGTTCCCATTTGCTCCATTGACTAGATTAGCTATAAGTGCTTAAGTGATTGAGCATTTACATCTTCTGAACCCCAGGCAGCTTCTATCCAACATTAAAAGTGCATGAACTGTTTCTAAGTCCAAGTCTGCCCAGACCCTGCTCTGATGATGTCGGGTCCAGAGGAGCTTTGGCCTTTGCTGAGCCCAACTAAGACCCTGCAGAGCCCCAGTTCAGCCCAAGCTGCCAGCTCCAGCCCCACCATGGCTGTGCCTGGCCATGCTGCCCTTGATCCCCCTCAGACCCAACCCATGGGCACCCACTTGATCCGGCCTTGGCCCCACAGTGGTTGGTGTCCAGATCCGCAGCAGGGACTGATCCCACACAGCACTCCCTCACTAAGATCCAGCACCTGCTGAACATATATGGATCTGATTATCTGCAAGATTTAGAGCATAGCCAGTTTTGAGTAAGGAGCTGTGTCTCCTTTCAAAGATTCTTCAAATTTCTGCTCCGGAGCAGGCAGCTCTTCAGTTCCTCACATAGTTCCAGTCATTTTTTCTTCTGTGCGTTTGACATACTTATCTTCATTCTGGACCTTAGAAACAGCTGACATATTTTGCTTGAATCCTTCTCCTAGAAGTTCAGTCCAAGGTAGGAATTTAAGAACGAAAATTTCTGCCTATAAATTTTAGCAAAATTACAAGCACCTAGTCTTTGATTCTTAAAATAAAAAGTTTTAAGCGAGTCTGGTTATTGGCCCCATAATCATTCTATTTTGTGAGGTAGGGAGAATGAGTTAAGAGGAGCTATAAAAATATGTTCCTTATTTAGCAGTGGATATATAACAAAAATTGGAAGAATCCTATTCACTTTTTACAAGTCTTACTTTCTAAGGATGTTACAAAAGCAACAACATTCTCTGGAATAAATGGTTTGTCTGTGCTTGTCCTAACAACAGGGGTTTGTATTTCCATTAAAATGACATCACATGCGCTACATCTGTTATGTACGGCTGTTCCTCCCACAGTGCCGAGAGTCCACAGTCTGTAACATTCCCAATCCCTGCCAACTACAACACAATGATTCCAAAGATCGATATTTCTTTTTCTTTTCTTACCTCTGCTTTTACTCCCAGTTCTGTCATTGGCTTTGAAAATCCTTGATTCTAAATCTCAACTACCTGTCTTAGTATCTCTTATTCAATAGTACTAAACTAGTGCATTACATTTTGCTATAAGCAGCACCAATGGAATTTAGCACGTTTCATACTGATCATCCTTCAACTAATAAAAATGACTTTTCCTTCTCTTTACACTCAATGAGACATATATCAAGTGGCCAAACAAGTTTAATTTTTTTTTCTCTCTTTGTTTAAATTCCTAACTGGGCAGATAAAATACTGAAATTGGCAGCAGTAGAGTATTTTTAGAAGTTCCAGGAATATTATGATTTCTCTAGTGAATGGTGGAGTATCATGCGATATAGTATAAATAATATAGTATATCATGCGCTAGGGCAACGACTAACTTGACTGACAGAAGGTCTGAACGAGGGAAGAAGGAGAAAGCGTACTGATTTAGAAGGTGTACTGATTCCAACCAGGCTGTTAGGAGATCCTTAACGCAGTGCCAAGGCAATTGTCAATGGTTTCTCTGCGTTACTTACATCTTGTCACTTTAAATCTTGTACCTATAACTAAGAATTTGATTTCACTTTTCCTTAATAACAGTGCAAAACAGAAATAATTCCATCATTTAAATGTGAATGAAAGTCATGAAATGCCCTTTTAGCCTACATTTGAATTGTAGTTACTTTTTTTCTTTTTTTTTTTTTTGTGAGAATAATCACTATTTTCTACAGCTCAGCTTTTAATACTGTTGCAAGATTTTAACCTAGGACTGTTTTTTTAAAAAATATATATTTTTAATACTCCACTTTAGACTATAGAATACTACTTGCTGATAAATAGATCATTAGGCATGCACCACTTTAATAAATTGTTTGGAAGTACCTGCCACCTTTCAGAATCTAGGACATCACATCTCAGAAAGTGCTTTAGTCACAAGTTTTTCAGGCTATCTATCTGTATGATGTACATAAGCTGCAAAATATCCTGAGTATACTCTGAACATAGTCAGTCAGACATATGGCACTCTATTCTCTGATCTTTAGATCCTTAAATGAAATGTCTTTCACTGTCTCATGCTGCAGCCCTGGGAATATATTATTTCCCTTAGCACTACAACTTGTCCCTGGTGGTCTGTAGGGACTGGAAGCATCCCCCGGTTCATGATCCAGAATGACAGGCAGGGGAAAGAGATGATTCAAGTAAAATATCACTTATGTGGCTCTTTGCACATGTGCAAACTGTTTCCTTTCTTCATTTGTGGATCTTCTCTCTACAGGGGCTTAAAGCAGGCTAACTATTACTAATCTTAATAGTCCACAATATCAAGCTTTGACCTGAGCCAGCCCAGAGAAGTGAAAATGTTTTGTTTGACATGCTAATACATTTAATGAGCAATTTTATGATCTTTGCCTGGAGCTGCACATTCCTAATTTACTTAAGAACTAATCATTGATCACTTACTTTAGACAGATAGTCTAAAAGTCTTTAGTGTCCTGTCCCAGTATCCTTCCACAGAGGCACACGGAGCTTAGTGAGCGCTAAGAGGCATTTCCAGACAGTGTGCGAAGAGGAAGCGTGACACTGAGAGCCTGCTGAACACCTTCTCTCCTTGCATGCCCTTCCTGTCAAAATTTACTAAGACATAGGGGACTTTCCAGCCTCTCGTATTTTCTAAATAGCTAGCCTCTTAGCTTGCCTCAGTCTGAAATAAAAGAAAACCGATTAAAATATAAGGTTATTCTTTGTGTGTTAAGGACACAACAAGGAGCCTTTCACATTTTCTGGGGGTTAACACAGAGGGTAAGGAATATCACCACTCCAGATGAGTTACACTGTGTTTGAAGTACCATCCTCCAGGAATACAGTGAAGAGCCTTACACATCCTTCCCGTCTACTTTTCATTGTCCTCGCTCAGGCTGGTTTTGGGCCTAGGCCTGTGCAGAAGACGCCTTTGTGCAGAGCACGCTCCCCTTTGCACAGACAGGCGGCTCCGCAAGGCCTCAGCCCAGGCCGCTCTCCTCAGGAGCATTCCTCAGCGCCGCTGCCCACAGAGCACTGTGCCTATATGCTGATAACACAACCTTTCCAAAATCGGGAACGGGTAATCCTGAATTAAATGAAGCTGTATCTAAATGCACCCTAAAGGAATGTTTTGGTCAGGGTTTCCTGATGCTCAGCAGCCTTTTGGCTTTGCTGGTGCTATCTCACTTACTGATTCAAAGCTTTTGCGGTCTGTGAACAGCACTTGTTACTCACTCTTTTCTCCCCTCCTCCGCAAAGATTATCTGTCATGCTAAACTTTCACAAGTTGAGCAATGTGCAAGGTGCCAAACAGCTTGAACTAAGATTTCCACGCTGGCAATCTAAAATGAGACTTCTTTCATCACTTCATATACCACCACTGCTGTGATTTTTTGGCAGAGAATTTATTTTCTTCCTTCTCAAGAGCAGCATCGACCTAGGAATTTTTCTGTTTTGATAGAGAGTTCCTATATTGATAAAGAAGACATATTTCAATGTATATGTAATAATATGGGAATCAACATGATCCAGCCATAAATTATAACACTTACCAATGACATGTTTTAAAATTTCAACGCATTATGGTTGACTTTTTTTTGATACATTCTCTCACATGTGTGGAAAACAGTATTTCTTCTTTCAGATGTGCTTCAGAGCATCTATCAGTCAGCAGCACAACATCAAACCAAACGACACATGGAGGATTATCTACGTGCCAGAATCCTAGACGTGGTTACTTCTTCTATGCCAAACAGGGATATAAATGGTAATCTGGCATATTACACACACATAAATACATGTATTTTGTCTGGAAAGGCTAAAGGTTTGCTCATAACACAATGGTTTATTTTTCATTTACCTAAAACATACATTCATGCTAGTTAAATATTCTGGCTGGTGCTGTCAAACAAGCAATTTCCTTTCAAAGTAATGCTGTAATTAAAACGAGTGCTAGAGGGCATTCAAAGCACAATGGGACCGCTCCTCATTTAACAGAGTTGTAGACAAGTAATTGAACTGAGAATTCTGCTCATCTGCAGCTATCACTACACCAGAGAGGGAGTAAATCAGACACTGGTGGTACACGACACAGGCCTGCATACGCAGCAAGAGTGTAGATCTGCCCTCATATTAAACTGAGGCAAGTACAGCCCGTTTTGCCACGTTTTGCACCCTTGGGACAGTTTTGTCGCATCCGTTGTGCTGGCATTGATGTTGCCAGCAGGTCGTCTCCTTGCTGGAGAAGATGGGCAGGGAGGCGCAGGGCTGTTTCCCGAAGCGCCGCCGCAGGCACCAGCCCCTGCCCAGGACTCAGGTGCTCTTCATGACAAACCACCCCAGAAGGAGCCGGCAGCGAGCAGGATCCTGGGCCACGTGGGGCAGTGACAGCCCAGAATTAAATTTCCCAAGTTCTGTCACTGTTCTTCAATTCTGCTACAAAACAAAACTTGGTGCCAAGAGTTCAGAAGTTTTTACCAAATTCCAAGTCCAATTCCAAGTCCAATTCAGTCCAATAGCTACTGCTCCCACAGAGGAAAAAAATTCTCAGTTGGGCATGTAAAAGTAAGTACATTTGTTACTATCATTCCTCACTTTTAGCAATATAGTTAACCAATTACTTTAATTTACATCATGGAAATAAGGAATTATATATCAGCGTCTCTGAATATGAATTGGTTAATTATACTTCAAATTCTAAGCAGCTTAATGGTAATTTCTCTTATAAGGTTTGGCAAATTTCCAGTCTTCTCTCATGATTTTCTTCAGATCTCCTTTTTTCTGTAATTAATCCATTTACTAAAATACTTAATGTTTGCTTCTCAAACACAGAGCAGTTCTAGGAGATGGAATTTGGTTTTCTTGGGTTTTCAGAAACTGTGTAGCTTTTGTTTTTCTCACATCAAATACACATTCTTTCTTTACCTACTTAATAAAAAATAAATCCTCACAAGCTATCAGCTTCTCTGCATATCTCCTTGTATCTCTTTGATCATGCTCCTCCAAACATTCAGGAGTAATCCATGGGTAATTAGAACTTCTTAGCCTTTTTAGCCTAAAAAGAACCAATTTACAACAGACTGTCATGAATCTTGGTAAATTGTCAAGAGCCTAATTACCAAAAGGAATAAGGATCCTTTTTCAAATTGAAGTGATTAATTTCAAATAAAATCTAATAACATTTCACTTTTTAATTATGTATGTTTTTATGAAATGTGAGGAGGTCCACCTTATTTTACATCCAGTGGATGTAATACAGCAAACATTAATCATATACCAATATAATGCCAAACCTAATAATGCTTTCAGCATGCTTTTACATTTTCTGTATTCTCTCCATTTTAACTTATTCCTCATTTTCACTCCAAACCATTTACTTGAAATCTGAGTCAGGCTTAAACTTTCTATACCTTTTTATGTGTGTTTGCTCTCTCTCTTTATTTTTCATGTAGCCAAACAAGCTACAAGTTGAAAAACAGGTTTAAATTTAAGCAGAAAAAGGAAAAATAAGAATACAGAGTGTCAGTCGAGAGAAAAGGCGAAACTCTTCACATGGGAGCAGTTTAATTGCCATGAGGATCACCCGAATAAGTAGTAACGTGCCAATAACACCCTCTTAGCTCAGGGCCAGGCTTAGGGAGAGTCCCACAGCTGTGCTGTGGAAAGGCCCCGTCTCTGACAAGCAGCGGGAGCCCCCCTGGGCCAGGGCCCCTTCCTGCCCTTCCTCCCTCTCAGGAAGCGTCTCCGTGAGCCAGGCTGCTGGAAATGCTCTCCTTTGGGATTGTTCCCAAAGGAGACCTCTTTCAGGGACACATCTCCACAAGAAATTCTCTGAAGGACGAACCTGCTCATGCCAGGTGATTGTGATGCATGGAGCCTGCATGTGCTTGTCTTCCTCGCATTGCTGCAGGCCTGCCTCAAAGTGCTCTGTCACACACTGCCTGCTAATGGCCAGTTCTAACCTTTACTCTGCATTTTCAGTTAACTCTCTCTCTCTTTTTTTTTTTTTTTTTTTTTTTTTTTTTTTCCCTCTT
This sequence comes from Tinamus guttatus, assembly GCF_059628265.1. NCBI lineage: Eukaryota > Metazoa > Chordata > Aves > Tinamiformes > Tinamidae > Tinamus > Tinamus guttatus. Next base: position 327,630 of record NW_028288680.1, read on the forward strand.
TGCCTTTCAGGTCAAAAAAATGTTTTTTGGCAAGAATTGAAGCAAAATTCACAGAGCTTGTGGAGTCTCCTTCTCTGGAGATCTTCTAAACCCACCTGGATGCCACCCTGTCCCACATGCTCTAGGTGTCCCTGCTGGAGCAGGGGGGTTGGACTAGATGATGTTTAGAGGTCCCTTCCAATCCCAACCATCCTGTGATTCAGAGGAAGCAAATTGATACTCTACTGGGTCAACAATTGCATGTGCAGGGGGGTTGGACTAAGTGACCTCTAGAGCTCCCTTACAACCTTAAGCATTCTATGTCTATGTAACAAACCAGCTGCCTACAGCAGTGCAAGACACCTACGACAGTGTGTCTGCTAAGTGGAATAGGAGCCTATCATAGCATAGAAGGGCATCCTGGCATTTGGAAAGAGAGACGGAGACCATCTTGGACGGAGGACGGAGGCCTTCTTGTCCTTCCAAAAATGACACAATAAAAACCTCACACATTGATGCTTCACAGAATGCTGTGGCAAGTCTTTTATTTTGTTCACCTGATTAGTGCAAGTCAAATAATTAAATAAAATTGGCAAAGGATTCTCAAAACAGAAGTCATAAAACAATAACTTTTCAAATAGGAATGTAATTCACTCCTACTGCAATACCACCAACTTGCTGAGAGGTTCCATGAGGAAAGGAAGACTCCATTACTAGTATTACTAAATCTTCACCACTCTTAGTGTTACATAAAAAGCAAAGAAAGGAGCAGTCCTTTCTTCCCAAAGAGCTTAAAATCTCAAACCAGTTGCAGTAATGTCCAACATTATGTAAGTTCAAATAGCAGAATAATATCAAAATATTGTCATTGATAGTAAAATTCACAGGCTGAGAGGGAAAGATAAGAAGGGTATTACAATACAAAATCTTCTGAATATCTCCGATACGCTGGTTTAAGGAAGGAATTGTATAACTGAAGTTATACAAAGTCTTGGGTAAGCCATGAGGATAAAGTGAGAAAGCTGGATCTAACATGAACTAATGTGAGGAAAAGTTAGATAAGTCAAGATTTGCATTGGCTGGAGTTAGGCAGAGTCCCACATACAAAGGTGAAAAAAAAAACAAATCAATGGAAAGGCAAAGAATACAATGGAACAATTAGAAGAGAGGAAAGACATTTAGGGAGCAATAGACGATAAAATCTGGGGCACTTTGGACTAGGAGGTCAGCACAGAGCAAGTCGTAGGACCCTTGAATAGAACATAGTCCAGTTCGATGCAAAGTTAACAAATTAAAATAACAGGATTTTGACAGGAGTATTAAATATCCACATCCCCAAATAAGAATATAAAATTAATATCCTAAAGAAGTTTAAAATATAAAAAGCATAGAGAAATTCACGTCTTATAAATTGATTTCACTACAAACTCATGCATTTTAGTTTTAAACCTATTAATGGTAACACCAAAAACAAAAAGGGGGAGAGGGGCCCAATCCTACAGGCATTAACTGCAGCAATGTATTAACAGGTACTACTGCATCAAGCTAGGTCATGATAGCATTACATGCAGGGAACACACACCTAAATGCAAAGGCCTGAAATTAGGAATGTAGATACCAGCTCCTCTGGGAATGCCTCATGATGCAGGACGCATGGATGGAATATACCTGACAAATCAGCTAAGTATCCTTAGAGAACACCTAACCACAGCTCTACACTCACTGTGCAGTTACCTAGTATTTATGAAACTCTATGGAGGGCTTATAACAAGATTTGCCCTCTAAAATTTATTGAGAATACAATATTTTTAAAGAAGTCATTTAAGTGTACAAACAAGAAATAAAAGTGGTAAAAGACTTTTCAAATGGTAGGATAGATTCTTATTTTAGTTGTACCTATATGAACAAAGAGTGACTCTGTGAATTTCAAAAGCAGCATGTCTAAGGTCAGAATCAGATCCACAGCATCTTTCAATGCTGCTCACAGTTTAATTAAAAATTAAGTGGTCTGTTTTTCAAATTTTGGAACCAGTCTTGACTGGTCTGGGGAACCTCACCTTCAGTCAGAAGTCAAGGTTGTCCAAATCATTGCAAGGCTGGGCCCTCAATCCCATGTAGTTAACTAAAAGATCCCCAAGAACTAAAAGCCAATGTAACTTGTGCGCTACAGCTGTGCAGTACCACAGTTATTTCCAAATCCCTTTGCTTCCATTCCACAGATGTGCAGCAAGGATCCAACTCATGAGCCTTTATGACTGATGTGTCTGCATGAAGCTTCTCATGAGCGTTGCCAGCTTCTGAACATCTTCTACCGTCACAGCGTTATACAAAGAGGCACGGATTCCTCCCACAGATCTGAATTGGGAAGCAGAAGGGGGCATCAACAACAACAAAAACAAAAGAAAAACAGTCAGGTTTTGTCCATCCTAGAAAACACTGAAGCATCATTATCTACTCAAAGCTATATGATCCTACTCCAAAGTGTTCAGTAACATTTTATGTGAATATTCATCAACATATAACTCTTTAAGACAAACTTTCTCTCAAAGCACACTCAGTAATTACCAGATATTTATAGCTCTATCACCTTAGCTCTGTGACCTCAAAAATCAATTTTTTTAATACCACAAACACCACCCTAATCGAAGAAACTCTTGCAGCCATACCGACCAGATTTATAATGGATATTTCACATAGTAATGAATCTGACCTTAAGAGCCAACTGCTTGGCATTTGCTGAGCCTGATTAATCAAACCAGGGAAGAAGATAAAAAGAGGAAGAAAGCCTCCTGACTCCAACCATGCATAAGCAGTTTGGGAGCCACCAGCAGGGTCCAAGTACCGTCCCTAGTGTTCCCAAATCAACATTAGAGGAAACTTTTGCCATGGAAAGAGGTTGATTAGTTAACAGACAAGGCCTGCTGCTCTATCACCATAGCACTATTTAATTCTACATAACAAACAGATTTATCTTGGTCTAGGACTTACCGATGTCCTTTCAGAGATATCATGTTAAGTTCCATGGCTTTCTCAAGGAATTTCTTTTCCAGGCCTTCATCCCCCTGGACACTGCCAATGCGGAAGGGGACATTCATTCTGCTTCGGTTCTTTTTCTCCACTGGGCATCTTTTGCAAAAATTGCAAAATATAATGATTAACTAACTTAGTACTAAATCTATGTTTTTACCTATATATGATTTCAGATACCTATACCTATATTCAGATTTGAGGAAGTGAACAGTTGCATCTGCGTAGCACTGAGGTCTTTCTTTCACCATAATCGGAGACGATTACTTCCTATGAAATAAAGGAGCCTTCCTTTTTCAACCAAGCAGATGAATTAAGTGGAAAGCTTGTTAACCCTTCATCTTGGGCCCTACCCAAGATTGCCATTACAGAATGCACAGAGATAAACAAGTGTAAGAGCGCAGTGTAAGGAAATAACCATTCCATGCCTATTGTTATTATTCTGTGTGATAAGGAATGGACATCATTCTTTTTGAAGTCCTCAGTTGTTCCTTTGTACAGATATCTCTATCACGAAGAAATAATTGATCACAGTATCCGCAGATGCAAGTTTTAATATCTAGACGCAACCAAGAAAACACCCCTCAACAAGGCCTAGCCCGGTTACCATTTCCACATTTGTATAACTGAGTCTCTGCTATAGTTTTCACAAGATCCAGGCGCCACGAGGCAAACCAGCACAACCCAGTGCAAGCTGTTGGCAGTTACGGCAGTAGCAGCCTGTGGCTGGCACAGAGCACCCTGCTCTAGAAAGTCTCCGTTCTCACTGCCCACTCGGTGAAGCCGCAGGCGAGGTGGTGCCTCACAGCCAGGCAGGCAGCTCCGCTAAGTCTCTCTGAGCCACAGGCACGATGCAAAAATCCGCAGTCCTAAGTACAGTACTCAGTGAGGGGCACACAGCTCGCTGCTTCAGGAAATTTGCTTTGCATTCCCAATTACCCCTTCAGCATCCCCTCTGCACCGCGCTCTGCACTCACTGCCCTAAAGACCCACTTGGCAGAAATAAAGATTTCATATGTGCCACAAAGTGTTTTTTCAAGGCATGATTTTCTTGCTGCAGTTTACAAAAAGCCCTCAGGACTTCGCTGGAGTAGGATCACATTCCTGATCATGACAATGCCAAAGGCAAATACGTTGTTAACTAAATGGATAAGCCGAATGTATTAATTATTATGAGGAAACTATATTTTTGCTAATTAAGGCCACAGCCAGCTTGAATTTTAAATCAAAATTTAATTTGCCCTTTTAGAACTTTGACACTTTGACTTGAAAAATTATTGATTTTATACTTGAAGGTAAAGAAACATATTTTGGCAGAGTTTCAGAATCATGCACTGCTCTTTAAGTGGAGTGCTTATTAAAATAATTACTCCAAATTACAACAGCAGATTTTAGCTAAAAACATTTTGACTCTTGCAATCTCAAAAATACCTTACAACCATCTGAAAAACAAAAGAAAATAAACCCAAACAAAGCAATATTAAATCTGCTTTGAAAATCCATCAGGAATAATTGAAGAAAATGAACTATATATAATGAAAATGTTTTGTGTTGCAACTACTTATTCCTACCGTTTCAGTGCATGTTTTAAGATTTGGCAAAAGAAGGTAATAAAGAAGAATCTTTTTGAGTATCAAAAGGGATGATACAGAGATTACGATAGTAAGAACTGCTCTCTAGAACTTCCTCACATGCTACTTTCTCTGCTTTGGAATGTATTTCCCAAAACATTCACTCAGCATACAAAGCAGGGGTTTCAGCCTATCTGTTTTTTGTTTGTTTGCGTGTGTGCCTTGTCTCAGCTTCTGCATTTTATGAAGTTTAGAACACGTATTTTTAATATGCTTCACAATAGCTGTATGCAGGATAACTCTAAATTCTATTGGAATGAGACTCATCCTTGGATAGTTATCAAATGAATGCTTTGCACAGATGATTCCTCTAGGATTCCTCACAATTTCAGTACATTGAAAAGGCAATTTTAACAGTCTGACTGCAGCATGCATTTTAAGTTGAAACTCTGCAACAAACATTGAAACCAAGCAGGGAAAAAAAAAACACATAGTAACTTACACATAGAATCCATTAGACTTGTCTATAATGTCATAAATCATTCGTGATTTGATTGAGCTAAGTTTATCCATAGCTGCTGTCCCGCCGTTATTCTTTATCCACTCCAGTACCAATCCCATTATATAGATGCTATGTAAGAGAAAGAACATTATACAATCAGGTTATTGTAAAAGAAATCTTAAAAAAAAAAAAAATCTGTTTAATCATCCACTAAATATTTCACAGAAAGACTTTACCTTTATTTTCTTTTTCTTTTTTTTTTTTTAAATTAAGATGATTAGTCATTCAGAATTTGGACTACATCCTGAGTTATGACATATTTAAGCCGCCGCTGTTTTTGGATCCAGATAAAGGAACCTGAAATTCAAATGCTACACAGATAGGTTGCACCAGACATTACTGATCCCTTGCACCACAGAAGAGCACATCCTGCAGGCTTCGCTTGGCCCTGCACAGCTCCCAAGGATGTCCTCAGCATAGCTGCTCTAGCAAAGGTGCTGGGGTGAATCTCAAATATATGTGCACTAATAATGCCAAAGGCCTAATCTCAATTTCGTAAGAATTAAAAATATAACTATAATCCTACTTCTCTCTACAGAACATCTTCTTCATATGGAGAGTGATGTTTGGTGAAACGAATAAACACATTACACTCCTTAATTCATTACCATTCAAGCTCAGCTCAGACCTGGAAGCCTGATGAATTCGTGTTGTTACCAACCAAGCATTTCAATGCCAGTTACCCGGTCTAATGTAAAAACCCTAAAGGCATTTTGCCTTTGTGCTTTTGTCATAAAGTTCAGCTTGTTCAAGTTCAGGCATTTCCCATGACTACACTGCTTTACATAATAAACAGTTCAGGATTTTCATGGCATATCTCCAACAGGTTTGCTTTTATTAATCCTTTCATTACAGATTCAGGAGGAGTGCCCAGAGTACCTAACCCTACAAATTTCTGTCTCAAGGATCTAGCAGGAGGTTCATTTAACTCTGCCACCTTTAATTTCTCAGCGGATGCAAACCATTGAACACTTCAGAAAGACTGCAGAATCACAGAGGCTACAGACTGCCTGTTTTAAATAAGCAAAGCACCTTATGGCTTTGAGTTCACAATACTGCTACGCTTACAACAGCAGCAGGCTGCCAACCAGTCCAGTGCAAAGGTTTTAGGTGAATCATAGCCTATGCCCTGAGTCTTACTTCCTCAAGTGAAATTCCATGGATAGCTAAGATATACAGACGTCAGCCTTAGAGTGATCCTCATAAACCAACCAGCTGGGGGATATCTTTTCTCCTTCTTTCATACCAGTCAGAATTCTGTTTCAAGAGCAATTTTAAATGCAAAATAAACCTTCAGAGCTTAGAAAAGAGATTTGCCTGGAAAAAAAATCACCATCAATTTGGCAAAGCAGATTAGGGTTTGAAAGTTGGTCTCTTTAACCAAGGGGTTGAAGTCATCAGCATCACATTAATTTAATGTAATGTCCTGCTGAAGCAGCTTTTGCAAATTCAGTTAATATTTCCTGCCTGTTTTCCAGCTCTCAATAAGCACAGAGCAGAGAGAGGAGGGACAAAGAGTTCAGAAGCTTTGCCAGTTCCTTACAAAATTGAACAGACATTTTAAAACCAAGCCAAACAGATCAGCACCCTGCCAACATTTCAGTCTCTATGACATTCTGGATTACAGAATGTGATCCAAAGCAGGTCTCTAACATGAAATAAAATCTGGCAAAGCAGTAGTCAGAAAGAAGACTGATGACTGCAACTTTAGTTCAGTCACTGCATTTCTCCCTACCTTGTACATTGCAGACAGACACTTAATTACAGCCAAGGAAGCTCTTTCTTTTCTAGATACTCTTTGCAGGAGCGAGAAAGAAGCTGCAGAACTAAATTTTTGTTTTGCCTTTCAAACTGAAGTAGTTCTGTACTTGGAAAACATGAATGGCTGGACTTAAAACTTGGCATGTGCAAGTACACGTTCAAAACTGAATGTGCGACTTGGCAGCCTGGGAAATAACTTTATAACAGTTAAGTGGGTAGTATGTGTGTTTTTTCTGTGATGATAAAGCTTCTGCTTCGTGGTCAGTTAAGTGTACAAAGGAATCAAACATACAGAAACACCGAAAGTTCTTAATAACACTTAAAATTCAACTGTTTTTGTATTATAAATGATAGTATTAAGGAAGGTCCTGTAAACTGAAATTGCTGGGCTTTATGATGATATGGTGCATTTGATATGCATCAAGCACAGGCAGCTTAACTTGGAAAATTGTGCTTTGTGTGGAAGAGATTCTGCATTGTATTAATCTCAACTGTCTCACTGGAGACTTTTCTCTCTTCGAATCCAAAGAGAAGTCCAACCTTGAAAAGCAGGAATTGTTATTTTCAAAGTAATTTTAAAAATGTTTCTAGGAAAAAAATATAGTCATCTGCAGATTTTATTAAATACACCTATTTTAATGAATGTTGGTATAAAACATCTCCAGAATGTATTGAAATATTTATTTTGATCTATAACAGCCAGATGCTACTGGCTTAATAACTAAATCTTCTAGTGGTAAAACATCATTTCACCACTTATCAGAAGTTCAGAGCCAGTAATTCTGAGAGAGCAAGCTCTAGTCCACTCTGCTTTATGTGTACATGAAATTGACACATACATACTGATTTTATAATCCTGACTGCTGATAAAGAGTTTGAAGGTAGAAGAACAGAGTTTGATTTTTGGATGCCAGAAAATACACGAAGGTGGCAATCTAAAGAAATGTAAATCTGCACTAGAGAATAAAGCAAAGCAACAACTAAAACATTAATTTTAGTTTTATGTTCAACAGTTTCATTTCAAAACTCACTACAGCGAGTTTAGCTAAAGTAGCTAAAATTTTAAAAAATCATAAAATATTTGAAAGAATACATATTTCTGTAATATCTTGTATTATTAAAAGGAATAACAACAAAAAATAATTGGTTTCCAGTAAAGAAAAACAGAGAGATCTGAAGGTTCAGAATGCTGATAACGAGTTTGGGGTACATATGTATCTATGTATTTATTTGCAGCATATGTTGAGTCTTCTAACTCTTATCTGTGGAAAGAACCCCAGTGAATCTCACTTTCAGGCAATGGATTATCTAGCTTCCTAACCTCATCCCTTGCACTACAGACATTACTGAAATACAGACATTAGACACTTAAAAGAATGAGACTGAGTGCATTCTGGTTACAAAGCACCTTCCCCTACACTGCCTATAAAATCAGGTAGTCTCTCCTCTGTCCCAGGCCAACAGAGTAGCTGGAAGGAAAAGGAAGCTGTAAAGTTAATGCAGGGGCAGAAGATCTGATGAAATTAACTTTAGTTCTCCTGCTTTGACAGGCAAAAGCAAAACCACGGTGCCTGCAGGGAGCCCCGGCAGGGCCAGCAGAGCTCACACCTAGCCCTGGGTTCCTTTGCTCAAGAAGCAGCTAAACCAAGTTTAGACTGGGTGTTCAAGGAGCAAGACTAAGGGCCAAATTCTTTTCTGGTGGTGATGGACCCAGTATCACTGAATTGATTAGACCTGATTTAATTTAAGAAAGCAGATTATTAGATCTCAAGTCTTCTGGAAGTGGAATTATTACACATAATATGTCCTTCTGAAAGTATAATGTTCTTCATGGTTCAGTCCTGCTGGATACTATCAAAGCCACGGCTGCAGCTTTAAAGGTTCTTGGAGGAATCATAGTCCATTTTCAAAACTTTTCTGAACAGCAGCAGCAGGTGGCAGTGCAGCAGTTTTCTGAATAAAGGATATTAAATACTGGGATAAATTACCTGTAGCATGGTGGAGTGTTATATAAAGAGCCATTTGTTGCTTGTGTTTTGTAATCCAGTACTACAGGGCATTCTTTCAGTGCAAATCCCAGCAAGTCCTCGCGGACTATTACAACAGTAACCCCAGCACAGCCGGCATTCTTCTGAGCACCAGCAAAAATCACACCAAACTTTAACAGAAAGGAGAAAAGAAATGACTTATTACATGCAGTCACTAACTGATCTTACAACTGCATAATAAACCAGTATCTTTATACAACAGGCATACAAATAAAATGAACATCTTGGAGAATATGTTGAAAAGCAATTTGTGGGTTAAAGGGGAGATATCCTGATTTCAAAAAGAATTCCAGTTATCATAGAATTGTTATACCAAGTATTAACATGTACCTATTATCAGAACCTATTATCAGAAGCTTGTATCTTCATTCAACCGAGGTAGTTCATCTCAACAAATTCCTTGGTAACTTGTCAGATTATTATCTAGTGGTTGCAAATCATTCTCAAGGCAGCCTGTCTCCATTTCATACTACGCCCAACAAGTTTATGAATAAATAATAGAAATATATACAACTAATCTGGCATTTCAGAAGAGAAATCACATGCTTTATCTGTTCAAAGAGAGGCAGATCAGATAAGCCAAGATGAACATGCTAGCAATTGTCCCTTTTCCTTCACATGGATAAGAAAAGTCAAATGCTCTGCTGCCTTAGTTCACAAGTCGATAACATTTCCCCACTATAATGCACTTTACAAACAAGAAATAGAGACAGTAATTGAAGCAAGGAAGCTTTACGGCTTAGAAGCGGCCATGTTTGAGGCGGGATCAAAAATTCTAATTCAATACCTTGCTATAACCACTTAAACTATCTACAGACTAAATACAATTTGTCAGTTATTGCATCAGTCAAGGCAATGCAGTCAACAAAGAATCCTGGAGAGGTAATAGCGTGAACTATTTCAATACAATTCAATATGTTTTTCCTAAAAATAATATAACATATAACTTTCAGATCTGCAATTTCAAATTTCAATGTTTATATTCTTCAGATACCAAATAAAGAAATCAGGTTTGGTTAAATGATTTCATTGTTCAGCTACTCCAGCCAGTCATGTCTTTACAGATGCCTGTATGCCTCGGATATATAGACAAGATTGAAAATGCTTTCTGGAGTTACTCTGTCTGATACAGTACCTTGGAAACATCCACAGGTTTGGACAGGAAGTTTGATGACATATCACAAACCAAAACTGCTCCTTTGACATCAGGTACAAAGTCAAATTCTACCCCGTGAACGGTTTCGTTAGCACAGTAATACACATAAGACGCATCTGGATTAAGATTCCAAGTGCTTGGGTCAGGTATTTCTGAGACAGACAAAAAGGACAACCAAAGGTCACTGAAAACAAGTAATTTTCCTTGCATGCAGTTTTACTTGAACACTGGACTTCCAAAATGCAAACTCAGGACTGATTTTGTTAAATCCGCCCACAAAGAAAATATACCCGTGGGTTCCCAAAATTCTCTGTGGTGAGAGAATCATCAAACGTGCAGACCTTCTGTTTGCAAGTCCTTCCTCCTCAAGGGATTTTAAATCAGGTTTGCAGTCTCAAATTATGAATTATAAACCACTGTGTTAAGGATCTAAAATAGAATTTCACATGAATTTAAGCACTTTTATCTCAGAATCCTCCACATGGCTTTATAAACATAGTAACACCCAAATTCTCCTTGCTGAAGTTCTCCAAAGGTCTCTTTCAGGGCATTCCCAAAAGCATTTCAGTATTTCACAAGTTGAACATGAGTTTACCTACCCTGCAAGAGATTTGCAAAACTAATATTCACTCTCTGCATGCACTCCCAGCACAGATCATCTTATTTATAGATATCTTATTTCTTATTTAAGATCTCTTATTTACAGCAGCCAAAGGGTTAATGCATTCCCTCCGGATGAGGAAGACACCAGTTCAATTCTTTTCTTTGTCTGGGGGGAAACAAACCCAAGGGAATGCCCCAATTGCAAGTTAACAGAGTAATTCACACTAGAGATACTCTTTATCCTTCCTGTTGTCACTCTTTCCAGTTTGTATGGTGCAGCTTGACCCAAGAGAAGAAAAAATGTTCCGGACTAGCCAGAGCATGGACACCTGGTTCTGATTTATTTGCCAAGAAGAGAAGATATATGATTATTTATGTTCCCAGATAACACTTAAGGTAATATATACATGTAAACATCCTTGAAATAATCTTTCTCATAAAATTTCCCAGTGGCTAAATTACAAGTAACTTTCCTCCTACGCTGTGGTTATATTTCAAATTGTATCATGTCCCATGACAAGCTCTAAGAAAGTTGAAAGTGCCTTGCCTATTCCAGAACTTCCTGTTAGATAGAATACAGAGTAGGAAAACCCGGGTTTGGAAACCCTCAAAAGAAGGGAATGGAAGAAAAATCTCTCAGCTCCTGGGCAGGAAAGCATAAGATCTCAAATATGTTTCCAAAATGCCTAGCACTTAAGAAATAACTTAAAAAGTGATTTAAAACTGATGTCTCCTCAGACAGCCCAAGTCACTCCTCCTATCAATACGCAATTGCTTCTTACCTCACATCTTCTAGAAACTGCTCAGCCTACTTTCAGGACTCACCCTGCCTGATCTCCCAAGCATGAACACGGAGAGATGAGGCTGGCCATTTTCAAGTGCTAGGCAGCCAACCGCTAAACTAGCTAACATTTTGTAACAGACAGACCGATTCCTGGAGCAATTCAAAAAACCTAAGGTTTCACACGGATGTAATCATCAACTTACTTGTATAGGTTCCCAGTTTAGGATGGACAATGTTCACTTTGGCATACTTCTCTGCTTCTTTAGCTGCTTTTGCTGACCAAGCTCCAGTAACCACATAGTCTGCATGTCTTCCCTCCTTTAGACCAAGGAGATTGAGGGGGACTGCACTGAACTGACCAGATCCCCCTCCTTGGAGAAAAATAACTTTGTAGTTTTCAGGTATATTTCTGCATGCAAGAAATAAACATGTATTTTTATCCCCAAAAGAGATTGATATTTATTGATAAAAACATGGTGGAAACAAGCAATAAGCAAACTCACTCAAGAGTAGCTCTTCTAGCCCAACATACACAAACCTGAAAGATGTTGCAACAAAATTAATACTCAAATGTAGTTTTGTCTGCTGTTGCCTAATAGGAAATCAATGAAACTAAGAAATGCAGACCAAAGTACATACAGTGGATTTCATCTTTGAGTGACAAAGTTAAAAGTTTGCAAGTGTAACTGTACACAAAACATGCATATATAATTTACTAAGTCACAAAAATCACATGTTCAAATTATTGATGTCATTATAAAAGCTTTTCTGTCAATATTTCTATGTCCTCAATCTTGATTTTATATCTTCATATGAAAGAATCATTAACTGCTGCAAGAGCTGTTCAGTAATTCCCATATTCAATGTATTCTGAAGCTTAGAATGTACCACACTGCATACAGGAAGGGCTTCCTGATATGGTTGTTTTTTACAATGACCTATAAAGTTTATTTTAGTGAAACTGGATTGATTATTGCTTTACAGACCTCCTTTACACTTCTGCAGCAACAGATAGTCTTAACTAACACAGACAAGTAACAAGCATGTATTTTTCAACCTTACTGATTGAAATATTTATTTTTTAAAAAACTACTTATTTCTTTAAATAAGTAGTTTTTTCTTTTAAAAAAATGCTGAACTTTATTAATTCTATGAACCCAACAAAGATATAAATTTCAGAAGCAAGTCAACTTGTTTGTGCATTGATGTAAAAATGTGTTAAATGAATAAAAGACCTTTTTCATCTTCAAATAAACTGGAATCAGACAAATGGAAGACCAAATTTTTCTTCAAGAATATCAGCTTTTATCAGAACATCTAAAACAGGTCCTTTCACCTCCAAGGAGTAAAGATCTCCCCATGAATAAAATAAAAATAAGCACAAAGAAAAGCACTTACAGCAATTCACGCAAGAGACTTTCAGCTTTATTTATAATTTTTGTGAAATCTGAAGTACGGTGGCTCATTTCTTGGGTGGAAGGAAATAAAGAAAGAAAAAAGAGAGATGACATGAAGCAAACCTTCTATTTTTTGCAGACTCAAAATACCTGAAGATCCCTTTTCCCAGTGCTGACTCCCCTTTTGCTGAAATTTCCTAAATATCCATGCAAGCCCTACACTACCCACCTTGTCCAAACCCATATAAATCCATTTTGTTCATACTTCATATTCTCACCTCCTTCCTGTCCCAGGAAACAATCCAGGGATGGATGAAGAAAGTACTCTCTAGCAAGGTGCAACTTTTCTATATTGCAACAGTGTTTTCTGCTACTACCACACTCTAACTCCCATAGCAGCACTGCGGTTTGCTTTGTTATGTTTTTTTAACACAGTTTCTTCATGCTATGATCATAATTAGAAACTGGGTCACTTAGTGTTAATTCCATCAATCAAACCCTTGTTCTTTCTTCTATTTGTAAGAATATACAATTGATTTAAACATGAATCCAAATCCACATTGCCCTGTGCTGCACACAGTTTTAACAACCAAACAGGTTCAGGAAAACGCCGAGCATGTTTGCACACACACAAAGTTTTGCAGAGCAGCGTCTGAAGAGTGAGTCATATAGGCATGTGCTATAGAAGACATCTCTTCCTGAGGGCAGCACTGTTTCCTTCCTCATGGGAAGGATGCTGTGCTTCAGATGCCTCCCCTCCTTGCTGAGCTAGAAAAGTTTACAATCCAAGATAAAATCATGCATCTGTATGCTCACACACATAAAAAAGTGCTGCCTTTCTCAAGATCCAGAAGTACTAACGCATTAGTTTTGATTACTTATCTTCTGCTGGATCACTAGACGCTTGTCTATGTTAATGGTGATGTTGATGGTTATGTTAATGGTCTCTTGATGAGTGGTTAGCACAGGAAGAACTGCAGTATTAAAGATTATCCTCTGGGCATACATGCTACCATGGTATACCAAGGGTTTACAAAAGGAAGGGTAAGAACTCAGCTGAAATAGCGAGCCCAAAAGCTCTTATTAAACTATTCTATTAGACGTCTACCTCCTGAAACATATGCAGAATTATTTTAAAGTCTTACCAAGAACACTAATACCAAGTCCTTTGTAGTCCACCAGTTCTTTCTGCGCTTCTAGTAACACCTAACAAAAATAAAAACAATAAACAGAATAAGGAGATTTTCTACTACCCATAACCAGTGATGCATCGTGCGTCTGCCTGCTCCGTACTGTATTTGCCTGACACTTTTCAAATTAGATTATGAGACACAAGACAATTACCAGCCACCAATGTAATTTTACTGTATGTAGTAGCTGAAGACTTCGCACGAGATGGTGCAATTAAGTCATGTGCTTTGGGAAAGTCTGTATTTCAAGTCACTATCTGGCACTTCTCACCTTTTACACAAGACTTAATAATGTTGCACAGCTACCCAGGGTTTTCTCTACCCAGGATTGCTACTGCTTTCCCCCCCCTCCCATATGTTCTTTTACATGTGAAGCCGGATAACTGAAGCATTGGGGGAAACATCAAAAATAAGTGTATGGAATTGTGTGCCTTAAACCATCACAATAGGATAAGGCCTGATCTCAGAAAGCAAGGTTCCGCACTTTCAAAATATACACCTTCTGTATTTATGCTACTGAAATATGGGGAGGGGGGAAAAAGAGGCCATTATAAAGCACAAGTCACTCCAGAACGCCCTTGTCGCTGACTTGCTGTCAGCCTTTCATTGTTCTTTCTTCTTTCATTACTGTCACTGCCAACGGAGCGGAGTTAGGCTCTAAGCATCGGACCTGCTGCTCGGGCTTTCTGTAAACCCCAGAACATTCACAGTCCCTCTGAAAGAGGGCGGGAAGAGATGGAGAAACACTGGAGAACTGCCCCCCACGAAAGCTGTGCGCGCGGTTCCCGGGATGTGCCCCAAGGGCCGGCCAGGAGGGCCGCGGGGCGAGCGCGCTGCTCCGGGGCTGGGGGCACCTGCAGCCGCGGCGCGGCCGGGGCGGCCGCGAGGCTCCTGCAAGTGAGTTCATGGCAGAGGAGGGAAAATAAACCAAACGGGACACGCAGGCCCGGGTAAAGGGCTCCCCGAAACACTTGATAAAGAGTGCTGCTAATGAAATAGGGTTTTATCCAAAAACTTGAACCAAAAGAAGAGTGATTTAAGAAATGCCTATTTGTCTCATATACATGAACACCAACAGCACTCTGACAACGTGCCTTATAACAGAGAGGCGGTCACTGCCCACCTCTTTGCTTCGTTTCACAGGCAGCATCACCCTGCAGTCAAGTCAAGGTAGAAGGCTGCGTTTTCAAAAACCAGGAGAAAACCAAGAGAAACGATGAGGGTTCATCTGTGCTCCCCGCAGGACCCCAGGACTGAGGCAGCCCTCAGCAATCTCTGCTGAAGAGCCAGAGGCTGCAGCATTTACAGAGGGATCTGCTGTCAGCCCAGGGCTTTGCAATGCAGAGCCACGGTTTGTAGAGTATCTGTAAAGAGCATTTCGGCGGGGAGGACGGCGGGGGGAGAAGAGAGAGGCTGCTCTAGAGCAAATTTGGTTTGTTACAGAAACAGAAATGCATTAAGGATTTATGGGATACAAGAAGAAGAAAAAAATCCCATCACATGCAATTCCTGAGCGCAAAGCCCAGCACTTGAAATTCAGCACAAGCCACCCCCTCTCCATATGCATCTGGATAATCTGTGCTTGCTGATGCAACTTTCCAGAGGGTTGAGCCTATACTATGCTCATTACTTTTGCTTATATAAAGACCCCTGGTTGAATTATCTCATTTTTTGTTTGATTCTTCATTTTCTTTTTGGTCAGCTGCGTTTGACCCCTCATCTACAAAAAACTCGCTTTCCATCCATGCCCCAGCTGTGGCAGCACGGGAAGGAGAAAAACACCCTGCGGATAAAACCTCGAAAACACACTGCGGGGGGGAAGGTCAAAAAAAGAAAAAAAAAGAAAAAAAAAAGGAGAAACGAAATCTAAAAATATGCAATAACGGTAAATAAAAATAAATAAAAATAAAATAAAATAAAAAGAAGAAGCCCCCGCCGCCCCGGCCCCTACTCACGGAGCGCGGCAGCTTTGCCGGCCCGGCCCCGAAGTTGGCCACCTGCCGTCCGCACTCCATGCTGGCTGCCGTGCCGTGCCGTGCCGTGCCGTGCCGTGCCGTGCCGAGCCGAGCCGAGCCGAGCCGAGCCGAGCCGAGCCGAGCCGAGCCGCCGCCGCTCGCGCCCCCAGCCCCCGCCGCTCTTAAACCGCCGCCGCCGCCGCCCGCCCGCCCGCCCGCCCACGGCGCCCGCGCCGCGTGGGGGGCGGGGCCGTTTGCCGCCCCGCCGCCGCCCATTGGCCGCGCCGGCAGCGCCCCGGGCGCCCATTGGCGCAGCGGCACGGGGGGCGGCAGCGCGAAGGCCGGCCCCGCGCACGCCCCCGGCGCGCCCCTCCCCCGCGCGCTGACTAGGGGCCCGAGGGGCGGCGGGGGCGGCGCGGGGGCGGGGCCCGCACGGGGGCCGGGCCCGCACGGGAGGCCGGGCCCGCCGCCCCCGTCGCTGCGCCCTCCTCCTCCCGCAGCGCGCGCCGGGGCCCGGGCACGAGGGCGGCCGGAGCGCGGCCGGCGGAGCCTTCGACGCACCTCGTTCCCGCTCCAGAGCGGGCTTAAAGGAAGCGGCGTCAAACCAGCTGCGACAAAGCGAGCCCTTCCGTGTGGCTGGGAGCGCGGGGAGCCCCGTCGCGTACCCCGGCCTTGGACGAAGGTCGTGGCTGTCACAGGCAGCCGGCCCATAAGCCTGATGCACCCCACCACTCTGAAGCACAGACACAAAACATACAAAACTTCATTTTTTTTTTAAATATGAACACATGAATGTCCCCTATTTTCTGAATACCAACATTTATGAGAGACATAATTTCTCATTACATATTTCTTAGCTAAGGAAATACTTGTCCCTCACAGTCATGTCCTGCCAAGGCCCTTGAGAGCTGGACATGCCAAAGAAGCCAATTGTGCTCTGAAAATCTGGGTTTTAAGACGCTTTGCAGGATAGAGGGAGAAATCAACTGTGCTAATACATTTGCAACTCACAGAAACCAAATTATTCAAAAACAAAACAAAATTTTAATAAAGTGTTTTTAAAAGCAGAGCCTGCTTTTTCAGTTATAGATATGGCTTAAACTTTCACCTCCAGCCACAAGAACCCTCCTTTGTTCTTGAAGATCTACAACAACCTTCAGGACATGACAAAATCAGCATTTGTTCCTTCAAAACATCAGGTCCCTTTTAGAGCACCTAGCCACCAGAACAGCTACAGTGAAGTATTAAAATCAGTCTTGACTAAATGAACCACCTAAATGCAATGCTCCACAGCGCCATGACAGGGACACTGCAGCAATGATCACCTCGCTAGGGGGTGAGGCTGAAAGAGGCCAGGGGGAAATGGGCTCTCTCTGGGGACTTTTCTCTTTAGAGTCTGGAGAGTCAGCCTTGAACTAGGAGATGCTGGGGAAATTGTGGCCTCCATGAGAAAGGTCTAGTGGTTTAGGTGGCAGGTTTGGGTCAGTAACTTACCCCGTAACACAGGAAGCACTTTAACATCAAGCAGGATCAGTCTTGAAGCCAAAGAGCCTGGCACACAATTACAACCAACCCTGCAAGTTTGGGATTCTGTTTTCAGCACAAAGAACCAAAATGCAAGAACACAAAGTACACAAGCTGAAGCAGGTAGCAGTCCATAACTCAAGAAGCAAAGACCAGGCATTGTAGAGTCACATCCCCAGCTAATGGATAAAAAATAGCAGCTCCCATGAGATCAGAGGCTGCGGGACTTGCCACCAGCGCTCCAGAAAACTGATGTCACATGGTGCACTGGTGAGAGGTAAAGAAAATTGACAAAGATGTTTGTGCCAGAAAGTTGCTTCAACGTAAAAATATACCTATGAAAGGGATGATTCTGTTTCTGCATTTGGAGAGAGGAATGAAAAGTAGCAGAAAGGGTCTAATCAGTTTGTTTCTATTAAACTGAGATACAGCAAGTCTTTTCATTATTTGCTATCAATAATTACAATTTAGAAACTTCATTACTACATATAAACACCTCATATAAAATACAAAGCTTTTGAGACCGTAACAGAGGTGCTTCTGGCTTCCAAGACGTAACAGTGCTACAATTGCCAGCAGAAAATTTGAATTTGCATAATTAATGCAAACTTAAAACTAGTGAGAGCTCTATTGATTATGGCATAAAAAAAGTCAGAAACAAACAAAAAGAAAGTTCAGATCAAGCGTAATGTTTTATTATGTTCCAAAGTTTTCCACAAACTTTTATTGGGTTCATGGTGACATGAGAAGATCTGGGCAGAAAGGCTTCCATGGATGGTTGCTGGACGAGAGCCAGCTCTCTCAAGAAGAGAGCCCGCGTACGAGCCCTGCCTCGGCAGTACTGGTCAGCCTGACGTCACTGCGAAAGGACAAACAATGACACCTACCCAGCAGCCTGGCAGCGCGCGCGAGCCCCAGCCCCGCTGCGTGGTCTGGCGTGGCGAATTCTGAAAAGCCTTAAAAAGGCAACACGGGTCATCCAGGCACTTTTTCCTCCACTAGAGACTGGGCTCCAAACATTGCAAATAGGAACAATGCAAAATAATTTCTGAGAAGCCCATATGAGGAGGTGAAAATGCTGAGGTTCTCTAAGTAAATAGTAATATGGTCTCTAGCCAATAGCTGATCTATTGATTTCAGGCTTTTATGTCAAACAAGAACACAGACAAATACGTCAAATATTAACTACTAGCAAGAGATGGAAACATTCTCTCAATACTCCAACTCGCAAACTGAATTCATAGCCACTTAACATGTATATATATGCAAAAATGTATACTTTGACATATTATTTGTCAAATTTATGAAATTTTGTTTCTATTTAATGAAAAGCAGTTTTCTAAAATTTATGTTAATAAAAACTTTGCAACTTCTGCAATATTCATGTTAGCCTTGAATTACTTACCTCCCAGATGTCTTGCAAGTTATCTCTGCAGACCAAAAGTTCCAGCATTCAACTGTACATGCCTGTGCTACAGGCATGTAGCAATTCTCACAGAAGAGAGCTACATAGCCTTACCTCTGATGAGATGAGGTTACAAGATACCTTTGATGTTTTTTTTTGTTCTGTTTTTCTTACTTAAACACATTGAAAAAAAATGTGTTCATCTATATGATACAATGTTTGGCCTTGCTTTGAGATGATCTTTGACACATGTTAAGTTTTAAAAGCAAACAGTATATTTAAGCTAGAAGGCATTTATGTACCTCTTTATAGACATAAAATACATGAACTTTTAAAAATTGTTTTAAGCATTTTTAGGGAACAATAACATTGGCAACTGTTAACTCCTCAGATGCGAGCACTTGAAACTAATTTCACCCATCACCTCACGGGGTGTTAGCTTTAAAGTATGTATATATTACATTTTGTGGCTGAATCAACTATCTTCCATAATTGATTCGTAGAAATGAAGAATCATGACAATTATATGATGTCAAAGTAACAAGACTGAGACCTCAGTCTAGAACCTATACCAAATGGTTGGGAGAACGTCTAAAAGGCAAAGGAATTAATAAAATATCTGCTATTTTTTTCTGAAGTGACAAAGTCTATATAAATAACATACTTTCATTGTGCAATTACTTTTGCAATAATGCAGTAGCCAAGGTTATATCATGCTATTTGCTCAGTAGAAAGCTTCCATTTCAGGATTCACAAACCTCTCCATGGATATCAAATAACTGGAGGCAGGAATTTCTACAGATCTTTTGTGTTCCAGAACTCTAACTAGTGGTGACGAAATAAAAAGTCAAGTTACACAGTAATTTTTTTTTTTTGATAGTTCAACTGAAATCACCTTGCCTAATTCCACTACGTCAAATCTATTATCCATTACTCCCTGCCCTATGTCTTAACTCTCCAAATGAAATACACTTTGTCAATGATGTGGAAAAACATTCCACATCGCAAATTAAAGTTATAACCATTCAAAAATCTCAGCTGATACTGTGAAAATTGTTTTACTAAGAAAAGCATTTAGTCAGAACCAATTGAAAAACAAGTACCTTTTTATCACTACCTGTGAACAGGATTTTATGCATTTATAATTATTTTCAAGAAAAGAATGTTTCATTCTACTCCCCAAACTCAAGACTGGCAACTTCAATTTACAACAGAACTCCCATTATTTGTTAGTCTCATTCACTAACTTTAATCACTAATTATATGGGTGCTGTAATTATTCTGGACACATTCCCATAAATGCCTCATGACAGTTAGCAAGTGTAAGAAAAACAAAATACAAAGGAAGATGCTGCTTTCCTTCCTCTCCCCCTGTCCCAAGTTCAGATTTAAGTTCACCTTTTTTATTATTCCTGGTGCAAACCAACTGGCTTTCCTGCGACACATTTGACAAATCCAGATCAAGATCTATGCTTCTTTATATCATAGTTCAGAAAGCGCAAGCCAGCTGCCTGGGCAAAACCAACAGAGCCTTAAAACCACCGTTTCACTTCTACTGCAACACACTGGAAATACAAACCATACTTTGTATTCAAATTAATTTTATTAGCAAAAAACTTTATAGTGAAATCTGTGATACACAGTAAAATTCATACTACAGCGATCCTTTGCATAGAGTACAAACAGAAGGGTACTACTAGTACCTCACTCCTCTCTGTTTCAAAAAAAAAATCCAGTGACAAATGATAGGAACAGGATACAAACACAAACTAGAATGGAAGAATTTTTTAGATTTCTTCCAAGTCTACATTTCTTCACAAAAAACTATGCTAAGGCATCCAACATTTATTTTTAATCTTGCGAGCATAAAGAACAGTCTAAACATTTCAGAACCACTTCAAGTGCTGCTCACAGAATGAATACTCTCTTGTATTTCAGAGCCAGATCCTACCGTATCAGTTCTAGAGAGGTCCACTGCCTGCAGTCTACCTTGGTCTCCCCTTGCTACTGTGCTTCCCATTGCAGTTTCATTTGCCCTAGGGATGTATTTCTTTGAAGAAGAACTTCTACTTTTTTCACCAGAATTACAACTGGATTTTTTGCTACCATTACTTTTCATAGTCACACTGGAAGCAGAAAATGAATGCAGACTAGCAGATGATTGCCTAGCTGAGTGATGTCCTTTTGTATGTTCATTTTGTTTGACTCGCCTCTCAGAGAAGGTTGGGCTGCTATTTTGGGTGTTATCCTCCTTATTTTGGCTAGTTGTTTGCGATTCATTTTCTTTCCATAAGTCTGGCTGTGGTTGCATAACAAGCTGAAAGTCTTGTATTTCTCTGGATGCTGAGAAGGCATTATTCACTATCTGGGACTGAAGAACAGTTCCAGAAGGAGAAACCTGAATGTCTCTACCTCCATTCTAGAGAGAGAGAGAGAAAAAAAAATCTAGTTAAGGCATTCATGCAACCAGGAAAAACAGTCAAACAACAATAAAAAACACACATACACACACACACACACACACACAAAAACCCACAATATTCCAGCTATTACATGCTAATCCTGTAAACTAAAAGAAACTATGCAGGATTCAAAGATAGCAGAGATCAAACTTTGTTACCCAAGTCAGCAAATTTCAGAAGGCTGTCAGGATGCTAATAGCACATAGTAGACACACAGAGAAAAATCAGTTACATCAAAGCAGCCAAAGCACAACTACATTTAGCCTTCTGAATTATTCAAAACTTGCAATATGTCAAATTACAGCACTGCAGCTTGCTTTCTACACCATTAAAAACAAACTACTTTTCACCATCGTGCTTTAGAAGCTCACTGTGTTCTTGAAGAAATTGGAACACTTAGTAGGGGAAAAATCAATATTAGAAACATTTTGGAATGCAGAGTGATTCTTAGCTTGATTTTATCCTATTTGGACAATTGGCTGCCAATATCTTAATTTTTCATCACCTTGAGAACATAAGTCTGCTATCCCTCACACTATTAAGAAAGGGAACTTTAACACCTGTCTTGGAAAAATCCAACAGTTTTTCTGCTCATTACCTTCACAGTAGAAGGTAACATGTTATGTTGCTAGTATTACAAATCGCTGCTGCCTGAAATTCAAGGTGTATCCTGCCTAGAAATCTGAATGGTAAGACCAAATATGACATTGACATTACAGAAAAAAAATTCCAGCATTTGAAAAGGCATTAATATTACCCTCTGCTATCAAATTTTTGAAGATATTGAAACGCACTATACATCTTTTAAGTGCCTAAAAAAATATAATTATTATTCAGCTGATGCATACCTGTATGGGAATTTCAAGTTTCAGAGTAATAAACTGCATTACCACCACTTTTAAAGCACATTCCAAAATAGTATGTGCTTCTGCTTCAAAGAGCGATCAATTAAGAGATCTGCATTAATACTGAGTGTGTCCAGAGAAGGGCAACAAGACTGCTGAAGGGGCTGGAGCACAGACCTTAGGAGAAGCAGCTGAGGGAGCTGGGGATATATTTGGTGTGGAAAAGAGGAGGCTCAGGGGAGACCTTATTGCTCTGTACAACTACCTCAAAGGAGGCTGTAGTGAGGCAGGGGTCAGTCTCTTCTCCAGAATATCTACAGATAGAACAAGGGGAAATTGCCTCAAGTTGTGTCAGGGGAGGTTCAGGTCAGACATTAGAAGGAATTTCTACATGGAGAGTGGTGAAACCTTGGGACGGACTGCCCAGGGAAGTGGTGGAGTGACTGTCCCTGGCAGTGTCCAAGAAACGTGTAGATGAGGCACTTACAGACACGGTTTAGCAGGCAGTGTGGTGAGGGGCTTATGGCTGGACTTGATAATCTTGAAGGTTTCTTCCAACCATAATGATTCTCATAATGATTCTCATTACTACAGTCTGTTTAAATACACTCATGCACACATAAGCAGAGCAAAACGATGGTAATTTCATAGTTCATTGGCTAATCACGACTTTCAGTCAGAAGGTGGTAACAAAGAGTATGTTAAATAACATCAACACTGCCACTTGCTTTCCCTCTATCAACTCACTTTACTATTCTGGGTATGTTCTTGTCTTTCTTCTTCAAATGATTTCTCCTTTTGCATCTTAACAGGTTTAGTAAGAGTAGAATTCATTTGTGGATGGCCCAATAGACCAAAATCTGACTGCTCTATCCCAGCTAATGCAGCAAGTTGTCCAAGTCTGTAAAACAAAGGTTTAGGAGAAAATGACACAAAGAACATGCAAGAGACCTAGACATTCAATAAAAGAAGAAAAAAAGAAAAAATCCAAAGCTTTATTTTCCTTCTTATAACTTTTTCTTATTATTTTCATGAAGCCCAAAACAAATAAAAATAAAAATAAAAATAAAAATAAAAATAAAAATAAAAATAAAAATAAAAATAAAAATAAAAATAAAAATAAAAATGCTCATGCAGTTCAGCAACTTCTGCCCAAATTAGCCTGCAGGTTCAAAATCATCAGTCTTCAGTCAGTGTCACTGTATTCTAGTTAGTATTGATCTCATAGCAAAGTTCTGGCAAGAGGACTCCCTTTCAGGCAAAAAAAAGAATAAAGCTCTATCACTCAAGCAGAAGATTGGTGCACATCTCCACATTTCTGGCATTGTCTCTAGAAGCCAAATCCAATTACATGCTTCACAAATACAGACATGCTGTTTCACTTAGCAGCTTAGCAGTTAGCCAAACATGCCACTCGGGATTTGTTGGTCTAAGGTCCAATAGGAACAAAAAAAAATCACAGCCACCAATTGGCATTACATTATACAGAAGCTTACTGAGACGATCAATTTTTGTAATTGCAATTATCTAGCTTTCAGAGCAGACTCCTATTGTCATGAATAGACGCAGGACCCATCTGAAAAAAGATGTTCTTGATGTAGTGAAAGACTATTCTTCCCTTCCTTCAAAGCTTGGAATTCATCGTGAAAGCAAGGGTAACTATACCAATTGATTTGCATGGAATTAGGATGCTTCCTCTGGGTGAATTCTACATTATTTTACTACAGCTGGTGGGAGGAGGATGAGGAAGCATGAAAAAGTGAATAAATAAAACACACAGGGCTCTAGAGGATTTCAAAATATGAGTTATCTAGAACATCAGTAGAGAGGCCAGATTTACCCCAGCTAGCTTTGTATGCTTCAATTACTCCAAAGGAGCTGTGGAAGGAAGGAAAGAAGGTGCACATCTTATGAAAGCAGCTCCAGTGAGCCTTTCTTAAAAAAGGAACACTAAGAACCACACTTGATCCAATAAAAAGACTGAAAAGAGATATTTTAATAAAGGCTTTCTTTTCTTTTAAGGAGAGGTCTCCTTGGAAATCTCTCCCACTGGCAAATATATAAATTCAGTTTGAACGTGCTTGAGTATGCTTTTTCACTGAGGAAAAAAAATAAACAGCAAGAAGATAAGCTATTTTTTTTCCCTTCATTTGTAGCCTACAGTTATGGGAAGGTATTAATTTGGAGATAGAGCACATACCATACTGCAGATAATTTTGTAAAAAGGTTATCAGCAGAAAAGGCAAAATCCATATAATAAAACAAGTACCCACCCCGCATCTTTAAGGAGGTCTAAAAAGGCATGAAACTTTTGGAAAGAATTCTCAATGCTGCCTAGAACACCTTCATCTTCCAAAATCATATTGGTTGCTGACTGTGCATGAAGAACCTCAGACAGGGAGGTGTTCAGGTTCCTCAATCTTGCATTTTCAACTTCCAGCTACAAAACAAACAAACAAAAAGATTAAAGATAAAGATCATCTTCACTTAAAGAGAGAGAGACCTTTGCAGGCTTGCATGCAATAGTGTAAAGAGAAATACCCAACACAATTTGCCTACAGTTTCCTGTATCAGAAATACTCAGACTATTGTTACACAGATCTCTGCTGGTTTGCTTATCCACTCCTAGTGTTCTGTGCTACTGTAGTGAATTCACTGAAGGAAGTCAAAACTCAGTTTGGTTCAACACTCAGTCTTTAGCATGAACATAATGCTGCAGAGTAAGTGTAAGCAAAAAGTTATCTTTCAAGCAATGCTATTCTGCACTTATGACACTGCACTATACGACACATGACACTAAGACCAAAGTACTTGCTGCTCCTATGAAAAAAAAAAAAAAAGCGTTTATGCAGGCCAGTGTTCCCCTTATGCTTAGCCCAAAATTTCAGAGCTAATGCATATAACCATCTCTCTCTCCTACTCTGTGCATCCCAAAACAAAAGTTGAAAGGGATTTCATTTTTTCTTCACACTGAATCAAATCATAATCACCTTCTGAAAGCTGCACAGTAATGAAAGAATATACAAAGTTTGCTCAAGTAAAGCATTAACTTAGATGTCCATTTAAGTTTACAGCTGTGAAATCACTATCATACCACGGGCTTTCCTTTTTTGTCTTTTATAGCAGAACCAGAAGAATTACAGATCCATGCAATCCATCCTAGTTGTTAAACTAGCATCACAGAGTGACAGGCTGAGAAATCACTGATGTTTAGCTCATCCTTTCCCATTACACAAGGTAATTGGCCAACCAGTCTAACATGACATAGAAAGATTTCCTGCAGGGGGCATTCAGACTAAAAAGCACCCAAGTCTTTAGATAACACAAATCCAGCAGAGACAACTAGTACACTTCACAGAGGATGACCAGGCAGAAGGATTTGGGATACTCTTTTTAGATATGTACTCCTTGTACTGCAGGAAACAACAGGAGAAACCATCCGTTGTTCAAGTTTCAAAGGGTACCACCACTTTTATTCTGCTGCAAATCGTATCTAAAAATCCAGATCTACTCATTTACAGTTACTTTAACAGAAGTCTGTTAAAAGTAATTCTGCTTGCTTACTGGTCTTGATTCAAAAGAGTGTCTTCAGTTCAGCAATACCAAGTCAAGAAAAAAGGAATAAGTCTAACATAGTAACATTCACAGTAAACAGCTTTTATATGACCATACTGCTCAAACAGTAACAGAAGTGGGAGAAGTCTGACAGCAATCCAACTGCTATGCAAGCAGAATTAATCACTTTGTCCAGAAAAAAAGTCAGTATGTCCTGCATTATAATTAACACACTGAACAAATACAGCACTGTGAGAAAGAGTAGCTAAGAGAGGAGTCCAAAGCTTTGGAATAGGACCAACAGCAGGAAACCAGGAAAACAAACACACATTACTAAATGCAGATTTCATCATTGCCCTTAGACTGCTAGGTGATCCAGGTGACCTTGAACTGAAGCTCTGGAAACAACCAGTTTAGAGGTTATCCATTGCTAGTCATAATTAAACAAACGGGTGGTTTGATTTGCACATCCTTAAAACTAAACATGATTAATACTTAACTATCATTACCTCCATTATCCGTTCCTCAGCCTTTACTCTGGCTCTTCTTTCTTCCTTTAATTTTAGCAGGCATTCTTCCAGTTCGAGCTATCATAAAACAAAAATTAATCTCAAGATCATACACATGTGCAACATTATACGCATTTGAAATCAATATGCAATTAACAGATAACCCATGGAAATTCAAGCAATAACATATCTTCACAAAAATACATGACTTGGATCTACTAATATGAAAAAAGAAAACTAATATAATAGCGAGTGTGAGTGCAATCCACTTTTCTATTACTGTACTGCAAGTGTGTTAACGTAATATTATAGCACGAATTTTCTTACGTCTGACATTACTATCAGGAATGTATATTACTCTATCTCCTCTTCCCCCCCATCCCTTTTAAATCTTGTTTTAAAACTGAGTATGACTACCCAGTCAAAATATCATGTTCAGCTCATAAAAAAGTAAAATACAACAGTAGTCATATATACATTTTTAGAACTTAGCCTTCACCTAGGATTTTATTTTTTAATGCAGTAATAGGAATATAACATTTCTAAACCATAATACCTTGTCACTTGTTTCAGTTAGTCTTTTAGGTGGAAGAAATAGGTTTCAGGATCCGAAAGTTTTACAGTGAGTTAAACAGCTTGAGAAGAAACTTTGTTTTTATTTGACCAAAAACCAAAACATGCTAGTTTTTACAGATAAGATGTTCTCACTTCTATTTTTATTTTTCCTTTTAACTGATAAATTTTTAGGTTTCGGTGAACAGTAACCAGTGTTCCAGTTGAACCCAGTTCAGTGAACAGGATTTGATAAGTGATTAAGTCTTTCCGTATCACCACGGTGACATAACGCATCTTCTTTATTATATTATCTGAAGTGGAGGAACAGATAGGATTTTTTTTTTAATACCTTAATGATGTCTTCTGCTTCAAAAGGGAAAAAATGGCTAAAATTACAAAGCTGATCTGTCAATATTCCTTCAACCTAGGCACATATATATAAGACTAAATATACACTTTTTTTCCCCTCTCTCTACTTCTAATCAGAGGAAAAAGATCCAAACAGCACTAAAAAACCTTCCTTTACCATCAAAATTTTAGTCAGGATAGCATACTACTGTAATTCATACAAGTAACAAACTGAGGAGATTAGTGCACAAAAGAGCAAACAGCAAAAATATTCCTTCAGTAAATGCAAAAGAAGTCCTCACAGCTCTAGTAGGATATGAGACACAGACACCTGCACAATTCAAAAGATGCAGGTTCTACAATAGTCTAGATGCAGCCCATCAGTGACAACCAGAATGGCTGACTATGAGCAAGTTTCTATTGCCCAACGGTGCCTGCTTCTAGGATCCCTAGACTAGCACCAGCCAAGTTAACCCTGGAACTAAAAGGTGACAGTAGCACCTTTATTACCTGAACACATAAGTAAAAGGGTTCCTAGAAGTTAAAGTTCCAGGAAAATGTTATTTCTAAGAAAATATTTTGGGAAATAATAAAACTGCCTTCTACCCATACAGACATATTTGTCACTGCTGAACTACAACATATGTATTTTACACTTCTGCTACTTGCCTTCCAGTTCCAAAACACACCCAAGTACATAAGCTAATTGAAATGATTAAAAGGGCTGAAAAATAAATTGGAAAAATAATATTTTTGCCATGTTGGCAAGATGAACCAACTAGCCTTATAATCAAATACATATGTAAACCTTGTTCCTTGACCTGATATTGAAAAGTCCACTAGTTCACCCAATGCTGCAATCCTCATGCAGAGGAAAAAAAAAAAAAAAAAAAAAAGTTAAAATACATTATGAGGAGCTACACCTACATAGAGGTAGGCTAGAAGGGAGGCTAGAAGATCTGAGCCTTCAGTGGTTTGCACTCAGTAGAGTACTCCAGAAAGAGTACTCACAACCTTTAGGAAGCTTGCCTTCCCAATCCAGGGAGACTTACATCCACAGCCTAAAACAATACTTTGTTTTTCAAATTCACAAAGCAATATTACAGTAAAACTCTCCAGTATTAGGTACTTAATGTAATTACATCACTAAATTTGATCCTTTACAATGACAGAAGATTTGGAAGCAATTTTGGAGTATTCTCCTAAAACTTGTAATATTCTTCTTCAGGGGCCCAAATTCAACCATTTCTTTCAATCACTCTTATGTAAGTGCAGATAATCCAAAGACAGACAGAAAGCATCAGATTTATTTCACTAAGCTGAAATAAAATGCTAACTAGACTCAACACTACAACTCCATTGACAAAGGTTGATATGACAACCTCTTCAAAACACAAAACAGTTTCTATCTGCCTCAGCAGCATACCACAAAGGTCATATTTCCCCTACTCGAAATATCAAGAATAAAAATAACAAATGTTTCCTGAAAGCAGAGTACTTCTTGCATAGACTTTTGGACTTAATATGAATGCAATAGAGATTACTGATTCCCAATATAATGCTGTTCTTGACAAAAGGGCCGAAGCCATTACACAGCACAAGGCCAACTTGCTGCACATAAGCAGTAACATTAAAACACCTACAGAGAACAACGCTACACCAGAACTTGAAATCCAAGGCACACAAAAAACCTTGAAAACCAGCCTGAACAAGATGTCTAGAGAGGAAAATGGTAGGACTAAAGAAAACACTGACAGCAAACAGGCACATGGCTATTTACTGTTTGGATTCATACAGTCATCCTGTCTTCCATGGCAACTCTTAGCCATCCTACACTCTCCAAATTATGCATAAATCTGCAACAATGTCACGTTTTAAATCCACCCTGCCTTATATAAAAACAGCAGAATGATCCTAATATTTACAGCAATACAATCAATTCAATCAGCGCTGCCAAACAATTACCTCCAAAGCAAAAGTAACTGCAGAACTGCAGCTCTAATTAAGAACTACTTATCTAATCAACTTATCTAGTCTCCAAACAAACTTCACATTCTAACACTTCAGAAACAGGCCAGTTTCCAAGTCTGAGGGTGTTATTTTATAATACTGTTAGATTACCTCAGTAGTTTTACACAATCACTAAGGCATTTCAGCTCTTTGAAATAATTTTAGTATTTCATTCCAAGTCTGTTTATAAACATATTTTAGAGACGATAGTACTGATGAAGAGATACATGGTCCAAAACAGGAACAGTTAAATTACGTATATTGCTGTTAGATGCCTTAAGTGAAGATTTTCTTCATTATATATGACCAATTTCAATGAAATACTCATTGCATAAATATTTTCATTTCAACTACTCAGAATTTGGAAATTTGGTACATATTTGATTATCTTTTTGAATGGAAGCCCATGTGACATAATGCAGAATATTTAAAAAGAAATCCTTTTCTATGACCAGTTATTAACCACTTTTTTTGGAAAAGCAAAATAAAAACACACATGCAGACATACCCATGTGACACCATTCACCTTTGTAAAGTTTAACGCACAAATGGGCTTCTTACCTGTAATTGCTGATACTTCGTTACATTAATTTTATCTAAAGATTTTTTCAAGACAGGATGATGGATAATATCATCTAGTTCTTCTGTCTCTTCAGTTTCAGAAGTAGCAGCACTTTCTACTGTCACTTTCACAGGAATATCTGTCTAATGGCATTAGAAAAAAAAAACCACACCCCTGAGCATCATACTTCGCAAAAAAATCAAAGACTAAGTACTACCATAATCTTCACTTAATGCAAACTTTTCCCAGAGTTCCTTACACTTTATATACAATATATGGCTATGCGATTTAGAAGTTGGCAAAATTGGTGTGTAACACTGATAGCATCTTTGCAAGTTCTGCTTTCTGTCCAAAGCTGTGATTACAAGGCAGTCAGAGTGATTTAATAATTCACTATCACCAACAAAAGGGAAAAGTTTATTCCTGAATCCTTCTACTCCACCACAGCACTATCTGTTCCTCCCTCACTGTCCTGGCACCAGGACCCAGCAGACCCTTCTGTGAGTCAATTTAAATCATCAGCACACTAATACACTCTCCAATTTGTTTTGTTTTCTCCATTTGTTTGGTGGGGTGGAAGGAGATGGGATGGGATTGGAAGGGAAAAACAAAAGAAATAGTTCTTGTCAAAGCAGCTGGGTTCATGAAAAGCATTCACAAAAGGATTCAAGTACGAATATATAATACAGAAGCACAAGTGGAAAGAGAAGAAGGGGAAGAAAAGAACCTTTCATAAGCTGTTAATTCTATATACTGTCTTTGGAAGGACCATGCTCAAATTCAACCCCAGATTCTTCACAAGGCTGGGAAACTAAAGACAGAGCTACAGGACTGGGAATTATATAAATTCCAACCAAAAGCCAAAGTAAAACTATTGCTTTATACTTCCATGAGAGAAACATACTCTGAATATATCTTCCAATTACTAACTTCTCAATCATGTAATTCTAAACTTTTAGATGGAAAATTTCTGTTCACTACATTTACATCCTTTCTAGGCATCCACCTACTAAATAAATGATTTTTTTCAACAGTATGAGAGAGACAGTACCTGAATCTTCACTGGTAACTCTTGCGTACTATCCACCGGAGCACCCCTTAAAAAGAAAAAATCTACAATACGTCATCACTGCTAAAAACAAAATTTTCAAATAGAATATTCTTGACTAAGCAAAACAATTAGAGCTAAGAAAACAACACACACTTCACTATATGCCTTAAACATCCATTTCATCTTCACTCTGTTCTGCTAATACTAACAGAATCAAGAATTAAGACAACACCTGGATGCTAATGTTAAGCTCTTCAATAAACATTTTATTTGGTTAATCATTATCAGCTAAAGTCAATAGCAGAATATGGCGTTCAGGATTTTTGAAGAAGCTTAAAAATATATAGAGCAGTGGTTAGTTTTGTTTAAATACTTATTTTATATGGCCTCTTATAGAGGCTATGGTTTAGAAAAAAAAGTGATTTTACAAACTTACTCAAAGGAAAGCATGATTATAAAAGTTAATCTTCTAACACTCAGAAGCCATAATGTTTTACTTCACAGGACTTAGAGGATCATAGATATGTGTGCTGGAAGTGGGGTTCCCACCCAGACACTTCAAGATGAATGCTAGATAAATTGTATTACAATAAACTGCTATTATGAAATTCTGTTCATCAGTGGACGAAGTGCACCCTCAGAAAGTTGACGGGTGATAAAAAACAGGTAGGAGCCGCTGATGCACCAGAGGACTCTGCTGCCATCAGAGGGACCTGTACAGGCTCCTGGAGAGATGGGCAGAGACGAACTTCATGTAGTTCAATAGAGGCAAGTGCCTCTAGGGAGAAATAACCTCAGGGACCAGAACAAGCTGGGGGTGACCTGCTGGAAAGCAGCTCTGTCGAGAAGGACCTGGGGGTCCAGGTGGACAAAAAGGTGACCATGAACTAGCAATATGCCCTTGCGGCCAAGGCCAATAGTCTCCTGGGATACATTAGAAAGAGTGTTGCCAGCAGACTGAGTGAGATGGATTCTCTCCCTCCACTCAGCCCTGGGGAAGCCAAATCTGGAGGACCATGTCCAGTTCTGGGCTTCCCAGTACAAGAGAGACATGGAATTACTGCAGAGTCCAATATGGTGCTATGAAGATAATTAGGGAACAGGTACAACTCTCTTTAAGAAGAAAGGCTGGGAGAGCTCGGCCTGTACAGCCTGCAGAAGAGAAGAACAGACAAGAAGTCTTATCAGAATATACAAATATCATAAGGCAGGATGTCAAGAGGATAGATTCAGACCCTTTTCGGTGGTGGCCACTGATAGGAAAACAGGCAACAGACAAACTGAAACACAGGACAATCCATTTGAAATTGAGGAAAAACTTCAGCTTGTGAGGGTGACAGCACTGCAGCATGCTGCCCAGAGAGGTTGTAGAGTCTCCATCTCTGGAGATCTTCCAAACTCATCCAGACACAATCCTGTGCCACATGCTCCAGGTGACCCTGCTTGTGCAAGGAGTTTAGACTAGATGATCTCCAAAGGTCCCTTCCAAAATCAATCATTCTGTGTTTCTGCGACTACAAATTTAAAAAGCTTCAATTGTGATGCACCATTGTTAACAAGAGAACAAATAGGTAATATTTTATCTTAAAAGCATCCAAAGATAAATATATAAACAGAAATATTTATGATCTATTTATGATTTAACTATATATTTTTAAAAATAACACTCTGTTCTGTCACACTATTATCATGCTTTAGTATTTTCTCTTGCACTATGAAATGTTCACCTGCATCTCTTTGCACGTTCTGCAGTGCGCCAAGGAATGAAGCCTTTTGTGCCTGGTGGTTGTGGTTTTGGCAAATAACTATCTTTCACAGATGAATTTCTTTTCCCAGGGCTCACAGACTTTTTAGATGTTAATCCTGCATTAAAGAAGAGAAGCAGTTACTTGCACATACTTACGAACTGTCAACTATGACTGTAAGATCTCCTATGTAACGAAGGCAACTGTAGGAAATCTGTTTCAAACTGGTTTTGCTCAAGAGCTAGTTTTTATTTTGCTTCGTGAAGGACAGAGGGTGGCCAGTTTACCCACTCACAATTACAAGCTTATGTGTTTGACTTACACCCGGTTGGTCTAAATAAGTGTTGTTTTTGTTTTGTTTTTGTTGATGTTGTTTTGGGGATTTTTTTTTTTAAACAAGCAAAGTTTTGAGGCTAAAGAAGTTTATTCAAACTACTAATTTGAGATACCTAAATCAGGTGTGTAGAGTGGGAGCCTAGGAATCCTATGTAGGAAATAAGACTGCTTATGTGCTTCAAATTGCCCTCTAGTGGCCTTAGCGTAGTAACAGTTCTGTATTTCACAAGATGTTTGAAAGCCAAAGCTGGTATTTACATTGATTCATTCTACAGAACACCAGAAAAATCCTCACTTAAGAATAAAAATAAATAAAAATTACACTCACCAGTCCAGTCTTTTGTAGCTGTTTTTAAACTACTAAAAGTAATAGCCAAAGTAGATTCAGGATGAACACTTAAAGCAGATGCTCACTATACTCAGTTCAAAACTAAAAAGCCCAGAAAACTTTACTGTTTTTCAGAGTATAAAACCAAGTAATGAGTATGAAGGCACAACTATGATAATGGGATTTCATATTTCAGATTGCTCTTAACATAAAATAGGGATTTTTATTTCCAAACTCCACTCTCTCTATTTAAACCTACAAATCAGACATTTTCTTTTCTTCCATTACCCCAAATTGATTGTGCAAACAGATTTCAATTTGATTTATGCTTACCTCTCTGCTTCCAGATAACTAAAGCAAAGATGAAAGACAACCGATGAATTATTGGGAGACTTTAATAATTTTTTGAAAATTTAGTGCATTACAGTTACCTATATTCACCAGTTAAAATAATCATTATACTTCTGTTATTTTAAATATACTATTTATGATCACTTAAATGAAGAAATCTTAGAACATTTTGTACACCAGTAAGAAAACCATACTTGTTTGCTCTGACAGAAGACAGTCTGCAACAGAAAGGTTGCAATATAAAAAATAAAAGTGAAGAAGTGAACAGCTATGAGGAAGATGTTCTTGGAAAAAGGATACTCAATGCTTCAACATACTTTTTACAGCAAATCCTAGTTTCCTCAGCCACATATTTAATAACAGAAAACAAGATCACATTTGCTATTGAAACCATTGATGCTAGAAGAAGTATTTGTGAATTAAGAATCAACAATTTTCTTGGAAGTGGAAAAGTATTCTGCAAAACCTAACATTTAAAAACATAGTATATTTTTGTAATGGAAGTTTGATGTTGAAGCATTGTTTTATAAATAAAATTACTATACTTGGAGAAAATAAAGATCATACTACCAATACGAATAGTAGCTTTTCCTTTTCGACCACTTCCTAAGACAATAGTTCTTTTCTTTGGTCTAGTTTTCAAAGCATCCTTTGAAGATGGAGAGGTCAGCCATCTGTACTGCGACTTTGAGTAATATTTTTAGAAAAGAAAGACATTATTTGAGCATCTACTGAAATACCAGTAACTAATTTAAGATCAGCTTTCTTTGTCAAATATACTAATACTAATATATACAATATAATACAAATATACTAATAACAGACAATCTGTAAAATTAAGAAAAAACAGAAGTCCCACAAAGCCACAATTCCAGGCAAAATTCAATACAAGTTTGAGTGCTACATTATCAGCAAGTGTTCCCAGAACACCACTAAACTACCCCATCTAATTTCTTCCCTCCTTCTGCACAAAACACGTCTCTCCTTTTATAGTAACAAAAAATGGCACGAACCCTATAAAAAGGAAACTCTGGCTCTTGCTTTTTGTTCTCTACAGAAAGCTGGATTGCTAGGAATGACTAGCTCAGGCCAAAGTTCTGTAGAGCAATAAAAGCTGCCCTGATGTGATTTTATATCACAAATAAATTTTAAAAGTAAAGACAGCAGTGTAATTTTCATTGCCTCTAATGAAAATTCATTCTTAAACAGTAAAAGCATCCAAGGTAAAATTAAGATAGTGATAATCAAATGCAATTGCTGTGCTTCAGAATTCATTTTCTTACAGTAACAGTTCTTTTCTTAAAGGTTTCCTTTCTCTCAATAAAAATGCTATTATTCTTCCATGTAGACATTCTTAAGTCACACTCTCACTTAGATTTTAGCGTGTATCAAAAAAAGGTTAGTTGAAAGTCCATTAAAACAAGCCAATAAACAGAGTTAGAGACTGAAATGCAGTTGAGATTAATGCACCAGCATTTCAGACAGCTTTAAATCCCACATCAGAGAATTAGGAACAGTATGATGAAGTTACTCCCACCAGGCTTTACAAAACGCATGAGGAAGATTAAGCTGTACACAGTTACTGTGCTCTAAACAACCAACTTTAGTCCAAGCTTATACAAACACTTTTCCTGCCTATGATAAATACGGACTCCAATTTTTTTATGGGTTTTGCTGGTTCTGTAACTCGATACAGCTCTCAAAATAAGTATTTGTCATTTTTTAACTACAAAAACATTCTTTAAAGGTAAAGAATAAAACTAAACTGTAAACTTTAGGGCCAGAGTATCTTTTTTTTTTTTTCTACCACCCACATAAAAGAGCAGATATACTGGGTTAACCCAGCAACAGGTA
The DNA here is from genome assembly GCF_059628265.1 of Tinamus guttatus. Classification (NCBI taxonomy): domain Eukaryota; kingdom Metazoa; phylum Chordata; class Aves; order Tinamiformes; family Tinamidae; genus Tinamus; species Tinamus guttatus. Next base: position 363,103 of record NW_028288680.1, read on the forward strand.
TCTTGTCTAGTTATCTGTTGCTGTTATACAGCATGTAAGTATAAGGATAATAAGTATATTTTAATTTCTCAACACCGTCTTAGGTGAGTCAGGTCAACAGGGACATCCTGTACTGTAGACACCTTCAGTAGATTTTTCCTTCAGGCTATGCAGTCTCTCCAACAATCTGTGCAAACTTATCATCCAGCACACCTAATCAGGTGTACAATTATAGTCCACTGTTCTAGACCTACACAATACTGTTAGCGTCATATAGAAGTCCTTTAAATTGCCATAGCAGTATTTTAAATTTATTGGAAAGTTTCCTATGATTAACAGCATCAAATAGTAGCGAACCTCGTACTTGCAGACTTGAACATTCAACCCATATGCAAGTAGCTATAAGCAAATAAGCCATTCTGCCTAAGAATCATTTCTTAGGCAGAATGGACAGAAGAGCAGTATCAAGTGAGCAAGTAATGGTCACTACAAATAAACAAGCCACAACCTTCTGTATATTCAATGACTTACTATGGGGCCATTCAAAAGCCTACCTAACATACCTTAACTCATTTCCTACCTAAATAAAACATAGAATAACAGGTGCTTAGTGTCTTTCAGATGGTACAGAATGTGGATTTGTCACCACTCTGATATACATAAATTCTACATCCTATAAATGAATTCTACTTTTGAGAATTAATAGTTAGCTTTGATAGGTTAAAAAAGCTGAAACTAAAGGCAGCTGGAATTAAAAGAAGTACTAGGTATGATGACCTATGCTGCTCTTCAGTTGGCTCAGTGAGATGTGGTATGAGTTGGATTACTGCCACACCAGTAAGCTTCATTTTCAAGCAAACAAAAATTACATTTTACCTCCTATGTCAAGCAAATAAAATCTATATGCATAGACTATACTTGGGATTCTTCATTTTAGATAGGTTCTTCAGTTTCTACTGATAGGAAATGTAGATCTCTAGCAACTACCATGGGTAGAAGTAATGCATAAACCTACTAGCTTAAATAGGACAGAAATAAATACCCACATTTTTTCCATTAAGAAAAATGGACCAGCACATCCTTTTAATACCTCACAGGTTTAGAGGCAGCGCACAGATGACAAAAGGAAGCAGTGCAGATGTTAATTGACTGTTTGCTATTCTAACAAGCTTAAACTAGAAGAAACAGAAAACACTTATTTAAATTTGTAAACGTCGTTCATAATGGATCCTCCATAAAAGTTCAAGGAAATTCTGAGAGTTAACAGAACTTTTTGGTGTAACACTAAAAAACATTATAAAATAGCAAGAATGCAAGTTTTAGTTACATTCAGAGTACTATAGTTCAGGTACTATAATGTACAACAGCTGAACAGGTCATTAGGACTTGTATAAATATATTACTTTTAAAATATTTTTTCGTATATTTTTCTAAGGCCAGCAACGCTTTTTTTTAATAATTGTGCATCTTTGATACATCTTACATTTTACTCATGAAAGAAAGCAATAAAGTGCTCTATGTCAATATGGAACACCTTCAGACACCACCCCAAAGAAATTTAATTGTTTTGATCTTCAGAATATACAGACTTCTGTAACTAAACTCAAAACCAACTACAAATACTAAAATTTGGATAAAATAATTGTATCAATTTCAAAAGAATCTTAGCTTCCAATACTAATTGCTTGTATTCATCTTGTTAAACAAGTGGATTATTCCATCCTGAGTGCCTGCACTGTTCCCATGATAAGCAGTGTGTTATTTACAGCAGCCTACCCACATGGATTAGGAAATTCATGGATCAAGGTTGCTATGTTCTCTGTTCTGAAAGAAAGGCAGGGTAGCTTAATAAGATGGTAGTCAGTCATTTTTGATTTACACTGTTAAGCAGATAAGCAAGACTACTACTATTTCCAGTAATACTCTACTACCTTGAGGAATATATAACAAGAGTCTTAAGTTGAATGAACTCTTAGTATATGAAAATACTCCAAGGAGTTGCCTCTTTTTCATTGCTCAACTTTCCATCCAACTTGAGCTATATTTTCACCAGGCAGATGCTATTTTCATGGAATCCCTGCAAAATTGGCAAGTGCTCCATGTGCCAAGGAAAAAAAGAACTCTTTCACAATCAATTTCAGTTTCTCCAAAAGGTCTTCAAGAGGTTGAAGAAGGGAACTGTATTAATCCAAAAAGAATTCCACACACACATTTCTCAGTTGAGAACTTACTCCCTACAGAATCACAGCTCTGACTTTCAAGCCTTTTCAAAGGCAAAACAGCATTAAGGTCAGGAACCAGATTGTTGCAGCTGTCAAAAAGCAAGAGTAAATGAGTGTACTCGCTTGCTAACTCTTTTGGTAACAGAATTTAGAGTTAGAAACAAGAGACTCAGTATTTAAACCATATGATTTAAACAATCCCTGTAACCATAAGAGTTACAGATAATTGAGTTTATGAAAATTACTATAAACTCCCTACAAACCACTAGCTAGAAACAGAAATGGGCATTGTATTTACTCAAAAGTGTTGTTTACAATACTAATCATCTAAGAAACTACAGTTTTTGGTCAATAATTTACAATACAATCATGTATTTTCAAACTTAATTAACTGTGATTTTCCCTTTTTTTCTATTAAATTGATGTTCATGGATTAACAAGACACACACACACACCCCCCAGAAAACTCAGCAATATTAACTTATGTTCTAGGATAATGCCCAACTATATAAACTTTGCTATTTTTTCTTCTCATTAAGTGAAATCCTGTCTATTATGTGCCTTTAAGTTATAGATGATAGCATACAAAATGTCCAAGACAGCAAAATGGTCATTGCTGCTAGTATGAACTCTTTCCTTTTTCTTTCTTTTTTAATGCTTATAACTAGAATATTATATTTATTTTGAACAAAGCTGACTTTATAACATATGCAATGTCAACTACACAACAAACCAAACGCCAAAAAAAAAAAAAAAAAAAAAAAAGAAAAAAGGTCTATGAAATGTTCAACACCTACCTCTGAATTGGCACCATTTCCATTCGCAAGAACCCTTTCAATAATGCTTTTCACCAAAACATGATCTAGAATTAAAATTGTGTATTAAGAATTTCCTGTACAAGACTTGTAATTTATGAAAACAGATCACTGAATAAGCAGTACACACTACCTGCTCTCCTCCCATAAACTTGTTTTAATGCTTAGCAAAACACTGTTGCAGGTTTCCTCTTAAAAGTAGTGTATTTTCCCACCCTCACAGTACTTTCTTAAAATTTTCATAGAAAAGAGGACAAGAGTAAATATATACATACCAATTAACGGATTTTTTCTAATGTCAAGTACCACTAATGTTCTGTTAGCTTGAAGAGCATCAAATAATGACTTTGCTCCTTCGTTGGATATTCCACACTGCTGCAAATCAAGTGCTAAAGTGTTCAGGAAGTTAAAACAAAAAAAAAAATTAAGTGGCATAAGATGTAGTCGATATCTACTAGAATTAATCTACCTGTACTGAGTATCACCATTTCACAGAATGGATGAGGTAATGCTACAGTAACAACCATGAGCGTAAGCTACAATACTGTGTTCACAGGTGAAAATTAGAGATTTAGATCATATCATACATCAACATTAAGAAATGTAATTATTGAAAAACTGCAAAAAAAGGAGTATCAAATCACAGTGAAATCACTGTTCCTAAGGATTACTACTAAATGTAAAATTGATAGATAGCAATTAATACCGCTTCCTAGAGTAGCTTAACATACATAAATAGCTTAACCTGAAAAGCCTGAACAAATTTTACGGCAATTGAATAAACACAGTACTTTTGTGGCTTCTGGCCTCTTTTCTCATGCTGTGCATGCATATCTTACCTACACAGCCAACATTGGCAAACCACAAACAACTCCAAAAGTTAAGTGTTTAATTCTACACACAGAATGCTATGTTTTGTATCACGAAAATTAAAGTCACTCAGTACATACATAGTATACTAAAAACATTCATCCAGAACATTACTGAATTGTTGGACACTTTGAATACTTGGATAAAACAGGAAAATAGTTAGAAGCGAAATTCCTCCTTTGTCTACATTTAAGTGCCAAAGGCACTTTTCTTCCTCTATTATATCTCTGAATCAGTATTTCACAATACCTTTCAGCCACAGGTCTTCTCCTATGCATTCTGCAAAGGCACTGGCTCCTCTATCTCCAACAAGCATGTTGCAGTTGAAAGTAATGCGCCTCAATCCTGTCATACAATCCAGGTCTGGTCTCCTATAACGTAGGCTCTCAGCCCAAGCTTCATTATGTCTTTTCATTGCCTGGTGCTTTGAAAAGAAGTTGATATGAAGTGCAAAAGAAAAAAACATAATTATGGATGACAAGAAGGTCATCTGTACTTTTCTTTATAATTCAAGTTTAATAGATAAGTGTTGATACATCAAAGACTCAGTTATACCAGTTCGGAGTTCAGGAAATACCATGGTCATTCTTGAAGACTGTGGTTAACTCATGCTTGCTCCAATCTTTGAATTGCCAATGCAAATTATTAAAAAGGTTCAAAAAATGATATATCTTATCTTACTATCTTGTTTTCACCAGATATGCGGCTCCTTCTGAAGATTTGTTGAAAATGCCCAATACGAGTGTGCTTTCATGCAGATCAATTTTAATATTGGTTAGAGTAACACATTCATATTGTAATAGTCACAAGCTTTCTAGTCAGCTAACTACTAACCTAAATTCCAAAATCTATTATTTTTATTTAATGCTTAAGTTATGATACTTTGAAAAGTTTGTGTGTGACAGTGATGAAAGACACTCTCTTAAAAGAGAGATGTCAGACATTTATGGTCCTAATTAGAATCCAAAATCAAAGGAAAGAAAATTAAAATAACCAATACTACAGGTAATACTTATAAGTTCCGCAAATCACAGAAAAATGTAACAATAAAGCAGTGAAGTGTCTTTGCATTCACTGCCTTGAAAACAAACAAACAAAAGTTATCCATGGCAGACGGAGTAATCCCACCACGTTTAAGCTACAGGCAGATATTTTATGAGGCATGTAAAAGAACATATTTCCAGATCACAGTAATCCTTACTTTGAGTTTTGCCATATTAAACCCCTCCAGAAAAAAAACAAATCAAAATTGCACACTGGCTATACAGTCTATATATTTCTTATAAGTAATTTAATTATTGCACTTACAATACATGACTACGTAAGTGTTGCAGTATTGATCAGTTTTGTCTTAATAGTCTTAATGTCCACTTGGAGGTTTATGGAAGTTATTGTATTAGAATTGGCACGGCATTTAACAATCATGTGGTAAGAGTATTCTCATAACAGAAATATAATTTTCAGGAATATTCAGGCATTCTAGAAATTTGGAGAAGGTAGAGGACACACAGAGAGACCATTATTGTAGCTATGTTAGAGACTAGCCTTTTCCTTAAGGGATTTCACATCAAAAACAGTATATGGCATAGCTCTGCTTTTATCATCAAATTACCAGAAAATTTGTATACAAGCAGAGTACATCAATCATGTTTTCAGTTATTTAAGTTCCTGTTAATATTTACGGTTGTTACCTTTAAAACATTTGCCATATGTTCTGCCCCTCGCCAGGTAAGGCTACATCCTGTGAAGTTTATGGATCGGATACTAGCGGAATTCTTCACACTCTGACAGATTGCTAAGGGGAACATAATTGTTTATGTTGTATACATACAGACAGATCACCAAAACAAGCACATTTTCCTAATGTTATATTACAAAGGTGAATTAAAAGATAATTTTTTTGTCAAAGAACTAGTGTTAAAAAAAATAAAGTTTACTTCAAATACACCTAAGCACTGTAATTTCAAAAGATTAAATATTTTAGAGTGGGTAGCAAAGACTGTCTGAATTAGCTAGAACATGATATTTTACTCATATAAACACAAACAAAACACAAAAAAAGTTTATTTCAAACTTAAATAACATAACTTTGTCTTACTTAAAACTATAATCAACATCATTAAGAGGTATGCCTGCTTTCTAAGATCAAGTAAGCAAATTCAAGCCTTTCAATGTTGTATAGCTATGTAAAATAAAGATGGTTATTTTTATTTGGCATGACCAAATTTAAAATGGAAATGAAAATACAGAAAAACTTGGTTTTACCTACCTAGAGCACTTAAAAAAAAGAAAAAAGAAAAAGGGTGGAGGGGGTCAGAGTGGGGGTTGTATATTTATGCCTTTACCAGTTACCTCACAAGGCCAATTTTTGTTTTTTTATCTTCAAACTTACTTTCTAATCCTCCATCTCCAACTGGACAGTGGGCTAGGGAGACGCTCTCCAGAGATGAGGTTTTGGCCAATCCCTACAAAATAATATATTTTTTTCAAAATGGCTTGAAAAACAACAACATACGAATATAGAAGAGTCCAAGACACACAGACTGCTCAGACAAAGCACTTAGTGCTCCCTGAAAGATGCAGCAGGGCCTAAAGTTGTGAAGCAGTTGCTTTGTTTTGCAAGAGGCCTGATCATGCAAGATACAAGCAGGCACCTCACTTCCTAGAAGCTACTCATGAGCAAAAATGTAGTTTCCAGCTCTGTGAAGTGTATTATAGTCTGAGTGACTTGCAGCTTGTCTTCTGGCATTACACTTGACAGCAGCATCAGTCCATGGCGTAAGTTATACACCACAAACACAGAGTGGAGAGGTTGAACGAGCCCTCCCTTCCATAAGTATTGATAAATCAGCGCAAGATTGAGTTAATTGATTTTGATTAGATACTAGATTATGCTAGATGTCTTTAGAAAACTAAAAAAAATGTGTTTTAAAATAGGCACTCCACACCTATGGAAAATATATACAAAATATATACATTGTCTCGCTTCTTATCATAGAGCTTCAATTGTGGATCAGCTCATTCTCACCTTTGTTAAAAGTATTAGATCTCTCTCTCTCAGAAGCAATCCCTGCAGTTCCAGGTTTTTTAGTACATCTGATATACTCAGACAGCCTTTGACAGCCTTGCACAGTTGACCAGTCAAGTCTTTTGATCGAATTGGTGGAATTCGCTTTCTGAAATAAGTCTTATATCTTTCAACACCTATAAACAGAAATGAAGAGTAATAACATCCAATCACTACTGACTTGAAAGATATCATAAGCGTAACTCTTATTTTGCCACTGTTCTTAAATACAATTTTCCCCTTCCATGCATTTAATGACTCACAAATTAGTTATGCAAATACCCATAAACATAATTATCATCTACAACCATCACTACAAACCTGATTCTCCAAGACCCTGTTGATGAAAACTTCTTATTGCAATAGAAGTAAGGGTTTTATCATGCCTGACAGCATGTAGAAGCGGTGCCCAGTCAGCAGCTTTGATGCGATCTACAGTTAGATCAAGAGCACCTTCATTGAGATTGTCTTTCACAGCTTTCAGTGGGACAGAGCTTTGAAGAGCACAAAGATGTTCATAGTGAGAGTAGAAATCCTGCATGCACTGTCTTCTTACTTTGACTGAGTCAATCATTTTTATAGCGATAAAAATCTCTCTAAAAGAAAGGAGATAGAAAGATATCATTTCTCCCATATGCAACTGATTTATTGACATAACCTGGATTCAATATGCATACACAAAACATGAGAATGCACAGCTATACACATGCAGCTCAATGTCTTCAGTGTAGCAAGGCACACGGATGTCTAGTCATGTTCCATACCTGTGTGAGTAGATCTATGTGGGTTACAAGAAAAAAGAAACGATATAATTCTGTTCTCCTAAACAAATGTTCACACCCAAGAAGATATGCCCACTGTTCCAGCACTAACTGATGTAAAGACTTTCCTCTTAAAACATAGCTTTTTAGCATACAGAACCTGCAGATTGCTTAAAGCCCACTCTTTGGTCCAACTCCATGGAATGCAAAGGACTATCCCAAACATGATTTACATCCTCAGAACTGCTTGCCAGCTTCTGCACTGCTCCAGTAAATATTATGAACTCTTGTAATATAAAACAAGCATTTTCCTTAAGGCTTTTGCTTACTTTGTGCCCAGCCCTAGTATTTGAGTTTATCACTTTTGAGGTTAGAACACGGAGCAACAGCTACATAAATCGGGGCTCTTTGGAAGCTAGTGGATATGACAAAACTGTATAAAATCTTAGAGGGCTTAGAGAATATATACAGGCAACAAGCATCTGCTAGCACTTTCAATAGAGAAGGAATATCCTACAGAAGTGGCAAGCTGTAGACTGAAGAAAACGCACATGGCAAAACTGGGCAATCAATCTCTACTCTGTAAATTTTCAGAACACTAAAAATCGGTAGGTAGTCAAGGAAACAAATTGAAAACATCATAGAGTGAAAAAAAGAAATCCACCTAAGATTACTGACCACTGAGACAACTTTGTCTTAGTGCCTGACCTGCAAGACTGCCATGTATTTCAGGAAGCACCACCACATGCCTCCCTTCTGCTTACAGACTTCCTCAAACACCTCCTGGCCTGCTGGGATAGATCATACTTCTGATTTTACCTACACAGACTCTGTTTGAAAGCACATACAGTACTCACTGAATACGTGCCAGTGAGCAACTCTGGCAATACTTGGCAAAATACAGGATTTTATAACGTTGCACCCAGTCAACATTGCTAGTAGAACAAACGCGCTGCTTCCCTCACAAGGCACCATACCCAACCTTATTCACTGCCAAGCTCCACGCTGCACGAGAACGCACCGGCGGAGAAGGAGGAAAGGCGGGCAGCGGAAGATGGTCCCTAACCCCCGGTACACATCTCCGCCCGCGCTCCCCCCTCAACAGGAGCCAGGGCCAGCGGGGCCGCCGACCGCCAGCCGCCGCCGCCGCCTCCTCCCATCGCGGCCGGCCACGTCGAGCGCAGCGGTCCGCCGCCAGCCTCGGCACCAACCTCCCGCCACAGGAGCCGCCACCGCCGCCGCCCGCGCGCGCCCGTTACCCGGCACCCCAACGGCCGCTGCCCGCCCCCCTGCCCACGTGGCGCGCGCCCGGCGCGCCCATTGGCTGCTCTCCCAGTAGCCGTTGCTCGTCCCGCCCACCCTCGCCCAACCACCGGGCTTCGTACGTTCAAAATGGCCGCGCCCAACGAGCGCCCCGCCCCGTCCTCGGGTCGCAGCCGCCGCTCCGCCGTCCCCGCTCCGCCGTCCCCACGGCGCCGTCCGCGCTCCGCCCCCGCTCCGCCGCCCCCGCTCCGCCGCCCCCGCTCCGCCGTCCCCACGGCGCCGTCCGCGCTCCGCCCCCGCGGCGCCGTTCCCGCGGCGCCGTCCCCGCTCCTCTCCGTCCCCGCTCCTCTCCGTCCCCGCTCCTCTCCGTCCCCGCTCCTCTCCGTCCCCGCTCCTCTCCGTGCCCCGCTCCTCTCCGTGCCCGCGGCTCGCGCTGGCGCCCGGGGAAGGGGCAGGGTGCGCAGTCAGAGATTTATAGAGAAATTTTGCTGCTAAATGGAAAATACCATTCCCCTTTTCTGAAGAGGTGCAGGGAGAGCACGCTTAGAGATGGTGCCTTTTAATGTATCTTCAAAGATGTTGCGCATAAGTTAGCGGTGCTGCATTCTTTGCTTCAAGCAGTAGCTGCAGCCAGGTGGTCTGAGCAGACAGACCCTCCGCCATCTTCACAGCTGCATCTCCCTTGGGAAGCCTGGAGCGCCCTGCCCGCAGGCTCAGAGCTCCCAACGGAATTCTGCAGGGCGGTACAAGGTGCCCAGTGCCTCTGATGCGGCCTGTGCGTCCATCCCACAATCTGCAGGTGCTTCTTGGGTAGGGACACCAGCTACCCGTGAAACTGATGGCCATGGCTTGATGGCTATGGGAATTTAACAAGTTATGTTTCTAGTATGCTTTTTGCGGGAAGATTTAAACTCTGAAGCTGAGTACGCAGCAATGAAACAGATAATCTTCATATTAACATAGCTTAATATGTGCAGAAAAAAAATCACATTCTTCGTAATAATCAGCTACCACTAGATGTGACAAAAGCAGCCCGACTGCTGTTACCATTACTGTCAGAACAAGAATTATTTCTGTCAGTCAGAGACTACCAGCTGTACAGCAAAATGTTTCACTGTGACATTTGGAAAAAAAAAAAAGAATAAAAGAAACACAATTCACAGGGCGACACTGTGTGTTGTACTTCTGGGTTCTGCAAGTTAAAGACAAGCAAAATAAAATGTAAACCTTCTCAAGACACTTTGCTAATAAGCTTTGAGGTTTTCACTATTTAGTGAAATAATCACTTTTTAGTAAGCAGACCTGAAATACATCTCTGCTGCTTGTCCACATGCATTTTAAAGTTTCTCTTTGATTAGTATGTCCTTAATTGTTTTGTATTTCCTTAAATTCCTTTTTTCGTCTCATTTCCCATGACCGTCTTTTCACTCAGAATTTTGATCATGTATAGGGTTGCAGTTAAGCACTTACTCCTGTGAATTAAAGGTGTGAGGTGATAACCACATCTTTTAAAACAACTTGTAAGTAAATTTTTTAGGTATTTCCCCATTTTCTTTGGGGAATTAATTTTAAATGCATGCTCTCATATTTCCAAATTTAGTATCTCAGAATGCATTTTATACTACGCATTTTAAGCTATGAAAAGTAGAAAGCATCTCCAACAATTTCTGGAGAGTCAGAACTGGTGTCTACGGATGTTATATTCTGGAGACTCTTCAGCCATGTATTTTGTTTGATTTCCTGTCCGCTTTAAAGACTTGGATTTGAAGATATATTATCTGAAGATATATTATTATGGAATAATATTGTCAATAAAGAACGCTTCTAGATGCCTAGAAAAAAAAGTCACAGACAAGCTTTTACCACTTCTTCCTCAGCCACAGTATTATCTGAGCTGGGCATTCTACAATCTATCTTGTTTTGTAAACAATAAAGCTAGTCACATTATCTTCCTGTCATTAAAACCATTCCTTTCTTTTTTTTTTTATGGTCAGAGAGTACTGTATAGTTATGCTTGTCTCGTACATGAAATTTAGAAACAATAAGATTTCCCACATTTGACACTGAACTATGCTAATTCAATCTTGCATACGCTGTGATTGACAAGATACCGATGTTTTATATTTATTATTCAGAAGTCATAGTGCACACATCTCTAATACAATGTGTTTTAATTGTTTGCCTGTGTTTCTTGCATCTCTTATTTGTGTATTAGGAGTCCAACTCACAGAGCTAAAGGAATCCCTTTTTTGTATATATATTCCATACAAAAAAAAAGTAATAGTTAAATATTTTAAATATTTTATTTCCTCCCCTGTTCTGCAGAAAGCCAGCTGGCATTGAATGCTAAGTGGTGAAATGACAAAAACAATTTTTCCAAAATTATTTGAGCATGCCCTGAGAGCTGGTGCCAGGGCAGTTCTGTATAGATTTTATCCAGAAGCCTGAGAGGATGCTTTGTTGCTAGGTGGCAATGTTCCTCGCGGGAACAAGATGCAGTGGTAGCGCTGGTAAACCTCTTGAGTAAAGCCATGAGGAAGTAATTGCTTCACTGTGTCATCGTTAGACGGTTTTATCATGTTTTTCTTGGAAGCTCATGATTGCATAATGAATAGTGCACAGTATTATTTATTATTTACATTATACTGTACCAGTACAAGCCACTTTAAAACACGTACACAACACATAAACCACAGAATCTCAGTGTCTAACACTAGTCAAACTAAAGACACACTGTGTTAAAAATTGAGTCAGGGTTTATAACTTTTCACAGGAGGCTACACTGCAAGATACATCACGATAAGAAAGCTAGTATAAATTTAAAAAGTTGACCTGATAATAATGAATTGGGTGCACGCGCACACACACCAAAACCTCTTGAAGTAGGGAACTGGAGCTGGAAATGCAAACACCAGTAATGAGATATGCTTTGGACGACCTGAAGGGAGAGAGAAAAGAGAAAGTTGTCCAAGTTCGAAGTAAAATACACCTACAAGCTAAGGAGAAAAAACGATATGCTGAGAACCTAAGGTTGAATATTCTTTGTTTTAGAAGTCTTGAGATGGAGGTAGGCCGGATAAGTGCAGTTCTTTTCTTCCACAGAAGCCAGGCTATATCCTGCCTTCTATTCCACAGCTTAACATCCACTTAGTGGACTGGGAACATTAAGTCCATGCAGTGAATTGAATGCAAAGCAGACGCTGTTTAATAGAAGCAGGGTTTTTTTCTCTTGCCTTGCTTCCACCCCTCGTGTCCACTTTATTATCAAAAGCTAATTTTTTGCAGCTTGTGGTACAACTTTATTGTACTGAAAGCTATCTAAGATCACGACGGTAAGTAATATATCGTTATAATTTTAAAAAGAAGCCACAGTGAGAAGTCATGCAGAAAACTGATTGCCCCAAAGTAAGGAACTGACGAGTGTGGCGGACGGAACAGAAAGTGTGAACAAAACTCACAACACCACGTGCAATGTTTTTATTATGTCTTCTTTTCTCTGTTGGACTAGAAGAGCATTAAGGTGATACAAGGAATGTATCGGAGCAGGACGCACCTTCGCCTCCGCCGGGCCGCGCACACGGCGCGGGAGCCCTTCCCTGGGCCTGGCCGCACGGTGCCGTGCGCTGGGAGCCACCGCGCGGCCTGCGCGCAGAGCGAGTTACCGCTCAGCAATTCCAAATACGTCAGTGCTAGGAAAGGCCGAGAAACACCGTTGGTCACTGCAGTAGGTTTCAGATGTGCTGATTCTGTCCTGACGAAATGTGGGGAATACAACAGATTCCATCTCATAGAACTACGTGGTTGAAAGGAGGAATTCTGGCAAGCCGTGCTCAAGCTTTGCGGTGTGAACGCACAAGACGCATCCTGACACCTGAGAAGCAGAGTGTTTTTTCCAGCTAAAACCCCTGCCAAGGGGCATAAACAAGAGCAGAGACAGAGAGGTGGCTCTGGGGCCGGGCGGCCCTGCAGGCCGGTGTGCGACCTCCTCTCACACACCTCGGGTTACACACCTGGGAGAACTAAATTCCACTGGGCTGAGTCATTGAATTGAATTATTTCATCAAATAGTACGTAATTGCAATCATAAATGTATTTCTTTTACCAAGCTTTCCATCACCGGTAGTTTAATCACTTCTGAAATGCTACTCAATATGTAATGACTTCTTATTTTCGGTTAATAACAAGTCCCGTGTGACATTAAATGAACGTTTCACTGACTCAGAATTTTGGCATGTTTATATAGTTGTTGTCTCCTTCTCTCTTTGTTTTCAAGAGGTTTTCTTACCGGGTAATACATAGACTTTTAAAATATCTAGATATAAGGTCCTTCACAAAACAGAGGGAGCCTGAACTAAAATCTGAATGTATATTACATTACAATGTAAAAGGCTAACACATTTATTTTTGTAATGTTTTTCCACCAAAAACTCCCTTTTTTTTAAGAGGCCATGACAAAACCAAGGAAAATCATATCATCTTCTTTAGAAAATGTTGCTTAATTTTCTGAAAATTCATGATAATAGCTAGAAGAATTGTCCTAATTATTTTGTGTGAAGTTGAAATTCTCTACATCAAGTAATCTATGCTTTCCTAAGAATGATCTAAGATTTCATCTTAGTAAGTTTTCTTCCAGTTTTCTCAATACACTTGAATATCCATCATGATTTTGATCTAAAGTTTGAAGTTTAGAGAGATTCATACATGTCATTTTAGATAAGTGCATTTTCAAGGCAAATTATTCCCATAAATTAACAGAAATATTCTATGCTGTTTTTATTGTTTATTAATTACATATTGAAATGCCCTTTAATGTATTTATTATTTTTCATCTCACAACAGGATAGCACTGCAATTAACAGCAAAACTATTATTCAAGAATATTCTCAGGCTTTTCAGTTATCCATGAAAAACCCTCTCCTTGTTCATTCTGCATGTGGATGTTAGCACGTCTCCCCAGTAAGCAAGCCCTAGCCAACAGAAAAGTGGAAATCCACACAACCTTGTGTCTTGTGTCTATATAGCAAGTTATTGAATCAGGCACTGAGTTTTATAGGACACAAATAATTTTTCATTGACTTCCTGTAAGTTCTAAATGTGTGGAAGGAAAGGAAATTTAAAGAAGTATTAACTCCAAAGCAAAATTGTAAAAGTTACATTCCAATTTCCATGTTTTAATTCTCAGTGTCAGTTTACCCCTCAATATGATAAAAGATCCTGTCTCAACTCTTGTTTACTTTCCTGTGAGCCTTAAGGCAAACAACCAGTTACAGAATGTATTAACGTAGTTTTATCCCCAAATTGTAAGATTACAGGCAATTCTGGGATGACAAAGACAGTATCACTTCCAAATGTGGTATTTAGGGAATGCTGAAATCTTCAAGTCAGTACTTCATTGTACTTTATATGAGATGGATGTGGCAAGAAAAATGATTTTTAGCACCCTTACCAGGTGCAAAAAGGAAAGTAGACCTCAGGAGTGATTGCACACTGTAAGACAGTATTTTGTACGGTAAAAGAGAAAAATAAAGTGACATGTTTGAAGAAAAGATCACAACACTATGCAAATGGTATTTGAAAATAATACTTGTTTACTGTGTAATTGTGTAGCGTCTGTGTAAATTCGGTTGAAGATTTCAGTGTTTCATTTCTTCATTTGTCTTAAGTTGGTGCTTTTAAAATACAATCTTTTTAATAATTGCCAATGTGAGAAGTTCACAGAACTACATTTTTATAGTGCAAACTGAGGTTTGATTCACAATTGCAGAGCATAATGCAAGGGTGGGTGTACATGAAAAGGCTTCAGGCTTTGCATGTAGGAATAGAAACTCAGTGATAACATAATAAGCTTAAGATTTCAGTATATTCGAGATAAGTTTAAAATAGCACAATTTCTCTTGTCAACACAGATTATTATTATTAATATTATTTGCCCACAAATCACAGCAAGGCTATAGAATTTAGAGTTAGAATCAGTTTTCCTCCAAACTAATATTCATTTTAAGACCTAGATAAGATTGAATATATACTAAAAGTAAAAATTTGGGGGAATAGAGTTTCAAAAATAATGAAAGACATATGAAGCAAAACCTAACCAAAGCCTAAATGGACTTTCAGCCAATCTGGATGAACTTCTACAATCTTTACTTGAGTTTTCAGAACTGCCAGAGATCAAATCTCCCATTCTTGTAAACTGGAGAAAATGTATTTTCAAAAATATCAATCGATATCAAGTAAGTAAGTATCAATAAATGTTCAGTCCTCAAATTGTTAATATGAGGAACATCCTTCTAGGCCAGGCCAGAGATCTCTCTGTTAGTTTCCAACATTGGCCTAATGCCAATACTCTTCAGGTACCAAAGTCCAGCCCTTTCTGCAGTCGATTTCGCTTGTTTGCCCTGGCAAACAAACACATGCTGTGCTAGGGATGATCAGGGTACTTTCACACATTCCTTGCGGTGACCTTTATGGAGCTGTTGCCCTTTCCCTTATGCCTTTTTGGAGCTGCTGATACTGTCTGCCTCCACAACCTCCTTCATAGCAAGTTACAGAAGTTGCTGTCTGCTACTGAAGAGTTTTCTTTCATCTCTTATGCAACATCTCCATGTAGTTCCATCAAATGCTCCTTAGTTTTGGTCACATGAGATTTAGTACTTGGCAATTCTGCATGTTTTTCGTCTACCACCTTTGTGGTTTTGTAAACCTCAGCCACATCCTCAGTCAAGTGTATCTTCTCCAAACTGAACAGCCCTGAAGCCTTCTCATCTCTTCTCATAAAGCAGCTGTCTCCCACCACAACGCAGTTAGCAGTCCCTCTGAGCATCCCCCGACTCCACCACAGCTTTCCTGAGATGGAGATAACAACACTGCACATGGTACCCTCAACCCGCAGGCTCTCCGAGGCTCGGAGCATGAGGAGATGCCTCCGACCTGCGGCCCGTTTGCTTCTGATGGCCACTGGCCAACGGACGCTGAGCCCGCCAATCCCCAGGGCTGTCGGCAACGTCTCTCTCCCAGACTATAACTGACAGTCCTGACTTAAGCATCATGAACAGGCATTCCATTCTAGAAGTGCTTCGTGTATCTTCCATTCTGTGCAGAATTATGTTTTCAGTGCTGAATTTTCCTTATGCTTCCTCAACGTGAATAATCAAAAAACACAAGTACTAATTTTATGGCACAGCACAAAACAGGAAAATCTCCTCTTTGTTATTCCTCATCTTTGGCCTACATTTCAAGGAAAGCCCTTTGAATGAGTTCAGCACTCACTAGTTTTGTAGAAGGAGAAAGAATGATGACATGATGGTCTTTCCACATAATACAGAATCAGTTTTCTTCATATATATATATATATGAAATCATAGAATCAGAGAATGCTTAAGGTTGGAAGGGACCTCTAGAGGTCATCTAGTCCAACCCCCCTGCACATAGAGCACGTGGCACAGGAAAAATCTTTTAATTACTTCTCCTGCAGGAGAGATTTGGCTTCTTTTTACCTGAGGAGGCCTGTTGTGAATCTTCAACATTATGCTGGATGCTGCTTCACGTGGTCACATAGCACTACTTACTGCATCCGCCTGATATTTAACTATTTAAAAGAGCCTGAAACAAAACAGTTTTGCATTCACTGAATTAGATGAAGCAGTTGGAAGGGATTAGAAAATGCCGTGTATTAATAACCTAAGAGGAGTGAAGTTCTTCAGAAACAAAAGCTTGTGATCATTATTTCAAGTGCTTCAAATATATTCAGTACAACCCAAACTCAAAATGAAAGCAAAATAATTACGGAGGGGTTCATCTGTCATTGTGAGAAAGGCTCACATGTCATACTGCGTGACCTTTATCAAGATTACTGCCATATAGGAAAATGGAAAACCTGGACTTTTATGATTAACTGTAGTACATAAATGCTTGACAGCATTTAGAAAGCACTCAGAGAAACACCCTAGTGTGTCTAATAAAAAATAATCAAACCTGCCCGCCCCAGCATTTTCAGAACTACCTGTATAGCTAAAGGCAGACACATTCTCACTAGAGTGACATGTATAGACACAATAAGATTTTGCTGTCTTAGCAGAAAGTAGTCTGGCAACCAGCCAGTCTTAGGCTACTTGTTTGAAAAATGTTGAAGGATAAAATCCAGCAGTATAGTCAGTGCGTATGGAAGGAGGAAGGAGTCGAATGAAAGGACAGAAGAGAAGCACCATAATATGTTGTCCCAATACACATACTCATTTGTTTGATGATGCCTATATACTCCCTTTTGCAAACAGTTTTGATCAACAAGTAAATATATATATATATATATTTCCCCTGTTTTTCACTGCTAAAAATGTCTGGAAATTGATTGTTCTTTCTCATAGATTTTTCCAGAGGTTTCCTGAACATCATTTCATGGCCCTTTCTCCTGTTTGCTGCTTTAACCCCTATTTGGATTTCCTAGAGGGGTCTTAAATAAATCACTGTACTGGCAACAAAAGGAACTAACAAGGGTGGTGGTGTTTTTTTTGTTGTTGTTGTTGTTGTTGTATTCTACATCAAGTGTTAACTGCAGAAAATAAATTTACTATATTAAAATATACACTTTTAAATTAATATTTTTATATTACTTTATTAACAGATCACTGTGTTTGTACTATTGAGCAAACTCAGATCCCCATACTCACAGGGAATGCTGTAGATACAAATGGTACTGACACTGTTTCTGTTGCAGTTCGAAGGAATATGTTATAGTGATACAGAATTCTTTACCCTTTATTTTGCTGCTACATGTATGCCTGCTTATTTTATATTATTACCTAAAAGTGCTAACTGCGACACAGGACTTCTGCTGTGGTGCCTGGTGTAATGCACTGAGCCATAAAATAGTCCCTACCTCAAGAAATAAAGTGGCACACAGAATGGAAAATGAGTATGTAGAATTATCAGGATAATATGTGGCATATATTCTTCTCCATCTGGTTCTATATTCTTCTCCAGCCTGGTTTTGTATGCAAAATGTACTTGACAACAAGACAGGTACAGTTATTTAGAAGAGCTAAATGACTGTGTGAATACACACACAGAAGAGTATAAGAAAAGGAAATATTAAGTAGAAGGAGGTATTTTTCAAGTGATGGTGTCATTTAGGAAAAAAAAAAAAAGCAAAGCTGGGAAACTGTATGTAGAGATGGCATGCAATCCTGATAGGCTTAGAGAAAGGCAGAAGGAATGAATCAAAGCACCAAAAAAGTAATTTCAGAGAGCTATCCCTTTTCCTGAATCTAAATTGTGTATATCTCAATTGTGACTAAGGTGGCATTTGTTAATATTCTTATATTAACAAGTCAGGTAATGGAAACTGTACAACCTTTTTCTGAGCTCTGGTAATGAGATATATTCCTACTTACTGACTCAAACTGATCAAAGTTATTATTCATTTATATACTAATATTGAGATTTTCTATGAAAAGGTTCTTTCTTGCACTGCCAAAAAATACTGCCGTTTCAATAATGTATTACTGAAATCTATACACATTTTGGGAACACTGAAAAACCGCAGATTTGGTGTTTAGTCCAAATATTCGTTAGCTAATTCTATCAATCTAAATAACCTTCTTTCAATTGAAAAACATAGTAAAAGAAAACAAATACAAATGGAAAGTAATGAGGAAAGCGTGCTTGGACATTGATATAGCAGTCAGAGATCTAGACCAAAATGGGGACTGCTTAGATCGTGTGGACATGGAGCATCCCAAAGAATCCCAGCAAAATTACATTGCATTTAAGCAGACCATGTACAAATTTAGGCTGGAACTTCAAATTCTTAACACACAGCAACAGGAGACTTTGCTGTGATCCACTGAGTACTAATCCAGGGAAATGACCCAAATCAATCTTGCTATCTGTTTTGCTGATAAGGAAAGAAAGGTATTTTTAAATGCACCTTCACAGTTTCTCTTTTAAAGTCACGAGCTGTTATTTTCTAAATTTTCACACTATAGATATCTAGGATAGTGAGGAAAACTCTAATATTTAAATATTCTAATATCTAGACATTGAAATAACTGTTAGTAGCCCAGAACAAGTCCTTATACTTAATTTTTTGCTGTTGTTGCAGCCTTTATTTATTTAGCAAAATGCTTAAAAACTCATTTAACTTTTATTCATGTGTATAGCACTTGGTGCCAACTGTACTGGTAAATGGTTTGCAATGTTCACATCATAGCTGCTGCTGCTTATTTTTTCAAAGAAGGGATAAAAAATCGAAGAAGTGAGATTAAGAACAGCATCTTGTTGCCATAGAGTACACAGCAAAATACGTTTCGATTCTGAACTCACACACATTTACATATTAATGTTAAAAACACATACTTCATTCATTCTTTATTGGCTTATTACATTTATTAGATAGGATTTCTAAACAGAGATATTTACTGAAGTTGGTTGGAGTTCTGAGGGAGGTAGGTGTTAAAAGGATATCTAAAAATGGGAAGCCAAAAGTAAAACACATGGTAAATGCTGACCAAGAGCACAATGCCCTGAATTGGATCATCAAGCAAGTCATGTTTGCTCAGTAGTAAGCTGAATTCCTATCTGATGCATGAGTGATAATGATATATTTATAATTTCGATGTGTTTTCGACCCTGTGCCACGTGCTCTGGGCGTCCCTGCTTGGGCAGGGGGGTTGGACTAGGTGATCTCTAGAAGTCCCTTCCAACCTCCACCATTCTGGGATTCTGTGATATCTGTAGCATGTCTGAAGTTTTCTATGACGTACGACTATATACAGAGAAGGTCTTGCCATAAAGAGAAAGAAGGAAATTTATCCTAGTTTTGTTGAAACACCCGTTTTAGCACAACAGGCTTTGCATATGTGTTACAGCTACTACCAAACAAGACTCCAGTGCCAATGCAATAGACACTAAATACTCTTACAGAAAAGAAATCCCCCCTAAGCAGCTGACTGCTGTCCTTCCAAAGGTGACAAAGGTGAGCAAAATAGCCAAACGGGCAATGCAGGCAAAAATACAACCTGTAACTTGTGATAGTCAGCAGAGCCCTGAGCTCTCTGCTCGAACGGCCTGTTCTTGGCCGGTGTGCTGTGATCAGCTGTGTGCACATTTCATCGGGTGCGAGCCCCAGCTCGCGCTCGCCAAGGTGTGAGGGACAGGCAGAAATCACACAGGTTCAAAGAAAAGCAGTAACTGAGTACCTCTGCAGCAGGGAAACAGAATTAAAACTGTAATTAAATAATACTGTAATAAAATAAAACAGTAAAAAAACTTATTGAATAAAACTGTAATTGATTTTATGTGATACAGAGCACAGAAAAAAAGAAATAGAATGATGTGAGGTTAAAAACAAATGACATCATTGTAAATCTTGAAGTGTTTTTTCCCTATAATAAGACTGTGAAATAGGAACAAAACTCAACAATTTTGGCTTTGGTGGTTTCGGCGCTAGTTAATTAACTGGCACAAATGACTAAATCAACAGCATGTTTTGAGCTGGATCCAAGAAGCTGAGTATTAGATGCTATGAGGCCCAAGAAATAGTGGCCTGCTGAACTAAGTTTTCTTTCTTATTTCTTCATGAAATTATTTCTTCTTCTTCAGAGTCCCCAGCAGTACTTCAAGTACTATCAACACGTACAAATCAACAAGGATTTTAATTTCACTTGATGCTGACACTTGACAAATGTGTCTGTTTAAAGCTCAGCCTCTGAAAAAATATTCTACAGAGACAAAAAAAATCCCCATGATCTGGTTTCTGAGACTACAGCACAGTTCTACATGGTGTAGATGAAGTAACAAGCCCTCTAGCAAAAAAAAGGAAAACAAAAAACTGTGAGTTTAGGTCATGGCAAGTAATCCTTTGCAATATATTATTTATACTAAAATATTGGATTCTGCTCTTCTTACTGAATCTTTAATCAGGCAAATTTGATTTAAAAGACGATGTCTCTTCTCATTCATCAATTTAGACAGACATATAAATAACTTTCTTTCTCTGTCTCTACAGCTCTTTCTAACATATGTATGTAGTGGGACTAACATTTCTCTATTTAAATCCCAATGTTTTTTGCTTTTATTTTATTACATTTAGGCCTAAACATTAAATAATTTTATTAGTGAAAGTTGTTATTTAGACAAAGGAAACTGTGACATTTTATAAAAATATTCTGTTGTGTTTGACTATTATTAAAATAAATTTTAAAAATTTTTAGCTTTGGGATTTCCTCTTTGAACTCCATCCAAAGATTTTCCTGAAAACTATTCAGATATTAAACTTTGTACACTACTTAACATATTGGTTGTATTATCAGAAGAAAAAGAAACTAAATGCCACTGATAAATACAATAAAGGGTTCCATATGTCTTGATTTAATCTTTTTTATATTTCAGAAAAAAACAAATAGAAACAACAAAATTTCAGGCTCAAAATAGCTATTTAAGTCATTTCAATGTATCTTGCAACTCGTACTTTTCTCAGAATCTGGTAGTTGTTGGAAGAGTATGAACAATGACTTGAGTTATGTATATTTTATTCTTTGCATCTGCAAAAGTGTGTAGGAAGAGAATATATGTGAGCAGTAAAACAGCTGATACACGTAGTTGAAAAAAAAAGATAATTTTGGACTCAGGTAAGTTTTGGCATACTACAGATTATACTGATATTTTTAAGGCAATAAAATATAGAACTTAACTTGAATAAACTTTTCATACCTGGTTCAGCTATTATTTCTTTACACCTTCAATAAAAATTATTTTTTACACATCTTCAAGACCAAAAAAACACCCCAAAAGCTGACATATCTCCATCACTTTTAGTATAAATATTATAGTATCCAATGAATTGAAAGATAAGTAGTTCAGAACTTAGTAAAACAAAGAAAAACTATGAAAAAAAAGAAACAGGAGAGGAGTAAAATATAGGGCTATTTGATTTTTTCTCCTTTGAAGATTCTGAATTTAAATTTAGTTTTTATGTTATTTTGTATAACGTTTCTGTTTCATGTTTCTCCCTCCATGATTTGATTTATATCTAACAAGAAAACAGCCCACAGCCTAACCACAATATACAAAATATTCAATTTAAATCATTGGTATGCCTGCCAGAACACATTTAGGATAATCTTTACTCACTTAGGCTCTTTTTCCAAGTGCCAGCTCATATGAGGCCTTTAAAAATACCATACGTATTTGACTCAAGAAACTAAGAAGTGGAGGAGGAGGGTGGCCATTTATCATGCTCTAAACTTGGGTATTAGAGATGTTGCCACTACTGTGCACAGAAATTAAATATGCTGTTTCTTATAGCACTGTACTCATCCTTACAGCATGTCTTGTACTTCTCCCAGGCAAACTGCAAAAAAAAAGTAAAAAGCAGCACAAATGGTGTGCAATGCCCTTTTCAACTACGCCATAAAAGGAGATTATTTAAGGCCATTGTTCTGATGGATTTAGATTTCTAGACTCCTGAGGGATATTTTCCCCCAGAAACACTTCTTCTTAGTACATTGTGCAAGAAAATACATGAGGAGCCAAATTCATTTTTTCAATATATCCACAGGGCTTCTCTTTCACCAGTTTGAACTATGTATTTGTATTCATGGTTGAGGAAGAGCTCTAAGTAAATACTTGTGAAGTTTAGCCCTCACCAAAAAGTCAAGAAAAGAAAGTAAGGCTTTATATGTATGAGAAGATGTACGTGCGTTCATGTAACATTTCGTGTATTTGCTGAACAAACTGATGTTCAAACGGGGAATCTGCTTTAGGTCCCTCCTAGAGCTTTTGGAGGAGTGAAGTGTATCTTATCCTGAACCAAACGTAGAAGCTCATTCTGATGGACTAGACTTTTATCAATAACATAGAGAAAACCAACAGAAAGGTGGGAGAAACTCATTAGCTTCCTTCCGATACCTGTGCCCAGGTATTTGTTGTGATTTATACCAACAGGTCCTGAAAATGAATGTCATATCTGTCATCTCTGGACTGACAACTTTCTAGGGTACCTCTTATTGAAAGTGCAACTGTATTACAAGTATCATTGTAATATCCATCTAATAAAATGTATTTAGTTATCTAGCAGTAAATCACTGGCTATTTTTTCTTGATCTTGACATTATGTCTGGCTTTCAGGTATTGTTTCCAACTATTTTGCAACAGGATAGACTTCCACTCACAACCACAAAGTCTATTCGGCCTTTGGGATAGGGTATTCAACCCTTAATTTCAGAAATACAACTTGTAAAACTAAAATTTAAGTCATTCCTGAAAGTTGAAAAGTCATGAGAAGATGGCCCAAATGTCTCAGGCGAATGGATGATCAATATAAAATATATCAATATAAAGCATACAACTTCTTCCAGACATCTATACTCCCATACCAGTTGCCAGGTTATCGTCACAAGCCAGAAACTATCATGAGCTTCAGAACTGACAATTATGAACATGTCCTAAAATCCTAGAATAATCCCTTTCAGCAAAAAGAAATCATAAAAATATAACATATGAAAAGTTTTACTTTACTATAGCATCTATTATTCTCATGATAGACAAGTAAATGGAAAAAGATTAACTGTATGCATGTACAAACTTAGAAATGATACACCTTATCTCTGCACAGGGAACTTTAGAACTATTAATATTGAAGTATACGTTGCTATGCACTTTATGTTATAAACGACGAAAAGCTTCAGACTGCCAAATATTTTTATAAAAAAAGTCTAGTTTTCCCCACTGTTATAGCATGTTGCCAGAAGGTGAAAAGCTGAAAAATAACGTTTTTCAATTCCTTACTGAAATTTTTCTTATACTTGACAGACACTTCAGCAGAAGTTTAAATAAATAAATAAATAAATAAAAGGACGTGTCCTTCTTTGGATGTTATTGATATGAACTTACCAGGATGAAGTCCAGGTCTTCTAGTTATTTGGGTACAGAGGAACAGGACGGCAAGCTCTGCATTTCTGTCTATATAAGACCCACAAAATCATGATCAGGTTCTTAGACTAAGCAGACATTAATGGTGGGATTTTGCTTCTGCAAGTACAAGAAGTTTGGATCTGAAACATAATTCAAAATTGAATTTTCTTAGGATTCAACCTCAACTTTAACCATTGCTATTCCTGAAAATTTCTGAGTCTTTTCAAGCTGCAGGAAGGGAAGTTGCAGGAATGTTGAACATAATTTCATTTGTATTTAATAACTAACTCTTGGCAATCTCTTTAGATATATCAGCACCAAAGGAAAACATGATTTCAATGGATTTTTCATCAGATACTGTATAAGGTAATGCAAAGCCACAACACAAAGTGTAGCCAGATTGGGAAGTGGAATAATGGAAATACAGAACCTCAGGAGCCTGCTTCATACCCACACACCGCAGTAATAAATGGCTTATTCAAATGTGTATCTAAACCATCTTAGTGCTTCATGTATACTCAATGTATATCCACTCAATGTATATCCAAAAAAGCATTTTGCAACTGTCGCTTTTCTCTGTCTCTTCGGACAAATTAAACAATTCGTGTTGTCCCTTTCACCACCAGTGAATTTCCATAATTAGCATTATTATCTAAATTCAATGTTAAGTACCAGGGGAATTTGGCTAATTGGCGGCAATCACTGAAGGACTGTAGTTAGCTGTGTGTCTCAGGCATGAAACATTTTCAATTTCTCCTTCTGTTCAGGTTCAGAAATCATGCCATACCAGCTCAGGTAAGATACAAACTGGCTATCTCTACTCTCAGCTCAAGATCATGGTGTAACATATATTTTTACTTCAGTACATAACTGAGTGCCTCACTTCCTGCACAGCTACAAATGGAAGCCAAATAGCTATTACTACCTTCTAACTCAGTATTCTCTCTCATTCTAAGTACATTTGTAGAAACCATATTTATCTCAAGTATATGTGATGCCCTTACATAAGACTTAAGGAGGACTATTCTTGGTACAATAAGCACTTCTATATTTTCTTACATGAAGGCAGAAACATATCTCCACTGTTATAATATTCCCATTTAGAGGAAGATGTTGATTAGTCATCTTCTTAAGATTCCTCTCTTCAATCACTTTAAAATAATAAAGATTGACATCAGTGTCCCCAGGGATATCTGTTTTCATTTTATAAAATTATTCTTAGCTATAAAAAGCATTTAATTGCCTATCTCAAAATTCAATTGACCAATTCATGTCACTTATCAGTCAATGATGATAGATATTTCATGTTATTTGTTTTTTATGAGATTTGTTAGCAATGTGGAAAAGGTATCTGATGCTCCTATTAATGCAGGATATAAAGTATATACACAGTTCAAGATTCAGTATGGAAGCATCCAAATTCATGTTGAAGTGAATTTGTGTTTGAATTATATATTGCTGAAAAAACAATTCTAAGAAGTTCTACAACACTAAAGATAATAATTATTTTCTGCTGGTATTCACTGAAAAAAACACGTTGATTCATGATACTCTAATACTACATATGGAAATTCTGTGGAAAGAGATGCGTGAATAGTTGCTTAGCTGTGAATTGCCAGTTTGCATTCACATACAAATCAGTTTTTACACCATTTTTTCCATTTATGCTCTTTTGCTTTGATTTTTGCTAATCAGGGAAGTAATTCCTGAAGTAATTTAAGACAACCAATATAAATGTGAGAGCTAAAATCTTCTGCTGACGACAGACTCCCTGAGAAACCATTTTCCTTACGTGATGTTGAATGATACCTGAAAATGTAATGATGTAGTGTGTGGTGTCTGCACAAAGGGTTTCCGATTATTGCTTAATCTGGTATAGAATTATTCTGGCAGAAAAATATCCAAATATTTTGCCTTCCAGTGTCGCTGTAGTGGTGATCACTTTATTTTTGCAGTTATATATATTGCATTCTATGCTACAAGTACCTGATCCCTGCTGGAACACACTACTTACACTGAAATACAAGAACATTCGAAAAAGAAATCTCCTATGCCTGCTGCATACTTGTATTTTGCTAAGGCATTGCTCAGGTGTTTTAACCTAGGAAGCAATATATGCAAGATGACAATTTTTTCATCTTACATGCTGGTCTTTGGTAGAAGTTTATGAAGAATACTCTGGCATGTCTGGATTTTGATCTAATCTTTCATTATATAATTATGGCTGATGAGAAAGTTATCCATAGTTATTCTAATCTGGATTGCAAAAAAAAGGAAAAAAAAAAGCTACCTCTATTTTGGTACTGAATACCTGTTTTCACACTGTTTTGTTTCACAAGAAGAAATAAGGTTGGAATGATTGCCTATCAGCTTGATATAATGGTCAAAATATTTCTTAAGGATGCAGGATCAAGTATTAACTGAATGAAGTGGAGGATATGGGAGAAGACTGAGAGGGGATCTTACCAATATGCATAAATACGTGAGGGGAGAACTAAAATAGGATGGAGCTAACTCTTCTTTCGGTGGTGGCCAGTGAAAGGACAAGGGGTAATGGCTATAAATTGAAACACAGGAAGATCCATCTCCATGTGAAGAAGAACTTCTCTCCTGTGAGGGTGACAGAGCCCTGGAACAGGCTGCCCAGAGGGGCTGTGGAGTCTCCTTCTCTGGAGATCTTCCAAACCCGCCTGGATGCCGCCCTGTGCCACGTGCTGTGAGTGCTTGAGCAGGGGGGTTGGACTAGATGGTCTCTAGAGGTCCCTTCCAACCTCAGCCATTCTGTGATATGTACTGTGTATATTAAAAATCTTAAGAGAGAACCTTGAGACTGATACTAGTATGTATGATGGTGAAAAAAAGTACAATTATTTTGTACTTACACTTTGTAGCTACAGTAGGAAAGAATGGCTGAGCTCTTAGATACATAATACTCTTAACAGTTATAACCCCGCAAAGCATGAGATGTCCTACTGGCTGCAAATAAACTACTATACAAAGTCTCTAGAGGTTAATAAGTATGCACGATCATATACCTAAAAGCAACTTATTTCAGAGTTGCACAAAAGTAGAAAAGTAGTAAAAAATAAAAGCTGCCTGCAAAAAGATGCTAATCCAAGAAGGTTAAAAAAAAAAGAATAAATGTACTTGAATGTTGAAGAAAGTGGGAAAAAGGGCATAAAATAATCTTAATGTCAGCAGCAGTATTCATAGGTTGCCAAAATACCAATTCATAATTGAGGATGCAGAATTGGAGGAACAGTATTGAACAGGCTATATCTTGGGAGGCACGTTTTAACACAGATTTCTCTAAACTTTTGCAGGGGAATTTGAAACTATGTAGATCATAAATCCCAAATCATAAAAAATAAAATAGCCTCTAGCCTCTATACATAACTGGCACCTGTTTCACGGTAAAGACAGCAGACACACAATAGCAAAAAAAAAAATAATCAAAGAGCCCACAGACGATATTTCCCTTCTCTAAGCTGCTAAAGTGCTGTCGTATCAGCTTGCACTCTGCCAGGGTCATGGTATCTGTATTGCAAGACCATATCAAGGGCTTTTTTCAGTTATTTAAGTCACTTTCCAGAACTTAGGCTGCATCACTACCAGACCTACTGGTGGGCTATATGGGAACACAGTGGTCCATCGCTCCAGCTCTTCAAACCTACCAGCCATTTCTCTTTTCTAGCTCTGAGGCTCCTCCAAATCTTTGTCAATTCCTTGAACTAACAGTAAACTATTTCTGAAAAAAAAAAAAAAAAAGCCAAAGTGAATAGTTTCATGCAGGGTTGAGGAGTTCAATCAACTTGATGAGAGCTGGAGCTGGCAGATGAAAGACATTAGATGGCTCAGGGCAAGGAAAGGAGTTGCAGAGGGTGATGGACAACACGGATCTCCTTTTGCATCTTCTGTCCCACCTGGCTGCACCGTGACCGTGCCCTTGGTGTCCATCGCCATCCCACGTGCAGCCCGCGGTGCCCATGGCCAGCGCATGCCGGAGGCACCAGGCCTCATCCCTCCCAGCACCCTGGCACCTTCCTCCGCCTCCCCAGGCAGAGGAACACGGAGTTGTGGATGTGACTTCTCTCTACCACTTGAGCTACCAGTGTTCAGCAGAGGAATCAGGGGAGAACAACCAGTCTATACGCAGACATTTAAACAGCAGGATTTTCCCCTCTCTCCCAGGATCGGTGTGTGGACATTGCTGATGTGAGCTAAAGATGGCGCCTGTGGAGACAGGCAGCAGAACCATCCCCCTCCCCGCACCCCGCGCTCGGGAAATAAATGAATGGATAAATGCATAAACATGTGGATAAATAAATAATGGCGTTCGGAGGGCTCGAGGGAGCGGCCGCGGGAGCCGCCACCTCCCCGTTCCCGGCTGAGGACACGGGCGGGAGACGGCGACGCGGCGGGGGCAGCGGCGGGGACGGCGTGGGGGGCGCTGCGCCCCTTCCCGCCGGCAGGTGGCGCCGCCGCCGCGCGGCCGGGCCGGGCCGGGGCCGGGCTCCTCCTGCCCCGCTGTACGCGCTGGGCGCGTGAGGCTGCGAAGAAGAAGGGATCACGTTGTTTGAGGCCAATTATAACATGCTATACTATGTTCTAAAAACCAGAACATGCTACGGTGTGGTATAACATGCGTGGTATGTACAGCAGCAATGCCATGCGTTAACATTCGTGCCACTGGCATACTGCAATTTTCTGCAGATCGCTTCTCCCCACCTGCCGTGCTGATGTGGACAGAAACAAAATCAGCAGGGGCAAGAAAGCACACGAAGAACAGTAAAATGATGAATAATTCTCACATTTCTTCAGAAATAAGTCATCTAAAGGCCCAACTGACATGAAAATGATTACCAAAAAAAAAAAAAAAAAAAAAAAGGCAACGAACATGACAAAAGTATTTCACAGAAACCAGAGATTAATACTTTTTAAAACCTTTTCTTAACCATTACTCCGTACCAGAGGATCCTAGTTGAGTTATTACATCGAAATAAATAACGCTAAGTAAGGAAGTTTTAGAAGGTAACTTGTCAAAACACCACATACTGGAAACTGATTATTACAGTTGAAAGAAATTGCAAATACAGGATTTTACTCATTTAACACTCCACAATCAGGAGAAATTTGTTCTTCTAAAAAAAAAAAAAAAGAAGAAGAAGAAGAAGAAAAGAAAAAAAAAAGAAAAGCTGATTAGGAGGGCATACTGGAAGGGTAATTTGCTCTACTCAGACACACTGATGGCCTCTAAATTAACTATAAGCACTCAAAACCAAGAGTGAGATGTAATTGTGCATAGCACTATAAAAACATCTTAATGCACAATGGCAATCAAAAAGCACTTGTAAGACAATCCGTAGCTTAAGAAGGGATGCCGACTAACAATGAATATCCTACAATGCTGTTCCGTATGATCTGCTGGTTTACTGTCGTATGTGTACCAAGTTCAGATACAACCTGGAGGCTGTCAAAACATCACAGAGAACGTATTTCAAAAAAGATATGTCAGACACAGTAAGTATCTTCTGGTATATGGAACGAAGAAACTAAAAACCGAGACTGGTTAGTGCAAGGGGTGATACAACGATGATAAAACAGAACGGTGATTCCCCAATCTTTTATGGCTTGTGGGCAAGAATACTGGAGATGGAGCGTGTTTAATATTATATTTTGTTCCCTCTGCCAGTCTGACTTTTAACTTTTTAATTTCCTGTGGCAATGGGCAACATGAGAACGTCCCACAGGCAATGAGTTGCTATGAGGCATGCACTGGAGACTACTTGGGTAGAGGAATACGTGAAATTAATAATGTTACTGGAAAGGTTTATCAGGAAGTATCTGTACAATTTTAGGTAATGGTATGGATAATATCTATGGATAATAATCATGCTTATGAATAATAATTTTAACTGTCATTTACTGATAATTCTTATTAGAATAAAGTATTTAGAAAGGATGTTTCATGTTTCAAAACAAAAGCCAAACATTACAGAGAATAGGGCTGGAAAGAAATTTCCTCATAGGTTTATTATCTCCTAATTGCCGATTATGGGACTTCCACCAATACAAAAAGCAAATGGGTGAAGTGGGGTGTAGTGGCTATCAGCTGATGCTGTATCTGGGACTAGACAGCGTATCCACTAAAAACCTGAATACACTTACTCAGTAGTTATCCAGTGATGTCAATAGAAGCGGTATACAGAGATTAGATTTATGGTCCCGAGGGTGTCTTTTCTCATTAAAAATGCAAAATTAAATGACCGTTTTGCATTTGAGGTACACACAGTGTTCATGCCTTCAGCATTCAGCATACAAAAGAGTTAGTTAAAAAAAAAAAAGCTGAGTCAGACTTCATCTCCTGGGAATGATTACAGTATTTTTTAGGTATGTGTTTTTTTACAGGACTACTGTACCCCCAGTTTCTGGAAGGATTTTAATGTTTTGACTCATATGTCACAGATCCATTGACTCATTCATTTCCTTTCTTTAGGCTTGATGCCAGATGGTTACTGCAGACTTGAACTCTGCAGCAATCTGGGGCATGGAGCAGTTGTACTCCCATTGACTACTTGCAATCAATATATTGAGAGTATTCAAAGTTGTATTAACTGTTTTTATACAGTGTAAACAAATACAGTACTAAGCAGAAACGAGACAAAAATTGTGTTATTACACAGATTTTTATACTTTTTTTTTCATTTCAGTTCCTTTAATCTTATGCCTTAGGATGGACCTTACAATTTAATTCATACTGTCAGTCTATATGAGCAGTTTTAAGAGCAAGTGACTATGAAAGCAGCTGAGAACAGGCATGGGGGGCACATCCCATGCGGGGCTGGAAGGTGGGGAGCGACGCGCCTCTGCCTAATGGACTGCTCTTTCCTGGAAGATCTTGCCACACTTGCACACACAGTTAACTTAATGTCATGGTGGAAGACGGCGTGGAAACTCTGCCAAGATTTTGTGAATCCACAGAAATTAGTACTTTAATCATTAACGTCCATGAAATAGTGTGTCCGAGGCTCCTAGAGGCTGCGTAAGACAGGCTTTTTGGGAGCTGGACTGCTTGGTGTTGGGAAGAGCTGAACCAGTTGGCTGAACAAGGGCCACAAAATATAAAATGCAGCACATTGATTCCTTTAAGTGACAAAAGAGCAGTTTATTATTATTATTATTATTATTATTATTATTATTATTATTATTATTATTATTATTATTATTATTATTAACTACTTGTGAGCAAGGGAAGGCTCCTACAGGTTTTACTTGTTGCAACCACTAGTGAACATCTTCCTCTCCTCCTGCCCATGGCAGGAGCTGTGCAAGCACCGTATCCAGGTTTCCTTCTGGTGTGGCGAGTCCCTAGCGCCCAGCACGCTGCTCCCGCACACCGCAGCGCCTGGCACAGCGTGGCAGGGGCTGCTCTCCACCTCGTATAAACGTGCGTGTTTTCCCCCGAACCTTCTGTGGGGAGAGGCCAGGAGGGAACAACAGAAATGCCTCACACTGACCGGAGAAAGGGAAAAAAAAAGAAGAAACAGAGGAAAATAAACCATATAGTATCCAAATAATAATAATAATAAATGAATAAAAAAAAATCCAACCTCCCAAACTGCTTTATCGGGAAAAAAAATCGTCCCTACAGGACAAATAAATAAACGTATAAATAAATAAATAAAGGCGGCCGCGCGCCGCGGCCATTTCGCTCCCCGCGGCGGCGGTGCCGGTGCCGGTGCCGCAGGGCCCGGAGCTCGCGGCGCGGCCCCCTCCTTCTCCGCTCCTCTCCGCTCCGCTCCGCGCGGCCGCCGCGCGGGCCGCCATATTCCCGCCTAGCCGGGCGCGCGGAGCCGGCGCGGGGCCGCAGCCGCCGCCCTTCCCCGCGGGCTGCGCGCCCGCCCCGCCTCGAGCCGCGCGCGCGGAGGCCGCTAGCGGCGCGGGGGCCGGCGGCGGGCAGCGCTGCGGGCGCGGCGGATGTTTCCGCGTCGCGCGGCGCATGATTGAGAGGAGGGCGCGGAGCGGGAGGAGGAGCCGCAGCGGCGGGGCCCGCGCAGGAGGCGGGGGGCAGCGGGCGCGGCGCCGCCGGGGGACCCGCTCTCGCGCTGCCTGCCCGAGCCGGAGCCCGTGCGCGGCGGCGGCGGCGGCGGCGGCGGAGCGGGGCGCGCGGGGCCCGGGCGCGGGGCGCGCGGCTGGCGGGGGCGGCGGCCGCGGCGGAGCGGGCAGGAAGGAGAATGACTCTGGAGTCCATCATGGCGTGCTGCCTCAGCGAGGAAGCCAAGGAGGCGCGGCGCATCAACGACGAGATCGAGCGGCAGCTGCGCCGCGACAAGCGCGACGCGCGCCGCGAGCTCAAGCTGCTGCTGCTCGGTGAGCGGGGAGCGCCGCGGGGGGACGCGGCCGCGCAGCGGGGAGCGGGGCCCGCGCGGGCGGCGGCGGCGGCGGCTCCGGCAGCCGCATTGTGCTGCGGCCCCTGCCCGCCTGCCTCCCCCTTCGTTAATTAATTAATTAATGTCTTCGTCGCGGGGATCTCGTTTCGCGGGGTGGACCGGGGCGAGGGGTTGTGCACCGACTGCAAATATATATATATATATATATGTGTGTGTATGTATAAAGACGCAGGTCCCTGAAGCCCCCGTGCGTAGCGCCGCGGAGCAGCGCGGGCTCCGCAGCCCCCGGGCGCCGCGCTGGGGAGCCCCGCGGGCGGGAGCGCGCCGCGCCGCGTGGGATGCGAGCGCGCCCGCCGCCCTGGGCACTCCCCGTGGGAATCCGGCCTGCGCCGCAGCTCGCAGGCCGCGGAGTGTGTCCGCGTGTGCCTCGTGCCGCGGCGCCGAGCGGAGGGGCGCGCGCTGCCGGGGCCGGCGTCGCGCGGAGCGGCGCGGAGCGTCCCGCGCGTGCGGGGGGTGGCGCGTCCCGCGCGGGCTGGCGCGGGGGAGCCGCGGCGCTGCAGCGGCCTCGCGCTGCGCGGGCTCGGGCTGCTGCAAGCGCGCGTTGTCGCTGCTGCGAGAGCTGGGGGGAAGACGAAATAGGGATACGTAGCATGCATCTGCTTGATTTTGCAGGCGTTTAAATATGATTGCTTAATTGCATGCATCTGCTGCAGGAGAGACAGTTGGCGTTTTTGACTTACTATTTGGGTCCAAATCATTTCTGCGTTTCTCTGTTTTTTTCAGTAATGCTAGAGGCTTCTTTGAGGTTAAAAAATACAGACTTGTTTTATATATCTACATATAAAATGTAGTGAGAGCTGCTGGTAGGTAACATGCAGAGAGGGGGTTCAGAGGGTTTTTTCTGCCGTGTGTAACGCAGAACGTGCATTGCTCTGTAAGAGCCGCCACCGGCCACGCTCGGTGTGCAGGTAGGTTCGGCGAGGCTGAGGCCTCATGGTGACATTGCTCTGCACTGCATGAAACGTGGTGGCCTCTGAGAGGAAGCCGTCCATGGAGATCTGTGGAGAAAACTCGCTGGTTGCCTGCATGAAAGTGGATTTTTATTTATTTGTTTGTTTATTGGCATGTGTTGCCCTGAGCCGTTGTAGCAACAGGGTGTTGCTGTCCTTGGGAAGGTGTGATGGTGAGGTGGTTGGAGCGAGGCGGGGTGGATGTTCTGCCCCACGGTGGCCGCCTGTCCGCGCTTGCACCGCGGAGCCAGCGCAGGAGTAGTCGTCGCGGGTGCATTTTTCGTGTTGCTCTCCGTCAACCTCAGTCATGTATTTGACTGAAAGTGTTTGTGCGTGTGCAGCTGTTTGGATTAACACTTAATGATCTCATCTTGTAAAATGCAGCACAGTGGTGAGCCACTGTGGAGGGGTTGCATAGAGGTTGGAGCTTTGATTTATAAACAAATTTTGAGGAAAACTTTTTTTTTTTTGGTAGTGTTTTTTTTTTGGTAGTACTTTTATTTTAGATATCTGACAGCACTTCCCCCACCTCTCACTGCTTCCCGAAGTCAGCTGTTTAGCGCTTAAATTTGTGGTGTTCATGTGGGTCATTTGAATGGTTGTAGACAGACAAAAATCACTTTGCTAATAGGAACATTGTCACTAAAAATGGTGATATTGGGAAGACAAATAACGTCTCAGCTTGGTGAAGTGCATTTTATTTCTTATTTGACTAGGCTTCAACCTGATGTCCCATTACGTATATTTCCCTATCAAAACTTAAAGTAAAATTGCTTAATTTTGTTTTGTGTAAACATTAGTCAGACTTTTCAAAAGTGCCAAATTCTCAGTCCTGCTTTGAAAAGTGTTGCGGGATTTACAAGCCTACGTGGGTTAAAGGCATTTGAACGTGGAACTTAACGTGTATCCTTTTGATCATGAAAAAAGTAGCAGCAGTTTAAGTTGAGCCATGTTAATTGACCATGTGGGCTCCTTGAGCATGTTGCGAGTATAAAGTAGAAGGTTTTAATTTAAAAGGTTTTAAAGAACAAATTCATCTGTCTGCAACAGTTTTTTTTCATGTTTAAACTTGAACATGCAGAAGATGGAGCATGTATTTTAAAAAAAAAAAGTGCCTTTCCCAGCTCACAAGGGATTTTTCCCCCATAATCTTCAGAAATTACAACTGCTTCCTTGCAAGGTGAAATAGCTTTTTTCATTATTTGTTTGTTTGTTTTGTGTTTTTTGTAAGAAATGTTTAATGTGCAATAATAATTATATCTTTTACTTTTCATGTGATTAAAGAATTAAAAGTGCTACAAGTCTTTTTTGGGGACAACTTACATTGCTTTGTTGGGTTATTTTTAAAGATTGGCTTAAAAATAAACCCTCTCTGTGATGACAAAATAACACTTGGGGTCCTGTTTTGATCTGTTCTAAAATTAGGCAAAGGTGTCTTTTTTATTTCATTCTTTTTTTTTTTTTTAATCTTCTAATTCTACAAAGCCAGAACTCAGAGATAAGCCCTGCAGTATTTTACAAAGACGTACCAGCAGTTCTGTTAGCAAAACTTGGCTGTAACATTTAAGTACTTTGGAACAAATTCAGTCCTCCACTGAATTTGGTTTTAATCTCACATATTTTCCGAATTCTTCTGGTTTTCATTACTGCTGAACACTTTGTAAAAACTATGATTGTTCTCCAGAGCATAAAGTTGTTCATTACATCTATTGTTCACTGTTAGCTGTAAAAACACTTATAATATTCTTATTAGAGAAAAAGGTGTTTTTAATATGTTCCTTTATTGTTATGTGCCTGACAATATGTCCAGTATGTGTGATTGTGTTTCGTGCCTCCGTACACATTATCTCTTTTTAAGCAGTAAGAACCACGTGCTCCAGCTCTTCTACGTATATCGTTTTGCTTGTCGTAAGTGGAAGTTTTGCCTAGTCTCAGAAGGCAGTTTGGGGCCTCAGTGACAGATCGCAGCCATGAGCCTTCACCACCAGATTTATTCTACTTGTAGGGATTTGTGTTACGCACCGTTCTCTCAGCAGAAAGCGCGGGTACCTGCATAAGTAAACTGTCCACACCTCTGTGTGGAGTGTCTCCACCTTTGTAGCTGTGAACCTTGGCCAGGGTGAGTGCTGGAGAGCGTGGCATCACGTTCAGCGTTTCTCAGCGTGAAGCCAAGGGGAAGCCACACGCAGGAGAGTCCTCTCACCCGCTACGCGTTAGGGCAGGTGGAAGATGAGCCATTTGAACGAGCAGGAGTTGCAGCCAGTGTTCATGAGGAAGACGGATCCTTTTTGAGCCTAGGGTGAGCGCGCAGTAAAGCTACAGAATATGTATGTGTTTATTTTCTTATGCTGTGTCAGCTGAAATAAAGATTCACATGCAGAATGCGATGAATTAGCAAAGGCCAGGACTTTCTTTAGAAATCTGAAGAGGAAGTGAGCCCATTAAGCCAACAATGGTTTACACTGATTTTATATAACTTTTTCGTCGACGAGAGAAACAAGCACACTTCCTTGTTGTTCACGTAATGTAGCTGCTGCGTGTGGTTTGTTAAAACAGGACAGGGCAGAGTGGCAGTTCCTCACAGCAGATGCTGCAGTCAGTCTCTGCTGGTACATTACTGCTCGGGTGTGCGTCCTGGAATGCGAATGCATTTTAATGAGAATTCTGAGAAGTCGTGCATAAATGAATTTCCTGTTTGTATATGTAGTTTGGCCAACGCAGTCACTTTGACCACGTGTTGTTTGTTTGTTTGTTTTCATTTGTAGCTACCAAGCTGTGTGGAGGCTGATTTCTGGAGGTGTGCAAATCTGGCTAGCCAAAGAGGACAAGCCAAATAACAGAAATACTGAATATTAAATAGACACGCTGTCTGTTAGCTTTATTCATCTTGAAAACTGTGGATCTCGGACAGCAGGTTCTGTTACAGCCAAATCTGTTCAAAATCATTTGGAAAAGGGTGTGTGCAGTACGTGCAAGTGTAGTGTATGGTGGTGTGTGCAGTACGTGCAAGTGTAGTGTATGGTAAGCCAGTGTGGTGGTCAGAGGCTTCCTGCTGTACTGATTTCAGTGGTTTCACCTTCAGAAGAATAGCATTTAGAATAGACGTTCAAGTGTGCCTTTGAGTACTTTGAGATGCCTGTTTTTCTGTAATGAAGTATTTAATTGTGCTTGATGAGAAGATGACGTGGTTGTATTCAGCTCCTGGCTGTTCTGGAGAGGTTGCTTCACAGCTCTTGTCTCGATTTTCTTGGTTTACTTTTTTGCAATTAAGAAAATCGAATTGCAAAAAAGTAAACCATGATGATAAACCATGAGACGCTTCCGTTTCTACTATTGATTAAAAATACACTCCAATGCAAAAATGCTGAATGTTGTTAGAAATAGGTTAAACAAGGAGTTAAAAATCAATTTCTGGTCTGCATCTGTGCCCAAGTTCTCAAAATTTTATATCTTGGTGTTGGTTTTGTTTTTCAGTTTGTTTTGGTTTCAGGTCTGCTGAATTCTGAAAAAGAGCAATGGTCTGCTAGCCTCCTGCATTTAGATAAGTAGATGCACTGATTCAAAGTATTTTGGTTGTGGGTGCAAAAATAAGCATGTTGATATTGGCCAGTAAATTCTTAATTGACTATTTTATTTTCTCGTTGTTAAATCAGAAAACTTACTGTTATTGAAACAGAATTGTAACCTTTTATTACTCTCATTATTAGATGACCTACCCATCCTTATGCTCACACTGAACACTTTCAAATACTTTTAAGCAGTTACTGTAGCATACATTTACAGTTCGGAAATATACAATACTTAATGCGTGTCCAGATGTCTGTTGTAACAGCACTAGTAAGTTTATTTTACTCTGGAAAAGTCACTGGTGTATATATGTAATTTAATTCTAGACGTGAGGTGTTTTAATATATTCCAGTGTATATGAGTGTATGTGTCTTATATGAGTGACTGTTTTTGAGAAAACAGTTTATGGTGGTGATATCAGCGTGGTACCCCCAATCCATCACTAAGGGGTATTTTGTTTTCAGCCCTTACAATAGGTTTTCTTTGTTTTGTTTAGGTTTTCCTTTGTAGAAGCGATGTGCTCCCACCAAAGTTAATGAGAGTTAGCTTAGAGTCTGAATAATCAAGGAAGGCTAAGTTGATTTTACTTTTATGTCAAAGTGCTAAGGAACCCCAAATTTTACCTCACATTAAAGAACACAATACTGAATTACTAGGGGAGGGAAAGTATATGATGAATAGAAGAATCTCTTGAAACAGGGCATCTGAGTGTATGCAGAAACATTAAGAAAAATCATTCTGCCTTTTTAGCTCCTTCGAATTATTTTTTATTGGTGTATAGCGACAATGGCAATTTCATGGGGGAAAGGATTTTTCTTGAAGCAATATGCCAGTCTGTGCAAAATTAATCCCAGGAAGGTGTAAAACAGCATTGTAAACTCCCCTTCCCCAAAGCTCCCCATTGTCAGGTAGATGTATGATTAGTGGTAATTAGCTTTGTTGCAATTGACACTGGAGTAGAGTACTGTAAACATGGAACATTTCATTTAGCAGGGCAGGAAAAAAAAAAAACTCAGGAAAGAGCTGTTCTCACACTTGAATATTACTGTGTATGAACAGCTGTTGCTAATAAATTTATGATAAGTTTTTCACCATTCACCTTTTCTGTACTTAGAAAAAAGCCTGACTGGCAAGAACCAAGAGCAAGAAAGCAATGACAGAGGAAGGACTCTGATGTAGAAATATGCAGTATTTGGAAGACTTCAAGTATTGTGTTAACCTTGTACAAAGAAATGAGGTGCATTAATGTTGAAGTGATACCAAAGTTTTGAAAGTTTTGGAGTTACTGAGGAAGTTACTAGAAGAGCACACGTGCCTTTTTCAATCTAAATTAAAGATTAAGCCTCGGATGTTCTGAAAGTACCAGGTTCCCCCAGTAAGTATCGCTGATGTAGAAACCAGGCAGCAGAGGAATTGGCTGCAGGTTGCTTGTCCTCTGCAGCTGCTGAGAGGCTGGATGCTGAAGACAGCCACCAGGCACAAGGTTGGTCCCCTTGAGCAGAATCACCCAACAAATAACTGATAGGGATTATGTGGTTTAGATAATCCCCATGATGGTTTTGAGTTTATGTTTCTGTAGGGTGAGGAGGAGCTATAAGCACATAAGGGTAAATAAAGCAGTAGGAAATTTGGAGTCTGTCCAGTTGACCTGGACAGGCTGGACAACGCGGCAGTGAGAAACCTCATGC
The DNA here is from genome assembly GCF_059628265.1 of Tinamus guttatus. Lineage (NCBI taxonomy): Eukaryota > Metazoa > Chordata > Aves > Tinamiformes > Tinamidae > Tinamus > Tinamus guttatus. The sequence continues at coordinate 401,642 of NW_028288680.1, forward strand.
AATTCAACAAGGCCAAGTGCAAGGTCCTGCACCTGGGGAGGAATAACCCCAGACACCAGTACAGGCTGGGGACTGACCTTCTGGAGGGCAGCTCTGCGGAGAGGGACCTGGGTGTCATGGTGGATGACAAGTTGACCATGAGGCAGCAGTGTGCCCTCGTGGCCAAGAAGGCCAATGGGATCCTGGGCTGCATTAAGAAGAGCGTCTCCAGCAGGTCGAGGGAGGTGATCCTGCCCCTCTACTCAGCCCTGGTGAGGCCGCATCTGGAGTATTGTGTCCAGTTCTGGGCTCCACAGTACAAGAGGGATGTGGAGCTGCTGGAGAGAGTCCAGCGCAGGGCCACAAGGATGATCAGGGGCCTGGAACATCTGCCCTATGAGGAGAGGCTGAGGGAGCTGGGCCTGTTCAGCCTGGAGAAGAGAAGGCTGAGAGGGGATCTGATCAGTGTCTATAAGTACCTCAAGGGAGGCAGTGAGGAGGATGGTGCTGGCCTCTTTTCACTGGTGGCCACCGACAAAACTAGAGGCCACAAACTGAAGCATCAAAAGTTCCACAGGACTTACGGAAAAATTTCTTAACAGTGAGGGTGACAGAGCACTGGAACAGGCTGCCCAGAGAGGTTGTGGAGTCTCCTTCTCTGGAGATCTTCAAAACCCACTTGGATGCCACCCTGTGCCACGTGCTCTAGGTGACCCTGTGTGTGCAGGGGGGTTGGACTGGATGACCTCTGGAGGTCCCTTCCAACCTTAAGGATTCTATGATTCTGTGACATCAGGGAATTCCTGAAAATGGAAACTGTGACTGTAAGAGTGAAGGGAAAAGATGGGAGAGGTGCCGTGTTGCTGCTGCCTCCACACATCTGGGCCGTGCATCAGCCTTTCCCTCTCGGGGCTGGGTTGCTGATGAGTTAGCTTATCTCTAAACATGAAACAAGCTTCTGCTAGGAAACAGACTGGATGATAGGCTTCACCCCAGAGCAAATAGCTAGGTTAAATGCCTTCCCAAAGTCTTGTCTAAATTAATTATATATGTTTTTGTACTGGAAAACTATGTACAGGAAAATACTGTGACTGCTGTTGTTAAAATGCTTTAGGATTCGCTGCCAGTCACATGAGTCCGCTGCAGGAGAGCCTGCTTTCTCTTGGGGGAACCTGTGAATAGAATAGTCTGCATCTGAAATAAACCTTTTTTTTTTTTTTTTTTTTTCCCTAAAAGTTCCCCTTTTCTGCAAAGATATTGGTGCAGTTGGATCTCCAGCTGTTTTTAAAGTTAGTTCAGAATAGAGCTCAAACCTTGGTACGCGTCACCAAATGTGAATCAGAAGTTTTCTGCAAATTCAGATTAAACCCCAGACAGGAGCTCAGGGCGATCATGTGGTTGGGACTCGGTGTAGGCAGATGCGACAGAACCTGACATGGGCTGTGTCTCCTGCCAGTCTTGCCAGCTGAGGTACCCTGCAAGAAAGCTGGGCTAGGTACGTGATGCAGTTTTGCATTAGAAGAAATGTCCCAAATTTGGCAGGGTCTGCTCCTACGGCCCGGGACTTGCTCAGGGCCTGGTTGTGCTGACGGGGCAGTGGCTCCTACGCGCTGGCTGCCGCGGCGCCTCGCCAGCCGCCTCAGTGCTCTGCCAGCTGCAAACGCACGTGCAGCGTGGTGAACTTGGGCTGGAATCCTTGCACTGAGTGAGAGCATTTATGTGAGTTAAGGGAAGTCGCTTCTCTTCTTGTTATAGAAATCCATTGAGCTTTTAACTCTCAAGTCTTTAATTTTGCTAATTCTCTCGCTGGTTTTGGGGAATGTTGGAAAGCCAGAGCTATTCCAGCCTGCGTTTCTGGGTGAATGGGTGTTAGCCAGAAAGTCAGACAGAAGGTTTCTGTAACAGCAACTACTAACTTATAAGGCCAGAAGAACTTGAACACATAAAAATTGGGAAAGATGCCATCATTCCTTGTGCTTTTGGGAACCTATCAGCCTTTGGAAAATGAGGATCAAATATGGGACATTTATTTAGCAGGGTGTGTTCCCTTTCATCTCATAGTTCAGAAGTACTAGCAAGAAAAATTGAATACTGAAAAATGGATGTGTGTGTCATGTATCTTCAGAAGGTTGCTCTATTGCCATCCACGTATTGAATGATTTGGTGTTTGCTCTTCTGGAGTGTGATGTCCGGATGAATCTGAAATCAGGATTTTTGATGCTGGCTTGAAAAAAAGGTCTATTTCAAAAAAGGTCTATTTTTTTTTCCTTAAACACTTGTTATGAGCATGATTTGCTATGGGTAGAACTCAGTTTCTCTAGGAGAGAAAATAATATGGATACCTCATCCTTGAGTGTGTGTGTATGTATATATATTTATTTGGCTTGTAAAAAGGAAGTAATAGAAGCCTGGAAACTTAGATGCTGTGTGATGGTGTGTGGAGGGAAAAAAAAACTCAAAGGATGTTCTGTTTCTGCATAAGTTGATATGTATTTAAATAGCTCTGATTAAGATTTTTTTAAATTCTTTTTGTTCTGTGTCTGTGACCAATCCTGACACTTTGAAGTATTTTCAGAGAGGATGACAATCGGTCTGCCATTTTAACTTTTTCTGTTTTTGCTGATTCTTCCAGTTTTTATTAGGGCAGTTACAGTTCATGCACCTGATCGCCATTAAGAAAGAGATCACTAACTTATCTTGGAGCGCAGGCCACCAGGCAGCTCTCTGAGTGACTTTTGATCACTGCTGGCCTGGCCCAGTGCTGAAAGAGAGATTTAGAGGTCAAAGACCCCTTATCTCATTACCATTCCCCTCATCGGTCAAGTCGTCTTTAAAGTGACCTTCTGCTCTGTGCAGGGTTTTCAACCAGGAAATCACAGGTGATGGATGTCATGCCAAAACGTTTTCATGTAATTTCTTGTGAGAAACGCTTCTGGATTAGGGTGGGTTTTTTTGTTTGTTTGTTTTTGAAGAGCATGCTGTTTTCTTCCCTGGATGGGGATTTGTCTTTGGGGACCCTAAGACTCAGTCAAGCTGGAGCTCAGAGTGCTCCTTTGTAATGAGCAATTTCCTAGAATTAAATATTTTATACCTCTTGGCAACCTGACCGCTGGATGGAACAATGCTTGAGACTTCTTTTCTTTCCCCTCTGAATTTGCATGCAAGACATAATTCTGTTTTCCTGATGGAGAGGGTAGTGTGGAGAAGCAATAATGTGACATTTTGGTGCTGGGTTTGGTTTCCTCATGCTCTTTGTTTATCTCAGCTTTAAAATGGTAAATAAACTGAAGGAGGCAATAGCATTTACTTTCATCCATGAGAAGATGGGTTTCACTTAGGTGGCTGTTCCTCTTGGTTTAGCAACTGATTTCACAGAAAGGAAAAACAGACAATTTGGAAGTAAGATTGCTTTTATCAGAATGTAAACTTGAGCTTCTTGCAGAAATAGGGCCAAAACCATTGTTTCATGGATTTACTGAATTTTAACCAGTCGTCAGCATGTTTGCTCTTACTCAAGGGTTAGTCTCCATAATATTTTATTTTTATAAGGGTTGCCTTGGTGACCTTAAACCTGCGATCGCAGGAAACGAGGAGTATTGTTTGTGAGGAACAGTTTTTGATTTCTTGGGATTTATTGATTGATTCATCTTGTCTATTCTTGCTTACTATATACAAGACATTTCTAAATCAATGGCGTTTACCTCTGTGTTGGGGTGTCCAGCAGAGTACTACACTACAAATTATTACAACTAGCTTGGGTTAAGGTTGAGGATGATCTCTGGAAAATTTAGCCTTTGCACCAAAACTAGAGACGAGCTGTGGGCAGAGTTTGCTAATAGCTTAGTTGCAGCTGTACTCCCAATGAGAGGTGCCTTTGTGACTTGACACAGAAGATGGTACGCATGCCTTTTAGTTGCTTGCCTTGAAGAAATTCCTAGCACAAGCATTCTCTGCACAGTAGTGTTTTGTGCTTGTGCTCTGCGTAAGTATACCACCATGTTAGATTTTCTTAGTGCAGTTTTTGCTTGGCTGTTATCCTGAGAAAATCCTTCGTTTGAGTCCTCTAATATATGACTTTATTTTACTCTGTGTACAGTTTCTTGTAGAAGAATATGCAGAGTAATATTTTAAAATTTTGCATTTTTTTTATCCCTGTAGTATTCCTATTAAATAGTATAAAACCAGAGAAGCAGCATTGTCTACAAAAGGCAAAAATGTTTGTGATTTTTCCTTCTTTCCATAGTAATTACACGCTGCACCGTATATATCACTGACCAAGGTGGTAGGGTATAGTCTTGTCAGAAGTGCTTCCAAAGCCCTACAATTTACTTCTCAATTCCAGTGCCTCTGCGTTGCAGTTTGGCCGTCCGTGTCTCAGAGGAGCGATGTTGCTTCTCGGGATGACGCGCGGCGGGAGGGACGGGCCGCCACCTTCCGTGCCCGTCCCGGCGACGAGCTGCTGCTGCTCCGTCCTTCCATCCCTCCGCCTTCCTATGCACTCACAAAACCCCGCAGACGCTAGGAAGTGGTTAGAACCAGGGCCATAAGAAAAACAATTGCTTGTTTATTTCAAATATTTATTTTCTTTAGAACAGTATTCCAGACGACTAATCCAGAATGTCACTTAGGTATAATTACGCTAGTTCTATGTTTTGTGTGCATCTACCCTGGATTTATGGCTGTCAAATTTGCTTGTGTTCCGATTTATTTATTTACTTTGATTTTATTTTGTTTTCTGTTTAGCCAAATTGTATGCCTGTTCCACCACAGCAAGCAACATGTCGGTTAACCTGCTTATTTACTGCAGAATTTATTTTTTGAAGTAAGATAAAGGAGAAGAAATAAAATAGCTGCTCTGCCCCCAGTTTAAATAAACAGACTTCATGCACACTGCATTTATTAGTGACTCCAAAGGCAATAACAAAAGAAATAGTCAGAGACGCTCTGTTCCTAGTGGGGGAGGAACTGCATGGGGTCGGTCACTGCTCCCTCGAGCCTGTCTTCACATGTTCCGTAGGTTAAATGCCTGAAGTCACTGCTGTTGTTGGATCCGAGTTGCTGGATGGGGTTGGACCCCTGCCCTACTCCTCTTCCATTTTGGGGCACTGTGTTTGTCAGCACTGATAGTCCCCTGTGGATCCGGTTGCTGCCTGGGTGTAGTCGGTGAGTGCAGTTGGCTGCCCGGCACCCTACGAGTAGATGGCAGCCTTGGGAGGCGCCTGGCAGAGCGGAGGTCCCGCGGTATTAGTTTGGAGTTGCCTGGGTTTGCATCTAGCTGCTCATTATGTCCTGTTTACATTATGTCCTGTTTACTTTAGCCTGCGGTACTAAATGCCTGACTTGGGGACACTTAGGAAGCAACACCAAGGTGCTCATTCATCTTTGTTGTGAAGCTAAATAAATGGATTTCCTAAGGCTTCACCTGCAGGCTAGATCTGCTAATCCTTAAATGGTTCTCCTAGTTCTCTGGAATCCTTTCCCGCTTTCCAGCATCATTTCTGAAGCAGGGGTGGCAAGTGTAGAGCAGAGGTACGTACCTCTGTGCATGGTGCTGATGGGCTCGCCATTGGACTCGGTGACCTAAAGTCTCTTCAGACATAATGATTCTGCGATTCTGTACCACAAGTACAGAGTAGAATTTCTTCTCCGGTGGCCAAGATATTAACATTGTTACATGCATGAGGAATTCAACAGGCTTCAAGCTAGTTATGTTTAGGTGACTATCCACGATGACTGAAATATTCTTCAACATACTTGCTTTCCAGAGTAAGTTCGTTCATCACTTGCAACCTGCCTTCTCTATTTCTGTATGGATAACTTTAGATTTATCTATATTCAGATGCACAGTGTTGCCCGCTCCTGGTTTACAAGCTATTCTAGTTATTTCACATCATTGTATCCTCTTATTATTTACCATTTCTCAGCTTTTGTCACTTATGTGTATTGTCAGTAATATTTTTTTGTTTTTCTTCTTTGTCCTGGGTAAAGATACTTAAGTTTCTTAGCCAATATACTTGGGATCTCATTAGGAGCAAAGCTGTCTGTTGAGGACTTTCTCCTGGGTGATGTAATACTTGCTGTTTGAACAACTCCAACTGATACAACGTTTGCTATGTTGATTTGTTCTGTGACACCAAATCAGTTGCTGAGCCAAAATCCAGTTTGTCAAAGCCACTGCTTTTGTAAACTGAACCAGTGGAACTGTTGTTAACTGCATAAGAAAGTAGCCTTTGGTATGCAATAGAGAGTGCATTCCTCATCACCTTCTTGTCTTCTGGGTTTATTGGGTGATATTTCAAGACTTTTAAGGCTGGGAAGAGTTTTTTTGTTTGTTTTGTTTCCTCAAAGCAAATACTTACAACTTCTATTTGGATTTTTCTGTGTTCATATTATCAGTTTTATTGCGTACCTTACGAAGACCAACGATGTCCTAAGAATTTTGTGGTACAAAAATGTGAGGCTTAGAACTCCCTCTGGAGCCCCGGAGTTCTTTGAAAAATTGCTAAGCACAGAAGAGTCAAACGAAGTTTTACAAGGTTTTGATTTGGTTAAACTTCCTTTATCTCCCTTCTTAACCATACTACTTTTACTGTTTTTGTATTTCAGTTATTTTTTTCTTTTTTTTAAATGGAATTGAAGCTGTTCAGCTATTTAGTAAAATGGTCTGAATGGCTCTCAGTTGCTCCTGTTTAAATTTAAAGACAATTGTTTTCACGCATAATTCGGTCAACTTTTGTTGAAGTAGCTCAAATGAAACATGAAATACTTAAACTACCGATGTAAGCAAAGGCCCCAAATATAGCAAATGTAATTGAGTGATGTTCACAAGCTCCAAAAGCTACTTTTATCCTTAATTCTTCCACAAGTTTATTTTTCTTAAAACACTGGTGTATTTCTGTGTTTTGCTTGTGCGTGTATGATAGAAAATTATAATCTGCAGAACTTGCAAGGTCATTTGCTTCAGACCTCCTTTTTTCTTAAAGTGATAAAGGAGCCCCACCATATTTTATTTCTTTTTTCTTTTTTTTATCTATTAGAACACACAAAAAAGGACATTGTGCTTTAGAAATGGCTTCTAGACAAAAAAGAGCTTATGTCTGAATCTTCAGTCATGTAAATCTATGCTTCATTCATACCTCCCTATGCAAATTTACGAATTAATTTTATTAGCAATTATTGGGGTGTATCATCTATATCTCAAGCATACTTTTTACATGCAGTTAAATCCTGTTTTTTTGATTTGATGCTTTGCTTGATGTTAATCTTGCTTTGATATTGTGCGAACTAGGTGCAGCTTTGTTTTCTCTTTTATTTTTTCCCATTCAATTGTGTAATAATATTCAGACCTCTCTGGCCAGCCTTTTGGATATCGTTCTTCGTCTTTTAGCAGTAACCACTGTACAAAGTCCGCAGCTCCATCTTTCGCAGAAATCAGTGCATGTTCCCCAGAACAAAGCTCTCTCTTGTGTACTTTTTGCTGGTCTGGCAGTTTAGGTCTAGCTTCTTCTGTTTTCCTCTGGTATGGAGCAGAAACTGTTTACATTGTGCATCAAGATAATAAAGGTGAGGTGCCTAGATATTTGTAAAACAAAGCAATATGGTTCTTCGAAATGACACCAGACCTGAAGTGTCACCGCAGGACGCTCGCCTGGTGGCTTGAGGTTCTGCGTGCGACACTGCATGTGTTGGAAAGGACCCTGGCAAGTCCTTGAGTGTGTTGTGAGGGTCCTGCTTTCATCCCGACGGAGCACGCTCCTGGATCATCCTTGCCTGTCCCGCTGTGCAGATGTTCCCTGTGTCCGTGTGTCTGCACCGGCTTCCCACAGGTTCCTACGGGTGCTGCTCGGCTTGCAGCTCGGCCCTCGTGAGTGCCCAGGCTCTATGAGTTTGTGCATGGGACAGCGCGTGGTGCGCGCCCACACCTGCTGCCTGGTGCTGCTGCAGGCACGGGAAAAAGCTTCCCGGGTCGCACCGTGGCCAGCGGTGACTCTGGGGCCGGCTGTAAGGTCTGCTCCATCTTCCCAGCGCGTGTGCCCCACAGCTCGGTGGTTCTTGTTATCCTGAGCGCGCCATCTATGTTCTGCAAGCAGAAGAGTCAGGGGTTTGATTGCTGCTCTGCAGATGCAGCCTGCACCCTGCAGAGATGGACGTCCTCCTTTGGTGCCACGTTCAAACCCCTGACTCATGCTGTGCTGTGGGCACCTTGGGGTTAGCAGGTTCACAGTGAGCGACGCTGTGGCAGCCCCTTGCAGATGCCTATCAGCTGCTTTACCAGGTCACTTAGACCTTTAATTAGCGCGTAGTTGCGTGGGGGGAGCCCAGGGGATTCACGTCCCACCGTGTTCTGCCCGCTTCTCGTCAGGATTGTGCCTGTGGGTTTAGGAAGAACCCGCGCTGCGGGCAGTGCAGACAGTTGTGGTTCCCGGGCAGTCTGGAGACGCCTGGCCGTGCGGCTTGGAGCGCTTCCCGCGGGAGCAGGTGGGCACACGCGCCCTCCTGGGCAGCAGCAGCCCCCGTGCCGCTGAAGTGCGGGCGTCTTGTAGCCCTGAAGAGTGGATGTGTTGGATAGCCCTGGGCGCCCCGCGGCGGTGCCCTGAGCACACGTGGCTTAGTGTGGTTTGCGGTAACGCAACCTCATGTTGGTGTTGCCAGCTCAGTCAGTATCACTGTGCCACGGTGCTGCGTAGGTCCTTAGCGTCAAGAGCAGTTCCCGTTCCAGGAGGCTGGCACGTCGTGACCAACAGAGCCATCACAGGAGGTCCAGCACGGGTGCATGTGCTGCGGTGCAGCCTCGGAAGCCCGCGATGGGCTGGTGCGGTGCTGTGGGGCGCGAGGCCGGGGCAGGCTGCGGGACGTGGGGCCGGACGGGATGTGAGACTGGGACGGGATGCGAGGCTGGGGCAGGCTGCGGGCCGGGGCAGGCCGCGGGACGTGGGGCTGGGGCAGGCCGCGGGACATGGGGCCAGGACGGGATGTGGGGCCGGGGCAGGCCACGGGACGTGGGGCCGGGACGGGATGCGAGGCCAGGGCAGGCCAGGGGACACGAGGCCCAGCTGCCCAGCGCGGCCTGGTGAGTCTCGCCCGGCAGCGATCGCGCACTCCGCTCCCTTGCCCAGCGCGCAGAGGCCCGCAGGCCAGCGCCGGCAAATTGCCTCTGCACTCAAAGCACAGTAACAGTAATAACAAGTAACACAGGAGAAAAGCAATCTCTTTTCCGCCCACCAATGCTTAATTCACATAAGTGGGCTGTAAGGTCAGAGGTTTATTTATGAAGGCCAAGGTCAGTCCCCTTGTGTAACCAGACAAGGGAAGGAGGTGGAAAAGACTAATGGCTCATAACTCTCTGCAAAGGAAGAGAGACCCAAAATGTTGCCTGCATTCCAAATATAAATGTTTTCTAAGCTGCATACAAACGTGCTTTTAACAGGCACTCTGTCCATGGTACGTGGTTGAGGTTACTCGGAGGTCTCTGCAGGGGGTAAGCGTGGCCTTGCCTGTCCAGCCCAGCCTGGCTCCCATTTCCTGTAGGGAGGAGCTCGGGTGTCATATTGAGGCAAAAAGCATCCTGCAGCACGTTGTTTGGGAGAGATGGTGTGTTGGAATGGGAATCCTACTGTTTACTATAAGCTCTTTTAAATATAAAATTGTCCCCTGGTGTTGCCATGATAGCTGGCAAATGGAGTTCTTGAGGAGGACCAGGCCTAGAGCCCTTTGGCAGCGATAGTTGGTTTTGTATTATTGTCTAAACCTGCAGGTGAACTTCTGATTTTCCTTTTCTTACAGCTCTGTTTTTAATTATAGTGGCCTTGTGAGCCTTCAGCCTGTAGAATTTCTTTGCATCTTGACAAAATAAATGATGGTGAGTTCTTTCTGTGGCTCTCTCTGGCTCATTCCAGCAGTGGGTATTAGTGAAATCAACTGTTCAATGATGCACTATTTTCTTTTCTTTTCTTTTCTTTTTTTTTTCCCTATGAAAATCAATAAATGAAGAGAAAGCCCATTTGAATGGTGGATTATCTCAGTCTTTTTGTCTGTCCTTTCGCAGTAGCCTGCTTTAAATGTACTAAGGTTTTTGATTACCATAGAGATTTCTTTCAGTCTTTTTCCCCCTATGGAATAAGTTGTTTTATCAAAACAAAAATTCCATGCTATTGAGTAGAAGAAACAAAGAAAACCTTAGAGGTTTTAGTGTGCACCTTTCTTCTAGCCAGGCATTGTGAACTTGTTAGTTTTTCATTATGTCTTGCTCTCTACCCTGAATATCTCAGGTTTCTTTAGTTCGGAAGGCTGCAAAGAAGAGGTTTAGAAATGAGTTCTTAAATATAGGTTTGCAGTGTTGTAAATGAAGATGTTTTTCTCTTCATGCTACTCAGCCATCTGACACAATTGCCTTCCTAATGAATCCCTTTCTCAGCCTCTTTCCTGAGACAGTAGGTCAGGACCTTCCTCACTCTTTTCCAGTTTGGGTAGTTAAATGTAAGAGACTTAATCTCTCTAAATAGATTAAATAGGAAGGCTACTTAAAACCAGACAGGAAATACTTAATTGTTTCCCCTAGCACGTCCTCTCAGGAGCAGAAAGGGGAAAATGATTCTCTCTCCAGTTCTTTTTGGAGTGTGAGGCCTTCCTGACCAATGCAATTTTAGGAGTCCGACGCCTTCATGTTAATTTTGCTTTGGACTTTGGGCAGTTCTTCATGTGTCTCAGCAAGCAAGGTAGACTGCTTTTCCAGTAATTCAGACTATTACAATTATGTGTTGTGGCATATGATTTAAGAGTACTTCATCTCTTCTAAGACTAATGATACCTTTGTTACAATGAGTATGATAGACTTCATTCTCTTCCCAGTAATCGCAATCTTTTTATTTATTTTCTTTCATTGGCAGCACAGTGCTTGCTGTACTGCAGTTTATCAGGGATGGAGTGCATATGACCAGTGAACTTATTTGCCTGTGAATCATTTAAAATAATTAGTAAAGCTTGGATCCTGCTGGATGTTTCCTTTCCTAAATGGCCATGAGTTTGCCTTCTGCTCCTGACTTTGTGGATCCATATCTTATTTTCACGCAATAGATTTTCTGTTTTAAAAATCACTGTATTGTCACTAAATATACAAGCTGGGGGAGCAGGAGAAAGGAGAGAGAGATGATGCTGTGATCTGTGATGCTTACAGATGATGCTGTTCTCAGTCCAGCTCATCATCCAGTTTATAGGCTGAGATGGAAGAGCCCAAGGCTGATGAGAGATATATAGTGCACTAGAAATGCTTGCCTTGGAATTAAGTATAAGATGATTAAAGACTTGTCTAAATGTCTGAAATTGGTTTCATATTTAAGTATCTTGGGTACATCTTCTTGTATTAATTCTATAAAAGTAGCTATTTAATAGGAGTTCCTTGACAGATGTAACAAAGGATTTAAGTAGATAGTATAGAGATTTAGGCAGGCTAATTTACGTGTGTAAAATATCAGAATGATCCAGCAGGTTTTGCTTATAAGTATTTTTGAAACTTACAAATTTTCCCGGAGAACCAGAAGAAACAAAATACTGTGTTGAAATAAGCAATAGTGAGTCAGAAAAGAAACAAGAAGTTAAGAGGGGGGTAAAAAAAGGCATGGTGTAAGTTACTAGTGCTGGGCTATGCAGTCAGCACTGCAGGAGCCAGGACTCCTCCTTTGAGTGAGGATGGGAATGTGGTAACTTCTGTCCCTTCTGTGTGAGGAGGCTTCCCGCTTCTCCGCGCGTGGGAGAGGCCTGGCAGTGTGCACAGATAGAGACTTTCCTGCTTTCCTGAGCTGAACGTGGCCGTTTGGATTGTGTTGGGCAAGTGAGAGAAGTGAACTGTAATTTTTCTACATCCTGCATGACTCAGCTGGACGCTAAGCTACTTTTATGTAGAAGTGGTTATTATCCGCTCTGGCTGTATTTTGGAGGAGGGAATTTGTCCTCGTGTTTTGTGCCAGGCCTGCCCTGGTAGCTGGCCTCGGTCGGATGAGCTCCTCTGAGAGGTCTGTGGACCCTGGCGGGGCTTTGGAAGGAGAGGCTGAGCTCCTGGGTGTTGTGAGCAGCAGGGCGCTTCAGGATAAGGCAGAAGCAAAATTCGAACCGCCTGCTGAACTTAAATGTCAAAAAGTGACGTGCGGATTTTGCTCAGCAGAAATTCAGAGCAGCAGAGCAGAGACTCAGAGGCCTTGCACTTGTGGAGCTGGGCCTAACTCACAAGTTATTCTTTCTTTCCTTGCTGATGGGAGATGAAATTCAGATTGACTTACAGTCACTCGGTTCAGCGCGCTGGCTGCCAGGAGCGCGGGGACGCGTCCGAGTGAGCGCGGGTGCGAGGGCTGCTCTGTACTGCTTTGCCTTGGATCCGCAGACCTGGGTCGTCAGACTCACTGCAGACTGCTGCTGTACTGAAAAATCTGCTTTGGGAAGGAACTTTGGAGTCTTAAATGTAGTGCTCAATAGATCAGGGAAAGATAATAATTAACAAAGCAGCTTTTCCAAAAGTATTGTGCACAAATACCTTGAATTATCTCTAGTTAATTTAATTAAAATAAACAAATATTAGCTGGTATTTGTTACTTCCATTCTTGCAATGACGATAAGGAGGATTCAGGGTTTTTTTGGGTATTTTTTTGGACTTGGTCTTAAATATCCTTCTCAGGCCCAGAAAAAAAATTACCACATAAAAAGGCAGACTTTGCCTTTATAAAATAGCATTCTAACTGAAATTAGCAAAAGCCCTTCAAATGGAGTGGAATAAGAGAATTTTATGAACTTTTATGAAATAAATGTTCTATTATCTGAGTTATTTGAGCAGCTGGAATAAAGGTTAACAGTAGAGAAGTTGTGGATAGTCCAAATTAATCCTTGTTTTCACTTTGCTTTCTTCTTGGATGGTAACAGCACAAGAGTAGAAAGGAATAGCTCTGTAGCCCTTCCTGTTTTCAGAGTGCTGTACACCCATAGCTAAGCAGTTGCTCTGTCACCTCGGTGAGAGAGATAAGTTGGTAACTATTATTATTACTATTATGCCTGTGACTATGGGTTGTGCCTACGTTAGCAAATAGCACAGACAGGAAAAGGGGTCTGTAGAGCAAAACGGTGGGCGCTGAGAACCCGATGTCCATATGCCAAGGTGTTTTTGCCTAAACCATGCACTTGAGTTCCAGAAAATATAGCCTCTTCTGGCCGGCATGCGTTAAGTACTTCTGAAGTCCAGGGGAACTTCTTCCCTTCTGTTTGCCTTAGATTCTCTGCAGAGGAATCCAGTTCACTCAGAATTCAGGGCTCAGTAAAGAGGGATGATCAGGGTGTTGCTTCCAAAGGGCCTTCCTAACCCTGAATTAGACTAATGTAGATGCATTCTGAGGGATGTCCCAGGTGGTGTTTTCACATGGCAATCCACCTCAGGAATTTTCCTGGACCCTAACCTTTCCGTAGGAGTGGGTCATAATGAAATATTAATCCTTTAGATTGATTTAGGTTTAGAAACATCCTTTATTTAATTAAATCTGATTCTCATGAAGACTCATGAGATATTTCATGTTTTTCTATATGTCAGTGTCTGCAATAATTTAGTCTGGGGAAAAAAGCTTTCAGTATCTTGTCTATTTTATATTTTAAATTGTGTAAACCCTTAATGCAATTTCACATGTCCCTTGCTTTGTTTTCCATTTTAGAGTCTGCAGAAAGGTTAAATATGGCAACCTAAGTAATTGATTGGGGAACTGTTTATTTTTTGGTTAGGTAACATAAAAACTGCTCAGTTATTGTTTCTATTTTATTAATATCTAAATTGTCAGTCTTTGATTTTTCAGTTTATGGTTACAAGTCAGTATTCTTAAAATGAGCTGAAGTTGGCTTTCGTATGTGGCCGTTCCATGTCTATTGAAGTGACCCTGACTTCTGATTTTGTCCATGCTTGAAGTGGGACAGGTGCCTTTGGTTTCACAGCGTCTTTTACGTATTTCTCAGCAATGCTCTATAAAGGTTATTGTCCACCAATAAACGTGGAAAGGAAATATGTAAGTTAATAAACAGAAGGTTTTGGTCAGAAAGATGGGGTAGGTTTAGTGTGCTGGAGAAGTGTGTCAGAAAAGAATCTTAGAAAATTAGGAGGAAAAAAATGAATTTTACTCAATTAGCTGAGTTTGTAAGAGAGCAAGAACTCTAAAGATGAGTCATACACTGCCCTAATTGTGGTTTCATACATTACCAAAGACAAAAGGTTCCTGTCCATAGCTAGACTATGCTGTAAGTCACATATTCTTGTTTTTGTTTGCCTTTTTTAAAGAAAAATAGTTGTTTATTAAGTAACATGTCACAGAAAAAGGAAAACAGGTGAAAACTCTGAGACAAGATTGGTTTTGGAGTTGGGAAATGAGCTAAATAAATTTACAGGACGTGAATTTGAAAATCATTTGTTAACTTCATTGTTTATCATTGTCCAGCTTCGTGGATTGAGAGAATCACAATTTGTCTCTCATGGCCTCACAGAAAATTAATAAATATCTCCCAAATTCAATTAGGAAGACGATCATTTGAAGTAAACAAACCATGGTCTAATATGTCATACATTTGCTTCTAATTAAGATTGCAGGTAAAATATATAATGGTAAATATGAATAGATGAATCTTCTATGCTCGTATTGCTTCCTAGGAGCAATACTTTGCTCCAGGAAGTTAAATGGGTGATTCAGTAGCTTTCAGCAATGAACCTCTGTTTAATATGAATATTGCAGATGCTATATGTGCAGCATCTGCATCAAGGTGTTTAGGCTCATTGGTACTGAGGTTCTAATGAGTTTCCATGTGGGATAGTTAAACCCTTTGCTCTTCTGCAGAGTGATCTGTTGGTAGGTTTCAAAACCTTTTACACAAAAGATTATTTATAGCTTGCACTACTTTAAAGCTAAGAAATGAAGCAAAGTAAGATTGCAAAATCTGCCAAAAGGTACTTAACGAGTCAAAAAAAAGTATGAGAAGTAAGAATAAATTACCTGGTCCCAGTCCAGTTACTTTTCCAGTGAGCTTTTGTGTCTGGCCGAGTCTGTAAAAGTCGTCCATAGGAAGCTGGTGGATTGCCATCTTCCCGCTTCATCAGGCTTGGAAGTCGTGCAGCTGCTGGCTGCAGGAGAGCTTCATGTCATCCCCTTTGCTGTACACCCTGGTGATCTAGATGGTATCCGCTCACATGAAAGACCCTGGTGGTCCATATTGGTGGTCTGTATGCAACAAGTTTTGGAAGCCAGCGTTGTTTTTATTTGCTCTAAAGCACAGAGCTGCAGTAGGCGTTGGTGTTTGCGGACATCTGTTACGCTTACCCAAAATACGAGTCCACTTCAGCGGTGGTACAGCTCAGCCCAAGCCTCAGTCCTCGGGAGGAGGCCTGTGGGCGAAGATCAGTGCAGCAAAGAAACTTCACGCTTTTGCCTCGATAACACACGATTGTTCTACACGGAACATCCCAAGGTGAATGAAGCTTCTGACTGTGCCGTGTGCCCTGGATATGGCCTTGTGCTTCCTAAGCCGTAGGTTCGGCAGGCTGCTGGGACACGGCGATGAGCGGCCTCCGCAGAGCCCCAGCGTCGCGCGGGGCCGAGGCCCCTGCTCGTGGCGGCCGTGCTCCGCACAGCCCCTGCTTTCCGGGAGTGCTGCCGGCGTGCCAGCAGCGTGTTTGCATTGGTGCAGAAAGCCCAGGGGTTTTATGGATATGCCAGGTATGCGGACATGATAAGAGCAAGTAACTGCCACTGGGCAGTTCTGCTTTTCCTGCTTCTTCGCCGTAGGTCTTTACCTTCAGCAAGGGGAGGCCATGGCCAGCAACTGACACTGGGTAGGAGATGTCCCTGCAGCCGAAGGTTTGTCTTCTGTCATTCAGAAGTGGGCATGGTTGCATTTCAGTCCTGCTAATTCAGGAAATAGCTGTGCAAAGGAGGAGGAGAGATGGAAACACTTGCCTCAGGTTTTAGCCCGTGACATTGGAGGCCATGAAAATACAGAGCTTTGATCCATTAGAATAAGACAAGTGTTCTAAAACTTAGGAGTTTGTCCAGCACTACATTGCCTGTCGTCATCTGTCATTTGAGACCCAAAGTGAGTGAAGTACAATGCACTGCACCCGCATTTATTTTATCCAGGGTTGTTGATCACAGCATTTGTGTTTTCCACTGCATTTAACTGAATATAGCTAACGTGCTGTCGCGTGGTTTGTGTCACTAGATGCAGGGTCATGGAACTCCAGTGAACACAGTCTCAAAGAAACCAGATGGCCCTGGTTTGTGTAGAGTGGACTCTCTGCTCAGAGGCTTGGTGTTTGATTTCTGCTTTCAGAAAATGTGTCAAGGTGCAGGGTGACAATTTTCATAACATTTCAGGTAACTGGAATATGAAACTGGTAACCTCCTGTAAGAAAAAAAAATTATTATGGAATTTGGAGGGGAAAAAACCTGAGTTGAAATATACAGACGAAACAAATCGAAATTGGTTCTATACTTAAATACCAGTTTTTTTAAAGTAATACAGAAAAATGACATTGTTTTCTATTTCTTCTATTTATTTATAATCAAGTAAATTTTTCCTTTTTAGGACAAAAAATGAAAAGAGTAAGATGGAAACATTGGTGGGCAACCAATCTGGGAAGTGATGAATCCCAGTCACTTGGCACAACCGTATTGTTCCCTAATCTGTTTCCATTCAGGTAGATGGATATTTTGCCCCTGTGTTCAAATAGAAATAATACCTGTACCTCTTGTTTTATGACATATAGAAAAATCTTGGATAGAACCTGTTCTAATGTGGAATTGAAAAAGAATTAGAGCAGGTTAAGAATAAACTTTAATAATAGAGCTGCTTTAAACTAAAGTAGGGAATTAGTGGAAAATGAAAGGTTTTTCTCCTTTTACTTGACAGTTAGGTTTATAAAAAAGGAAGTCATTACTATTAAATTATAGAGAGAACTCTTCAAAAAAAAAATAAATTGTCTTCATTTGTTGTTATGCTGTAGCACAAGTAAGTTGCTCTTCAGGATAGCATTTTAACTTGTTTAGTCTAGCTAACTACCAAGCCCAGTAAAATTTAGTGAAATGGAAGAGAAATCAGTTAATTTGAAAAACCCTTGGCATTTGCCCATAGCTGAGGTTACACATGCAGACAATTACTGTGGAGCAGCTGATACGTGGTAACTACCCGCACGCACCGTGGTGACTCTGTTCTTAGACTTGTCCCTCCTGTTTTAAACAAACTTATTTCATTATTTATGATACTGCATGATGTACAGAAGCATTTCTAAAACGTCCAATACTCTTTATTCTTCTTCTTTTTTCTTTTTTTTTTTAAAGAATACCTTTGAAATTATTAAAATATGCATTGGAACACACTCTCTTTGTCTCTACTCTCATTTTTCTATCCTCATTCATTTTATTAAGGCCATAGTTTGCAGTAATCTATTGGGACTACTTAAAGAGTAAGGATGGCAGAATAAAGTCCTTAATAAGTACCACAGAAAGAAGGTTTCTATGATTAACCTTTCCTGAGGTCATTATCGCTTAATTTATTTTTCCAAGCTATTCTGTACCTGCTAATTTTTTTTTGAAGAGTCTGGCTGTGATTTTCATTGCTATTGAAAACAGTAGGATTGATAAGAGAGGATCACAAACACAGACTATTTCTTTTTAATTGAAATAGTCTAGCCATACCTTGGATCTGCCTTCCTGCCATGACGGTTACAATTTTATAGTCTCAGTAGTGGAAGTCTGATATTTTAACCCTAAACTGGATACTCTAATAATCCATATTTTAGTGCAAGCAAAGTGTGAGTTTTATCTTGTTCTTGCTATACAACTTAGATTACAGAATAAGTTTTCACTCAAGGCTCGAAAAACTAGCTTTTCAGTACTTTCTCACTTTGAGATACATATATATTATTAATGTGTGAGAAAATATTTTTCATTATGTTTTCTAAATTTCCACGTGGGCAATGTTCAACATACTAGCACGGCACAGGTTGAAGTCAACCTCTGCAGTACCTGATATAAATCCTAGTCTTAGGTGTGTGCAGAAGCTTTTAAAATGTTTGAGGTTTTTTCCACATTTTAAAACATGAATGATGGAAAATTAGTGAAAATGAAATGGGAAACTTAATTTTAAAGCTCTATTCTTGAGACATTCAAAAGTGCTTGACTTGAATCTAAAGAATGCCATTCACTTCAGAATTTTCATCAGGGAATAGCAAAAGAGCATCCAGGATTCTCTATTCTGTTGTCTGTTTCAACATAGTACTGTAATTTTATTCTTTTTGTGCCTAATTTTCATTTATTCCACTTAAGTTTCTCTGAGAAGGCTGCTGTACGTGTTATTTAGTAGATACCATTTTTCGAAGCAGCTAAATCCCATTCCTAAATCCCTTTAATATTAGTCTTCCATAGAACTGTTCCTGTAAGCAAGGGCCCAAAGGAGCATCCTCTGTCCCCTGAGCATAAACGTGAGGTGCCCGTTTTGTAAGTTTCGATGATCTTTAACGATATCCTGCAGCATCTTCCTGGCGAGTGTTTCTGAGGACATGGCTGTTAATGAAGCAGGAGGTGTTGCTTGTGTGGGATGTGCATACATGGTTCAGCAGCTGCTGTGTACTTACCTAGGAGGGTGCGTTGGTTAATTTTTTACCAGTGTGCAAAGACTTTCAGCAGTGTTTGGGTTTGTGGTGGAATAGTGCTGCAGCAGCTGATTTTTTTCTTGGGTTTCTTCTGTGACAGATGAAGCAGCTGGGTTCAGCTGAGAGTGTCCAAGAAACTGGCAGCCAACCAGAGGAAAAAGGAGCGTTCAGAAGTATCTGGTTATCACGTTGTCTTGCACTTCCCTTCCCTCTTAAAAATAAAGATGTTGTGAAGTATTGAACAGGGTTGACCACAGGTACCAGTAGGTGTGACGTCCTAACCCACTTTCAGTCTTCCCTTGCTCCCCAGCAGCCGAGCAGCTACATTTTCCCTCTGCTAGAATGCTCCGCAAAGATCTTAAAATGCTGTAGAGATAAATTATGCACTATGAGCTATGTGGGGGACTCCCTTTATAAGTGTAACCTGTGTGTCACGCAAAGCGTACCGCTAAGCCCCGATGGTGCAAACCGGGCTGGCTTGTTCCACCGAGCGCTCTCCCCTGCGTGCCCAGGGATCCGCAGGGCAGTTAGCAGCTGCCTGCGGGTGCGTGTGAAGAAAACGTGCCCAAAGGGCACGTGCAGGTGGTGGAGGCAACGATCCCTCCCGTGGCGGCCAACGGGGGTTTCCAAACTGCGTCCCCTTCTGCGGGGCAGTGTCAGGAGCCGAACGGGAAAGCCACGCGCGGAGCCTGTTCGCCGTCGGGAATTGTGAAGTTAGGGGAGGGAGCACTGCTTGTGTTAATGTTTTTCCTTGCACTGCAAGATCCTGGAGTTTTCAAGGAAGCAGACTTTTATTATAACAGGTTGAAGGCCTTTAGGGTAGCAGTGTTGAGCTGTTGCTTTTTTTTTTTTTTTTTGTTAATACATCTAAAAGAGCTAGGTTATTTTTTAGTCATCATAAGCTTTTATCTGTAACTTCTTCCTTCCTTCCTTCCTTCCTTCTTTCCTTCCTCCCTTCCTTTAGAGCAGGCCTGAGAATGAAGTAAAAAAGGTCTTTTTATCTTCAACGTTGATGAATCTTTCAGATTAGCTATGGTTCTTCCACATGTTCATGCACATATGCCTCCTTACACAAAAAGGCTTTACGGAGCTGGTATAATTTTCTATAAATATGTACTTTATATATACTTTCTTTTTACCACAAAGATATAAAGAGTTGTGAAAGAATACAAGTAAATATAGAAGTGACAAATATAATCACTTTCCAAAATCTTACTCCTGTGGTCATAGGAAATAAATCTTGTTCAGCTTTAACCAATTAACCATATGTTTTTTGGTAACAAATGGGTGCTTGCTTTGCTGTTTGGTTGTTTATTTGGTTAAACCGAGATTTTATAATATAGTATAAAAACAATATGGAGATGGTTGACAAATGTGGATAACATTTTAGTAACCTAAAATGTAAACTAAAAGTTTAGACCAGAACACTTTTCATTTGATTGTTGTGCAATGGAAGGGCGTATAAGATAAATGTTTACTTCCTGGAAGTAAAAATTCCCTCCGAAAAGAAAAAAACTGGCAAAAAAAAACTAGAAATCTTCCCCCACAGTGTGAGTTGCAATTGCGTTATGATGCTTTGCCCTGATACTTAAATTTGCGTGTAGTTTGGTGTACGAAATCAGAAGTGGGGACTGATTCCCTAATGCTCTTCCTATGCATCTTAACTCCATAACAATGAAAAATGACTAGAAATGTGTTTCTGAGCTGTCTCTGTGAAACTGTAGGCCAGTGAAAAGTGGAAATACCTGGCTGCCTGTAAAACAACAAACGAGCACCACAGAAAATTTAATGAAACACAGAATTAAGAGTATTTAGAATGTCCTCAGGTAAAGCAGGATCTGTGGTGTTGATAGCTTATGCGCCTGCCAAGAGCATGCACACATCCTGTAGGCAGACAGTCATGAGCTGTGGGACAGGACTGTGAAATGGCTTTGGGAGAGAAAGGAGCTGGCTTTCTGTAAGAGACATGAAATGGCACCCCAGTAGTACAAGTTCTTAGGCAGAGCTGACACTGTTGGACTAAAATGGCAGCCATAGCTCAAAGCGGCTCTAATTCATGCGTTTATTAAAATTTCTCCTGTACCATGAAAGTGTCCAGCAAGTAGATATCTTTTTTTACAAGTCAACAAGAAAAGCTGTTGCTTATCCATTAATTTTATTTATGCTCTATTTCATATTCTCCCATGTTTTTAATACCGTCGTTAATAAGTAGTAGTTATTAAACTAGCCATTTGGTTGGTATTTTATATTATTTACAAATGGTATAACCATAAATGGAAGGAAAAAAAGAAAGGCCACAGAAAACATTCTTAGAAGTGCTATATACTGTATACTAGAATATATACAAGATTACATAATCAAATCAAGAAAAATATTAATAGTATTCATAGGACAAGCTGCCAGGTAATTTATCAGCAGTTTTTCTTGAAGAAACTTGGACTACTGGAATTTTTTTTTCTTTTTTTTGTTTTGTTTGTTTGAGATGCTGCTGGAACCCGTTTTCCATTCTGCTTCCGAAGCCGCTCAGCTAAGCAGATCACCAGGATGGAGCTGAACTTGGGCGAGTGTGGCTGGAGGGGCGCTCCAGCGGCCACTGCCTGCGAAACAACGCGGTGCTCTGCAGTGGTGCCCAAATGTTTTGGGCAAGAAATGGCTCATTAAAGTATTCCTTTTGTCCATGGGGAAAGTGATGCTTCCTGAGATGGCCTGCTCATATGCTGAGCTATGAAACCCGAAGGCAAAGTGAAGTGGCCAGTGCTCAGAGCAGTAAATTATGCTCTTGTGTCATTGGTGTCTTCTAATGTATTCTTAGTGGCCTAGTAAAGGCTTCTGTTCTCCCCTCCCCCATGTTTAAAAAGTTTCAGCTTTTCAGTTATCTTTGTGAGCAAATATTGCATCTGAAAATAATGCTGCGTTTCAGTAATCGTCTAGTTAGTTTCAGAATATCTGCGTGATGTAGTGCCAAAGGCTAGCAAGGATGTCCTCTCAGAACTCAGCTATTCAATTTACTTTCTATTTTTTTCCTATTAAAAAGCAGGGGTGGGGGGTGGGGGAGAGAATCTAATTATAACCTTTTTAATTATAAACTTGTTCTTTGGTAGCATTACCCTTGACCTGATTTCCTAAACTCCATGCCAGCGGTACATTTGTGTCTATAAACCTGCACCGCTCTGCGCGCACGTCGAAGCACGCACATAGGTGTGGTCATGCCAAAATATACAGGGGCCAAGAGTAAAACAAGAATTTATGCTTTGTAGTTCGTTTCGTCTTTTTTGGGGGGGGGAGTTAAGGAGGTGTCTCTTTTTTTTTTGCTTGCGGCTCCTCGGGATGGCTGTGAAGGCCCCAAAGGGCCCAGGGGGAGCAAACGCGCGCTGGCTTTAAGGCCTGCTCGGGACAGGGCCCCTGGGGTCAGTGCCCGTTGTGCTGCGCGGCGCCTTCGCCGCAGGCCCTCCCCTCGCTCGGGAAGCAGCCGGTGAGGCCATGAGGCTCCTGCGGTGCCTGGGGTCCGCGCGGAGCGGAGCCGGGATCTCCCTGCGGAGCGCGGGACCCCGCGTGGGGAGCTGCGGCCCCTTCCGTGTCCTCCTCGTCCTCCAGCAGGCGCTGTGGCCATGATGCTCCGTGTGGTTCCCCGCTCAGGTTTCCTGTCCTTTCCATTTATTTTTTTTAATTGTCTTGTAGGGTGATTTTCTTCTTGTTTGTTCCTTAGGAAATCCTTAAAGCACCTTGCCCCCATGTTTAAATTCAGTTGTGTACCCAAACGCAAAGGCACAGAGACTGAGTAGCCAGGATAAGAGCATATGGAAGGGAGGTTGATATCTTCTTAAGAAATGTGTGTGAACAGCCTTGAAAGTGGGGGTTTGTGTAGGGTCTAGGGGACTTGTCCGGTCTTCCTTGAAGGAAGGACTGTGAAGAAGTTCCCTGTACACTGGTAGCAGGAAGAAGGGCTAAATATGAGAAGAAAATACTTAATTTAAGACTTCATTTTTACATCTCTTCTTTGGGAACATGAGGTTATGCCATATGTCATAAAAATCAGAAAATACATTATTTTAAAATCCAGTTATTACGTAGGCATATTCCTCACTGAAGTCAGCAGAAGGTTTCAGTTGTAAGATGCTGGGCTTGTGGATTTTAGTTCGCTTGAAGTTTGATTGAATTAAGAATTACTCTAGCATTTTAGAACTCATGGTATATTTGAAATGTGAGGACATGTTTCTCAAGTTTGGACCCTTGTGCTGACAAAGTGGAAGTTATGGATCAAGGAAACTAAGACGGATATCTGAATGCTGACATTTGACACGTAGTATCTTTGCTTTTAATGTGAGTTTGGTAATGATGCTAGTAAGTTGACTTTGTCTAATTATAACACACAGAAACAGCTATCGTGTTGTTGCCTTATTAGTACAAGGGATGTGGAATGTTCTGTAGCATGAACATCAGAAAAGGGGCAGTTTCATTATCTTACACAGGGCTATATATACCTTCCCCGGGCTTAACCTCAGAATTGCTACATGGAAAAAATGTTCGTAGCCCATCATCTGTCGGATCTGCATGTGTGATCTGCATTTTTTTTTATTTTGCAGTCTGAACACTTATGAAAATGATCTCTCTTTTGCATGAGTAAATACCATATGAAAAGGTTGTAAACCAAAGTATTTGTGTTTGTTATTGTATGCAAAAATAATGCTTTTCTTTCAGAAAGAATGCCTCGTAATATCTAAGCTAAAGCTTAGAATCAGCATCTATTTTCTGGACAGAATGGCCAACTATTTTGAGGAAAGAATACAGGAAAACACTAGAGAACATTTACGATTCTTGTTCTCTCATTTAAAATAGTGATATTTAGTAATACCAAAAATATTGCTTGACACAATTGTACTTCTGTTACAGTAGAATATTTATTCCTGTGGTTTTTGTTTTTAGTAAAGATAAGTTTATGCTGTTTTCAATATAATGAAACAATTCATTCAGAAAGCATTTAAACAGTCAAAGAAACTAAACACTTGCCGTATCCTTTCAGTTCTTGGATGGAGGCCCTTCATGTGCGTGGGAGGTCAAAAGTTAATGTCAAGCTCTCAAAATAGATCTCTCAAACATAAAATGTGCGAAATATTACCCCAAAAACCTTTATTTTTTTGGAAAGTGTACTTTTTTGTACTTTAGAACATGTCAACATGTTCTTAAAGATTAATAAATTATATAACATAACAGTTTTTTAATCACTATTTCTAATATGTGCAAATATGAAACAAATCTACCTTCCAGGCGTTACACTTCTTCTCTAAAATATCAATTAGAAAATAGAGCACCAGATAGTCTATTTCCAGTTCATGAAACCAGAATTTAAAAAGTATACTATTTTATTTGTATCGTATTTTTTTGTGTGTTTCTTCATTATGCTTTTGAATATGGTAATTATGTTTGATGTAGGAAAGCATCAGCAATACAGATTTTTTTTTTCTAGTTATGATGAGTGAAATTTCCGTCAGTGGAGAGTAATTAACCAGTCAGGGGAGAAGGGAGAAAAAAACAAAAACCCATGTTGTTTTGTGTGAGACATGAAGATCATGTTTTTCTAAGAGTTAGTGTGTTTTGTTTTTGAGGAATAAAGACATCTTATTTCCCCTAGGTTAAAAATAAGGAAAATCACTAAGATTTTGAATACTATCATTATTTGTCCGTGCTTGTGATTAAGCAAAGGAAGAATGGTTTACACTGTCCCTGAAATGGTGTTCCTAGGAATACGAGTTATGTCTGTCTGTTCATAAGTAACAGAAAATGAAAGAGACTTGAAAGGAATTTAAACAATAAACTTCCTCATAAGAAACACTCAAAGACTTCTGAAACATAAACTTGAAGAGTAGATGTTATTATTTCATTTTACAAATGTGTATAACAATAGAATATGTCATACTATTAGAATATGTAAATATAGACTATGATAGGACATGAGTAATATCTGAATTATTTACCATTAAGCCATTCTGATGTTTTTCTTGGTAACATTTTAGTATAAGGAGCCTTAAATCAATCATGAGACTTTTTGCCCCTGAATTAAAAAATCTTTCTTAGAGATATTAGCTGAATATTACCCAGATTATAAACTGTTCTTTAGAATGGTTGCATTTTTTTTCACTGTTATTTTAAACTCGTGTATTAGATAGGCTTACTTAGTGGCTCAGAATAACACCAAATATAGAAGTTAAGGACAGTTTAATGTCATTTGGCTTTGTTGATCTGAAATAGCCTCCGTAGTTGCTGACAAGAGCTTACTTTTCTCTTGCATTTTATATAACAATCTACCTCATTTAATAATAAAGTCAGTAAAGTCAGAGTGCTCTGACATGAGCCTCATATTACAGTACCTGAAATAAACTGAACTCAACAGGAAGTTCAGCTCCCAGAGATCTACCAGATGGGCTGCAGGACCTGCACAATTTCTGGTATTTTCTGTTGGATTTACAAGCGCAGTTGAAGGGTGGTAGGTGGAATATAAAAAGAGGTTAGGAGAGTCGACTCAAGTTGCCGTCTTCATTCAGATAGCAGGTGATTTGCTTTTCACGAGGTCAACAAACTTATGATGTTCTTAGTAATTTTAATCGTGGTCATCATATTATTTCCATTTTCTATTTAATTCCTTACAGAAAGCCTACATACTGCTTTGTGGGTAGCTGTAAATGATACGGGCCTCCTCTAAGGAGATTACCGTTAAAACACTGAGGGAAGATAAGAGGTTGGGCGAGGAGTCTGTTGCTTTATCTATGTGGATATTTGTGTCAAGTGGGCTTGCTGCGGCGGTGGCCGGGCACCGCTGCGTTGGTGGTCGGCTCCACCACGGTTGTACCCTGGTGCCAAGGTGGGTTGTCCCCAAGGGAGGCCGCTTTCCAGAGCCGTGTGCCTCGCTTAGGCCAGCCCGAAGGATCCACGTGGGAGCAGGCGGTGCCGCGGGCGGCCTGGCCCTGCGCGTGCGCGGCGGGAAGGGCCGGCCTCGCGCCATCCCGCACCACCGCTCCGGCTCTTTCCGCGAGGCAGGCTGGTTTTCAGCAGTTTTCTGTCGGGTAGAGTTGTGGCTAGCATGAATAAAGCGTTTCTGCGGATGAAGCTTTACTTGCAGCACTTTGTCTGCGTGAAGTAGATCTTTGATCTGAACGCGTCTGTTTCCTCCAAACCGTCTAAAATGGACGGCTGAAACTGGGCTGTAGGAAATTGCTTCCCGTTAGGAAGTCCCTAGTGTTTCAGAAGGATCTGTTCAAAAGCAGCCAGGAGGAGAAGGTCACACAGGATGGGATGGGATGTTGTCCTCTTTTGATCACACTTTCAAAGCGCTGTAAGATCTAGAGGAGTTAATGTTCTTCTCTGAAGGCAGCCAGTTTATCTCTTTGCTCATTTTCTTGCCCGTAGATTGTAAACAGGTCATAAAATGATAGCTCCAGCATTGTGAAAATTATCTGATCCTAATTTAAAAGATAAGGAGGTTTTTCTGCCTTATTTATTTATTTATTTATTTTTCCAGAATTAAAGGTGAGGGGGAGGAAGACAGTGACTTCCAGTAATGGCCATGCCTGGCTGCATAGTAGTGAAGCGTGGTTTTGATCATCTGGAACAAGGCTATATTTGATTAACTAGATTTCTTGTAAAGGAATTTGAGAGTTCTGTTTCAGTAAAAAGCTTGAATTAATATTCATTTAAGGAGCTGCACAACATCCACTGAGTTTTCAATTTTAATTCTATCTTCATGATTGTTGTGAATTCAGTGTCCCATTTAGGCTTTCTTGCAGGAGTCACTCGGAATGTCATAATTTTGTTACTGCTACAGTGAGGCTGTGTGTAAGTTTTATTTCTTAAAGTTTAGTGGCTGCACTAGAATACCAGACAAAGTTTATTGTCTGCTCAAACACAGGCAGATTAAATTTGTAAGAGGATTACTCTGCTTTAGGAAGCATTCAGACTGTCTCCATAATGGGAGTTTTTTCTCTTTCTCTTTTTTTTTTTTTTAAATGAGAGAATTGTACAGTTGGATATATATTCAGATATTAAAGAATTTGAGAAAAAAAAAAGCTAATTCGTAGATATGGGTAACTGACTCTGGTTTCATAATCCTGTCCTGGAAAAGAAAATGTTTCTAATTTTTAATGGTTATCACTTGTTGAGTTTTGCATAAACATTTAAAGAATGTTAAAGACTATTCTTGAAACAGTGCACTGTACATTAATGTTTATGTTTCACATGATGTTTTTTTGATGTATTCTTAACATTCTGAGCTGTATTCATGAAATTCTAGCAGTTCTTGCTTTTGGAAGGAATCTTGACTTACCTAGTCACGCGCTCTCTCTTTCTCCTTTCTCCCTCCTTTCTCTTTTTGCCTTTCCTTTTTTTTTTTTTTTTTTTTTCTTTTTTTGATTTGTTATACAACAAACACGAATGGGTACAGGAATGGAAGTGGAGACACCTTCACTTCTTCCTGCCCTGTTTTATGACTTTGCTTGTAACCTGCAATGCTCTCTTGTTCCAAAGTCTTCTCCATTAGTGGAACTGAAATAATTTTTTTTATTGCCTGACTCTTGTGAGGTGCAATCAATTAATGCGATTTAATACCTTTGCTAGTTCTCAACTGGAAAATAATGCAGACCTGCAGTCAACTTGACAGGTAATGTAAATATCCTTAATGTACTTCTTATCAAGGCTTGTCATGTTTTCTTCCAGAAATTTCAGTCTTTTCTGCATGATGTGTTATCTAAAAGGATGAGAAACATGAAAGCAGTCTGTCCCGTTTGTTTTTGCTGCGTGGGCAAGGGTACATCAGTGCTCAGCAGAGCTGCTCGCTTCTTGCCTCCTCAGGACTTTGCTTACTGCCTTTTCTCCTCTTTTTCCTCTCCACGCAGAGGAAGGAGACTTTAATTTTGCCCCAGAACTTGCACAAAGGTGTTACTGGGGAGCTTCCCATCTTCATCACAAGTAAATTTTGCTACAGACTGGCTCAGTCTAAGGCCTGGTGCCATAAGCGGCCTTTGGATGCGAACCTGAGAGACTGCTGCAAGTGACAGGACAAGCTAGCCATCCTTCTCAAGCTCCTGGGATGATTCCATGCATTTTATAGCATGTTGTGGCTATCCTGTTACCTAAAAAATCATGCCAGGCCAGCCAAAATTCTGCACAGTTTCTGTGTTTTCATACGGGACATGCTCAGCTACAGCAGAAATGTGATCCTTTTGCATTCTTCCACTGGAACAGCAGCAAAAGAAGTCACAGTTTTCCTTTAGCTGTGTTAACAGTAGCAGAGAGGACATAAAACTCTCTTCCAAGTGAAATACGACTTTATAGTTAAAACTAAATGTTTTTCTTCTCATGTGTCACCTCTTTTACTGCTTTAGCTCTTACTTCTCATAGAAGCAAGTCTGGTTCTTAATAACTGATGAGTTTATGATTTCATCTTTTTTTCCTTTGACATTTTTTCAGCATTGTTTGCGAGACAGTTCACAACACACTCTTATTTTCTTCTGGGTAAAATATTCAGTCAAACAGTGTAAGTACAGTAACGCTGCAAGCACGTATGTCACGCTGCAAATGTGCATTCTGCACAGAATGCTGCAGAATGTTAATTCCTCTCAGAGAAATAAACTCACCTTCCAGGTACCTCTGACACTGGTAGTTGTGGGATCCAAAGCCAGGCTCCTCTGAAAGAAAACTACATTGGTAGTTTAACAAGTCTTAGTAAATTTACATGGATCATTGTTAGAAAGGTTGTGATTTCCACAAATTTTTTTTCTTTTTGCTTTTCTATGAGTGTCTCCTTTTCATCTCTTCCTCTTTAGAAATATCTAATTTAGGTAAAAAATTGCAACCAATAAAATATGATTTTGTTTTTATTATCCTTTCATAGGTCAAATTTAGGGAAAAAAATGGAGAGCAAGGCCTAGTTTAGGATCATTTTTTCTCTTAACAGATGTCCGTGAATTTTGCTTTGAGAAGGGCATTTTTTATTTTAGTGGCAAAACAAGCTCATGTTTGATCACGCAAGATATGACTCTTTGGATTTGTGTGAATTACAGTGTAGATAAATGGGAAAGCAAATGCAGGTATACATTGTGCAGCAGTGTGTGATTAAAAAAAAAACAGGCTCTGGATCTTGAATCTCGTTTCACGTGATTCTTCCGAATTTTCCTTGGCAGCCACTACTTGAATTTTGAAGCCACTTTGCCTTGAGCTGCACTGATACTTACTCAAAATGAACCAATATTTTAAGGTTTACTGTCATTTTCACTGAAAGAAAAGTGTTGTTTTCCCATTTTGTAGTTTCTTTTTTTGCAGGATGTGTACCAGGAAAAACGGCTGCAATGAAATAAATGGTGCGTGATCTGTGTGTGCAATGGCCTCTGAGCAACCTGACTTCCTTCCTGGCGGTGCTCTTGGAGATAATCCCAGTGGGGGACTTTGAGATCTCTGGCTGTAAAATCCTCATCAGTGCGATAATATCGGTCGGTTTTGCTGCTGGAAGGAGAAGGCTCCTGGGAGGTGCTCGGAGGTTCGTGGGGTGGGAAACTGCCCAACTCGTTCCAGACTTCTCAGGCTGATGAGCCTTTATCATCCACTTGAAAGGGAGTTTATCCCTGTTTGAGGGAATTAAACCCTCTATTTAAAACAGTTGGTTGAAACTTTTAGTTGTGCACTTTTTTTTTAGTCTGGAGTGAAGTGTACAAGATGTTAAGTAACTAAGTAGGTTGGGTGCTTGAATCCATAGACTCTCTTGTTCTGATGGAGCTTTAGACTTTGCTCCGGAGAAGGACCCCACAGTCGTTCCCGGGTCGTATTTTTGGCAGGGAGCTGCTGTTTCTAGCAGGTGAAGGCAGTGGTTGTCCCACGGCAGCGAGGGTTGTCTTTTTGGTTTTAAAAACCAAAACTACAGGTATGCTGTGTGGCCTTCAAATTTCCATTGGCAGATGGAGACAGATCCCTCATCTGGCTCCCGAGAGTGGATGCAGGTTTTGATTGATTTAAACACGTAGTGGCAGCGGGCGGGAAGCTGGCTGCAGGACAGCTTTCCTCTGCTGCCCTCATTGCAGCTGACTTTAACCCTTTCACTGCCATCTGCCTGCCTTACCGTCTTGACCTGTCCTGGGATGATGGTAGCAGCAGTGGTAGCAAAAGCAGCAAGGCATCCGGGTTCCCTTGGACGTTAGGGCTTTCTATCCACCTTTAGGTTTTCTTCTTGTCACCAAGCAGAACAGACCTATTCCAGCATCCTGTTTAGATTATTGCCAGTGTTACTGTTTATTATGGTGATAAATACGATTTTTTGCTGTGTTGCTGAGTTGTATTTCTTAACTTACTCCGTAATGTGTGTCACTCAAAGTCTTGATCTCTTCGTAATCCTAGTCATGGGTCTTAAAAAGGCCAGGGGTGTGTGCGCGGATGTAAATAATACATGAATCAGGCTTGACACTGGTGCTGGAGTAGTAGTAGCAGTAGTTCTAAACCCCTTCAGTAGGAGTAATGCTGCAATGAGAAGGTTTGTTTATCTAAGCTTAGTAATTCATTGTGCTCAACTCTTGGTTTTTTCTTTTGTAGTTAATGACTTTTTTTTTTTCTTTTTAATCACCTTATTTTGGGGGAAAGTATCTGAATAAGCTTCTTGGGATGTACAAGTATTTTGTATACTACCTCTATTAGTAGTTTTCACATAAATTGAATCCTTGACAGAAGGACTTGACTTAGTGGATAAAAAAGAAATCTAAAGTAGGGACTTTCTTCCCTTTGATTATAACGATTTAAGAGAAACTACTAATATAAAATGAGAGAAGTTCTTACATACTGTGCCAAAATGAAGATTTTCACTTCCTCTTTTTGTGTGTGCGTGCAATCCCTTAAGTGTTATTGTATCTGTCTTGTCTTTTTCTTTTATTCTATTTTAGTGTTTTCTAGTCTTTTCTAGTGTTTGTCCTTGGAAAATTTGCATGACTTCATATTTCCTCAGGATTAACTTTGCCCCTCTACATGTAACACACCATGCAGTTAAGGAGAATTTTTCGTTGATTCTGCAGTTGAACCACATTAATCTGTGGGAAGCAGCAGCTTAATTCAGCACTGGGAAATGATCTTGTTTGCAAATTTTAGATTTCCCTTAGAGCTCCAAGTATAATTGGTTGTTCTTTTTCTGACAAAGCCACCCAATTAAAAAACTGCAAAGCTGAGTAAGATATAGATTCTTTGTGTGTTAAAATCTGCTTTGGCTTTTTATTTTATTTGCTCATATATGGTAGCTTCTACAGACTTACTTCCAAAGTACAAGTTGTCTGAACTACTATCTTTTCTAGTGTAACAAATTGTTATCAGCATTGTTTTCTTTCCAATTGTCTGACTTTGGTTGCTATTTAAACTCTCATTACAGAATTAAAAGAATTGAAACCTCCATTTTTTAAAGTACAGAGGATAGCACTGGCATGAGCTTTCCATTTCATGCTCAGTTTGCTTTTTGTGAATTTGAAGGAATCTGGATTTCTTTTTGGAAAAGCATCATGTTGACCAAAAATGGAAGTCACTTTGTATTTGAATGATGTTTAGTGCAAACGGTCTTCCTAGGCCTTAGTTAGAGCAGAACTTCTAGTAAAAGAATTAATCTTGCCAGAAAGGTAGAGCATAAAAGCTCTCTCTCTCAAGCATTCATGCTGAGCAGACTTTCATGCCGAATAGGTGACGTATATCTTGCAGGAGGAAAAAATGTGTGGTGTAGGACATTATTTCACTTTTTATGAAAAGACCATGTAAGTTTTAGAGAAATGGAAAAACTGAGGTCACCTAAGAGTAGCCACTTTTCTGTAGTATTTTGTGCAGGTCTGGAGTTTTATAAACTCTCATGTTCTCATGCTCGTGAGCTCTCCTGATCTTGTGTTCGCTCTCCTCTGGCAGTTACCAGAAGCAAGAAGATCTCACCTGCCGCTCAGGTGAATTGGAAGTGATAAACTTAGCACTGATCCATGAAATATCACCCTTCTGCAGGTGTTTAGTGAATGCTAGTTCCTAGGCTGCAGCAGGGAGACTTCCTGGCCCTCGGAGATGATGCGTGAGCTGCAATGTATAGTTTGTATTTGCGTGAAGTGTATAGATGCAAGGACCTTTCGAGGAAGGAATGGCTGCCCATTAACAAGTATGGCCCAAATTTGAATTACAGCTGATTTCATCTGATTCAGAGGTTAAAGTCTGGAGAACTGTAATTGCTATACTGTTTTCCCTCTCCCTTTTCTAAAGTCAAACTTATCTAAGAGTTTTATATTGCTGCTTCTTATAATGTCCTTAAAGTTGGCCAACTAAGATAATATGTATAAGTTTCTGAATTTTTGTGATAGTAATTCACCCAAGTTAGATTTTGCTGAGAATTTTATCTTCAGGAGTGGAGATTAAGGCTTACTACTTTCAACATTTCATTCAACATTTAATATTTTCAATGTGCAACAGTGTATTTAGATATTTTGGATTGTGTTTTTGTCTTAGTAGTTTAGTTATTTTCTCATGGCTGCCCTTTTACTATTCTGATTTTGTTCTCAAAATGCAAGTTACAATTCAGTGTTGGTTTGGTTGTTACTGTATGTTACTGCTGTTTTGATATGGAACTAGCCTTGCAGTTACTGTGCAAGCAGCATAAGCACTGACACTGTTCTGTCCTGCTCTGAACAAGCTGTCTGCTTTGTGCAGGAAAGCAGTTTGTCCAGTGGCTGAAGTGTACCCTTCTTATTTGTCTTGCAGGAACGGGAGAGAGTGGCAAAAGCACGTTCATCAAGCAGATGAGAATCATTCATGGATCAGGTTACTCTGATGAAGACAAAAGGGGCTTTACAAAACTGGTGTACCAGAATATATTTACAGCAATGCAGGCTATGATCAGAGCCATGGATACCCTCAAAATCCCATACAAGTATGAGCACAATAAGGTGAGACTTTTGTGTATTTCCATAACTGAAGCTCTTCCTTTTTTTTTTTTTCCTTTTTTTTCTTTTTCTTTTTTTTTTCCTTTTATCTTTAGAAAACATATGGAGGATCTCTAAAAACTATACATGGTGTATGACTTACGCTCTATTTAAAGTCTGGAAGAAAATAGCTTTTTGCAGTTCTCTACCCTTGGCACAGCCCTGACCAAACAGAAGAGATAGATGAGAGAACTCCTCCCATGTGTCTGTGGAATTTGTTGTGGGGAGAAAGCTAAGGGCAGACTGGTGTTTGCCTATGGCTTTAGACTCTCTTTTTCTTCCCAACCCATCCTATGACCAGAGCACGGTCGAACCATCCTTGTCTTTTCCAGTGCTGCTTAGGGTTTGGCCAATAATATTGCTTGGGAAAAAGTTCAAATTAATTGAAAAATAATTGGGGATATCTACTTGTATGTGAGACTTTTGATGCAAGACCTTAAGGCAAGAAAATTTGCTTTAGACTGATGGCATCACTGAAATTTAGGAGGAGAAAAACACATTGAAAGCATTTGACAAATCTAACTTCTTACCATTTTTTGTACTAGCCTATTTAAAGAAAGATAAAATATTTAAACCATTCCATGAAGGACAGTGAAGTGCTTAATATTTACTTGAATAGAAGGGAGACCTGCTGCATGGGAAGGCACAGAATTACATGGCTATATCTCCTGCTGCTTGCCATGGCAGTGGTGTATCTTTTGTTTGATAACAGGGGCGATTTTTAGTGTTGACAAATTGTCAGTACCTATGTCTGACAGCTTAAGTTCTCTTGTAAGTTTAGGGTTCACCATTCTTTGAAACTTGTAGAAGAGCATTTAGTTATTTTTGGATGAAAAAATATACTTTTTGGTTTTTGTTTTTAAGGACATTTAAAAAGTTGGAAAAACTTGTCTTAAATAGTAAATGAGAGAATGTTGAAATGAACTTCCTTATATTGACTGAATGCTGCAGCTGTTGGATTTCCTTTTGCCTCACTGAAATAAAAATCAAGTTTTTTTTAATTTTAAAAATTTATTTGTGTGTATTTCAGTATGCTATCTCCATGTTTTTGCTGTACATGGAGACACAATTTCTTGACATACTTGAAAAGTTGGTTGACTGTGAAGCACACATTTTTCTTCAAAATTGGTATAGACTGCTGTTTTGCTATAGCATCTAAAAGTCCAAATTATAAATCGGGATCTTTTTTTCTTGAATTTCGTACTGTGGAGTACATGGTCTATAGTTACTATTCAATTTTTGTATTGGATTTATATAGAATGTTTTTATGTAATTTATAGAATGTTCTTTTTGTAGTCGAAGCCAGTTAATAAGATGTGGCATAGCTGTATATGCATAGTCAGACCTTCCTATTTAGAGCTGTTCACTTTCTCTGTGCAAGAGTAACTTCGCTGAAAGTGAGTTTATCCTTGCACTCTGCTGTTTCACAAGCATTCTCAGCAATTTTAGTAGGCCCACGTGTGGAATAAGGTAAAACTCCCCAAATAATAGATTCTGGACCCAATTTCTTTAAGAATTCTGCCTGGCAATAGAGTGGAAAAGAAATATGCTATTCAGTCATGCCAGTCTACTGAGGACTACTTTTGTGCTTTGTACACAAAGTCACTTTAAAGCAGTAAACTTTTTTTTTTTTTTTTTTTAAAGTCTGTTGAAAACAAGCTCATTAGCCTGGCAGCCTAGAAAGCACAGGAAGGGCATTTCCTATTAATTTGAATCTCCTATCAGGAAATCCTATCTCTGGAGAGAACATCTCAAAGTTTGAGTAACAGTGTATTTTTAGCACTGTTTATTTGTTTTCCACAATAGTTTATGAAACTACAGTTCAAGCTGATATTGATGTGATTGCACCTAAAAATGATGGTAAAATGTCCCTTTTCTCTGCCCTCCCAAGTCTTCATGTTCATGACTAATTTGGGGGGTCATATTTTTGTCTTATTGTAAACTTCAGTAAAGAATCATTAAAATTGGGTTGTTTTTTAGTCTCTGAGTGCGTCTAGAATGTGAAGTAATATCTTGTCAAAAAGTGGTATTAAAATTTAGTGTCTCAGTGATGCTAGGGCATTGTATCAGGCAACACATTCTTGTTACACTGCAGGATATGAGCTGTGCTGAAGCTTAAGATAAGGGGTCAGCATCCCTTCTTTAAGGAATTTGTCATAGGAAATGGTGGCTAATTGTTTGGGTTTTGGTTTCCTTTTGGGTAAATGTTGTTATATTTTGTTGCTTATTTTTAACTGGAAGTTGTGAAGTTTTTATGGGCTGCTTGAGTTTTAGAGTGAAAAACATTTATCAAATGCAGAAGAGTGTTGGTTGTATATAGAAACGTGAACAAGCAGTTACTAAGATGACCACTCTTTGCAAAATTTTTGTGGGTGTACACAAGTCAGGCAAGCATAGACGTTCGTATTCACCTTTAAAAGATCTAAAATACAGGTTTATTTTTTATTTTTATTTTTTCTTGAAGTTTTAAAAGTCCCTATTTCTCCTTTTTTTTTTTTTTTCTATTTTTTACGTGTCTTGGAAAAGCTGTTACAATTAAAGCTTTTCATGCTAATTAAGGCTTTTTCAGGATCATGACCCTTTGTTTTTCTTGATGTATACAACAATTAAAATTTGCATCCTTTTAGCTAAGCTAATTCATAGCTACAGTGTGATAATAAATTGCCCATATTTTGCAACTTTGGAGTGTTTCTAGAAAACTTTCAAAATATAAATTACGTGCCAAGTAGCTAGTGTGAAGAAGTTCCTGTATTTTTAGATATTTATTTGCTTACTTTCAAACACAAGCCCTGGCTGGAATACATATGCTGTCAGCCCTGCTGGTGTGCACCCAGGTAGGTGTTCTTGGTGCATGAGGAGGTTCTTTGCATCTTGCTCTGGTCCTTGTCCAGCTGTTTTTTTGGACCAGCATCAAAAAGCCTTGGGTGAACCCATCTGGACTCCAGGGCAGCACGTGTCGGGTGGCCGTGCTGGTGCCAAGAGTGTCAGCACAGGGGCTGCCTGAGCCCTGGGTGCCCCCGTGCGCCGTCAGCACCGCGTCGCGGCCGTTCTGACGTGTGTGTTTCTGTTTGTCCAGATAAGCCAAAATATTCGAATAAAAATTATTAAAGACAGAGTAGAGTAAAGAGTAGGGCGGGAACTGGACCTCGTGTGCGTGCTGGTGTTGAGGTCTGTTTACTCGGTGGTGGTTACTTCTAAGGTAGCCCAGCACGTTGCTCTTCGCTGTTGCTTCTGCTCAACTCGATGCTCGAGTTGTGGTATCACCAATAGTGGTACCAATTATTCAGGGCTCCGTCACCAATCATGTAAAACAAGAACCTGCTGAGTACTAAGTAGACATTTAATACCTTTGGAACATGCCGGATGCACTAAGTAATCTCTCGGGTGGATAAACAGGATTTGTGCCTTGTCTGAGCATTCTAACAGGTGGTCTGACATAACAGACCTTTTCTGCAGTGTACTGCACAACTTTGGAGTGTAGATACAGGTAATATTAGCTGCTAAACTTCTTTTCAGGAAATAAAAGGAATATTTAGTTTGGATTGGAAGGGTGTTTTACTGTTACCAATTTTTATTAAGGGTAGGTATCATGATGATATGGCATGAAATATTCTATTTTCGTGTCTAAACCAGAACATGGTATGCTCATTTAAGATAATAAAACTGAAGCCAGAATAATCCACTGTACCAGCATCTGAGAGGTAAAATTATTTATTACAGACTCCTGTCACAACCAAATAGGACAATTCTTGTTGTCCTTGAGGAAGAACTTCTTTCCTGTGAGGGTGACAGAGCCCTGGAACAGGCTGCCCAGAGAGGCTGTGGAGTCTCCTTCTCTGGAGATCTTCCAAACCCACCTGGATGCCACCCTGTGCCCCGTGCTCTAGGTGTCCCTGCTGGAGCAGGGGGGTTGGACTAGATGATCTCTAGAGGTCCCTTCCAACCTCAACCATCCTATGATTCTGAAGCATGTGGGTCTTTTTTTAATGTCATACCTGAAACCATTTAATCAGATAAAATTGTACACTGGTGCACAGAGGTATGTGTGCTGGGATAGATTTTTTTTTTCTTTTGAAAAGCTGTTTGTATACTTCTTTGTATGTTTCCTTTGATGCGTCTATGCATTTCTTTAAAGCTGGTTCGATTCAAATTCTGGATTGGAAAAGGCCTTTGGAAAGCAGAAATCTCTTGCAGGAAGGCCTCAGTACTTTCTTTTTCCATAAAACGGGACTTTTCTGGGCTTCCTTTGTTTCTTTCTCTCCTTTCCTTTCTCTGTCCCTCTGGAATTTTTCTGTACTGCCTTGACCTTGGAAAAAGTTACAACTGTAAAGTAAAGAATTGAAAATAAAACCACTCAAAACAGTGCAAAAGTATACTGGGTGTTATAAAATATATTGCAGTCAGTAGTCTGCAAATAAAAATAAGGACAAAGGAAGAATGAAAAGTATTGATTTTTTTATATATATTTTGTGGAGCTTTTAATTTAGATGTGCAGTAACAATTTGAGGATGATAACTTGAACATTTATTCTGTCCTTAAAAAAGGGCTCATTTGTTTTTCTAACCACCTGTCCCTTCATAAACAGCTTGTAAAGCAGCTCTGCTGCTGCTGCAGAAAGTCAGCTGGTTCTGTGGTAATCAGGTAGGTGCCCTCAGAGCTGGACAGAGCATAAAATGGCATTTTACAGAAGAGAAAGTTGGAGTTACTTATCTGGGCATGCAGGCTTGCTCTTGGGGTGGAGGGTGTTTAAGAATATGCATGGAGAAATGGAGGAATACGTGACTGGACAGACGTTTTTTTCAAGGGCTTTCAAGAGACTGAGGGATTTATGCCGGGGGGAATATTGGAGCCTGCAGGTGGTTTCCAAGGATGGTTGTGAGGATTGGAAGGGATGCGTCGACTCGTGTAATCATGATAGTTGTAAAAGCGTGCTGCTTCTCAGCTATCCTGCGTTGTGTGTAGCTGATTCACTGCTCGTGAACCAAGCTTGCCAGCTCGCAACGAGGAATCTAAATCTGTAACAGCGTTTTTTTCTGTGTAGAGTCTTGAAATTTTTGGACCTCATCTGTGGGTAATTATAGTGCCACTGATGAGGAAAACAAATCTTGCGGGCTTATGATTAGACTAATTGTGAAAGGCCCAACTTCAAACACGCGTCTCTTTAGCAAGGCAATATGTATAAAGCAAGCCCTCCCGTAGGAGAAGGCCATGGCAGTGCAGCCTTGCAGCTCGCATCCTCTCTGTGCAACAAACAGTGATGTGCCCCTGCCAGAGCGGAGTGGTTATTCACTGCATTGGCACTGCAAAACATTTGCAACAGCAGCTCCCTCCTGTGAAAATGCAGAGCTTTTCCTTAATATCTCTCTCCAAAAATAAACGCCCACTTTAAAACAGTTGGTTTTTAGGATACGGTCTCAGCATGGAGAGGCGCAGGCGCCTGCTCTGCTGCCGCCCGGAGCGGAGCGAGCGGTGCCTCCTGCGCGCGGGACGCGGCCTGCCCGTCCCTCCGGGCCACTCGCCATCTCCCGTGGTGTTCCTGCAGAGCTTCCTGCGTGCTGCTCCCCCACGGCACCGCGTGAGTCAGCAGCGCGGGTCGAGGTTTACCCGTCTGGCAATGGGAACGCTGCAGCAACAGCATTGCCAATATTCTTAACTGAAATCAATCCTAGTCACAGAAGTACTTTCTTAATTTAGTAGGGATGCATTTCTGCAATCCAGTAGTGTCTCGCTGTTTTGTTTTGTTTTATCTGCTGTCTATTTACAAGAATATACAGTAAAAAGCAGCATTTTGTGGATGCATGCCAAGCAGATGCTATAACTGTCTGGGTGTACTGAAACAGACACCATCTACAGAAGCATTGTCAACATGACACAGAATCAAATTGTGCCTGTTCAACGCTGTAGAGTAATCTTTCTTTGTGTCCTGCGTTACTGGGCTGCAGTACATGAGAATTAAATTGCAGTGTTTCTTTCCTCTTGGGCAAGGAATGGCAATTAGATTTCTCTTATGAAACTATCCCAGTGAAAGGAGATTTAAATAAATACACTTTTGAAGGGTTTTGGCAGAAATGCATGTGTTGGTATAAAGGGAATGATAGAACTGAGATATAGGCTGAATTGTTAATAACCTGCTCTCAAGGCGTAAGGGTTAATTCCTGAAGATAGTTCTGTTAGAAGTGCTTCTCCAGTGTTTAGATGTTCTCATTAAGTCATTACTCTTTGAACATGATGTAGTTATTTATCAGCAGGGTGCCAAATAAATTTTTTCCCCTAACACCTTTTACTTATTTATTTATTTATTTATTTTTGCCATACTAGATTTGGTAATTACCTCTCTTTCATTGTATGAGGGTTCTTGTTTGTTATTCAAGGGTGTTTTGTTTTTTTGAGTTTTGTTTTTTGGTTTTCTTTTTGTCTGTGTTTCCACGTTTCTCATCTTTGACATTCTCCATATCTGATCTTGTGCAATTGAATTTTGCTATAGACATTTTTGAGTGTGAGTAAAATAAGAGCTGTTAGACTGCTGCTTTTGCCCTGGCTCCTGTATTCCTGTTGAACATTCAGTATTTTTGGAATTTGAGTTTCTGAGGAGCATCTTAATTTCCTCCAGAAGTGGGGATCATGTAGTTCGCTCCATGAGGACGTAGCTTCATATAGTGGAGAAAATGAGGTTAAGGTGTCTTTGAAATACAGGCTTTCTGATTTAGTCAAATTTCTAACCCATTTTTCAGAGGGAGAGTTGTATGAGCTGCAGAGTTCCAGAAAATTTTAATATAATGCTTATTAAAAATAACTACTTCGTATGACTGCAGAAGCAAACAGAAAGCAGTGTCATAAGCTTAGGTCTGTAGTTGGTGGTTTTGCACAAAATACAAAACATCCCTTCTGTGAGCTAAGTGAAAGGATGGTACAGAACCTCCTCTAGGAGACGCAGAAATGTAATGCATGCTTTGGCGATGAAGTAATTTTGACTCAGAAGCTGGAGTTCATAGACACTCTGAGAGGCTGGATAAAATGTGCTTAACCAGAACCCTACCACACCCAAAATGCAGACGTCTGAATTCATCTCCATCTCCTAATTATGCCTCAGTGCATCAGCAGATGAATGTAATGAAAGCAACGGGGATAAATCTTCCCTGTTCCGATATGTTACTGGTGCCAGCACTGTTACAGCTTATAAATAAAAGCAGTAACTGAGCAAAGCATTTTTCTTCTGCACTATACAGATTATTTTATCAGTACAGGCAAATGTCGAGTAAGGCACAGGCTTTGTGCACTTGGAAATGTTTCTCCTGTTTTGGTGGAATCTCGCCACTTTGAGTGTTCATCTGTGCTGTGTTTTTGTGTTTTTACAGCCTCCTGCTGAGCAGCAGCCCCAATGGGTAGTACTGAAGTGTTAATCCGTAGACCTTAAGATGAAGAGTGGTGGGGGAGGAATGTTTGTAGCTGCTGCCCAGAGCCTGCTGGTGCTGATCTCGTGTGTGGGGCTGTGTCTCTGTGCCCTCCCCGCCTCTGCATCCTTTGCTCCCGAGGGAGCTGTCCCCAATAACCCCACATTTGCTTTACAGCAAAGTTCAGGGTCCTGAACTAGACCATGCTGCATGCTATATAGATACAACAAGCTACAGAGCCTCTCTGGAGCTGGGCACTCCAGCTAGGTCCTCTAGCTCCAAAGAGGAGCTGTTGATCTAAGTGGGCTCCAGTAGGGATCCAGCTTTCAGTCCCTCCTCTGTCACTGACTCCTCATGTGGCCCCAGGAAAGTCAGTTTTAGTAGAGGGGTTGACTGTGCTTGTTAAATCTGGCTATGCCAGTCTAAATATCCATAGTAATGCCTTAGTTTTGGTTTACTTGCTTAATTTCCTTAATTTCAATAGCTAGTTTAGCTGCAGGATATCCAAGCACCTGCGTTTGGATATTGGAATGATTCCCGCAGCGTTTAAAATCACGTTACTGTTGTTTACTTTAGAGATAAAAAAGTTTAAGCAAGTGAATTTGAATATGACAATTGTCTGTGCTCCCCTCTTTTTTTCACTTCTATGTAAAATAAAGCTGGCTCCACCTTTTGTAACATTATTGTACGGAAGTGCTAACATACTAGCTTGGGTTTGCTTGGAAACTTAAATGATTGCAGAAGCAAATCATGTGGCCTCATGCAGTTGTGGCCCTGCACCTTGTGGGCACACTGCCAACCTCTGGATCATCCCTCTTGTCTGCACCCCTGTAAAGAAACCGTCCTGTGAGTGTTAGGGAGGTGCCATTAGATCACCGTGAGTGCTGATGGAGGGGGAGAAGCAGAGCAGGACCCGCAGGACCCATTAGCAGCTGGTGAAAGTCAGGTCAGCCTGATGATGCTGCAGCTTCAATTAAGTAATGTCTGAAGCTAACAGCTTTAGCCGTCAGGAGGTACAGAATTGTGATACATCATTCTCTACCTTACACTTAGCTCTCTTGCTTTATATATTGCTTGAATATATATTGCTTGGCTTGCTTTCTGGGTTTGACCTGAGTCCTCACATGCAGCAATAAAGCATTCTCTAGAAAGTCAGTTAGTCAATACCAGACCCTCTCCTGCAAGGGGGAAGGGATAATTCTTAAGGTGCATTTACTCACTGACTTCTTAGATGCTTCTGGCATTTAAATGTACTTTCTATTGGTTAAAGCAATGAACAACTCTTTTTTTCCTGGAGTAAATCAGAAAGCAGTAATGTGACTGTTAATGTGAGCAAATAACGCTTTACTGCGGGGTCTCATTTCTTTCAGACCTGATTTATTGAAGACTTTTTCTTTTACCTTAGAGGTGTTTTAAAAATATATCTTGTATTTTCATCTGTGTTTTGAGATTGAAGATGTAAAATGTTACCTTTCCCCAGAAACATATTTATATTCACTGGTCCTTTAACTGGAATCTCACATAATTGTTAAGAAACTTTTAACCTTTTTTTGCTACTTGGTGGAACAGTTGCTTTTAGGAAGTGAAATTTCATATGCTGGACATAAAACAGTAGTGATATAGGTGTAATTCAACTTGTAAGTAAGACTGTTCATAAAGAACTTTTGAAACACTTCCCATTTTAATATTGGCCATATGCTAACTTTACAAATGTAGCTTTTCTCTGAGGAATAAGAAGACAAACTGCAGTAACTCCCCTTTAATCTGATGAAATTAATGCTGCCTCTTCTGCCATCACTTCTTTTAAATCTTTAAAAAGAAAACCTCCATTCTCTGCTGAAATATTTCTGACAGCATTTTAGAGCTTTTTTAATAGTTTGCTAATTGTAGTTCCTAGACCCAAGAAGAAGCTGCGCATTGTTACTTTGATACCAACATTTTTATTGCTAAATATGGATTCAGCAAAGGAACTGATAACTGAGCTACTAATTCTAGTACAGAGACTGTCATCTTTAATATATATTTGTTTAAGGTTAGGAAATCTGTCTTCCAGGATTAGCTCTCACAAATGAGTCATAATTTTGGAAATTGCCAGATTGGACATACTCAATTTGTAATAAATAAGTGCCATGGCTTTCCTTCATCATGGTCCTTTTCTTTCCCCTGCCTTACCTTCCTTCCTCCTTTTAATGTCTTCATTTCTAACCTTCCACTGTCATAATGTCGATTACACGAAAACACAGGGATGGATTTTGCAAGTGAATAGGAGTGGGACGTAACTACTGGGAAGACAAAACCTCTCTTCCAGCTCTCTTGGCTGTGGGCCGCTAACCAGGAGCGGCTTTGCCTCGCGGATGGGCAGCAGGAGCGCCCGGAGCGCGCCGAGGACGTTCCCCTCTCCCGTTGCTCCGCGGCCCGGCTCGGGCAGAGGGCCGGGCTCGTTGCCCTCGCGCGGCCTGCGCCGTGCGGGCCGGTGTCGGCGGTGTCGTCCGCAGGCCGGCTCAGCCCCACGCGCTCAACGTGGCTCGTGCTGCTGCCTGCCAGGGATTCGCGCACGCCACGAACGGTCCAGGGCTCACAACCCGCTCCTGCGCGTGGGGGCTTTGTTAGCCACAACGCGGCCAGCACCCCAGTCCAGCTGGCTGCCTCTCAGCTGCTGCCTGAGTTGCACACAGCTGATAGGAAGGGGTAGGTTACTCCAGAGCTCTTTCTCCCACAGGA
This sequence comes from Tinamus guttatus, assembly GCF_059628265.1. NCBI lineage: Eukaryota > Metazoa > Chordata > Aves > Tinamiformes > Tinamidae > Tinamus > Tinamus guttatus. Next base: position 444,346 of record NW_028288680.1, read on the forward strand.
GAAAAACCTTGCCTTGTTTTTTCTCACTGATTTCCTTTACAAGAGAGATTCCTGGAAGCTGACAAGTATTCAGCATCTTAAACAGAAGCCCCAACGCTTGTCTTTCGGGTTTGAAGGGGCTGCTCAAAGACTTTCCTGCTCATTTACCTCAACAAAAAAAATGAAGGTGAAAGCTGAAGTTGAAGCTGGAACTAACAGTACGAGAGGCCTTTGCTGTGTGCTCCTTCTGCAGGCAGACTGCAGACCCTGTGACATCAGGGTCCCTCCAAGCACGTCACAAGTGTAGTGGAAGCCATCATATAAAAATTATTTTATAAAACTATAATTTGAACAAATACTTGAGGAAATCTTTGAGCTTTATTGTATGAATTGAAGTAGATTTGGCCCACAGGAGCCATTTGGCTCCTTTTTCTCCCCTGAGGGTTTCTGTGACTCAGCATTAATTACGGTGAGTCCAGTGGTTGTCTTTTTAATTATCTGGATGAGCACTTGCTCAAACTGGTAGCAGATTATTCACATAAGATTCACATTCACATGAACATGAATGAAAGTTGCATAATCAGGTTTGGTATATTTGAAATATCTTTAAAGGGTGGTTCTGGAACTGATTATCTTCCTGCCCAAGATGTAGGACACATAGAGAGGACTAACTTAATTTTTGCATACTTGGTGATAGAACCAAATTGCAATCCTCAGCATGCAGTGTCATATTAGTTAAAATTCTTACTTCAGGAAATTTGTAGATTTGTCTTGTTCTCTAGTCTGTTTATTGTATTGTAGCCTCTTAAAATTAGGAAGAGTTTTTGTCTGCTTCAGACTAAAGCCAATTGGTGAACTGCATGAATACAGTTTTTGCAAGATACCGCTGTTTCCTGAAGCTTTTTCTTGCTAAGCCAGTAAGGAACAAGAGTTGTTGATGTTACTGAGTATCTTGTTTGTTAAAATGAAAAGTTAGGGTGAAAAAGTATCCAGAGAACTATTGGCACCTGTAACTAATTAAAATTCACTTAGTGCGGTCTTTAACAGTGGAATATTATGTGGCTTTGGTTTGACTCAGTGTATTAAATGTATTTTTCTCCTTAATCTTTCGAATTCATGGCTTGGTCATTAGGCTTGTGCCTCTTCTTTCTCTCTTTTCATTTGTCTACTACACTACTCCAGAGGGGGGAAAAATTAGCATCTGAAGTTGAGAAGATTGAACTAATTAATTTTAGCCCTCTTCCAAGGACATAACTGCTGAAACACTGTTTTCCTTTTAAGTGAAATAACAGGAAATTATGTTTGCTAGCAGGCTAGCAGGGGTTTGGGAAGGGCATGTGGGGTGGCAGTAGGAAGTGTTCTTGGGGGGAGCTTTCCTTTTTTCTTCCCTTTTTTTGTTTTTTTTTAGGTCTACATGGGCAATAGTAATGTGGTGCTATGAGAGTCATTCCCTAATATTCCTAATTGGTTGAGGAATATTATCCATATCCTCTGCTGTAGATGTGAATGCTCGATGGCAGGCAAACGAGCAATGACTAATGTTTTTAATATGTAGTCTTGTTAAGGAGAGTCACTGTACGGCTATTTGTCGTCTTTTCCTTGCTTGTTTCTCTTGTAGCTTTTGCGTCTCTCTAACTGTGAAACAAAAACTTACTGCAGCCCTGTTTGAATAAAATCCTATAGACAGGATAGAGAGTTGGGCAGAGAGGAACCTTATGAGGTTCAACAGGGACAAGTGCAGGGTCCAGGGAAGGAATAACCCCAGGCACCAGTACAGACTAGGGATTGACCTGCTGGAAAGCAGCTCCGCAGAGAAGGATCTGGGAGTCCTGGCTGACAACAAGTTAACCGTGAGGCAGCAATGTGCCCTTGTGGCCAGGAAGGCCAATGGGCTCCTGGCCTGCATGAGGAGGAGCGTTGCCAGCAGGTGGAGGGAGGGGATTCTGCCCCTCTACTCAGCTCTGGTGAGGCCACATCTGGAGTATTGGGGGTAGTTCTGGGCTCCTCAGCAGAAGAGGGACATGGAGCTTCTAGAGAGGGTCCAGCACAGGGCCACGAAGATGATGAAGGGATTGGAACGTCTATCATATGAGGAAAGACTAAGCGAGCTGGGCCTCTTTAGTCCGGAGAATAGAAGGCAGAGAGGAGATTTGATCAACATGTTCAAGCACTTGAGGGGTGATTGTAGGGAGGATGGGGCCAGGCTCTTCTTTGTGGTGTCCAATGACAGAACAAGGGGTAATGGGTGTAAGTTGAAACACAGGCAGTTCCGTCTCCATGTGAGGAAGAACTTCTTTCCTGTGAGGGTGACAGAGCCCTGGAACAGGCTGCCCAGAGAGGCTGTGGAGTCTCCTTCTCTGGAGATCTTCCAAACCCGCCTGGATGCCACCCTGTGCCACGTGCTCTAGGTGTCCCTGCTTGAGCAGGGGGGTTGGACTAGATGATCTCTAGAGGCCCCTTCCAACCTTAACCATTGATGAGTAACTTGTGTAATGTTGTTATTGGTATCTCTTTTAATTGTTATTATTTTGGCTTCTGAGGCTCAAAATAAATGGTGAATCAGTGCAGCAAGTAGCTAAATTAAGTGGGAAGAGAAAGTCATTTTCTGGTTATTTGGCAAAGACTTACTCATTTCGATGGTTGACATAGCTTTCACGTCAGTCATACGTGTACCAGTTCCATTCCATTTTGTCATATTTGGAGACTCTTTGTACCTCTTCCATCTAGGAGGGGAACTAAAACTAACCATCTAGAATTAAAATACAAAAATTGAAAGCAGGAACAAAAGAACTAAAACAAAAAAAAAAAAAAAAAAAAAAAAAAAAAAGAAAAAAAGGAAAAAAGAAACAAAACCAAACAAAGAAAAAAAACCCGCAAGGGGCAATGCTTTCTTTTCTGACATCTTGGCAGTCTTCAGTGAATAACTTTCGGAGGAGGAAGGGTGGTATTCCTTTATTTATTTGTGGTATAACCTAATGGTGCCCGCTGGGTTTTATGGGCGTCCCCTTTATATTAACCCCTGGCTATAAGGTGACTGATGACTGCTTCAGTCTCGCTCAACTGTAGGAAGTGGAGGGAGGGCCGCCTTGACTCGTGAAAGGAGAAAAGCTGAAGAGGTTATTGTTCAGTTTCTGTTCCCAAGAGCTGCGAAATGAGAAAATGATGAATATATTCTGCCCGGTTCCCTCCGTTTCCACAGCTGTCTGTACTTGGCAGTGCATTTCAGATTTTCTTCCCCTTTAAAAGCTCTGGCTGAGAACAACAGCACTTCTCCAGAACTTTCCTTAGGCAGTTGCAGCACAATGCAGCTAGCACAGTCTTTTTAATTCAATGGCTGATGATGAAAAGGCAGTGGTGAGGCTGATTATAAACCTGTGGGTTCCTTCTCATGGAATTAGAACTAGGAACAACAGCAAACGCGACTTGGCTTTCTGGCCATCAAGTCAGGAAGACAGCACTGTTTTAGTGTGTGTGTGAGTCATGCTTGTTATCTCTGTAAATATAAAAGGAGGAAGCTAGCAAAGTAATAGTACTTCACTTAGAGCTCAAGTTATTCATGAAATAGCCTTGAAAACTGAACCAAAACAAGCAGCTCAAGGGAGTTAGGGGAGTGGCTGATGCTTGTTACAAAACTAACAGGTTTTCACCACAGTAAATCGGTGCTCTTACGTAAGTTGTGGGGTATAGTTGTTCTAAGGATGGAGTCGCGAGTGGTTTTCCACTGTTCTGCAATTCAGTTTCTACAGTAGACTGAGGCTGTGGAGTTGGGTCCACATGGTAGGTCGTTGGTGTCAGTGAAACTCTTCCTGTTCTTACCTGGCCTCTGTTTGCTGCAAATGCTGTAGCAGAGGATGCTTCACCAACACATCTGTAGCTCTCATCTGTCAAACTCTGTCTTTGTGTCGGCCCTGCTTGCTCCATGCTTAGACTGAAATAAGCCTTGAGACTTCACACACTGTTGACTTCAGTGACCAGTAAGGAGCCACACATAAATTTTAAGAGCAGCGCCTTGAATCCCAGCTCATCCTCCGAGGCCAAGGTCGGGGCAGTGGTTTGAAGGGGAAGGCAGTGGCAGCGTTGGCCCTGTGCTTTACGCCACCTTGAAGGGATTTGCTGCTGGCGCTGATTTTTTTTTTCTTTTTTAATTATTATTCTTAGCGTGATAACAAAAATGCCATAAATCATTATAGTTAGCGGTCAGAAAACTCTTCATTCAGGTAATCACACAGTAGCAAGGGCATGATAACCTAGCCATCATATTAATGACTGAGATGGATTAAAATGGTTACTTGGAGGGTTAAGGTCTCTCTCAGTCTTGTGAGCTTTACTGTTCCTTGACTGTCCTGGCCTGTTAACACGTAATAAATTGATTAGGTGTGTAATATTTTGCTTTATTATTATTATACATATTCATGGGCAGTTTTTAAAAGAGCATGCCATACTACAGCATTTGCATCTCTTTCTTGAAAAGATTCAAATTGTTTTGAATATCTTTATCGATGTTTGTCTTTCTTCTGACAAACTTTTTTTTCTCATGGAGAGTCATTCATCTTTTTTAGACCACTTTAAATAATTGTTGTTACGATAATCTTGGAACAGACTGGATAAAACAATGCCAATCATAAATTGTCCTCATTAAAATAATTTTATGTTAACCTGATTCTAAATGTTTCATTATTTTGGTAGGGAGGAAGCATCACTATCTCAGAATTTATCAATTAAAGCACAAGGAATGCTTTCAGAGCTGTATGCTGTATGAATAAGACAGCAATGAAAGTAAATCTAGGACCTGATTCCAGTTGAAATAAAAAAAGTAGTATTTCATACTACACTGGAACCTTTTGTATCAATATCTCCAAATATTGCATCATGTATAATTTCTAGTCAGGCCTAAGGTCCAGCGTAGGGCGATGAAGATAACAAGGGGACTGGAGCATCTGCCCTGTGAGGAGAGGCTGAGAGAGCTGGACCTGTTCAGCCTGGAGAAGAACTGAGAGGAGATCTTATGAGTGTACACCTTGATATCTTGAGAGAAGGTATCAGGAAGATGTGGCTAGGCAGAACCAACAGCCACAAACTGAAGCACAGAAAGGTCTGTCTGAACACAAGGAGAAACTTCTTGACCATGAGGGTGATCTTATCAATGTGTGTAAACATGTTAAGAGTGTCAAGAGGATGGATACAAACTATTCCCAGTGGTGGCCAGCAACAGGGCAAGAGGCAACAAACAACAAATTGAAGCTCACAAAAATCGTTCTGAATTTGAGGAAAAGCTTATTGACCATGAAGGTGACAGAGCACTGGAACAGGCTACCCAGAGAGGCTGTGGAGTCTCCTTCTCTGGAGATCTTCCAAACCCACCTGGATGCCACCCTGTGCCACGTGCTCTGGGTGTCCCTGCTGGAGCAGGGGGGTTGGACTAGATGATCTCTAGAGGTCCATTCCAACCTCAACCATTCTGTGAAAGTAGAAGGAAAAATTATTTACGTCATATAAGCTAAAGCATAGCAATTTAGGAGAAGACTTACACATTTCTTACTTTTTATATAGTTTAGCTGTCATATGCACTAAATGGCATATTACTCACCATTCTGAGCATCCTGCAAATAAATGGAGTGTGTAGTTCTGTAATTTTCTGAATTGGTAACTGGAATGATAAGGAAAAAAATAGCGTGAAGGCTATAATTAGAAGTCTCACGGGAGTTTTGAGGCTTTTGTTACGCAGTTCTGAAATTTTGTATGGTTATGTGACTAGAAGTGCCTCCCCCAGTGGAGCAGAAATGCATGCAGTAATCTATTCATCACGTCCCCTTGTTGACTGTAGGGTTGTTCACAGGTAGTAAAATTAATCTTATTCTCATACTGATCTGCAGGAAAATACCAGAGTTTATATACTTCAGTAGCAGAAATGAAATCTATCTGTGCTTCTCTATAAGGCCAGAAATAAAAAGCAAGAAATTAAAAATATCTTGAGATAGCAAGACCTAGAATTTTTATAAGTGGCCTTCTTTTTTAATTCAAAAAACATACTGCAAACTGATCCAAAACATGCATGCAGGTCAAGGAAAATGTACAGCTAGACAACACCTACCCTAATGTTTTCAGTTGATGTTACAGTCAGTCTTATGGTGTTTAATCATTATGGAAATATGCCTACTAGCTGGTATGCACAGGAATTAGTGTGGAGAAAAACTCCTTGAAAAATGTAGCTAATGTTATCCTTACACTATTTTGCTAGAATTATTATTTTTCTCCTTTTTTTTTTTTTCTATGTTTTTTCCCTCCTCCAAAAATAAGAGGAATGTCCCTTCTGGAGCCAGCAGCTCTGTAGGCATCTCCTGGCTTGCCAAGATTGCAGCCTCCTCTATATGAGTTAGGAATGTCCCTTTCTAAGAGGAAAGGCAGTCTCTTCTTTCCTGTACCTTAGCCTGACTGTGGCCGAAAACGTGAAGAAGCACTTGGTGGGTTTAAAACACAGACATACTGAACTGCATTTCATGTTTTTTCAATAGGTTCAGAACTGCCCTCTGCCAGCTTCAATTTAATAATAGTATGAAACGTATCATATAAATACTTAAGAGCTCACATTCACAGTCGACCTGCTTAAACAGTCTTACTGAATATATAGCAATCTCAGTAAACCTTCCTTAAACAAAGGGAAAGTTTCAAATATATAGGCTTCTTATTTCTGGTACAGCATACATGATTTTTTAAAATTAATATTGGACTAGAGAGGGCTTAGAAGAGATGAAAGGATTACAATGATTTCTTTTTCATATCTTTGAAAAGTAATCTGGAAAGTGTAGAGAATGGGTTTTAGGATTTTGTTTTGTTCTTTAGATAAAGTTGTGTTCCAGGACTTCATAGAGTAATTTTGCAAGGAAGCTGCTCTTTCTTAAGGATCAAATATGGGAGGAGTTAGCAAAGATCCTGGACATAGTAATCTTCAGCATATAGGTAGATGGACTAGGTTTTTTATGGACCTAATTCTTTTGTTTCAAGTTTGGTGACAAATCAAAAGTAGGCTTTTACATAACATTTACTGCGGTGGTACTAGTATCAGTAAACACACAACAGTTAGAGATGCTCTTACTGTACAGATTTCTGGTTTTGTGAATTCATAAGCTGCACACAGCTTTGAAAGCTGGAGTGTTTATAGGTTGCATGGGCGCTAACAAACTGATCAAGAAGTTTAGGCAGCGCCCTGCAAGGGTTTGGAACACTAAGGGCAGAAGTGAGAATAGAAGAGGAAATACTTGGAACAATAGATAGTGCATGAATCAATCAACAGAAAGGAACAATAGAAGGATAGAGACTGCAGAAATACGATCGTTTTTTGTGCTGCAGCAGCGTGTGATCAAATATGGCACCCCACTTAATTTTTCCTTTCTAATTTTTTAATAAGACTTCTGTTTTAAATATGTTCCATTTTCTAAGGAGACCTAATACAAAGGTGATCACTCTCCCAACATCAGCATGTATGCTAGTTTGAGAGTTTGACAATTACTTATTTTTGACTAGTATTCTCAAAAGAACAATGAGAAATATAGGAAGCATTATCAAATAAGGATATAGTTCTGAATATTTAAGTCCTTTATTTCAGCATTTATATAGGTCTTCTAGATCTCCTGCAAGATCTTTAATGACCTTTCAGGACTTGCACTCATTTAGAATCCTTAGAAACGTCAAGTAACATTGGTTAGCCTGTTCATAGTTTAGGAATGGGGGCACTCCTCTTACTATTTCAAAAGAGCTCCCTCCACAGTAAAAGCTCCTTTTAGGAGTATATTTCTGTGTTTGCCTCTGGAATCAGATGATTACAAACTGTGTTGTTCCAGTTTCATTTTCACATGCCAGATTACCAGAAGATATGCAGGCATTGCTTCAGGCTTCTTTCCTTTTTTTTTTTTTTCCTCTTTTTTTTCGTGTAATCATCAAAAGCTTGGATATTTATCTAGCCCATCTACCCTGCTCAAAGAGGCTCATTCTAGCAAGGAATTTATAGTCATTTTTATTAATTCTTCCACTGATTAGTTTCAGAAGACTTAGATCCTAAAATTGTTGCATTTTTTTTTAAGTTGTGTTCAAAAGTGACTTACAGTATACCTAACATACTCCAAAAATATAAAGTTTACTTTAGTGCCACATGTTATGTTAGTTGTGCAGCTTTATTGCCTGCTTTCAGTGTCATTAACATGTAGCAAGTAACAGAAGCCGTGGAAAATTTTCTTCTGAGTTTATTATTTGAGGCTGGAAGTTTGCCCCGGTGCTTACTGTACAGAAAGATTCATGTTTAGCCTTTTTATTTGATAAGCACTAAAATAGTGTGTTTTTTAATTCAAATGCTTAAATTGTGCTACAGCTCAGCATACACTAGAGGAATGATAATCTGTTAATGTATGAAATATCCTCTGATTTTTTCGCTTATTTTGAGCTAAGACCATCTCAGTTCGTATTGCAAAAAAATATGATTTCCTTTATGAATCTGAGAACAAGGAATTATGGCTTGAGTCAAACATTATGAAGATGAATTGAAACAAACCATTGCTTAAAACCGTCATTGTTAGGAGAAGAATGAAAAAGTTATCTTTTCTGGGGAGTTGAAATTCGATAGTAAAGAAACGACAAGCACTTCCAGTTTCAACAAAAGGGAATGTTCGGCCAAGAAACGTAATGCACGAAACCAAAAGTAGCAATATTTGTGCCAGTGAATTCTGTCTCATTTCAGTCATTTTGCACACACATACAAACACACCATTTTGCTGAGCTGTAGTTAAGCTTTTACTTGTTTTGCTTGAAACGCTGTGTGTTTGGGTTTGTTTGTTTTTCTTCTCCTTTTATTTAAAGAAGTTAATATCATAAAACCAGTTTTAAATTTACCTTGTTTTCCCTGTTGGTGAACCGTTCTTCTAGCTAAACCTGTGATAAAATGGAGACGTTGTGCTGAACGCATTTTTTTATACTCATACTGAACACATTTTTGACTACTTTAGTCATTTATCTGTTTTAGGATTTATAGTCCACTAGCAGTACTTTTACTTCTGCAGCTTCATGAGTCTGGGGACAGATAGATATTTTGTCAACTCTTTGAAGATATGTGGATGTACTTGATCTGCTTGGATAGTCTTTCTGGAGTGTTTTTTTCCGTAATGGGATGACTGTGATGTAATTATACAGTGTTACAGTCCATTCAAAAAGTCCATTCATTTTCCTCAAATCGTTTGTCAAATTTCAGATTCTTGATAAACTTTTTGTTTGCTACCATTACCTGGGGCAGTGGTAACATTGTATTATGTTTCATAATAATTTTAATTATTTCTGAACTATATTTTTTACAGTTCTCCCAAAATCCATGTTTTTAACAAGTGTAATGGTTGCCTTGAATTCCTTAGTTCTCTAATGTTTTAGAAAATCACCTCTATCCTAAAGATTTTTCTGTTTGGATGATTTGCAGATAGTGGGGAAAAAAATCAGGCAAAAGGGAGCAGGTGGATTAATGTTGGTACTTTTTTTTTTTTTTTAAATATATATTTTCTGCAGCAACCTTCCTGTAGCTTGAGATCAGTTTTGAGACTGTCATTCGGTAATTCCCAGAACAGCCTCATTTACCCTCCTGCTCCAAATGACTTCCTGTTTGCCTTCCTTCCTGGCAGTCTCTCATGTTTCAGTGTCAGGCTTTGTTTTCCCTTTCCCTGCTTTTGGCTCCCATGTGATTCCAAGTTATCCCTCAGAGCCTTCCCACTAGGCCTATATGGAATTCAGAAAGTCCTCTCCGCAGCTATTTGGACACTATAACACTGCATGAAAAACACTACACTGTTCACAGCCCCATGGGAATCATAATTTATGTGGAAACTTATTCTTTCAGAAAAAGAAATCTTCCTTTCCCAAACTTACCAAATGCGGTTGATTTTATGCCTGAGATTGAATTTGTTGGAGTTTGTGTCCATGATTGGGTTGTCTGAACCCTTGCAGACGGGAGAGACTGCACGAGTTGAAATAGGGTTGTTTTTCACAGTGGGTAGGAGGAAGAAGGCGGCCCTGGGGAATCCTAAGAAATTTTTGCTCTTTCTTTTCCTGTTTTTCACAAGAAGTTTTATATTCTGGTTGCATAAATGAGCTCAGTCCATTTCTGAGTAAGGGAGAACAAAGGACAAATCATTAACTATAAGTTGCATTAAACGTTGACGGCATGTTTACAAGAAGAGAGATTTGGATCACTTCTGAGAGCTTTGTTATCTCTGAAAAAATCATCTGTCAAAAAACAAAAATTTAAATGATGTTTTGTTTGATTTCCGCTTATTTTGGTGAAGCTAGTGGAAAATTTGTTTCAGCCTTAATTTTAGTGAAATTACTATCTTTCTTTGGTTCTTTTTAAAATTCCCTTCTGCACTCTTCCTGATTTCTTCTTTTACCTACACCAGCAAATCTTATTTTGCATTATTTGCCAATAAGCTGAGGAGAGGAAAAAAAACAACCTTTATTAACAACAGAATGATCTCAAAGAAGTAGAATTGGCAATAAATACTAGATTAGTCTAGAATTACAGGGTTTTTTTTGTTTTGATTTGTTGTGCTCCAGATGCCCCAGCAACTATTTGCAAGCCGTCCCTTTTCTGTGCTTTTTCCTTGCATTTTCCTTGGAAGATAACCCTTCTGTCAAATCAGCTGGGTCCTCCTGTTAAAGCGTTATTGACAAAAGTCCCAGGCTTGACCTACATGCAAGTGCATGCCAAACTCAGAGACCTAATACAGCTTGTTCTCTGAAAATTGTCCTCCTTCTCCTGATCATCTTCCTGATCATCAAGTGGAAAGCAGAAGGTGGCTCATTGAGAGCTTTCTTATTATGGGGTTGGAGTTTAGCTCTTAGCTCCTTGAGTGGGTCTTTTTAATGGAACTTTTCCGTAATGTTTCATATTACTCTATTCTTTATTGCATCCCTTATGTAAGAGTTATTCAAAGTGGATACATTTGAGGAGTGCAAAACTGCTGGTAGTATAAGCTGGTAAATATATGAAGAGGTATAGAAGGAAGTAAGCAGATTTGATGTAAACCCTTTAGTTTTCCTCTGAGAAGATGTGTCCTTGCCTACTCTGTATGAAAATGTCATAATGGTATGAGATCTGGTTCCCTAACTTAACCATTCACCATTCGTGTTCTGAAGTACTGGATTCTCATTTATTTCCGCCTGTATTTAAGCTTTCTTCAAACACATTGGATAGGCAGCATTGTAAAGCCTTTTTATAATAAAGTTCTGTCCTGATAGTACAATATTTCCAAATTCAACTTTGGTTTCTACTGAAACAGAGTAATACATAGCTTTGCAAGTTCTTACTCTTCGAACATCTGTTTTTTTGGAGGTAGGAAGGAAAGAGATTAAAACAGAAGAGGATGAATAAAACTATCCATACGTGCTGCTTCTTATTATTCTCTGTGAAATAGCTTAAAATACATAGCAGGAGGAATAGATCACTTAATTAAAATTAAAATTAATTCAATTGCTAATGATTTTGAAAAATGCTTGAAGCTTAGATTTAATTATCTCAGAGCACGGTACGTGTACCTTGCCAGTGAATTCAATCTGCATATGGCAAAAGAATCCAATATTCTCTTTCAGATTATACTACCATGACAATGGTTAGCAAACCTGAATTATTACTGCTGTACTCTAGTCCTGCAAAATATAATTCATATATCCTTTGAAGGCACTTTTTTGTGTTTGTTTTGAAACTGTTCATCATTTACAACTCCAATATACTGGAGGCTAAATGTATTTCGTTCTCACTGTTACATGCAAAATAACATACATAGAAATAGCTTATTAATGTCCCAGGATGTTTTTTCCTACGACTATGATTTTCTGCATCTGCATTTAGCTTTGATTCACTTCTTTTTCTTCTTATTCCTGAGGGCGATGGCTGTAGCCCTTCGCTGTGCGTACGGGCCCATCGAAGCGGGCATTTTGTTCTCCACACTCGGTGCTTCCTCGTGCCGTAGCGGCGCGCGGGGAGGCGGGACGGTGCCCACGGAGCCCGCGGCGCCGCGCGCGCTCCGGGCGGACGCGCCACGTCACGCCGCGTGTCATAACGCATGGAAATTTGTATCTGCTCCTTGACTGAATTATACACCACCTTTTTCTTGCTCCTTAAGAAATCAGTTCAACTCTGTTTTGACAAGGAAGTAACTTCCTTAGGTATTCAAATTTTTCATATAAATTCCTTTTATTTGGTAAAAAAAATTGTCCTTCCCACTGTATCTTCCCTCTCTATTTGTGCATATTTCTTCTCTAATTGTGATATAACATTTTGTTGGAGTCAAGAAATATGTGTTTTGTATTTCGCAAAAGTTTGCTTTTTGTAGCCTTCCATCAAAGACCAGGCTAAAGATTTCTGATATAACTTCACGTTTTGCCATGGTTTAATTATTTTATAAAACAGATCAAAATTCTTGCCTGCTGAATCTAAAGAATTTCTGTGGATTGCAGAATATACCCTTTAATCATCTATGGAATATGAATTCAGACATAAAATACAAATTTTAACTGTGTTGAAGACTACCTTTTAAGTTACATGTATTTAAAAAAAAAAAGACGGGGTTTAGATGGATCAACAGCAGCCTATATCCTCCTTAATGAAAAGATTTATTTGGTGTATATAACGACTTCTTCTCCTATCTTTAGCTTCAGATACATGCTGTTTGTTTCACATGATAAAAGAGATTTTGAATTCCCACCATAGAATAGAACCATACAGTTGTTATGGTCGGAAAAGGCCTTCAAGATCATTGAGTCCAACGTCAGCCCCTCGGCACCCTGCCTGCTAAACCATGTCCCTAAGTGCCTCATCTGTGTGCTTCTTGAGCACTGCCAGGGACAGTGACTCCACCACTTCCCTGGGCAGCCTGTCCCAAGGCTTCACCACCCTTTCCGTGCAGGAATTCTTCCCGATGTCTGACCTGAACCACAACTTGAGGCCATTTCCTCTTGCCTGAAATCTGAACACTGCAGAAAATCTGCCAACCAAAGAATGCACATTTTGAGCAAGTTTGTACTAAATACTGTAAAATGTTTTTACAGCACATAAGTAACAATTACATTTGTAAAAAAAAAAAAAAAAAAAAAAGCTTTATTCTAACATTACCAGAAAAACAAAAAAGCAAAGAAGGAAATAGACATTATAATAGTTTCTGTTTTCGTGATAGACTCAATGTTGCAGTTGTTTTGCAGCTTTCCTTGTCCACCTGCAGTTGGAAGGCACCTTGTGGTGTGACAGATTTGGCAGCAGGAGCACTCAGAACACTGAAACTCCCTGGTTGCCTCCTCCTTCCCAAAGGCTGTTTTTCACCGTGGAAAAATATCCAAGTCTTGTGCCATTAGGCAAAACTTCCTTCTGCAGCCTCCTGTGTAGACAGTTCCCCTTGGGACAAATTTAACCCAAGAGAGAATATAGCCCAGTGCATTATAAAGCCAAATGACCTAATTTAGGTATGAACTTAAGGAACATTTATGGTAATGCATTTCTCTCGGGGAAGAAAATCTAGCGCCTTGAAATTGCAGTAGTCCACCCTATTCCCAGGAGTCCCCAAATCACCTAGCAGGCGTGATTAGTTTTCCAACCTCTCTTTTTTTCTTGGGCCAAGTAATTGAGAAAATGATAACTAGCAATCATCATTAACGTGTGTCACCCACTGCCACCTCGGGTGCCTCACAGTCAGGGTTCAAACTAGGACAGAGATCAAGGATTAGCTGTTAAAAAGTAGTGTTGGTGGAAGTTGCACATACAAGCCAAGTCTCCCTTCTGATACAAATGAATTTGTTTTTGGTAGGTTTGCAGTGTAGAGCCACCTTCTAAGCAAATTAGACTGGGCTAAATGAAGCACTGTTTGCTGAATGAGAGTCCCTACAAAGGGATGTTATGTGGCTTAACAAACCTTTCAAAAGTTTGTTCCAATTAGTTCCCCAATGTAGAAAAGCTGTATTTATGTGTGGAAAAGCTAATGTGGTGAGTGGCACCTAGAATGCTTATCACGGTGCTTCGTGATACAGGAAGAGCTTGTTAAAGGTGGAAGAAGAATGTAGGGCTATTTAATTTATCCTTGAAATGGGCTTATTAAAAGCATAGTGTGGTACAGTATTTCTCCCTTCATAAAAGGAGGCACAGCAGTGTAAATGCTAACGTGAAAGGTAAAAGAGGTTCATGAGCAATAACTGAATTTCGGATCGGAACTGATCAGTGAGCAAGCCTGCAGCAAACATTGTGCAGCGCTTACTGGAGCCGTAGTGGTCATATAAAGTAGCCTGTAGAATGTACCAGAGAGAAATTCCAAACCATTATTCCAAACCCCGTTCCTCAAGAACTGCATGATAAATTCATGCGGCTTTGGAATCCACGAAGCCTGTGAGTCAGTAAAAATTCTTGTACTGCCAGAGAATGAGCTCAATTTAAACCTTTTTTTCTTATGCCCAGAAACGAAAGTGGGTATTTCCAAATAAGTCTTTCTTTTTTTGGTGATAAACCTGTGTTCAGGACTGCAAAAGCTAGCTCCCTCCTAGGCTGTCTAAAAGAACCCAGGGAAGTTCAGCAGCTTGGAAGGAAGCACAGGTTGTTAAGTCTGGCCGCTCCTGAACTGCGTTTCAGGAGGAGGTAAAAGAGTGCTGAGTGTTTCACGGTGCAGTAGCAAATGGAGTGCTTTTGTCTGCTTTCTGGAAAGGGGCAACAAATTTATCGACCCAGCCCCAATAAAAGAGTGTGGAGCATTAATCAGAGCTATCCATACACAGCTATTCTTAGCTACCATGTGGATGAGTACTAAGTCTTTAATATGAGATAAAAATAAAGAATGAAATAATGGCCGACAGCAAGATTATCCTGAGGAAAAAAAAAAAAAAGGGAGCATGGCATAGGTGAAAAATATGGGTTCTGTGGTGAAATGTACATGAACGAACTCTTTTTTCTTTGTTTCTTTGTTTTTTCTCTCTTGTTTTTTTTTTTTCCCCTTCCTTGGCAGCTTTCAGTTTTGGTGGTTTGTCTGTTTAACAGTTCTGCTCTCCTCAGGAGATCTCTGTCTGGCTCCAAACTAGCCAGAAGGCTGCCTTCCTTCAGCAGCCTTCCGTGACGGTAGCACAGTTACATATGTTAAGTTTTACAACCTACTTTTCATCAGCTGAGCAGTGTGAATAATAATGCAGACATTAGTCTCCAGGCTAATTGTGATAGAGACAAGGTGATCTGTTCCGAATGCATGAGCAGTAATTCCAGCAGTTAATTTAAGGCAGGATTTTTGTGTGTGATAACAAAGTGATCAATTCCAGTTCCAAAATGGAGAATGCCCCTTTATCCATATTACCTGACATCAGGGAAAGCATCAGGGTTTTTTTGCTTGGCTCTTTTCTCTGTTTCGTTGATTTTTTTTCCTAATCCACTTTTTTTAGAGTATAAACGGGCATGTTTCTGACAAATGGATCAATACAGTTTATTTTTAGGTCCTGCTTCATGTCATTATTGTAACTACGTGGTTTGTCCGTTTGGCTTTCTGGAGATGCTGTAGAGCACATTTTGAGTCATGATATAGTTGAAAATAATCTTAAGAAATGTGTGGAAGGGACCCTATAATTGACGTTTTCTAATGACATTCCTTGTTTACATTTTCACTAGGAATCTTGAAATGTTTCCAGTGGTACCATTTTATAAAGTAGCGAAGCACATATGCTGTATCTGGCATTTATTCTCAGTGTTAAATCCTACTTTTTCTACTAATGTCTTTTCTCTTGCTGTATTTTCAGAATTCTCAAAAGTCTCATCTTCTCCTCTGGAGTCTCTACTTCAGTATTGACATTGGTGGTATAGCTGCTATCAGAGAAGCCATGAGAAAGCAAGTCTCATTCAGTTAAATGGTGTCTGTGGTGGATTATTTCCATGATGTGTGACTTCTGAAAATAAAAAAAATAAGATTTGTACAAACACAATCAGATCAGGATGCTTTAAATTTACCGAACAACGGACAGCATCATAACTTGAACACAGAGTGAGAACTGTGTTGGCTGTACTAGGTCTAACACATAGTGCCTAGCTGGAATCTGCATAAACCTGAATTACCTTGCAATAAAAATATATTAATGTAGTAAATCTACCAAGAATGTGCCTGAAGTTACTTTCAGGCCATGCAGAGTTACTTACTTCTTATTTACAGTCATACCTGTGTATATGACATAACCATGTGGTTGTGTAGCCACCCTGGTTGTGCTTTACAGCATGAGGATTGGCGGTGAAATGTTTGTAATCCTCCCTGTTTTGGGAGGCTGCTTTGTGTTCTGTGTTTGGAACTAAGCACATTCTGTAGGTTATTTCTTGTATGAAAAGTGAAGATACGCTGTGTGCTGTGTGCATGTTTTAAATAAGTGCTAGGATGGGAATTGCAATGGCTGCTCTTTCCTTTGTTTTTCTGGGGGAGTCTTTTTTCCTGTTGGTTTCAGCCCTCAGTTTCCAGAAGTAGAGGATAAATATGTAGTGATACAACCTAAAGGCGACGAAAGAGGAAATAGAGGATTGCCGCTCATTCGTAAATCAGCCTTTCACGAAACAGCCAATTTCCTGCTTCCCTGCTGGGCAGTCTTCACCCTTAGCAGGTCCCTCAGCTGCAGGTTTGGCGGGCTTGGATGGTGCACTGCAGGGGTGGCCACACGCTGCAGGGGTCATGGCGCTGCAAGGGTGGCCATGCACTGCAAGGGTCACGACGCGCTGCAGAGGTGGCCGCAGGCAGCCACAGGCTCTGCAGAAGCAGCTCGGCTGGGCGGCTGCAGGCCAGTGCGAGTGCAGAGAGGTGCCCTCTGCATCTGCGCGTGCGCTGCAAGGGAGGGCCAGCACAAACCCGGGGAAGACCAGCACAATCCCAGGGAAGACCAGCATGAATCCAGGGAAGGGCTGGTGACAGGGAGGAGAGGCTGCTGGTGGTGTCCGTCGCTCGTCCTTCATGGGGCATGAACTGCTGGCAGCCCGTAAGTGGAGTGTCTGTGCTGGCGCTGAGAGTGTCACCCGAGCGTTCAACACTGAAAACAGACCTACCTGTTACGAGGTTCTGAGAAGGTTCTGCACGAAAGCAATCACCAGTGGTGGTGCCCTTACCATGGGAAAAAAAAAACAAAACAAAACCTAAATATAGTCATATTAGTTGCTTTGAACAAATAAATATTCTACCTCCACCATTGTGTTCCTAAATGAAGGTGGGGAGACCTGTGTAGTGTCATCAGTTTATGCATGCTTCTAAAATACTATTCTGAAAATATTTTTAATACTTCCTTTTGTTTTAAGTTCTATACCCATTTTTCCCCCTTTTTTTCCTGTAGTAACAGTACTCTTAGGGCAGCAGGAGACAGTACTGCCTGTAGGATGTTGTGTTTAAAGAAGCTGTTTCCTTCCCCATTTCATCCTCCTTTTTGCTATTACATTTTTTGTTTACCATGCAACAGGAAAATGCATTGAATACCAGTACTTTCCATTATATTAATGAAAGCAGATATGATATATGTTAAGTGAAAAATTAATAACTGAATTCACCTTATTCTTTGCCAAATGCAGTGCATATTTTCAGTTGCATGTGAAACTTGCAATTGAGCATCACAACCTTTTGAACCACTTTTTGTTGTTCATCAAACATATATTGAGTTCCGTTTCCAACATGGTGTCTGATACACAGACCAGGCAAGGAGGGAAACATAACTTCCAGGGCTTTTTAAGATGCACACGGAATATATCCACTTAATCATATCAGCACGTTAGTTTCTACAGTGTCCATTCAGCACTGATTTCGGAAAAGAAGAGATTGCTTAATATTATGAGTTTTGGCAAATTCTTTCAGCTTATTTTTATCTTTTTTGTTTGTTTCTTTCTTTCTCTTTACATAGTTGTGTAGTGCCAGTGATAGTCCTTTTGATGCTGTCAGCCGTAGGTGAAGAAGGTTTGGCAGCGTTATTCCCATTTTCCCAAGCCAGGATTCTGCCCACACTCACAGAGTCAAGGTGTGTGGTGCACAATGCACTGCAGACAGAATTCGTGGACCCCAGTGAATGCTGTAGTTGGGTTTTGTGGGACAGTAGCAGAACGACAAGGTCTCTGCCAGCGCTGCGGGACCGACCACAGATGTTTGCTTGCCACAAATGAAGCTGCTTGTCAAGCCTTCGGTCTTCATGGAATCAAAGCGTCATCTCTAATTAAACTTTCGTTTCCTGCTTAAGGGCACAAGCGGATTTTGGTGCTTTCTCCCTGATCCCACTAGTGCGTCTTGCAAGTGCCGTGCGTGCAGCCCCGGCACGGGGCTGAGGAGAGCTCTGCCCGTGCTGCGCTGTGGCTCCTGGGGAGGCCGAGGCAGCCTGTGCAGAGCAGCAGCCCCGGCGTGTGCCGGGCAGAGCCGCGGGGTCCCGCAGACGGGTTTGCTCTCCGTGCTCTGTGTTCCCCTTTACGGGGCTTCACCCATGTGCTCGCTGTCAGGAGCAGGCACTGCAAACCTGGCGGGCTTTCGCTGCTTACATTGAAACGAGGGAGATCTACAAAGAGCAAAAGGCTTCCTGACCTCCGACTGGTATCTTTTTTCTTTTTTTTCCTTTATAAAATGACATTATTTTCTTGCTCTGTGATTAGCACACTGTGAAAGGTAAACGTGATTGCAAATACAAATTTTCATTTAAATAAATACTTGTCCTAGTAATGAATTACTGGGGTCTCCGAGTGCATAGGTAGTTTTCTGCATCTTGGAGTAAAACTAGTTTTCCTGATTGTGGAAAGCAGAATTTTGAAAAAGAAGAGGAAGATTATTTGCAGGTAGTGATTCAGGAAAAGATGACTGATTACCACACAGAAAAATCTCTCCGTTTCCAGCTCTTCGGAAATTTACCCTTTTCTTACAACATTTCCAAGGAGGCTCTGTGAGTGTGCTGTTTAAGGAAGGGGGTCTCATGCTGCACAAGTCTCCTGCCACTTCCGTGTGTTATCCTAGAGGATAAGCCAAATGTATGGACTGCCCTCTGCAACATAGGGTGGTGTGACCGTGAGGCTGCTGTTTCCAAGAGGGCTGCTTCCTGCCGCTTCTTCCCCTCCAGCTATGCACCCTTTAATTTGATGATAATGTCCTGACCTACCTGCAGGCAGGCAGAGGTGTTCTGGTTTAATACTCATCTGTGGGGAGTTTGGTCTCATGAAGTCGAAGTACTGCGGTGAGCCAGTGAAGCTAGATAATGCCTACCTGCCTTTAATCCAATTTTTGATTCATTTTAGGCTAGAAGTCCTTTTGAATGCCAATACTTACCTACTGTGTCGAAAAATGAATAATGATAATTTCCTTATAAAGGAGGAATTTAAAGCTCTCTGAAGAAAGAGGAAATGTTTAGGATGACTAATCTTTAGTTAGTACTGGGTCAGGTCAAGAGTGCTCTGCTGTCTTTTTCAGTATAGTCGTGTCTTGTTCCTTAGGGTGAACTAAGCTTATGTTGTGTTTTAAATTGCAGACAATTTTTGTTAACCACACACTTCAGTGTTATTGGTAGCATTTGTGCTAGAACTGTAATTCCGTGTCAAAGTGTTGTGTGTGTGTGGCAGCTGCATGCTGGCTTGTTAAGTAGTTCTCTGACAGCAGTTATGCAGAAAACACATAGGTCTGTTTTTTTTTTTTTTTTTTCTTCCCTGCACCCATAACTTTGTAAAATCAACTTGATAAATTTGTCTTGTAGAGTGTATGAGAAACTGCTCTTTTCTGAAAGAATTGTTTAGGGTTAGACTTGGAACATTTTTGGCTCCAAGAGATATGGTAGGTTATGTCAGTTTGTGTCTGTTGACATTGTCCCAAGATCTTCAGCTCCTTGCCATGTCCTGGAGACTTTCCAGAGTGTATCCCACAGGAGGGTTAAGTGATTTAGTATAGAAACCTTGCCATAATAATGAGAAAACATTGTTTTTCTCAGTAGACTGTGTTGCCACTTTATACCCATTCTATTCCCTTCCCCAAAGCTTCCCTAGGTACCTTTTAATCTCAATTAATTCCAAAAAGCTCAGTTTTGCTCGCCTCCACATAGGTGTAACACTCACTGAAAATATAGGCCTTCTAAAAGCCTGTTACTAGAAACACCAAACAAACAAACAAGAAACTCCCCTGAAAACCTGTTTCCTGATACTAATAGTCCACTTAGAGGCACCGTGTCCCATTTTGGCTAACATCTTGTGAGAAAGCTGCATTTCGGCTTCGGCAGATAAATGAGCCTTCCTGAATGACTGTTAAATAACCTAGCTTGGCTTCTCCCCGAAAGTACCAATTACCTAGTAAACAGATTTAAGCACTTCAGAATACATGTTAATTCGGTTAAATCAGAATATGAGTCAATTTTACACACATCAGGCTCAGAAGAAGCAGCTTTCATGCTCTTACTTATAGAAGATGCTGTTTTGTGATTTGCAGAGAAAGATCTTTTCTTTAAATTTGTTTTTCTTCCTTTCTTCTGGTGATGGAAGTTGGCAGCATAGTTTTCTTGAAACCTTGAAAGACAGGTCAGCCATCCCGTACTGTTCCTTAAGCAGGATCTGCAAGGGATCTGGTTTGACCCAGCAGAAATAAGGCATTTCTGGGACTGAAAAGGGTGCGTCTGATTTATTTAAAAAAAAAAAAAGAAGAAGAAGAAGAAAAAAAAAGATAAAAAAATAAGCTGCCACTTCATTTCAAACATGGCATAAAGTTTTTTATTCTCCCTCAAGGCACATTTCAAACAGTTACTCATCACCATCACATATGTCTGTGGTTTCTCTGGAGTAAATAATGTTGCGTTGCTGGCTTTAATGTCTTGGGGCAAAATTCATTCTTGAATGACCTTCTTCCGTGCAACAGCTTCTCTGAGGTTGAATTTTACCTCTTGCTTCAGTCCTGTATGTTCTCTGCTCTGGACAGATTTCTCACGTAAGTGGATCTGGGAGAGCACCCAAAAGAGGAAGGTGATGCCATGTAGCTTTGCATGCCTAGGATGAGTCTGAAGCTCATTTTCAGAGTTTATTTCCAAGAAATGAGGTAATTGTTTAGAAAGACAGTCTTCTCAGTTGGAAAACACACAAATGCAACCATTTAAGTTTGATGCAATTTTTTTTCAGAGGAAAATTCCCGCTGGAAGCATTCATTATTTTGAAAGGGACCCTCCCAGTCCTCTGATACTTCTAGAAATACAGTTTGAAATTACTCCTTTCGCAGACTTAATGCTTTAGGCAGTAGAGGGCACTCTCTTCCTTCAAAAATATAAGAAAATATGACTTAAAAATATGGAGACTAAATGTTTTTCTTTGAGGTGCTTATATTTCCTCACAAATTATATTTGTGAACTTGAAATAGTGAGGTGATGTAAATACAAGTTTATTTTTAACGCATTGAAGCGGATATAAGGACATGATACATATATATACATATATATATGTTATTTTAGTTATTTGTTTTCCTGTGCCTGTGTTATATTCACTGCAGGCTTTTCTTAAAATAGTAAAAGCAGCAAAACCTCCATGGTTTCTTTGTGTAGGCAGCTGGATGGGATTGTTTAATTTCTGAACTGTTTGAGCTAGCTGACCATAACCTCTGCTTTAGAAAGAACCAAACAGTCTTTTGCTCTGGGTATTTAAATCTACGATGCCAAGCTAAGCTGTTATTCTTCTGATCCTTGAAAACATCTCTTATGCAAGAGCCGGTCAGGCTTTGTACAGGAGTGAGGCTCGGCAGGAGTTTTGCGCACGTGTGCATTTGTGAGGTGAGAATTCACCTGTATAAATAAAAGTATAAATACTTTTTTTTTTCTTTTAATGCATTCACTATTGTATTGCAGCTGTTGATTGAGGCACTGGATTCTTGGGGAATTAAGTACAGCCAGTTATTTCACTTCAAAGTGGAATGAAAATTTGAGTGTGTCCATGTTTGCGTAACAGCCTCTTCAGTAAATTCAGCTGTATCAGTATTCAAAAGCAATACTGCAGAAAAAATGCCATTATTCACAATAGTATGATTGCACACCATTCTTCAAAAACAAGTGCTGAGACATGGAGCGTGCTATAAAGCTCTTAAAATCCACGGCGTGTGTAAGGTAGGAGAAGGATTGCTTAAAAATTACAGCAGTTTATCCCAGCTCCTTGTGAAGTTTTTCTGGAAAGACTGACACGATGATACATGGATGCATCTCTTTAACCCCTACGGGTTTCCGTTTTATTTCTCCCGCGCGCAGGAGGTGGAGGGGCTCCCCGGAAGGCATGGGCAGCGGTGGCTTTTGCTGTGTCTGTTACGGCCCAGGTGCCCTTTGGCGCTGCTCCCCGGTGCCTCTGCGTGTCCAGCGCAGGCTGCAGAGCCACGGGCTGGCACCCGTTGGCTTTGGGTTTCCCACCTTGTTTTGGAATTTGCGTGAAGAGAGCCCCGAGAGCGCACAGGAGCCTCGGCGAGCCCGCCCGGGCTTTCGGCTGGTCAGCCCTGGGCAGTGCCTGCACGCGGCAGCGCTGGTGCGTGGGGCGTCGCTCCCAGCTGGATTAGCCCCCTGCAGAAACAGCCGCCTCACTCACCGCGGGTGTCCACGTCTGCAGTTACGTACTGCAGCTATTCGCACCATTACTGCACGGTTTCGAAGATGTTGTATTAAAAACAGTACTTTAGAAAAAAATCTTATTTTTATGAAAAGCTGATTGTATATGCATGCTTGGGATGGGTTAATGAAAAACATTTACTTCAGATACTATTTTGGTGTAGACAAAAGTACTAATTTGGAATACTTATTTTAGCTACAGTAACTGTTGCGGGGGAAGGGTTTTTTTGTAGAATTCTTGCCTGTGTTGGTCCAAACTTGATATGTCTTCAAATCACCCTCTACCGCAGCAGATTTATGTTAAATTTTAAAATAAGTGACAAAAGTTTTACCACTTGAGCTCTGAAATGTGACAACTTTGTTGGGCTTTAACATTGTTGCTTGTCTTGCCAGGACACCTGTGTTTAGTGTTGAGCTCGGGTAGCGCTGTTGAACCCCACATGCAGCTGGGACCTGTTCTGAACTTTCAGAACTTCAGTGAGGGCCTCTTGGCCAAGCTCCTCCGTTGCTTCCCTGGGAATCCTAAAGGTTTAGCTGAACCAGAACATGAAGGCCGTAACGTTGATACCCCTGATCAGAACTTTTGATTAAAACCTAAGGATGTTTGGACGTTACAGAAACGTTTGTAGTACAAGTCAAAACTCAACAGCCCGAGACTATCTCCTGTTTAAAACAAATTTTGAAGTAACTTTGGAATCCAGCTCTGGGTCTCTCCATACTTACATGGCCTGAAATTCACTTGTTGCTTCATTTTCTTTGAAGTCAAGTTAGGCAAACCCTGGGAAACAAACTAAGCTTGTTGGATTAACAGAATAAGGTCCTCGATCTATATAAATAAACTGTACTGATTTCCATTATCAGAGAAGCAGGGAAAGCTAATTCTTTGTTCACAGTGAGCATACCATTACATAGCATTTTTTTAAAAAGATTTTAGCAGAAGTGAGGGTAATAGGGATGTCACGTTTAAATATGCAGTTTATTTTGAGCAATAACAGGGTAGAATATCTTGCCTCCCAACAGGACAGCAGTAACTGGAGGGGAATTGCTGAAACATTTGAAAAGGACACAGTGCTTGGCTGATACGTAAAGAGACTTTCTGAAAGTCAACAGCAGAACTTGTCCAGCCCTGCATGCCGAAAACCTCGTCCAGAATGTGAAGCAGGTTTTGCTTCAGAGAACCGCAGCTGGGGAAAAGGTGGGAGATTTCCACAGGACCTCTCAGGAAAATACTCACTAGCTACACCATTTCAGAGCCAGTGTGTAAAGCTTCAGCTAGAGTGCTAAATTTATTACAAGTTGGAGATGGGAGAGGGCCTAATTTGTAATCCATTGCCAATGTAACATATCAGAGACTCAGAGTAAACATTAAGCTTGGCCTTTTTTGGCGTAGATCTCTGCAACCCACTGTTGGGTTTTTGGACATTGTTGCCGTCTGGCAGCTCTGCTTTCCTAACCCTGGCAGAGATTTTAGCGGCATACACAGGAACTAAAAGCCAAAGCTGTTAGGCTCAGAATGATTTAACCTCATGAAAATATTATCTAAGAAAGAGAGTAGCCAAAAGGCCACAAGAAATCCTGAAGACTTGACTGAACGCTTAGCGCTTTGCAGCTTTTTTAAGAGACAACAAAACATTGTGTCATTTTTGAATAACAAGTTTGAATTTATATGGAATATACTTTATTTTGCCTGTAAAAATGAAGCAACTAGATTTAGTGAAAAAAGGAATGGTAGAACAAGTGGGGAAAGCGTCAAGTTAAATTTTGATTTTCTTCTTCCCCCTCTGTTGCCAGAGAGAACATCTAGATTTAGTGATTCCAGCAAGTGTCTGTCCGTAGCTGTAACAAAAGAGAAGGAATCCAAAAAGACAGGAAAATGAAATATGCTTCACGTTGGACAGTGTATCTTGCTGTATTCATGAGCTTGCTCTGAGTGCATAGGTCAATCCGAGCATTTGCTGATCTTGTGTAGTCACGAGCTCCCCCTTACCCTTCCAGAGAAAGCTACATTGGTTTTATCAGTTGCTCTTCCTTTTCAATCCAGGAGCATAGGAAATAAAAACTACAGAAATTGCTGACATTAGTAATTATTGTCTGTGAGTATTTTGGGGGTTAGACCATACAGTCCAGTGTAATTTTGCTTTTGAAAAACAAATAAATTTACACATGTAACTTTTGTCAAGTCTGAAGTCTCTGACATGCCGTGATGTATCAGTGCTTGATAAATTGTGTCTGGTGTGCCAGGCTCAGGCAAAACGCTGTGGGTGTTTCAGTAGTTACCACTTTCATGACTGAGCTAAGAAATGCTCCCGCTCGCTGCCGTTGGGCGTCTCCTTCCTGGCACGTGGAGCTCTCAGCTTCGCGGGGGGGCTCAGCACTTATGAACAACTTCCCATCTTCACGGGCAAGTCTGTCAGCAGAGCGACCCTGACTCGTTGTCACTTGCTGGTTGTTGTACCTGCCTCTCCTCGTGTTGCTGGAGGAGTCCGGGTGAGAGGAGTTACAAACTTTTCAGTCAGGAGCCGTGCCATGTCTTTGTGTTGAGATTTTCCCTTATTTTTGGATGCCATAAAAGAATACTGGACATTTGTATATGTAATTGCTAGATATGGACTTACTAAGGCTCCTATCCAACTTTTTTTAAATCGCTGCCTTTAAAAAACTGATGTCACTGCACGCATGAGATTCAGAATTTTTATGTTGTTCATGATTTTATATTATACAGATTCAGAAGCTAAAGACACTACATGAAGTGGTATGGTTTGGTTTATTTTAGTGTCTTGTCCATTCTTGTTTTGTTAGGACTCTCTTTTTCCCACTTAGTCTTATGACTTGATCATACAGGAAAAAGCTGTGTAATTAGTACTTCTCAGTGATCAAAGTAAGTAACAGTACAGTGGAAGGGTAAGGCGGTTCTTCTCTGTGCTTTTCCTTCGCTGTCTGCCCGTCTACTAAAACGTGTTCAGTCTTTCTGGAGCTTTGCAAGCCAGCCTCGCTTGGCAGGCTCTTGGCAGTGGGAGCGATGACTTGCTTCTTAGTTTCTTCCCCTGTTTATCTGCTTTTCCACTGTCTGACAGTCAGCTGGGTCTTGCATCCTGTTGCAGAGGTTTTCTGAGAGAGAACTTTCAGAACTTTTCAGAGAACTTTCAGTCCAGTTTCTGACTCACAGGTTAGTTCAGTGAGGGGACTGCAGTCCTCTGTGCCAGCATTTGCCTTTGGGAGTGTTTATCCCCTTCACCCCATTTCGTAGGTGGTGCTTGTTTTTCACAGGAGAGGGAGATTCGGAAAAAAAAAGAAAAAGGGCATGCAAAAAAACCTTGCAAAAGCTGTGGGTTTTTTTATGCTTCCACGGTTCAGAGTGGCTTCCCTGGTCTTGCATGTTTATCACGAACAGGCAGTTGAAAAACACATTACTCTTTTTGCCTGTCTTATCTTTCATTTTCTTTGGGTCATGAATTGTCAGAAGATAAAAAGCCAGTCTTCTGCTTACCAGAATCTTGGCGTCTTCTTTGCCTGTTGTTGCTCTTTCCTAAGCTTGCAGAGGAGAGAAAGCAGCAGAAAGCTGCTGTTTTGTGTAGATGAAGCTTCACCTCAGAGCTGTTTCATTCCCAAAAATGATGGGGCTTTACAGAAAAAGACTGATTTTGTTCCTTATGTAACTGGTAAGATTAAGTGAATATTTGGCACCATTTGTTTTTCTTGAATTTATTCTG
Source organism: Tinamus guttatus (assembly GCF_059628265.1). Classification (NCBI taxonomy): domain Eukaryota; kingdom Metazoa; phylum Chordata; class Aves; order Tinamiformes; family Tinamidae; genus Tinamus; species Tinamus guttatus. The sequence goes on from NW_028288680.1 coordinate 470,610, forward strand.
CTATTCCTCTTCCTATGGGTAACTACCATGGTAATTCACTGAAGCATTACTTTAAGTAAATTAGTAAAGTACATCCTGATGTGTATGTACAGAATTACCCAAAGGTAAGTACCTTAATAGTAAGGTAGCATCAAGTCATTAAGGAAAGGAAGTCCTAATTAGCATTAATGTAATGCTGCATGGTCAGAGAGCACTTTCTTGAAAGGGCGACCCTTTTTCTTAGTAGCAATGCTGAATTACAAAAGCCTTTTCAGCAGTGTATTTCTTCTAGCCCTGGCAATACTGGGATGTGTCAGTCATGCCACTTCACTGGGTATTCTTGTGTGACTAGTGTAGATCTTAAAAGCATATGGTGACCCATATTTTTCACATATTGTGTCTTTAGACAGTCTTGACACAAATAGCCATCATATCCTGATCCCTGGTGATTGGATGCTTTGTAATTTTATTTTGATTAGCGGGAATAATGAGAATACATAATTCTGCCTCAGAACTGTCTTTCCCATCCTGGAAGAATATTCTAGCATAATTCTCTTAAGATTAAATATTATACTGTCGCAAACTGGGTAACCGTAAGAAGCAGTAATGAACAAAAAGCTGGCCCAAAAAAGAGAAGGGGAGAGAGCAAATACTGATAGCAAGGGAAAAGGGAGGGTTTGTTGGCAGAAATTCCTGGGGTCTTGTAACAAAAGGAATTGTTATTTTTTCCATCAGTCTTTAAACACAACTTACACATTTGGAAACTGGACCTGAATTATCCTGCCTATTGAAAGCTGTGTTTTACTGTCAAAGAACAGAGTATCCTCTGATTGTCTGGGACGAACTTAGTTCTTCCCACAAGTAGCAAGAAAATGAAAGCACAAAGTGTAATGGATCTGTAAAACTAGTTGCTAAGAGAAGAATTTTCTTCAAACAAGCCTAGATACTTTTTTTATAAACTGAAACTTTTTTATACTTTTTTTATAAACTTTATATGATTTTTTAGAAAAAAAAATGTCCTTTTGTAGTCAGGAATGTTTAGGGACATGTATTAGTTTGTGTGTGTTTACACATGGGAATTTCTATAATGTGGCACTGTTTGCCATTTAATACTTCTGTGAGCAGTGATGTGGGCAGATCAGGTTTTGAACCATCAGGAATATAGTTAGAAATATTTGTAGAACAGTTTTTGCAGTTTCAAGCTTTACAGGACAGAAACAGAGTTCATTAGAAGTTACGTTTATATCTGTACTATTGATATTTTATACTAAGGATTCTTGTAGTCACTAGAAAATAATTCTTAAGAATTTTAAGAAACAGCTTATTGTGATTTTTCATCCATTTGCATTTACTAAAGGCTTTTCCTAATGCTAAATGTCATTTCCTTTATTCTTTTAATTAAATATCTGAACTAGATTAATAATCTAGCTCTGATTACTATTAATTGGACATTACCATGATTATGTTTTCACCAGTGAAAATGATTGAGCTATGTTGTTGTGGTTATTTTATGTAACTGCACTTCCTTGTAAAGTGCTGTGAGATCGTCTTATTAAAAATATGATCTTACATAATATAGAATCTTAATGTCTATAATTTGTTTTGTAGAGTTGTAGGTTATCATATTGAAAATGGGGGTTTCAGTTTTCTTACCAGGATTTTTGTAAAGTATTCTGCTTAGACTTACCACAAACAACAGAATTGGGATGAATATCCAAAATTTAGCTTTCTTTTGAGGGGAAGAAGTAGGAAAGCTTTTAAGTTACTTGTCCTAACATCACTGTAAGATTGCCTACACCTCCTTCTAGTAGAGGGAATTGCTCGTGTTCATTTGGGTTTTTGCTCCATGTTTTGCTTGTTTTGTTTTGTTTTGCCAACCTGGTTTCTTCAAGGTTGTTGAAGAAGTTTTTTCAGTTAACAGAAATATTCTTATGGTGTAGGAAAGGAAGGGGTGAATAGACACACAGGTGATGGATCGGGCATTTACATGCAACTAGATATTCTATCAAAATAACAGTAATGTGCATGTTGGTAAATTTATGTTGTTTTTAGTTGTTAAGCAAGAGCTTAACAGCGATAGCCAGGCAAACTGAAGTTTCTGTATGAAAAGTATGACAATAAGTGACAAAATGATCACACCCACTTGTTGCTCTGTAGTGTGATTTGCACTAGCTGAGACTCTTCAGACCTGTTTGCTTTTAAACAATATCTAAATAGTGCTGCTGTAATTTCATCTTCCTGTAGCTTTCTTCTCTCTGGATAAAGAAAATATATATTCCATCTCACAGGAGGGAATTCCACATTTCCTAAGAACTGTAATGTTTATGAGTAATTTTATAATCAAATTTCTAACAGTTCACACTCGATTACTTATTGGAGACTTTTTACTCCTCTGAGTGACATCCGAAAATCTCTTATTTTACCTCTAACATAAACTTCTCTTGGTGACTTTAGCATAGAACAGTAGGGTACTTGCAGAAGAACATACATCATGATACTGAGTGACTGAGTTGTACACTGTCCCCTTTCTCCTCCTTTGGCTTGACTCATGTTCCCTGTGTGTGTCTTAAGATTTGCAAGAGGAGTCTGCTGCGGGAACAAGAATTTGTGTTTTCATGCTGCTTCCTTGCTGCATACCAGAAACCTTTTTTTTTTTTCCAAAAAAGTACAGTAAAATTTGTAACAGTATGATCTTATAATGTATGTTTCAGAAACCTTTTCTATTAAATTTATAGACAATGTGATATAATCTTAGATAAAAAGCTTGCTTGGGTTTTCTTGCCACAACCCTACAGAAATGGCAAAGCCTTTATTGTTCTTCATATCTGATATAGCTTAACAATAAATAGGAAAACAAGAAAATTCAGGGCTCAGAATAAAATAAATAAAGTTGTAATTTATTCAGCTGCTTCATAAGCTTTCTTTCAGCTCAGGGGAAAAAATACTAAATCTCATAGGCGTAGATATGACTTTTGTTTTCCATTATTCCAGTGTTTTGTTATGTAAGATTCAAAATATTAAAAGTAGAGTTTAGTGATACGTTTCGAATGGAGAAAGAGATTTGTGAACTCAAGCCACAAGATATTTTGTTTTAATCCTTACTCATTGTTTTATTGTAGTACCAATGAGTCATGGTTGAGGATCTGTTCTTCTGAGCATTTTACAGACAATGAACAGCAACTTGGCTTTATGCAAACCCAAAGTTTTACATACTGTTATGTGTCTGTGGCATTCTGTTTCAAAGAACGCATGCTATTTTTTTCTTCTGAAAAGTTGCAATGGAAAATAGGAAAGGGTGTCACACTTGCAATAAGCAGTTTAATACTTTATTGACCTTTTTCAGTAACTGCAGCGATTAGCATCGTACCAAGGCTCCTTCCAGCAAATACATTTATTAATTAAATGCTACTCTTGAGTATAGTGCATCATGAGAGCTCTTTCCTGTTTAACCTTATACATTCAGTGCTCTTGGCTTGCTCAGAGAAAAAGAAACGTACAGCCCTCTTCAACCTTCATCTCTCAGGACGCTTTGTGAGAAGAAGTTTCATTCCTTGAGTTGATCATTAGAGACTTCTGCTTTCTGGCACTGTCTGTTACGTGTTTGAGACAGTGAAGTATTCCTTAGAGTTATTCTCTTTGAAGTTATACCTGTTCCAAGTGTGTGCATGTCCATACTTTTGCATTTGCTTTTCATTTAATAGGTCTGAGGAATAAGATTTCCTGCAGTGCTGCATATCTACTGCGTATCTTGCTATGCAGCCCAATAAGGCTGGGTATTTGCGGGAACCACAGATGCGGATCGCAGTCATCAGGGCTGAAACCTGTAAATGACTCATGACTCTTCGTTGACTGGTATATACAGTCATTTCTGCTGTAAGCAGTAGCCACATCCTCAAGACATTAATCGCTTTGGTGGTTTAGTCCTCCGAAGGCCGAACTGCAGCACAGTGCAGGCTCTGTGCTGACTTCCACGCGGCTCCCAGGCTGCCCGGGTCGCATCGCAAGACATCGCTCCCAGCCGCGCGGCTGCCGTGCGTTCCCCCATCCAGAGCACTATCCCCGTGCCTGATGGGGTAGCTTTTGACTGCCAAGCACTACAGCCGCAGGAATTCTTTTCCTCATATGTTGGAGAAATCCTGTTAAAAGATGGGAAGTGTTTACCAAGGTATGGTCTGCCATGCGAGAGATCTGAAAATCAGCTAATAGCCATCGATGCCAAGCGATTTTGCCCACCGTGTCTCAATTATCCTACTTTCTTCTGTGAATTTAAGACTGCGAGGTGAAATTCTTTTGAAATGGGCTGTGAAGTTGTGTGTGCTCCCTCTGGTGGGTTAGAAAGCTAGCCGGGAAAAATCTCAGAGACAGTATTAAAATGACAGTAAAAATCTGAACCTTTTCCAAGTTTGCTAATCACCCCTATCATCAGATTCCAAGTGACTAATACAGAGTGAGGATGAGAACTGATCCTTTGCTGGCCCAGGTAGTTACTAGGAAACACCAGTACTTTCAAAAAATTGCCAGGTAATATTGAGGAAATTAACAACATGGAAACTAGAGACTCAGAAAGCAAATCTATTTTTAATGGTGCTTATGTGCTAAACAGTGTTGACAGAAAGACAACCGTAAAACCGTGACGTTATTCAAGCTCAAGATTAGACAGTACCAGTTGCTTTTGTAACACTGTGAGTAGTTTTCTGAGGGAATGACAAAGAAGGAGAAAAGAAGAAGGTTTTGGTGTCTTCTCATGCTCATAGATTTCCTGGTTTCAGAATCTGTGGTATCCTGGGAAATTCCATTTTGCTTTGTCTGGGATAACATGTAAAATACTGGTAGGAATCGAGGAGCAAACACTTAATCCAGGGTTGGTGAAGTTTGCTGAAGAGAATTGTTTTAACAAGATGTGTGGCAAATAATGACTAAATTATTACAGGCGTTTTTATATCCTCAAAGGCCGTGAAGTGATGGCCATTGCCAAAAACAACGTGTCAGACTAAGCAGCCAGTTGCACTATCTAGTTTTTGTGCATGGAACAAGCAGAACTAGTAATTGCATCTTAATTACCAGTTTGAACTTGGTGAACTTGCAGAATTTGTCAGGTTTGTCCTTTCTTGGTTTGGTTTGGTGTTTGTGTGTTTGTTTGTTTCAGTGCTCTGATAGTAATTGTTAATGACCTAAAAAAAGAAATCTAGTTTTGTAATCACAGCTGCCTAACAGACAGCAGCTTGCATGTTTTGCTTCAGTAATGCTGTTTTTGGAGTGTAGCCAAAAGTATTATTGAGGACTAAAGTTATGGATAAAGCTTATTCTGAAGAAACTGGATCAGTGATAAGGTTTTTCACGCAAGTAGTTTTGGATTGTAATATCAAAAGTGATGTTCCAGGTTTCCTGATGTATTGGTGGCAGGAAATTAAAACCAATTAGCAGTTGTGACAGCACCTATCATGGATGGTTGAGTCTTCTCTTGCATTAAAGTTATACGTGTGCATATCATCAGGTTTCAGTGTAATTACTTATGATTTTGCCAGAGTAAATTACAGAAGAATTAAGCCAATAGATGAGATCCCTCATCTGGATCTCTGGCTCTATGACCCAAAATTAGAAGCTAACAAAAGATACTGACTGAAAAAGATTCCAAGAAAGAAGTTGTAGTCTACAGGAAGGTATAGTACTTTTGAGGAATCAGAAGACATAGCTGAGAGTATATAAAGATTTTAAATATGTATGAAAGGACTTTAGCGAAGGAAGCATCGATACAAAGAGCTGTATAATACTTCATTAGGATGGACTTATTCCAGAAGTTTGAGTTCATACACACATTTATTAATTTTTCCTTCTTTTGTATCCTCCCTGTTACTATTTTCCTATGTTGGAACACACCTTATCATTGCTTATTCTTACTTCGTTTGGTATTCTTTTGTATTCCTATTCGTTTGCTATTTTCTTTCAGGTCTTTTCCAATTAATCAATATTATTGATTTCTTTCAGCACCAAGTTGATTGACCCAAATACAAAAAGTACTCATCTTTGAATGATACGGGTTTCCTTTGTCTTTTCTATCCAAGCAGGTCCAGTGGCTAATGAGTGGTTCAATTTGCAGGTTGGATGGTAGGTATTGTTTGGCAGTGTCCAGTGCTGTGAAGGTAAACAATATGTTGGTCTTTCTCATTTCTGGAATTCCCTATACTTGTTGTTTCCATTTCTGTCTTTACAACATTCTTCACAATAGCTGATTTTCGAATTGTATATAGACATTGGTGAGACGACCAATCTGAAAAAGTATTCTAATAATTATGCTCATTGCATATGACCTGCCTGTAGCTGTAGAAAACTAAGTACATTTTATTGTTTGTTTGTTTTTTTTTTCTGGTTTGTTTGTTTCAAATTAGGCTCATGCACAGTTAGTTCGAGAAGTGGATGTAGAGAAGGTGTCAACTTTTGAGAACCCCTATGTAGATGCAATAAGAAGTTTATGGAATGACCCTGGGATCCAGGAATGTTATGACAGACGACGGGAGTATCAGTTGTCAGATTCAACTAAATAGTAAGTAACTAGTGATTACAAACAACTGTATCTTATTTCTGTTCTTTTTTACAAAGCAAATTTTAGTGTCTTGTATTTTGGTATATGTGTGTGTTCAGTTTGTGTGAATGCATGTGCTGCACAAACATACATCAATATGCACTTAAAATGAGTTTAAAGTCTGCTAAGATAGATACTATATACATAGATTAGGTAGTGTATCTAACTTAATACTATATGTTTGTCTGTTTGCCAGAACGTAAGCCTGCAATCATCTGAAATTTTACAGAAAGATAGTAACTAATTATGGTTTATCACTGCGCTAGTGGGTTTCTTTGGTTACTATTCCCTTACTCTTTTCTGAGGTGGGTTCACAAATGCAAGCTGGGCAAAAGTACTTTCACCGAGTGTAATGAAATTCTGTTTTCCAAGATCTTCATCCCCTATTAGATTTCTTTTGCAGTCGTAATGGTGAGGTAGATAGTAGCAGGCAAGCGTTCTTGTGTTTCATTCAACTGCTTCTTCTTTGTGCAAACAAGGCCTAAGCTTGCAAGAAAATGCTTGCCAGGAGAGCAAATATGTAACAGACTCAAAACAGGCTCCAGTTTTTAAATGGTGGAAAAAATACTGTGTTCTGCACAAGAAAAATGCTATCGGAAGATGAAAGGTGACTTGAAGTGCAGTTTGTAGGAAAATAGGAAATGGAAGATGAAGTAGTTATTTCCGAAAGCATTTTATGTTAAATCCCATCTTTATAGATCAGTAACAATAAAAATGTTAATGTAATTAAACTTGGTCTTGAATGCTGTGCTTATGCTTCTTGGCAGAGTTTTGATAAACTATCCATGTAGAATTTAACACTGGACTCTGAGGACTGTCTAAATGTTGCTTCCAAGAAATTCAGTTGGTCTGACAAATGTAGCATATAACTGAGGTAGAATCTTTCATCTTTTGAAAAATGAATGATGGCAGGACAGGGTGACCTTTTGGTGTTGCCCACTACAAAAAAAGGAAAAAAAAAAAAAAGGCATACTTTGTTATTAAAGCCATGGCAGAAACTCCCGTGGTCTACACTAGAAATCTTGTATAAACTGTGAAAATTAATCTGATATCACTGAAGTCTTCGTTTGTCAGCTTGTCATGACTGGAAGGCTCTCACAGAGAAAAGCAGTGGAGAATAAAAGGCACCATCAAACTCCCACTAAAGTTATTGGAATGTGGCCGTAGACATAACAGGTTTAGAATGAAATTTATCTGCACAACAGTCCATAGATTCTTATTTAGTGCAATCACAGCAGTTAGGAGGCAGTTAGACTAGTGCATAAATTAGGTATATTTTGCTCGAGTGCTCTGCATTGCTACCACATCACACCTGCAGCTGATGAGTAGATGAAGGGAGAGCAGTGGATGTTGTCTGCCTTAACAAGGTGACAGGCCTTTTGGCCCTGTCTTCTATGGCGTTCTTATAGGCAAGCTCAGGAAGTGTGGGTTAGGTGAGTGGCCAGCAAGGTGGATTGAGTACTGGCTGAAAGACAGAGCTCAAAAGGTTGTGATCAGTGGTGGAGAGTCCAGCTGGAGGCAGAGTCTGCTTGTACCTAGCAGTATCCCCCAGGGGCCTGTACTGGATCATCTCTTGATCAATGGCCTGCATGAAGGGACATAGTGGCCCCTCAGCAAGTTTGCTGATGACAGAGAACTGGGAGGAGTGGCTGATACCACAGAAGGCTGCGCTGCCATCTGGAAGGATCTGAGTAGGCTGGAGGAGTGGGTGAATAAGAACCATCAGAAGCTCAGCAAAGGCAGGTGGAGGTTCCGACACCTAGGAATAACCCCAGACACCAGTACAGGCTGGGACTGACCTTCTGGAGAGCAGCTCTGCAGAGAGGGACCTGGGTGTCATGGTGGATGATAAGTTGACCATGAGGCAGCAGTGTGCCCTTGTGGCCAAGAAGGCCAATGGGATCCTGGGGTGCATCAAGAAGAGCATCTCCAGCAGGTCGAGGGAGGTGATCCTGCCCCTCTACTCAGCCCTGGTGAGGCCGCATCTGGAGTATTGTGTCCAGTTCTGGGCTCCACAGTACAAGAGGGATGTGGAGCTGCTGGAGGGAGTCCAGCGCAGGGCCACAAGGATGATCAGGGGCCTGGAACATCTGCCCTATGAGGAGAGACTGAGGGAGCTGGGCCTGTTCAGCCTGGAGAAGAGAAGGCTGAGACGGGATCTTAGCAGTGTGTGCCAGTATCTTGAGGGTGTCAAGAGGATGGTGACCAACAAGAAGACAAAGAGGCAATAGACAACAAACTGAGGCACAGAAAGTTCCATTTGAATTTGAGGAAAAACTTACTGATCATGAGGGTGACAGAGCACTGGAACAGGTTGCCTGGAGAGGTTATGGAGTCTTCCTCTCTGGAGGTGTTCAAAACCCACCTGGACATGATTCTGTGCCACGTGTTCTAGGTGACCCTGCTTGTGCAGAGGGGTTGGACTGGATAATGTCCAAAGATCTCTTCCGACCTCGCTCATTCTGTGATCTGCTCTATCTGCCCCATACATAGGATTTCTGTTGCCTGTATCCTGTGGAACTAATTACCTTTCCAGTCTGACACTTCTGTTATTTCTACATGCACATTTTGGAGCACGGGGCGGTGGAATCTCTTCTGTTTCTTTGATTTTTCGCTGTCCCTATTTGCTATTTATTATTGTGTTTTATTTTTCAGTTGTAAGAAGGCTAACAATATCATAGGAATTTACGTAGGAGTGATATTCTCTGGAGTGTGAAAATAGTAAAAGAAAATTAGTTAGGCTGACAGTAAAGAAGTTAGTATACTTTCAGACTGTATTCGTGCTGAAATAAACACCAAACTTCAGTAGAAGGTGAAGTAGCGCCTTCCTTGTACCTTGGATTTCTTATGATAGTATGTTTAATTTCTTAATAGATATGATACTAGAAGTTCCTAAAACTGAAGTATATAATACATATATGCATACATGCATACATGCATAAAAATGGTTGGAAGATAATAATGGATCTAGTGAATCTCCAAAATAGGATATTAAATATCTGATGCTACTTCAGACCAAATTTTACTGAATACCTTTGTTTGGACGTAGTGGATGTTTTGAGCAGGATTAAAAAATGATTGCAAACAATTCATTCAGAAATTTAATTTAAGGAACAGAAGCAAGTTTTAGTACATTTTAATACAAAACATAAATATACTATATGATTGGTTATTTTTAAAACTCGATATGTTCAGCCATTTACATGAGGTTTTGCAGATTTGATGATTTTAATTATAATAACCTATAATATATACATGTCAACAAAATTCATAAAGCAGTTAAAAGGAAGTAAGCAGCCAGTGCTCATCAACTTATTGAGATTAAGTAATTTATTCTGACTTTATGTATAAAACTGAAATGATTGTTTGCCCACCAGATCTCCTTTGTATCTTTTTAGGCATTTGTGCTAATATGTTCTACTTAATTAATCCTCTATGTGTCTTCTCATCTTCTCAGTGTTTACTCCAATATGTTGTTGTAATAACATTATTTTTATCTGTTCCTTGTATTGCTTTTTGTTTTTTTACTTTCACTATTAGCACACAGGGTCTTCTAAATTTTGCACTCTGGATTTTCTGTTTCTGTCACTGTTCTATTTGTTTTCTAGTATGTTGTCTTCTTTCACTTTTTGTCATCTTTTGACCTGCTCTGTCATTCTGAGCAGCATTTTTGATGTTTCTGTACGCACTGTGTGTATACCCACATGTTTTGTACCCACACTGCAGGATTAGATCTGGATGTGTTTTTACCAGTAGAGGAGAAGTTAGTGTCTAAGAAACAGAAATCCTGAAAGGTGGGAGTTGATTTGAGTCTGAGACTGAGCAATTATGTTTCATTCTCTCTCTTTATCATTGAATCCTCCAAAGGTTAGGTGTTCTTATTGTTTTAAAAGGAATTTCTAGACTCGATTCTTATCTGTTGCAAAGAGCGCATCAGGTAAACAGAGATTATTCACTTCCCATACACATTATGGGGCGGCTTACCCACTAATTTACCACTAAACCACTTCCCTTTATGTCTTCTGAGATACTGTTCTCGGTGTGAGACCAATGTAAACTGACACCGCAGCGTGGAGAGCCTCTCACTAGCTGTGACGGATGAGATCTTTTTCTACCTCTTTCCCATACAGGGTGTAAGTGCTTTAAGCCAATAGGGAGCAAGTTGCCAGTCAACAGTCTGTGTCATGGCTTTTCAAAGCCTGAAGGAAAGAAAGGCAACAGTCTCGCCAATTTACAGATCTTGGATTATAACTAGAGTTTGTGGAGAGTCATTGACCTTTTTTTTTTTTTCCATAGCACGTCTGTTCAGGCTTTTCCTTTGCTGACGAAAAAGTAGGAGTTATTTAGGGTTTAACTAGAATTTTTTCTGTAATGGAAGAATTATGTCACTATGTACCTGCAGGTAAGGATTTTCCAGTTCCTACACAAGCAGAGTTAACAGCATTTGTTTAGCTTCCCATCTCTAGCTGTGTTTTATCATGCTTCATACAATGAGATGTGATTCTGTCCCAGGTCCCTGCTCTACTTTATCTATGCCAGCCAGTGTTTAACACATTACCTTGTTAGTCATTTAGTTTTGAGTTCCTTTGTTACTGTATAGTTCACCTGTGCATCTGCGTATATCTGTGTGTGATCATGTGAACTTACATAGTTGGACAGTTAATACATTGTTTCCTTTTTACTAAGAAGTGGTGCAGAGCTCCACGGTGCCATTTCCAGGACATCTTCAGAATATCTCTGATAGGTGGATTGTTGTCTGCTCGTTAGAATTCATTTGTCACCTTTCGCTGAAATACTGTATTAAATGTAGTGCTCTGGTCAGCTAGTAATTTTTGCTCTGCTAGTTCATAGTTTCTGCTGTTCTCTCATAGCTGTCCTTTGAGGTAACATTCTCCTTCCGCGTTCCCCTTCAGAAGTAGGTGCATTTCAATGGAGTTGACTGCGTGCTAAACAGAGTGTTTCTAGGGACGCTCAAGGGACCCTAGATATTGATATTTTTGTATTGAAGAATAGTATACTCTGGTTTATGTATTCACAGTTTGCAGATTCAGATATTTTACAAAGAAGCAGAAACATCAAATAAAATGACAGGTCCTTACCAGAAGAAACAGTCTAAGTAAGTAAGGATGGTAGAAGAATGGCACGTACCCTGTCTTAAACAACAGACATACTCCCCATACTTAGGAAGGAGGACTAAAGATAGGTAGGATATAAAATGTGATGCATCCTATATAGAAAATGAAAATGAAGCTACTGAACTAGGGATCCTTTTTTTTTTTTTTGCGCGGTACTAAACATGCTTTTAATATCTGTATACATATTAACTGTATTTGCCATTGAGAAGTTTTCATATATTTGCACAAGCAGTTTTGGGTTTGGTGACTTGCTTTTTCAGTCTGCTGCTAATGTTTGTAAGAATTCTACATGAAGAGAGACAGTAAGGTACAGACAGTCAGCATAGTGCAGCCTTCTTTGAACCTCCAACCTCACTGCAAAAATCTTAGATTCACTGCACTTACTGTAGACACTATGATTAGATAATCCTGGAAATGGGGAAACATACTTCAAAATTTTGCCAGTGGCCTACAGGCTCAGAAACAAGCATCTGTGGAAATTCTGAAAATGCAACCAACACTTGTTTACATTTAGCTTTGTTCATGGCTTTGCTAGTACATTGAAATTTGATTCCATTTACTGCATTGCACGTTAACCAAAGAGGAACTTGTCTCAGTTTTTCTGGCATCTCTGTGAGGCAGGAAAATCCTGCTAAAACAGCTCTAACATTTTGCTTATGAGGAGATGAGAAAGTTGTATGTACCTTCAAAAATTCATTAAGATACTTCTTCCTTTCAAAGCCTATTGTTTTCTAGCACATGATTAAAACTAGCGCTGGTTTAGTCTTATCAGCCATTGCAAACTTTTACCAAAGGCATAAAAATCAAAAACCAAAAACAACAACCAGTTAGGAAGGCTCCACCCAACTCCAGAACAGCCAGGGCGGAAAGGACAGAAGTATAGCACATTAATTAATAGTTTGCTTAAGGAACCTTAGTCATAGGTTTTGATTAAGAGTTTTATTTTCATTTGAACTGTCACTACACATGTTTGAACAATCATCTGTAGAGGATCACACCTATAAACTTATTGTCCCTTTTCAAGATAAGAGACTTTTGCATTAAGCTTAAGAGCTGTAGGATGGAAAATTGTAAATGTTTACTGTTATCAGCATAGATGGAAAAAGTCAGCCATACTCTGTCTGCATTCACATGTGACTGAACACACTGAAAACACCTGCACCAGAAACAATACTGGTAGGCTCTGCCTTTTGTGGCTAGTGTCATATTGAAATCTCCTGTACAAGCAACGAACTTTATAGTTTTTTGGGTTTTTGTCCCTCTTTCCTGTAGCACCATGCTCCCTTTATGTCTTAAGAAGAAGTCTTAGCATTTGCTGACTGTTGTAACAAGTCAGTTTTGGTAATGAGCAGAATGGAGGAGCCTGTGTCTCCACAGACATGTGAGCTACTCCACATGCTTTGGCGAACAGGACTAGGGGGCACAGGCAGGGAGGTGGTGCCATGCGGTTGTGACTGGGTGCCCTTGACCTCGGGGAAACAGGACGGGGGCAGAGAGATCCTTATTTATCCACAAATGACCACAGGATGAACCTTAGCGTAATGAGCTAATGAATATTAACCTTCACACCCAGGGGAGGCAGAAAGTCTCTTCAATTAGACATGAGATGTGTGACCAGGGAGGGGGATCACATCAAGGAGCTACATACATCAGGTGGGCCGGGAAGTCTGGAGCTTCTGTGTACCCTGCCCAGTGCGGAAGAGGAGAGGGCCCAGCTCGGTCGGGAAATCAGGAAAAGCAGGCTGCACCCTCCTGTAATTTGAGAGACCCCACGGGAGTTTGCCCCGGTGGACTCACCCTTTATTCGAATGAAGTTTTAGGGCTCCTCTGTCTCCTTTGCGGGCATTTGGTCCTTGACAGCGAGATTTTCTGCACAGTAATTTTAGATTGACCCTTTTATTAGAGTCAGTAATCAAATTAGGCTATATACTAAGTTCAGGCTAACTTAGTGTATTAGCTATATACTAAATTTCAGTTACAGAAATTCTGATGGAATTATTCCCAAGAAAGTGCTGTGATATCATCTGATTACTTGCAACATAAATCTGATCTCCAACCTGTTAAAGAAGAGTAATTGATGGTTGGAGAGGGCGGTGTCCATTAAAAATGCTTGGCGCATGATTGTTCATTTTGAAGTTATTTTAAAAAAACTTAATTCAAAGTGAACTCAAGTTTTGATGTTGCATATTCATTAGGCAGTGTAACTCTGGGAAAATGAATTAAGGCTGAATATGTTCCTTGAGTTGCAAGATTGTGGTGAAAGAGATTGTATTTAATTTCCTGACAAGGGCTACTAGCTAAAACTATTCTGGTTGTTCATTAGGGTTTGAAGTGTTGTCACTTCTTTGCCTGATCACTATGTGAGAAAGACATGTGGGGAAAATACAGAGCTAATTAGTCTACTCCTATTGCTCGGTTCTTTCTGCGTATTTTGAAACAGGGAAAAACAGCAGCTGTGAAACGTGGTCCCTTGCGAGAGAGGGCAGCTGCCCTCGGCTTCGCTGACGCTCGCGGGCAGCGCGGCCCCTTGGCGGGGTTCAGAGTCCCGCTCCGTTCCCATCCAAACTGTTTGCACGGTGGCTGCTCGCTGAAGAACTGTCTTCTCGGTAATAAGTGTGCTGTTCTGGCTTTGGACTTGTCCGAAAGTCAATTCCCAGGATATTCTCGATATCCATATCATTGTTATGGTTTTAAATTTTGACACTAACAAATGAAGAAGATACCTGGTTTTGGCAACTCTTTTATTATTAGGATATGAGAAGTCTTCTGTTTTGTTTGCAAGAGAGCACAAGTGTAGCAATTTCTTGTTGATACTGAAATGGCAATTGTCTTGCAAAAATCGATTGCAGAATTTGTGCCTGAATGCAGGTGTGTGATGAAGTTTCTGAGAACTTGTAATATTTGTTTTTTTTCTTTTTTTTTAGTTAGGCCCTTATGCTAAGGGACTTTTGCCTGCTCAGTGCTCAGAGTTTGTGTACGTACCTCCTAGGGCAGAGACTTGTTTGTCTGCATGGGCAAAGTGTTTAAATTTGTTACTAGTTTGATTAGGACTGCGTTAGGTAAGTGCTTAAAAGCCCATGGTCAACCATGTCTTTAATAAGAAAGAAAAGAAATAAATACATCTTCACTGCCTGAAAGTGCAGGTGAAGCTTAGAGCCCACCGCTGCGGACACGTTGGAGGAGCCGGCTCTGGCCTGGTTCCCTGCGGGAGCCTCTCGCCTTCCCGCATTCAGCAGTGTGTGTCGGTGCTTCCTTTGTTTATTAGGCAAATAAACCGGCTTAATTTCAGCAAGTTCACTAGAATTTCTTCACTGGTCCATGAGTCTCGGGCTCAGGTTGCAGAAGAGCCAGCAGCCCCACGGACAGAGGTGCAGTGGCCAAGGGCTGGCGAGGGGCTTCCTCCTGCAAGCTGCAGTTCGGCAGAAAATTCACACTAACTACTGCATTTTGCTGATTTCATTTAAAGTTGCTGCTTGGTAAATGATTTCTTTTTATTTTTTTAAGCTTTGTCAGTTTAATGCTTTGCAATATGCTGCAAAGTGCTGCCAATCCACAGTATTATCTGTGTCAACTGGTGCCTGGTGAATTTCTTTAAATTCCAGCTTTCATCTGAGAAAGAAATCATATTGGTATGAGGAAGACTTGTTGCTATTGTTGCAGTGAATTAAGCTAAAATAAATCAAATACATGATATTCTAAGGGTTCTGTGGGATTATGGAGACAGATATATGAATATTTTTGATTTTGGGGGGGATTTTTTTTGTGCTCTTGTTATGTGTTTAAATAATAATGCTGTTCCAATTGTCTTCTTATGTAAATATTCCCTTCTATTCTTTTGCATATTACATACTCCTTCTCAGCTTTTCAAAATAACTAGTCAACCCAACAATTAGATTATTTGAAAAAATTAATTAATCACCCTATCCTTTCTAATGCAATGTAGAATTGTTTTCTCATTCTGTAAGAAAAGATGATATCTTGTTCTATAGACAAAAAAAAGCCCAAATAATGCAAAAATTGTGATAACGATAGTGAACATAAGTGTGTTCCTCTGTTTTCTTTGGCATATTGGAAATATAGTACACGTCTAAGGAGAGGATTCTTTTCAGCAGCATAGCAAAATATTCAGATCTGGTACAAATATTCAGATGTTGACTGGGGATACAGGAGAGAAGAAAGGCCTGTTCAGTACCAGTGATACAAGGATAATATATTTTGTAATTGTGTTAGTCTGTATTGGAAGAGACATGGGCCCTAAGGAGAGGCTCAAGTTGATTTTAGTGACTTTAAAAGTGTCTTGAAAGGAACTTTATATTGCTACTGCAGGCAAAGCTTTCAGCGTGATTTCAGAAGCATGTTTAGTAGATAATTTTAATAGTTTAATTGATAGAAGAATGTGAAATTATACAGTTACAGAGTGTGTGGCTGATCTTCATCAAAATCCAGAACTAACTGAACTGATACAGTCTTATGATGAAAGTAAATAAATCTCTGTTTATTTGCTACAGAGCAAGGCTGCACAAACAGGAAGCAAGACTGCTCCTGTTCTTCAACAGGAATGCAAAAAGAATGTAAAAACAAAGTAAAACTCACAGAGGGAAAAGCTCTTTTTAATTTTAAAATAATTTCATTGAATACTTGCCCTACATTCAAGAGATGAAACGAGAAGTAAAAGCAAGGTTATGCAACTAAAACTTAAGTAGCAATTTTTCATTTAAAAATGAATACAGTGATATGTATATGTCTATCAAGTGTTAAGTTAGAGAGAAAGTAGCAGGAATAATGACATTATCCTAAAATAAAGAATAATTTGAAGGTGATATATTCCAAACTGCTTTTGTTGGATTATAGATACCATTTATCAGTAATGCAAAGACTTTTTTAAAGCAATTTTGTGAGTGTTACTTTTAATGGTTTTGACACTCCTTCCTTGATTCTGTTTTGGATGTATGATGTAGGAGACTTCTTAGAAGGCTCTGCATCCTTATATCGGTTAAGTGAAAACATTTAGGGAAGGAAACAGGACTCTGTAGGGGTGTGCAAGGTCTCTGTTACGGGCTCTGGGGGCTCTCTCAGTAAGATGGTATCTGTCCAGTACATATGTAAGAGCAGGACTCGAGCAGATCTGAATGAGGATGAGGAAGAGGCATTTATTTCTGAAGGATAAATTAAATTGATCATAACAGCATCAGTGATTTGTGCTAGAACAGGAAAATTCCCATGGGTCCTTCAAGCAGTAACACAAATGAGACTGGACTGCTGAGCAATGTCCTTCTAAGCAACTGCCTATCTAAAGTCAGT
Organism: Tinamus guttatus; assembly: GCF_059628265.1. Classification (NCBI taxonomy): domain Eukaryota; kingdom Metazoa; phylum Chordata; class Aves; order Tinamiformes; family Tinamidae; genus Tinamus; species Tinamus guttatus. The sequence goes on from NW_028288680.1 coordinate 487,605, forward strand.
GGGATGTGCTCCAACGCATGTCTTGCCCACTGTGCTCAGGGTGGGGAGGTAAAGCAACCAGGCTCCCCCGCTGCAGGATGCAGCTGGAGCTGCACCAAGGTGCTTGTGCAGGTCACCCCCCGACAGATTTATTTTCTTAGTACATTTCTGTTCTCCTGAGAACCACTGTAGTGTGTAACGACCCACCGCGCTTCTTTGCATCTTTCTGATTTTTTTTCTAAACTGAAACCATTACTTTTGTTGGAATGAGAGGGGGGAAAAAAAGGCCAGTTAGTATTTCAGAGCTTTTATGGGTTTCATGTTGTGGCAGTTACGTATTTTATTCATTTGTTGTTTTTTTCCCCCCCCCCAGTAAATTGATAATCGACTTGTCCACTCTGCCCTTTTTTGTGTAAAATGTGAGAGCAGGTGAAATCCTGTGATTCTCAAAATCTTTTTTTCATGTTGACAGGAACTAGTTAGCATTCTGAAAAAAAAATCAGCATAGTAACTTCTGAATTTGATAATATGTCTCAGATATATGGTTCAATACATCTTTTATGTAATTTTCTCAGAGTCAACATTTACATGTTGAATTCAACATTCAACATGGCTTAATCTTTCATGAGTAAATCATACTGATGAAAATCTGACAGTACTTCTGGCTCACTCACAGATTTAAAAGATTAATTCTTCTGTATTTTTTGCTGTAAAGTGGAACTGGAACTGCTTTGTTTCTGTCATTGTTTATAATGAGTTAATTTTTGTGTATTTATCATAATAAATCATTCAGATAAATGATTTATCATAATAAATCATTCAGAGCATTTAGAAGTAGTCTGATTATTCCTTATGTGGATTTTTTTTTTTTAAAAAAAGCACCCTGAATAATGGCCGTGAGAAAAAGAAAGCATTCAGAGCTTCAGATAGATAGTGATTTGAGAAATTACAGGGAGTCCACTGCTGCCTCCCTTGGAATGAATCAGGACAGCCCTAGGCTATTGTATCTTGTCAGTAGCTAACTATCAACTAGTTATTCTTGTGCTTGGAGGTAGCCAAGTGCACAAAAACTTCATTTTCTGCAGAAGTCTTTCTCGCAGACAGTGCTCCCATGGGAGATCCCAAGCTGTCTGGTGCACTAAATTCATGTAACGTGCAACCCCTGGATCCAAAGAAGCTATCAAACTTTGTTATTTTGCTCCACTCTTTCATAAAAAATCATTAAAACCTTCTGTACACTGCTGCTTTGTGGTTGAAAACACCATTAAGCAATCGCAGAAGAATCGTGTGTCCTAGCCATGAAATCCTCACTAGCAATTTTATTGCAGTTTCAGATTATCTGCAAACCGTCTGGGGTGTATGTCATGTGCTACCGGCATATTAACCTGTCTCAGTCCAGGTTCAGGAATTTCAGGTGCCAGATATCCGAACAGACCATCATAATCCTGATTCTGATAATGAGATCTAGAGAGTTATTTTATTCTTCGGTGAGAGAGAAGAGGGTTATCCATGTTTTTTGTTTTTTTTTTTTTCTTTTAATCTCCAAAGAAGGCTGTTTTTCCTTTCCTCATTTCATAACTAATAATGATTTCTGCTAATTTCTAAAACCAGACTAATTTATTTCAGTTGGGAGATTCTTGTTTATCTATCAGTGCAGATGCTGCAGTGTGAATATCAAGAAATACATCATAGTTTCAGATAAAACGTGACATTTTGTTTCTTACAATGTTTGCTCATTTGTCTTTAAATAGTCCAGAACGGAGCAGTTGAAAAACCTGAATCTTTGTGAAAGCCGAGTGAGTTTAAATGGGAAACAAAGTAATCGTGCTACCCCTCGTAACATTTGTTTCAAGCTAGGAAAAAATACAGGAAGGAAGAAAGAGCACACCTTTCTACTTCCTCCCTTCTTTTATGCCAATAGTGCTTTTTTTTCTCTGCTGCCCCTCTTCCTATCCCACACCCCATTTCCTTTCCTGGCTCCTCCCTGCTCTTTTCCTCAGTGGGATTATGTTGTCACTGTTTTGCATTCCTGTTGTTTTTCCATGTCTACAGCTATCTTAACGACTTGGACCGCATCGCAGATCCGGCCTACCTGCCAACTCAGCAGGACGTGCTCAGAGTTCGAGTCCCAACAACAGGGATCATTGAGTATCCGTTTGACTTACAAAGCGTCATTTTCAGGTAGAAAACATTTATGAAGCACATTTACTTTGTTTCTTTTTTACATTATTAATACCACATGTACAATATTGGTTAAAATTCTGTATAGAAATATTACATATTTTTAAATTTAAGCTTGGGCATACCATTTTTGTGGTCCTGTCCATGTATGATTAGCAATTGATTTTAAAAACGTCAGGAGGATAACAAATAAACTTGACTTTTTCTGAGTATATTCTATGGATGGGAAAACTGTAATATATTTTTTCCATAAACTGAAATTATATGAAATTTTCATTACAACTAGTAATCCAATAATACAATCGTATGTCTTCCTAATTCATGTAAATTACAAAGTACAAAGGTACAACTAATGTACCTGTCTAAATGATATTTAGACAGAAATGGCATTTTGCTGGCTTAATATGTCTCCTATAGACACTTTTCCCCATAGCTCGTTGTGAGTGCAGATACAGTTGCTTAAAAAATAACTATGCAATTAGAACTGCAATTTAGACACTTGAGTGTCCAGTTACACAGAGATGCATAATGAATTAGGAGTGCATGCTGCCAGCAAATACTGATTTTTTGTTTTGGCTATTACTGACTTTAATAAATGCATTTTGGAGTCTAAGTATACTCTAAAAACTGGAAAGCCTTGACATGTGGACAACTGTGTTGATTTCCTGGGAGAAGGGGAGGCCACCAACTTGATTCTGTGCACACATCTTTGTGCTGACTCTACAGGGCAGAACTTTGCAACGTTCCTAAGTCGTGCTTAAAAATTGTTGATGGCTTTGAAATCTGTAATAATTTAAATTCAGAGAGTACATACTAAAAAAAGCACAGACTAAGAAGCAAATATGGTGATTTTTCTACCTGCAACACGTTCCATTGGTCTTAAATGCAAAAAATATTAAAGAAAACTAGCAATTTGTTTTCAACTAAATTCCTGAATTTGGTGTTCGATATGTGGATGTTTATCTTTTAAGCTGTTCACAGAGCTGATGCAGATTTTGTCAATCTTGCAGAATGGTTGATGTAGGAGGCCAACGATCAGAAAGAAGAAAATGGATACATTGCTTTGAAAATGTCACGTCTATCATGTTCCTAGTAGCCCTTAGCGAATATGACCAAGTGCTTGTGGAGTCAGACAATGAGGTAAGCAAGCATCAGTCTAAAACACATTTGAAGAACAAAAAAAATTCTCTAAAATTGATTTTAAATTTAAAATATTATAAAGAATTGATTAAAACATACAGGCTTTTAGAGAATTTCATTAGCAGTTTGAATGTTTTTGCATAACTATTTGGTGATTCAAATTGGTAGACCAGTAATGTGTATTGATTGAATGAATCATACGCCATGCTGAATAGCTAAGCTTGAAGTTCCTGGTTCTCTTGAGACATTTTCAAAGCCAACTGGATTGTTCAGTCCTGGGTATTTTCCAGACGCGCCTACCACCATTATACACAACTATGCGTAGCAGAGCATGAAGTACTACAGGAATCAAGACGTTAATACTCAAAAAATATGGTCAAATTGATATTCTGCATGGAGTGTTAGTCAAACCAATCTATTTCGTGTTAAAGTGGAATACAATTGACTATACAGAAGTGTTCTTATTGTAGTTTTTTGCACAGGTAGTGTTGTGCAGCCAAGTCGTAAAAGTAGGGTTGCGTGTTTTGAGTGGTTGCAAGGTTCTTACTGTTCATAGCAGGCAGTGGGAATGAAAACAAGTTGTAGGCTGTTTGCAGAGAACAGAACAGACATTCAAGTAATAAGCCTTATTCCATCAACTTAAGGGATAGGGTTTATACTGGTGTATACATTCTGCTTCTGTTGTTATTTCAAAGAATAATGTAAGTAAGAAAGTGATAGATGGTATGCGCAACCTAAGCAGCCAGAGCACACTAGTACCCAGTGTTTAGTATGCCATATACAGAGCAAGGAGATATAATTTTTATTATTATTTATTTTATTATCATTTATTATTATTATTAGATAATCTAATTTTTAGATTCCTTTGCTTTCTTGTAGACTTTTCCAATTGCTCGTTAATCTCACATGAGTTACTCAGCAGTAGTATTTTAAATTGGTCTTTTTAGCCTCGTTTACAAAAATCAGTCAGAAAAAATAGGTATTTTAATGTTCTTCACAACTGTATGCATGTTTATTTCGCTCTTGAAAGGGAATGATAACGGGCTAAAACACATGTCCCTGGACACTCAGGATTGTACATTCAGTGTTGTTCAGCATTAATTTTCTTATTGAAGTCTGGGTGGTCTGAGATCCTTTAGATTTAAGCGCTTTCCATAAAGGAAAGCAATCTCATTACATTATTTGAATGCTGTCCATCTCCTTAAAAAACATGGCTGCTACAGAGGAGATCTTTTTTTCAATTTTTTATACAATAAATACATCTTGTCATTCTGTTTATATTTGGATTCTTAACTCAGCAAGTACTAGAATGTTTTTATTCTGTTTTTTAAGATATCTTTGATGTAATATTAATATTTGATGTAATATTTTTTTTTCTCAGTGTAATGATCTGACAGAACCACCCCATCAGTCTTGTGTTTTTAGCTAGAGCTCAGGTATAGAGAAGAGAGAAGAGCATGAATGAACACTTAAAAGGGGAGAGGAAAGAGAGAGTTGTGCAAAAAGCTGATGGCACAACATACATCCCACTTTAGGGGGCTGAGAGAACAATTGTACTTTTATGAAGGTGAATAACAGACTGAAATATGTGGTATAATGAGACTTTTTGTCTTTGTGAGCATTTTTTGTGCTGTGGTACACATGAACAAAAATATATTGAATTTGTCTTTTTATCTTCATGAAGATTAAGCAAAGCCTCAGTTCCTTAATCTTCTGTCTATGTTAGTGCATTAAATTATTTATAATTTTACTGTAGTAGTAAGTCTTATGGGGAACATTAGTTTACTTCACATCCTTTGCAGGGGAAGTTGATTCATAATCCATCCCAACCTCTGTTTTAGGAGAAAAAAAGCTGACTGAATTGAATAGGTTAGTGGTAGGAGGCTGAATGAAAAATTTATTCCATGGATTTTCACTGCTGACAAACACAGCATGTGTGGGGATGTAAATTTATTGCAATTTTTATATATGCCAATATAAAGTACAATAATCTTACATATTCTTTTATAATATGTGGTATTGAACTCAAAGCTGAATTTACAGAGAGGGATAATCTTAAAATGAGTGGTTTACGTTTTGTCTTAGTGATCTAATTGACCCCAGTGTGATCTCTTGTAAATTTGGAGACTAGACATGTGTAGATTGAAAGCGGACTCAGACTTGGCTCGCTGAAAGCCAAACCAGCAATGTCTGGTTCTGTCTGCTTTGCATTATTCTTTTGTAGCCACAGAGTCAACACAGAAGTATCAAACATTTTGATTACACAAGTCAAAGCAAAATGTATTGAAAATCCCATAGAGCAAAATTAGTTGCGATAGTTTTTAAATACAGTCGTACCTAACCAAAACTTTTAAACTTCCTCGTTAGCTATTTACCATGCTATGTTCATCCTTCACAAACAAGCACAAGGATATGTCCTTATGAGAAAGAGACATTAACATGCTCTGTGTCTCTATTAGGTGTATCCTGTTCTTAATAGGTGGCATGTCCCAACTTTTGCTCTCATTACTCAAATAACTTTAGTTGACAGGTTATGACTTAGAACATCCCCGCATCTTCAGAAGATGGGGCAATTTTGTCCTTGTCTGACTCACTGGGAGCCTTGCCTTGTGCTCTCATGAGCTGAAAGGGCTCCCACGTTAATGAACCTAATGGAACATATGAACTGAAGCTTCGTTTCCGTCTTGGGCTCTCCGAACACTCTAAAATGATGTGAAATTGTGATCAGTTTTCTGTGAATTGTTTTTTCAGCTCTCATGGAAAATACCTTACTTGTAAAGCTGTTTTGATTTTTCAAGTTTTCACTTTTGTGAATTGTCAGTTTTGTGGATGCAAAAGCTCTAAAACTCCTCTTTGACTTGAAGATGGTTCTTCCACCTCACTGCTAAACTATTTATGTTTCTCATTAACACCAGTGGAAAACTTCTGAACCTTTTTGTCTTTTAGTTTGAAATATGTTCACAACTTTAATTCAAACCAGTTTTTGTTTTCAAGTCATATGTAAGGCCCTGGTGGCACATTCCAGCAGCCTTAGGCCTGTGTTTCTCTGGCTCTGGGATGGGTTCAGCCTATCATGGAGCTAAGCAACCATCTGGACAACTTTATTCTGGCTTTGAGTAGACTATACCTTGTCTGTCCAGATTTTGTTGGTATAGCAAAACACTGAGTTATTCTGTTTCCAAACCTTTTTTGGGCATTCCAGTCCCAGAAAGCAGAGGAGAAGAATATATATCTGTATTCCACCTAAAACAAAATGTATTTTATTTTGATGGCGGTGTTGCAGAGGTACAGAAAGGTTTTAAATATGTTAGTTCTTATCTTAAATATAGAAATTTACAAGAAATATTTTTTCCTTCACCTTAGTTTTTTCACACTCCGTAAAAATCAGCTTGTCTTAAAATTGTATAACAGTATTAAAATTTCAGTGATAGAGTGCATGTAAATGTCCTACTTTCTTCTTATGAATAACAACAGTATCATACTGTGATAGAATCTAATCCTCCTTTGATCTGTGTGGCTCTTACTCAAATTAAGAGATCTGACTCAACAATTTGCAGTATTTTGCTGCTCCTGTTGTATTGCTTTCATGGCCTGATTAAACAGCATGATTTTTGTAAGATGGCCTACTTTCTTTTTCTAATTAGTCCACTGCATGATATTGCCTGAAGCATTTTTCTTGTGGTATGTTTTCATGAAGAAAACTATACTTTCTTAATGGTCTGTGTTAATGCATTTTTCATTAATCTCGTTTTCATATATGAATATGAATCTTCAAGAATTGCTATTTGCCCTTTAGTGCATCCATAATATACACGTCCCCGTATCACTGTAAAACTCTTTTAGTGCTCTTCAGACTCCAGTTTGTATTTTCAAAGTGCATGGTAGACTTTCTCCTGTAAATTTATTTTTCCCTTGTTTGGCTTATTCAAGAGAGATACATTTGGATTATAAATCAGATGAGGTTACAGAAATTTGAGAGGTTTCACTCATATCTCAAGGGCTTTTAATAACCGGGTATGAGGCGTGAGTTGGGCACCATTTCTGATTTTATGCTCTTGCAGGTGTTAAAAGTCTTCAACATATAGAGGAATGTATCATAACTACTCTGTAAATGGATGTCATGAATAGAGAATGACACGAATGTTCAGACTGCCTATCTTAGAAAACCCAGTGTAAAATGATACCGCTTAAATGATACCTCCATGAAACTGCAGCTCAGCAACAAATACCTGTAACTAAAGAATTCAAGGTTTCCAACCCTAAGAAAAGCCTCCAGGGCTGTCAAATGCTTAGTACAATTATGACTCCTCTGAAAATCAGCATTCAGAAACAACATTATCTGTCTGAACTATATGCCCAGTTTGTACATAGCTGTACATCTGATTTTGGTGCATAAAGAGAAAATTTGCTACAAAATATTTTAAAATCTCTTTCAAAAAATTCAGCTTGTGTACAGATTTGAAATGCCTTTTTCTCCCTAAATGCAAATAAAAAGAGGGATGCTTAGCTGTTCCAGATTCTGTCCTTAATAAAATACTAAGTTTATCTAAGTTCATACATGGAAATGAGGATGAAATTTCATCCAGAGGGCATAATACACTAATTAAATTATTAGTACTGTAAATTAATCACTGTACTGTAAATCTTCACTCAGTCTGATATGACATGACAAAGAGGAACAAGTTACAAGTTAAATTAACATATGTGTTTGACCTTTTGCCTTTTCCAGAAAAGTCTAACAGGATTAGTGTGAGAGCAGAAATGACCATCTTTCTGATTAACTAGTTTATGATGAATTATATTCTAAGGATGAGATTTTTGTCAAGCATACGTGGACATGGAGAAACTTGCGATTTTATCAAAGAGGATTTTAGAACTTTTCATTTTTTTAAATCAACTTCTCTTTTTTAGCAAAGGATTTTTCCTAGAAAAAGTGTATTATTCCATCTTCCAGAAGAGGCTGCCTTCAAGCAGGGATTACAGATAGCTTCTCTAAGCAGATAAATCTCATGTTATCAGGACAGTAAATATGTAAATACGTTTGAGCTTTCCAGGAGAGTCAGTTACCAATTCCAGTCATGAGGAGACTTGAGAGTATAGTTTTAAAATCTGAGTTCCTAGGAAACAAGATTTTCATGAATTTTCAGAATTCATTTGAAATGAATGTCAAATTCATATTCTGACTGAGTTTTCATTACAGAACTTGTAAGTATTAATACTAGTAGGAATGGTAAAACAAAGGACCATATTTATTGATGTTTGGACATACTTTTCTTCCAGATTAACATACTAATAGTTTGAATCATATGAACCATACTGTAGTAGTTGCTTAGGTTTGTGCAATTATGTTAAAGAATGGGCTTTAGGAGGTATGTTAAAGAATACTGAGGAATCTTTCTTTTTCTGTATTCCCAGAGGAAAACAGAAAAAGCCACACTTTCCTTAGTTTGACTTGATTAATGACCTGTGTTAAAATTATAATACACTAAATGAAATACTGATATTTTCTAAGCTACTAGAGACAAAACATTGTATTTTCTGCCATATTATCAGAGCCTGAAAAATTAGAGAGGAATAGAGAGCTTAGAATATTTACTGATGGAAGGTGACTTTTAGATATAAAGCTACAGAATTGATCTGAAAATTCATTGCACAAAATAAAATCGGGGAGAAATGCCAGCTTAAATTATTTTCACCAGAGCTAATACGTTTTGATTAAAAAGAAAAATATACATATTTTTATTATATTTTACATATACATATATAATTGTAAAATTTGTAACAGGATTCATAACAGGGTTGGAGATGTGTATTTGGAACTGTGGATGTTCTTACCACTTTAACTCTTGAGTGAGGAAATTTATCAATATACAATTATTTAATTACTAAATGTGTATCCTGTATGTGGATAACATACATATGTATTCTATACAATCTCTCGCTGTCTGTCTTAGGAAAACAATAGAGTATATAGTTAAACACTATATTTTTAATTGATAAATGGAACCACAAATAAAAAAAAATAATAGAAATGTGTCTCTGTTACTTCAGACAGCTTAAAATATAAACATAATCTTTAAAGATGTTTTTTATACGGGAGTTTACTTGCTGCTTTTCCCTGATCTGCAGTAACGAAACAAACAGAACCAATCAATCATCCTTTTTCCTACTGTCTAATTCATTTATATGTCCTATCCGAGTGGGCTGTTTGTAGTCCTGTTAAGAGAGTTGCTGATGTCATTGGTTCTTATCAATTAGAAGGAAAAGGCTCTTTTCAAATAAAGACTGTTTTTGTTTTGTTTTGTTTTTCCTAAGCTTTTGTTGGGGTTCTAAAGCGCCTACGGTGCCTTAATAGTTATTCCTTTTACTGCAGCTAAAATTTGTTAGTGTTTTAAAATAATAATGTGTGATTGAAATTCTCTTAAACCATTATTTCCTTCTCTTTTTAGTGGAGTTGTCATTAAAGATTTAGAAAATACTACCTAATTCATGTTTTTACAGGTTTGATCCCACATTACAGCTCTTATTGAAAAGTACTGTGATATATCTTGTGTGATACAGCAAGAATGGCTTGAGGCTTTGAATTTTTAAAATCACAACAAAACCGATTACTTAGCTCAAGTGATTCTAGACCTGTGCCTTCAAGCCATGCCTGATTTGGCCTTTTCTTCCTGCGTGGCTGGTTTTCCTCCTTTCACACGTGTGAAACCGTTATCTAAGATCTTGTCATCTTTTCTGTGGTCTTCACAAATTCCATGTTCCTCAGTGTGTATCCACAAAAATCCTGCCACAGCAACTTGTTATTACCACATGTGCATCTTTCTGATGTTTCTTGTTTCCTTGCCAGATGGAACCAAATTATTTTTCTTTTAAGGCCCTTTGTCATCTAGCCTGATAGGATAACAAAAATGATTTTTTTTCCTGCTCGTTTTGATCAATGGTTTATAGAATATTCCAAGAAACACTTTAGCGTTCATTTGTTACCTTTCTCTGCCTTCCAAGCAGAAAGATTTCCCCAGAAATTTTCCGGATCTGTTCACTGTGTAACGTTCACTCTGCTGAACTCGTGCCGTGGTGAAGCGGCCCGAGTCCCGCGGCGGGGACTGCTTCTCGCACAGCTCCTCGTTTTGTTGCTTTAACTGGATCATCTCTCTTTCTTCTCTTAGTATGTTTGTTGTCTTCTAGCTTTATCCTTGGGTAATAAACTTTCAAAGCAGTGACTGTTCTTTAGGAATGTGTGTACCTCTGTAGTCCCCCATGGAGTCTACTAGGTTTCTGAAATGTATAATAGCAGAGTCATGCAGCAATAACTGAGCAACATCTGTGCCTGAATCCTACCAGGAGGAAAGTGTAACATTCTTAGAGTGGATATGAACAGAACAAGAATGCTGAGAAGCCACAGAAGCAACCTTTCCAAAAATCACTGCACAAATCTTGCAGGAAGGAAGGAAGGGCCATGTTAGTGGTGGGGTCTCTTCTGGAGAGAGCTTAAATAGCCTCAGAGAAGTTGTTTTTAGAAATTCTCTGTCCAAAACATTGCTACTAGAGATGTGTTGAACTGCCTAATGACTTATCCTTAGCAGCCTTCAGTAAAACTGTATTTAGCTCATTTTTCATAGATCATCAGGACTGAAAAGTAATGACCACAGATGAGAGTGAAGCAGAACAGGTCACCCTGCATGATCTCTGTCTGAGGAGACATAGCTCCTCAGAGCTTGGCTGGGCAACGCAGCAGACTGAGTACTCTGATGAAGTGACAAAATAAGTCTTGCTCTGAGCAAGAAGTTGAACAGCTGACTTGCACAGGTTCTTTACAAAATAAATTATTCTGTGATTCTAGGTAGAAAAATCTTAGTTAAATTTGACCAGTGAAAGCGATTTTGTTGTTGTTTCTTTGGAATGGATGGAGTTTTGTGATGATGAGATGAGGTTTTATCATATTAATTCAAAATCCTGAAGAATTCCACTGTACTGCATTGTGTAATGTTGTGACGTAATGTTACTACCTGCACAGAATTAATTTAGAGCAAAGAATCGTTTTGCTATTTGATCCTAAGTAACACTGGTGTGATTGCAGAACAGGGTATTCAGAAAAGTCTTCTCTTCCTCAGCTCTAGTTTCAAATTGAAACTGAAGGAACTTTACAAGAGGTTTTCTGCAGGACTTTAATAAAGGCAGCATGCAAGGACTTTTTTTTCACTGATGGCTTCACTGATAGTTTTATTATCCTTAGACAGCCTTAAGGAGAGTAGATTGACATTACTTGTATTGTTAAAAATATTTATGTTAAAGTCTAGTGTATAAAGTCATATGAAAGCCTAAAACCCAGCGTAGGTGCGCATTCATTTGTGTTTGTAGCCTGGTAAGCAGATGCAGGCTTACAAGCTCATGTTTTGAATCTGTGCAAAGTACATCTGTAAGATAGATAAGCATCCAGAGCCTAGATGGAACTTCTGTAATGCTCATCAGTGTGTTCTCTTAACGGATGACAAATAGGTACAATGTTCCAGTCGCACTTTCTTTTGATGTAGGCCAAAAATATGAAATGGCATGAGGCCATTTTTAAGTTTTCAGAGTACTTCATTCTTCATGGAGGCGATTATCTGAGGAACATATTTCATTCTTACATCAGAACTATCTTGTTGCTAACATCTGGGCATGTTTCCATTTTTCTTCTAGCACTTTGTGTTCCTTATTCACAGGCTAGTCCTACATGGCTTATGGTGAGGATTGAAGGAAAACAATGTGGAGATCAGAGCACTTCTTCCTTTTTTTTTTTCTGTATTGTGCAAAAACATGTAATAATCCTTTAGTAATCTGTTGTTTTCATCAGCCTTCAGCAGCCCAGAACAATTGAGCACCAGGCAGAGGGATAATACAGGCTTCCAGATAGAATTGAAATCCTCAGACAGTCTTCATATGCATTTAACGATATTATATCCATGGGAAATAAAATCTCAAGAATTCAATTGTTTATTTCGAAACTAAAGAAAAATAGTGCATTTACATTTTTCTCTTCATTCATGTTAACACACATGTGTGTTTTCTGTTTGGTATGTGTTTAAGAAACCCTTTGAGTATAAACTATCAGTATTGAGAAACATTTCTATAAAAGAGCCTGCTCTTCTATGTTAAAATGGGTGGTTCGTAGTAGAAGTGGGAGGTTGAATGAGGTTGGGCTTTCTGCAGAGGCTGCTAGAAATGTTCCTCCTAAGTTACTATTGGCAGTGTCTGCTGGGAAATAAGGCTTTCCCCCCCGACCCAGTAACCAGTGTCAAATCTGACTAGAGAATAGCCTTTTTCAATGTTAATTTTATTTTCAAGGATTTTTGCGTGTTTTTTTTCTCAAAAAAAAAGTGGGTAACTATGAAAAACATTTTCCAGCATGCATGATATTTTATAAAAAATAACAACCTTTTTTAATTTAAAAATATTTTTGCAGCAGTGTTCGGACCATATTTTTGGACACTTTTTGTTATTTGATGTTTGGTGAAGAATACAGATTTCAATGTGTTTCAGCTGTCACTGATCTTTGTCTGGCCTGATGAATACTGCATAAAACTGCAGTATGTTTTCAGGTTAAGTATTGCAGTTTTCAGTTGCTGAAGAGCTTTGAGTTCTTCTCCAAGGTATAAAATAACTTTACAGGGCAGCCCTATTACATTTCTAGCCAAGCTGCAGGGTCTCCCTGTGTCACCAGTGCTGCTACTTAAGTAATTGCTAGGAGGAGCCTTAATCAGAGAATGGAAGCATTCCTAATGAATTTAGACTTCATAACAAAAAAAAAAGGCATAGCTTTTGTCAGTTTAAAATAAGGCTGGACTGTGATACTAAATAACTTCTGAAATACTAACCACCTACATTGTAATTTTTGAGGTGTTTTTGTGTGTCAGTTTCTCTTCATCTGCGGTTATCATCTCAATTTGAATGCCTTCTTAATCTGTTAGCCAAATATACTCACCTGATAGCAGTGTGGACATATACACAGTGCCAACTGAGTTCCCAGAAAAATACATCTCTGTTAATCTCTGTACAGTGTCCAGCCTCTCTCCACATTTCAGTGCAATTTACTCCCTCACATTCCTTGCAATTACAGATTTATTAGCGTAAAATATTTAAGTTAGCAAAAATTTATGAGAAAGACTTAATGCTCCATTTGTGCTTTTTTACTTTAGTAGCTGTAAGTAACTGCGTATGTTACTTACAGTGTGCCCACTAGATGCCACTCTAGACAATCATTCAGCATTTAGTTGTGTGAAATGTTCCACTACAGGCTCTGTTTTGTTCCAGATTAGTCTTTCCTCTTGAAACAGTGGAAAATGCTTGTTTTTCCCTTCAGTGTCTTTTTTAGTCCTTTTCAGCCCTTTCTCAGGGCTTGACTTGCTACAGCCAAATGACAGTAAATTCTACCAATTACGTTGTTTCTGTAATTGCAAAAGTAATGCACATTTTTCCAGAGTAGGAAAAGGCAGAAAGAATTTTAACATATCAATTCAGAATAGCAATCAGTTATCTTAACATGTGACTAAAAACGCAGGATTAAAAATATATATATATAGAAGCAAGTAGACTCTTTAAAGTTTGTATTTGGCTAAAGGTGTGAGAAAACAGTGTGCTTTACTGATTATATTTGTGGTTATTCACAAGCTTCTTTCTGCAGCGCTTTCCACTGCTGCTGAGGCAGGATTTTGCTGTAGGCAGTTGGTGAGGTAGGGCTGGTTGGTAAAACCGGGCCTAGTGCTTGGCCTGGCCGTTAAACCCTGCTCGCCAGGGAGCTCCGCCGTTGTGCTGGGCTTGTCAAGGCCTCCCTCGCGTCGTGTCGCGTCGCGTCGCGTCCCGCGCAGGGTCACATCTCCAGTGCAGCACTTGCCTCGGCTCTAGTTCCAGAACCAGCTCACAGCTCTTTGGTTGCATAAAACTGGCAAAACCCAGTTTAGTTAATGTGTAAATGGCCTCGTGTTTTCCCTAGCAGTTTGGAAAATAGAGGACTTTAAGTTGAAGTATCTCTGCTTTTCAGAGTTGCGGTAGAAACATGTCCAGTGGCTATGAATACAAACTGGCTTAGTATTGCTGGCTTAGTAGACATGTAAGTGATTGAGCCATGCATGAATTATAGGGCATAATGTGCCAAGAACAGCTGGTTTGAATTTAATTTGAATTCCTTTTCTAATACAGATTTTCATAAGAACAGTTCTATCCGTGATTCATAAAGCTTTTGTTATGAAATATTTTACAAATCTTTTTGTAACCTTCTGTCCAATGCTGAAAATTATAGACATAATTTGGACTTAGGGATTCTCTACAGTATTCAAGCAGAAACTTGCACCAGCGTGTTCATTTCTTTCACTTGAGTAAATCAGTTTTTATTTAAATGAGAAGTGGGCCCATCATATACACTCATACAGACTGTGGAAGTCCCCCAGTTTTTTCTTCTAAACGTGAGAGGGTTTTGGTTTATGAGTAGTTGAGAATCTCAGAAGCATTTCCAAATCTTTTTAACTTGGCCTGGACTGGTTTGTGAGGGCAGCTTTTTAACACTGGGGAGGCTTAAGATCCTGAGAATATTATAGACAATAATATAGAGAATGTGGTGCTGCATTCAGACAAAATATAGTAATTTGGTGTGTCACAGACACACTGTTCCTCCATACTTAAGTATGGATCTGTGAGCAAAGACAATACCTCACATATATTCCAAAATAAAAGGAGAATATTGCTTTTAGTTGTTTTCTTTCCAAAGTCAAAACAAAAAATCTTTTTAGCGGTAGTGAGCTTTTTATGAAATCCATAAAATAGTGTAAAATAAACCTGTTCAACTGCGAAAAAAGAAACTGTAGCATAAAACTTCCATACTTAAGGAAAAATTTCTCAACAGTGAGGGTGACAGAGCCCTGGAACAGGCTGCCCAGAGAGGTTGTGGAGTCTCCTTCTCTGGAGATCTTCAAAACCCGCTTGGACACAGTCCTGTGCCACGTGCTCTAGGTGACCCTGCGTGTGCAGGGGGGTTGGACTAGATGAGCTCTAGAGGTCCCTTCCAAACTTAAGTGTTCTATGATTCTGTGATTCTATTAAAAAAAAAAAAAGTGCACCCTGTTAATGAGAAGCTTTTTTTTTTAGAAAATGAGCAACTCAATAACTTTGTGTTGTTAAACATTCCTTAATAAAGCTGATTAAAAATACTATTGTAGTTACATTGCTTATATATTTAATGAAGAAAAATGTTATATATGTTTGATTAGTTGTCAAAAATAAGAAGTCCAAGAGAAATTTTAAATAATAGTAAGCATGATCTGTGGAGAAACAACATCTGGAAGATAGTTTTATCCATCTTGACATCCCTAAAAGCTGATTAGCTCCAATGCACTGAATAGTAGAGGGATGAAAAACTTGATCAGGCAAAAAGGGGTTAATCAGTTAAAAAAAAAAGACATATTTTTGGAGTAATCCTTAAATACTTTTGCAAGGAAATAGCTTAGAACTTTTAGTCTTTCAGAGTAAATCTCAGGACTTGTATTACTTCACCTGCTCAAGCAGGTATAGCCTGCTAAAGAAAAGTCCCTAGGCCATCTTACAATTACTGCAAAACATCTATAAAGTACATGGCTGAGTGACCAACCATTAAAATACCTTTCACCATCGTTAAAACAGCACTCTGACATTCACCTCTGAAAAACCTGGAAAGAGTTTAAAAATGCACTTTGACCAACTGTTGGGAAAATTATGAAGGACAGGAAAGCTCAGAGCTGCTGCTCAAGGGCCAAGAGCACAGAGAGGGTGACAGCCTGGAGCTCGTTTATTCTGGTGATGAGGAGGCTAATGCTTGCCAGCTGGAAGAGCAGCTGGAGATGTGCCACGGTTCTCCCAGGTAAACAACGCAGCAAAGATCAATCAGAGGCCACAAACTGTGGCTTGAGGGGGTGAGGTGGGACACAGGGAAGCAACTTCCCTCTGGAGGAAACATCTCCATCCTTAGGAGCTGTCTAGGCTAGTCTAGACAAAGCCATGACCAACCTGCCCTGCTGAGGTGAGCCCTGGAGCGCCCTCCCAGCCAGCCTTTCCGTGAGGACACCCTGTGGTGCCCGAGTGTGTGATGCCGGCATGAGCCCTTGATTGCTTTTAAAATGCATTAGATACGTGTGGTTGTTACTTGTTGGTATCACCTGGCGCCTGCCAGACTCAGTGATGGAGGAGCATCCCTGCTGCTCGACACACAGGGTCATGCTCTGTGTCTGCACCCTGCTTTGTAATAGTAACTGCCCTGGTCAAACTGCCGTATTTTTGTCACTGATAGATCTCTATTCGAAAGCTAGTCATTTAACTGAGCTAAATATGTGTATGCTTAGAAAGTCTGCTACTGGAAATAAACCATAGATTACTGTTTCTGATGTTATAATGACTTTCTGGTGAAATAGAGCAAAAATTCTCCTATGAAGTGTTGCAGTGTCTTAGTATAGAGAGCATGGAACGTTCCCTTCAGGGAAGAGCTATGTAGGGAGAGAATACGGTGATGTTTTCTTACTCCATTTCTAATGAGGCAGCTTTATTAGAAGGACTTTTTCTTGACTTGTGGCTGATGGTGAGCAAAGGAGTCATCTTGTTGAAGTACATGCATACTTATAATTGTGCTTAAGTATTTTGCTGAGTCTAAATTCTTTATATATTAATAACAGTTGTAAGAAATTAATTCTTCTGCTAATATTTATCTTTGGGGCTTAATTTGGATGTTTATCAGCTACTTCCAAATAAATTTACTGCACTTGCTCTTCATTATAAATGTGCTGAGTTTCATGACAAGTTTAATGGAAAGAGTACATAAAGTTAAAATTTAACTGGCAATTTTTTCTTAGACATATTAAGCTATAATATTTCATCTTCATGCTGGTTTTGTTGTGCCTACACTTTTTGCTGTCAAATACAAACTACAAAAAGCAGTTTTATTCCAGTTTGTAGCCCATCTTGTAGAAGCCAAAGGCCACCAGTGTTTCCTAATGATATTTATTAGTTTCAGGTTTTCAGTGGTGGCTTCTGGGGACTGTTCTTAAAAACTGTTGAGAGTTTAATGAACAAAGAAAGAAGAAGGAAACAGTGAAAGCTGCCTTAATTCAAGCAACTGATAAACATTTCATTCATGTCTTGCGGGGCTCAGTTTTGAGGACATTTCAGGAAAGAAATGGAAGATTTAGGTTCTCTAGATTTTATTATTGTCAAAACTAAGCACTAGGAGAAGAAAAAAGTAGAATGAATATACAAACAGTATTTGTCTCTTTAAAGCATTTAAGGAACTTTATTTTCTTACACTTTAAAAGTTAGAGATGGTACTGTTCATACTATAAGTGTAATTTGTGGCAGCAAAAAAGCAGGCATCAAATTTATTTTAAATGGATTAAAAGAAAAAAGTCTGTGAGCTTAGGGTGCATATTCACTAGGTTTTCCCTTCCTCTTGCCTCACCACAAGTCTTGCAAGAGTTTTCAGCT
Source organism: Tinamus guttatus (assembly GCF_059628265.1). Taxonomy (NCBI): domain Eukaryota; kingdom Metazoa; phylum Chordata; class Aves; order Tinamiformes; family Tinamidae; genus Tinamus; species Tinamus guttatus. Next base: position 505,380 of record NW_028288680.1, read on the forward strand.
ATGAAAGTATTGTTAGATCTATGTTTTATAAAGTTGTAAAAGAAGTGAAAAATAAAAAAGGGAACAGAGATAACATTTAATTTTTGATTTCTTTGGTCAAAACTGTGGTGCTGCCATAAGATACCACTGCAAAAACAGCCTGGTAATTTATGATACTCTGATATATACCTCATGGTATTTGTGTACAATACACAAATACAAAAACAAGCAAGTTGTGTAGGAGGAGGCAATATTTTTATTAGACCAGGTGCTACAATTGGACAAAACATGCAGTGAATTCTTAAAATTGAAGTGTTTAAAATTAGTATCTCTGCAAGGATTTCCAAGACACCCTTCTTAAATATACAAATCATATGAAATCTGCACTGAATCCGTGGAAGTGCCTGGGCTGTCCCCTTGATGTTTTTGCTCCATTATCTTACTCTAAACATCTTTTGAGAGGGCAGCTGAGTTGTCTCCAATCTTTTCAGTGTGGCCAATATTCAGAGAGGGTAACGGTGACATCTGATCTCTTCCCTCTGTTTTAAGTGTGGACAGCAGCATTGAGCGGCCTTTTGCTCGGGAAGGATTTAGGAAATCCATTGGCCTCTTAATTGTGGATCTGAAGCAGAGTGACCTTTTTCTTAGAAGTTTGGGACAGCTTGTCACCCAGGTTCCTTAGAAAGGATTTCTCCAGCCTTCCTGATGCCTTAATCGCAACTGCTTCCTTCAGTCTGCTGCCCAAGATGCTGCAGGCTGTCACTGCAGTGCATCCTGTGATGTGCATCATGAAATTGCCCCTCTACTGAGGTAGTTACCTTTCCTTCTTAGTCTGCAAGGCTTTGCTGCCTGCCTTGCAAACAGCCTCAGCTGGTACCACTGTCGGGCAAGATTGTCTGAACACGAATTGTAATTCTGGTTCAGAGGATTCTGATGCACTGTGATTTATTTATTTATTTATTTTACCATTTCTCACAGTTGTCTTTGGGTTTATGTTAATTTTGTTTGTGATTGGATAACAAAGTACAAAATTTACAAGTGGCCACCAGATTCAGATGGATTGAGATTTAGCCTGGCTCTTTCTTGGAAGTACAGTTAAGTGGATGACTTCTGAAGAAAGATTACTGTGTGAAGTGAAGCTTGTGGCTAAATTAGTGAACACAATGAAGAGAAGGAAGCTGGGATGATCCAACATTGTTTTATTGACTTATAAAGTAGTCTAGCCTTTTGTTCCTCTGTTTTAGGCTGCACGTTAACCATGTCTTTTAATGATTTCTCAAGGCAATAGTTATCTCCTATAATGTGTTATAGCATTACATTATTTTTTTAAAAGAGTGTCTTCTAGACCATCATCTTAGTATCAAGTCATCGTTTTTTGAATCTTGGACTATTCTTGACTTAGTTGAACTTTCTTTGAAATCATGGAAACCTGCTTCATCTCTCTCTGTTTCTGTTGTCTTTGGTAGATACCCGTCCAGGAGAGATTTAGAGCAGATGCCTGAGGTCAAGTCCAAAAGGCCTCTAGAGACATTTATAAACCTATAATAGGAAAAAAATGATTTTGTGGTACAGAGTAGAATTGATATTATATGGAATTCATAATCGATGTAGGTGTGTAAGATGTTCTTTTTACATTGAAAAAGCACAATATTTTGTTTTCTACTGTATATGTCTCCTGGAATTTTTATGATTTGCATTAGTTACAGAGGTTGCAGTGGATAAGATGCTGAAAATTTTTAAGCACAATATCAACATGGACTTAGTTAGCCTTCATCTAGTTTGGCATCAATTTCAAACAGAAAATTTGCAAAACCATTTTCCTGGAGCTTTCCTGTAACAAGGGTCTCAAATTTATCCAAATTGATAATTTTCTTGTTTGTCTGTAAGTTTCTGTGTTATGAATATGAAAGAAGTATCAGAATTGTAGATGAGTATTTTGCAGTGCTTTTGAAGCGTTTTTGCAGAAAGAAGGCAACCCTTATAAAAGTATTTCCCATCTTTGTTTTCCATGCACTTTTCTTATGGAGAAGTTTTCAGTAGCTCATAAATTTGCTATGAAAGAAAAACACACTATTAATGCAGTGGTGAATTTGTTTCATTTTCTGTGAATATCAGATTAGAAGGTACTGAATGAGTTCACGACTTGAAACAGTGGCTTGTAAGTTAACATTACATTGCCTATCTTTTATTGTCAAGCTATCAAAGAGAAACTAACAGTAATTTTCAATTGTTCTGACTGTATATGCTTTGTATAGGGCCTTGTATAGAGAAGCCACCTGTATAAAACATTGAGAGGAACATCTGTTTGTGCTTTAATGATTGATCAAAGGCCTGAGGTTTTATGCTCAGCTCTGCTGATAGTTTGATTTTTGTACTTTCTGAATGAAATCCTTGCACCATTGAAATCAAAGGAAATCTTAAGAACTTATTGATAGAAAGCAAGAATTTGACTTATGACCTCTACCTTAGTTTCTGCATTCATAAATTCAACTATTTATTCTCAACTATCACTCCAGTGGGCTGTAAAGTTTGATAAACTGCTTGAAAATTTTGTGATGATACAAGATGGCTAAATAAACCATCGACCTCTTCAAAATTTAATTTTAGGCCTTTTTTTTTAGGGTTTCTGTTCTCCGCGCTTATGCAGGTGACTTTAAAATGCAAATTAAAGCAACTCAAGATACATTTACTGCAAAATTGTCTGAATTTTCTGTTAAAGCGTTGCATGGGTTAGTGACAGCAGAATCTGCAGGATTCACCTTCTACTGTTTTTCTGGAGTGCTGCTGGGTGATGAAATGTTGTTTTCCAGGGACAGCTTCTAAAACCTTCTGCAGGTAGTTATCAGGCCTGCCTGATGCCTTTCCTAATAAAGAAATAAATAGACTTAATTCCTGGTGCTGAACTCAGTATCATAAGAATGTGTACTAACTGCAACACGTCAGCCTCACAGTTCTCCAGAACTGCACCGAAACACAGTGTGATTTTTTTGCAATGTCAGAAAGCCCTGCAAACACAACACAGCCGTAGACCGGCTTCACGGCCATTTCACACCTGAACGTGCTTTTCAGGAGCAGTTCATCAGTGGAGGCAAAGGCTAGTCCAGCAGGATTTTAAAAAAAAAAATCTATTTTTTCTGTTTGTTTGGGTTTTTTTTTTTTTTGTCATAACGCTTACACTGGGGAAATAGTTAGCAACGGGTGGGTGCCAGAAGAATCTGTAGCTATTTCAAAGCTGATATCCTTTGAGTTAAGATTTATTTGCTGGCAAAATTTGGGACGAGCATATAAAACATGTAAGTTTCTTAAAAACTGACTCAGGTATTGTGTCTGTTGTGCATTTGTCCCTGCCTTGAGCTCCATGCATTTCAGCACGCTCGAGTTTGTTGGCTGCTCCTAGCTGTGCGTGGTCGGATTTTACAACACTACCTGTTACAGCTTTCATATTCATGACCTGTGTTTTAAAGAACACTTAGGCTTGAGTGGTTGAGTTTTCAAAAGGAAAACTACCGGAATATTTAATTAATTGCCTACTTATGAATTATAATTGAGTCAGTTAAATCCCTTATGTTTCAGTATGAAGGTTCCAAAGATGAAATGAATCCATTTATGAAACAGAGTAGAACTGTATGGATTGAATTCAAAATTTATTTTTGATTTGTTTTCATAATAATTTTTATAATAATTTTAACCACATAAAATTCTCTCTCTTTTTTATTTCTTTTTCCAGAATCGAATGGAGGAAAGCAAAGCACTCTTTAGGACAATTATCACATATCCATGGTTCCAGAACTCTTCAGTCATTCTGTTCTTAAATAAAAAAGATCTCTTAGAAGAGAAAATTATGTACTCCCATCTAGTTGATTATTTCCCAGAGTATGATGGTGAGTATATTGCCAACAGAGCTTTTAATAATTCAAGTTTTTGAAATGTGATGGAAGTCTTGTGGGATTTTTTAGATTACTGGAGTTTTGTTTTATACCTCTCTTAATTGTGAATGGAATGACAGTAACTTTCACATAAAATTGGTGATTCTAGATATAAATATTATCATACTAGCAGGGGATCATGTTTTATCTGTGTAAGTTGGACTTGATGAAGTGATTAGAACCAGGAGTGAGATTCTGAAATGGAATATCAAAGCTAAAAAATCATTTCTTATTTTTACATATTGTCTTACCTATTATTTTTTAGGTTGTGTTTTGTGGCTGGATAGCTGAAGAGAAGTATACTAAGTTCTCTGTAGCATGCAGAGAAACCAGTATCACTTCTCCTGCCCTTTCATTAAACTTATTTTATTTATTTTTTGTTTTTCCTTCATTTTAATTTCATCATTTATGTGAAGTGTTGTGCTTGTCTCAGGAAACACTGTGTGGATCAAATAGCCATTTCTAAGGAAGCTAACTTTCAGAAAGTCTCCTGAGGTGAAATGTTAAGTATTTTAAGGTATCCAAGTGGAGGTTTTGGTAGCAAAAAGAGAAAAATCTTATGTTCAAATAATATGAGGGCTGAATAATTAAATATTCTTAAATTAAAAAAATAAAAAATAAAAAAACAATTGTCCCACCAGGAAGTGAACAAGTGACCTGAAAGGTGTAGAAAGATTAATTTTCTGATTTTCAAAATGTGTAGTAATGATAGAAAAAGTTACAGCTTTTTTTCGTGTTTGAGAAGGCATCTGTTCAGTGAGCAGCCTACAAGATCGGACCATACTTACTTACCTGTCAGTGTGAGTTTAGTTTGACAGTGCCATTCTGAAGACAACTGGCAGGCAAATAGGAAATATTCTTGCCCTTCCAAGCTTATTTCACGTGACAAGCGTCCTACATGGCATCCCGAGGGTGGGAAGCCGTTACAGGCGCTTCCCTCCCCTCCTCCCTCCAGCGGGGACACAGCTGTGTGAAATGCTGTCGGCAGGACGCAGACCGAGCCCAGGCAGCGAGCCGGAGGGCTCCTCACGTGCTGTGTGGCGAAGGCCCCGCGTGGGCCTGCGCAGCCTCCAGCTGGGCACGGGCCTGGCGATCGGGATCGGGTACTTGTCAGCCGCATCGCTTCTCTCTTGCCATTTCTTCATGCGAACACCAAATGGGACTTGAATGAAGAACTGGGGGAGGAAGAGAGGTGAAGACAAAGTGGGTCACCCTTGGGTGAACAACAAGAGCCATCCACTGCAGCGCGCTCCTCTCCAGAGTGCCCCGTGAAGATGAACACACTCACCAAACCATCCCAGCCAAGCTGTAGCACTTTCCGCGTTGAACTTCACAGTATCTTGTAGATGGTCCCTTTGAAGACTGCTAAATAGCCAGCAAAGGACATCAGACTTACAGGTCACCATATTAGGCTGTAAAACTTTGCATTGTAAATCTTTTTTTTTTTTTTTTTTTTTTTAATTCCTGAGGATGGCAAACTGCCTTTTTAACTTTATTTTCGCATACTTCAGCTCCAGTCAAACAAAAGTTTGGGATACAGGCAGTAGTGCAGTAAATTTTGAGAGACAGTGAGCCTACCTAAGTCCAGGCTATAAAACGTTTAACAAAATTCTAGGAAGTTGATTTAAACAGTAAAGGACTTATTTTGAAGAAATGGTTGCTGGTCTTTGAAAGTCATAGAATCACAGAATGCTTAAGGTTGGAAGGGACCTCTAGAGATCATCTAGTCCAGCCCCCCTGCACACGCAGGGTCACCCAGAGCACGTGGCACAGGACTGTGTCCAAGTGGGTTTGGAAGATCTCCAGAGAAGGAGACTCCACAACCTCTCTGGGCAGCCTGTTCCAGTGCTCTGTCACCCTCACTGTTAAGAAATTTTTCCTTAAGTTCCTGTGGAACTTTCGATGCTTTGGTTTCTGGCTATTACCTCTAGTTCTGTCGGTGGCCACCAGTGAAAAGAGACCAGCACCATCCTCCTCACTGCCTCCCTTGAGGTACTTACAGACACTGATCAGGTCCCCTCTCAGCCTTCTCTTCTTCAGGCTGAACAGGCCCAGCTCTCTCAATCTCTCCTCATAGGGCAGATGCTCCAGCACTGTCCTGTGTCAATATTGCAAATTTATTGAAAGTAGGAAGAAAAAACACTAGTAAAATTTAGTGTTTCTGTTGTTTGTATAGAACCTGGTGACCAGGCCAAAAGGGAGAACCTATGTAAACATAGGAGAATCTGTGTTTAGAATATGTAAAAATTGTGAGCAATAGGTACTCAGAGGCACTATGATCTGTCTCCATGCTCTTTTCTATTTCTCAGCAGACACAGTCTGCATGTATGTGTATTTGCTTTTATGTTCATATATAGAAGTATTTCAGCATGCACACACCGCTGTACTGCAGAATCGTCTTTCCCTTCACAGACATTTGCAACAGCTGGATGCCAGAAAGCAAGTCATTTCTCTTTTGTGCCTCCTCTGCTAGCTAGTTTTTGCAGCCTTAGGGAGAATGTTTACAACTGTAAGCTTTAAGCATTAAAAATGCGTTTTACTATGCACTTGCTGCAAGATCAGGGGTCAAGCACTGGCATCCGTATTGCTGTGTAACAAGATGTGGACCAATGAGGAGGCAGGAATGGGAAGAGGCACAGCAAATAAGCTCTACATATGTGTTGTATAGAAACTTGTGATCCAGAAATGGGAGAGCAGAGGGATAACAGCCTGTGAAAACTGCTCTCGATTAGTGGTGCAGAATTGCAGCGTAAGAAAACGATGGCTTGTGGCCAGTGTTCATGCTACCTCACTCCTCTTTCAGCTGTGAGCATGAAAGAATCCTTACTCTGCCAGATCAGAAGTTGCCATTTTACCAGCTGCCTCATGTAGAGTGGTTTTGTTACATGGGCTCTGAAAATAACATCCTTAATTTAGATCCAACACAATCGTTGTCATATGTAATTTAGATAGGAATGGATTTGTTAGAACATTAACTTTAGCATTTGAATAGGCTCAACTAGCGAGCCTGTGTTATCATTAAGGTAAATTAAGTTCTACTGATGACATGCCAGACAAGTTTAGAATGTACTTCATTATGCTACCTATCAAAATCCTCATAAAACTTGTAAATGTTGTAGTGTGAAAAGGATTATGTTCTTGGTGTAGACTGAAAGTTGGTCAGTCATCAAAATTAAAAAGATATATTGATACAATAAATGATATTATTTTAATAGTTCCTATTGTGAGTAGAATAGTGAATGGCAGTGTATATTATTAAAGAAAAAAAAAGATTTTACTTTTCTTCTCTTGGCTGAGGATAGTAGCGTAAACCTACCTTATGTTTTCTGCTCAAAATTTTTCCCTGTTGAAGAAGCTCAAGTATTGAATCGACATGAAAGCAAACTGACTTTCTCTTCCTCATTAACAGGACCACAAAGAGATGCACAAGCGGCACGAGAGTTCATCTTGAAGATGTTTGTAGACCTGAATCCAGACAGTGACAAAATTATCTACTCCCACTTCACATGCGCTACAGACACAGAGAATATCCGCTTCGTCTTCGCTGCTGTCAAGGACACGATCCTACAGTTAAACCTGAAGGAGTACAACCTGGTCTAGCCGTGCCCAGGAGGCCCTCCGAGACCGCCTCCGCGGGACTGAGGATAGACCTGAGGGACTGTATTATCTGTGAAAACAATTTGCATAATACTAATTTATTGCCGGCCTGGACTCTGTGAATGTCCACAGAGTTTGTAGTTAATATTATGATTTTATTTAAACTATATGGAGGAAAAACAAAAGATGCTGAAGTACATTCACAGCACATTTCCTCATTTTTTAGGCAAAACCTTGTGACTCAATGTGTTTTAAATTCTCAGTTGTACACTCACAAAGGATAGCAGTTTTTTGCTACTGAAGCAAAATCAAGCTGGTTTTCTCTTTCCCTGACCCTTTCTCTCTCTATCCCTCCTTCCCTTTCCCTCCCCTCTTGTCTTTTTAAAGGTACAATGGCCTTTTTGTTCCCTGTTGCATTCCTTGGTAAAATATTTTCTGTTGAGTGATTTGGTCAGGAAAATACTATCATTAGATTTTAAGACATCAGACATTCTAATTTTACAGTGTGTGCTTTCTCTGAAGGATCAAAAGTATTGATACTGTGATTTTTTTAAATTCTTGACATAGGTGTTTTCATTCTGTCTTCAATTTTGGGTTAGAATATTTGCAATTGCAAAGTAGAATTACAGTTGTGTATGGACTTTAAGTTAAACCATACCCTTACAGCATGGAAGGATGCACAGAAGACAGTAATGAAATACTAAGACACAAACCTAGGGATGTATGTGGAATGTGATAAAATCTCTTTTCAATTGCCATGTGCCATTTTTTTTCTCTTTTCTTTTACTCACTAATGCCAAACAGAAACGCCATAGACACTACATTTTTTCCCAGTGGTTACAGCCTGAAACAGTGTTTTTTTTTCCTCAGTTGTGTAGGTTTTACCTTAGGTTAGAGCTTTTCTAAGTCTTTTTTTTTTTCCACAGTAGAAAAAATGTTTTTATTGTATAGAACTAATGTTGCCAAATCTGGCTTTTATAAAACCAATACTCTTGAAATATAAGATACTGATTAAAATGCCAAATTGATAGATTGGGAACTGACCTGATTGAATCAACTGCCAAATGACAAACAAACACAGTTTCAGCTCATATGTTCCCTTTTTTTAGAAAGCGTTCCATTTTCTAATGCCAAAAACAATAGTGTAAGTGAATATGTGACTAGGTGCACCATGCACATGCATATGGTCTTCTAATTTAAAGACAGTTTAAGTCTCTCCTTATGTCAGAGATGGCATGAGATTGCATAGAGTGTTTTGTGTAATAATAGCCAGGCACCCTTAGTTGCACAAGGTGAAATTATTGATAAATGACCACATTCAGGAACCTTTCCCAATAAGGTTGCGTGTTAACTGATTCATAGACATTTGTGCAAATCAGCCTCTCTCAGTGTTCTTTAGAAAAAAATATATTAATGTAAGTGAAACAGTGAGAAAAAATCACTTTAAATGTGCAATTTTTTAACAACAAAAACACAGCACAGATTGATGAGCCTTTATTCTGCAGCTTAGGTTGAAAGAAGGTGTTTTTTGACCAGATACATGACTGCTAGCAAGCTACAAGAGAACTTAGAGGTCAGACATTTAATTGGATTGGTTATCTGCAATGCCAAGTAGCACCAGAGTGCACTTAACACTCTAGGGATTGCTGTTCCACAGCAGTGGAAGGGAGGTGGAAAAAAAATAGTGGTTTACAAGCGGATTACCAAAGTTACCAGTAAATACTAATGAGGCGTTTTCCATCCTTGGCCCTCCCAGCTCCAAAACAACAGTAACAAGAACAGTTGCTATTTTTTGCTCCCTTATAAAACACCTTGTAATTTAAAACTGGTTGTAGGTATAGTGCAATTATGAATGCTATAATCATTGTACATACATCTATATATATATATATGGCAGCATCCATATTGGCTTTGTAATCATTAATTTTTGGCAAATTGAATGTGCTGTATTGATATGTATCTATGTAATTGTATTGTATGTCTTATAGCTAATTCACATTTTAAATAATGTTATTTTATTTACTTTTTTAAGAGAGAAGAATGTAAATTTTGTCAGTTTATTTCTGACTAGGGATTTGTTGTTGTTTTTTATTTACAAAACAAAAAAACTTACTATAGTACAGAGCGGTACTAGCAGCGTGCTCTATAAAATCATTTGCACATTCCTGAGTAGAAGTAAATTTGAGACACCCAGAGGACCTTCACATTTGAAACTGCTTAAATCTTATCAGGGCTTTACACAGACTTAGAAACCGGTTTTGTTAGAACTTATGCCATTATATCTCCGACTGGAACATGAGCTCTTAAATATAAACTTAATTTGTATTTGGCAGATTCACATAAGTTAATTTTACCTTTCTAGTAGCCTTTTTTAGAAGAGCAGAGACATTTCAAACCATTGTGCATAAGTACTAATGGGTATGTTTTCCTAAAAACAATATGAAGAAATACAGAATGTCAGATAAATGAAACAGTACTTCAGAAAACCCAGATCTAACAAAAACAACATAAAAAGTCACTAGCATTAACAGTTTGAAGGAGTCGGAGCGTTGTATTTAATAAAGCTAAAGCAAGTGGATGTAGGATAAGAAGTGGTGCTGATATCTAAGTAGATGATCAGAGCAGTTAGTCTTGTTACAAACAGCATTATAAAATTGGTCCCAATCTTACAACAGAGCTTGTGTTTCCGCTGTTGACTCTGGGGTGCTTGACAATATCCCTTCTTTTAACCCAGGAATAGATCTGCCACCTTGGATTTAGTGGTATAAATAGAACTGTACAAAAAGAAAGAAAAGGTGTCAGTGGTATCTAACAGTGGTTTGTTGGTTGCTTTTTTATTCTTTATTTTGTTTTGTTATGGGATATTGGGGAGTGGGGGGAGGGGGTGGAAATGTGGTTTTAAGTTTTGTATAAAAACAAAACAAAAGTTTACTCATGCTTTATAGTTATATTGTGATTGCAAAAGTTTTCAAGAGTGTGTGCCACTGGGCTACTTCTGGTATATTTTAGGTAAGTTGAACCTGTGGCAATGTTTAGTTCATTTGAGCATGTTCTGAAAAAGAAATATTCAGCATGCCAAGGCAAGCTTTACATGAATCACCTAACACAGCATTGCAGTGTGACAGTTCACAAAAACATTTCCTTTTTAAATGACACAGCTGTTCCCACTTGCAATATATTCCTTTATTGTTGTTGTTGTCGTTGTCGTCGTTGTTTTAATTGGTGGTTTCTACTATGCCTTATTGTGCTTGAGTCCAGAAATCTGTGCCTCTAACATCAACCTGAAGGCAAAAACAACTAGACAGAAACCCTTTTATTTTTGCCAAAATTATATGATTTCATTGAATGTCATAAGTGGCGGAGGTCTTGGGAACCTGTGTATTCTAGGTGTTCACTAGCACAAGAAAGCTGTAATATGTGTTTTACAGAAACCTTAAACTTGCCTTTCTCACAAGTTAACTAGTGCTGTCCTGAAATATGTAGGATGATGCAGTTACAAGGGCAGTTTACTTTTTATAATTCAGACTCTTTTGATTGTCAAGGTGTATGAACTGTAATTTTTAATCATACTGCCACATGATTGTGAATCACTTTTTTAAGTTTGAAAGTGAAGAAGAGACTTTTTATGCTGGATATCAGTCAGAATTGACTGCTTGATTTGCAAAAACTTTAAATGGGGGCAAAAGGGCTGCATATGAAGACATTGCTAGATTCCCACCCATTGGTTGTAAGGTGCAAAAGACTTTCAGATTCCTCAACCTAATCACCGCTCCTTTGTGATACAGTCTTCACAAAAGAGTAAAATAATAGGAGGAAAGAAAGACATGTTAACCCACATGAAAAAAATAAAATTTACCCAAATAATTTATTATATGTGCTGCTGTCCTTGGAGCTCTGTGCATGTTTATCCTGCAAACTATTGTCTTTAGTAAACTAATGAAGTGTGCACAGTGTGTTAACAAGGCCAACAAATGACCTACCTCTAACTAAGAAACCAAGTAAATACATTTTGGAGATACGTCATGAAGTTAGGAAATTAAAATGGCCTGTCGTAGGTGACTAACTACTGTATTTTAGACATTAATGCTTTTGTAAAGACAGTCCCTTTTTTAACATAAACCATAAATTCTAATGCTTAGTGTACATTCATCAACAAAGATCATCTCTCCGTGTTCAATTTTTTGTAGCAGAAATTTTGCAAAACCATATGTTTTAGTTTGTAGGAGGAACCACTGAATCTCCTCCTGGCTGTTACTTACTCATAATATTTTGAGTTGTGTCAATCAAAAAAGAAACATTTTCATGTAATCAATCGTCCACTGAAGCTCATTATTTAGCTAGCTAGAGGGGTTTTACTGCAACTTTCACTCGTGCTTTTTCACAGTAACCGTGCTGAGGAGAAGGGAAAAATAGAGAAGTTATTCAGGCAAAGTTGATACTGAGGGTAGTGTTAAGATACAAGATAAAAGTCAGCCAGATCAAACCTGCTGTTGTTCGCTTTGTTTTGTTTCGTTTTTCCTCTGGAAAGATAGTCTGAGCTGAAGTCTGTTGCTGGATTCCTTATTTACCATGCTGCAGGAAATCCTTACTTGACCAGTATATTGGGGAGGGGGTTTGTCAGATACATTTTTAAACTTGCAGTATTTAAAAAATAAAGATCATATTTGCTGTTCTTAAAATGTCATTTAAATGCATGTTGTCTGTTGTTTTTAGACCTAAATAGTTTTTGGGAAAAAGAAATATGTTGTATAATTACTGCCCCTCAAAAATCTTGCTGGTTAAAAATACAATATTTTTGGCCATAACTTTGTACAATAGTATCTTCATTCCTAAAAAATTAAGTTTTCTGAGGCATATTTGGAGTTACTGATCCCCCACAATGCTTCTCACTATCATAAATATTGTATAGATATTTCAGTGATTGCTTTTTTAATTTTAAATATTCTGTGTCCTCATTGTCAAAATACAAAAGTTTTCTGAGTATCTTTTTTACAGCTGGAAAGTTCAAAGTATTTCAGGTTCAGTACAGTGAAGGCAGTTATTTGACAGCAATGCTAAACTTTTTTCTGGCTTGTATACAAAACTCAGAAGTGTGGGGAAAAAAAGAAATAATAATTGCTATGTTTATCATTATTACTTATTAATAGAAAACTCAGGATTTGCACACTGTGAGGATTCTTAAGTGTTTCACAGACTGCAGCAGTGTTGCAAGAACAGACTTACGTTGCTCTTTTTTATTATTATTATTATTTTTTAATTTTTGCTTAGGAGCTGGTAGGAATAGCAGAAAGATGCCTGCATGTTGCAAATGGTTTGGGGTGGATCTCACATCTTCAGGACAGATGTTGGGCTGACCTGCTGGAAAGCAGCTCCGTGGAGAGGGATCTGGGAGTCCTGGCTGACAACAAGTTAACTGTGAGTCAGCAGTGTGTCCTCATGGCCAAGAAGGCCAATGGGCTCCTGGCCTGCATGGGGAGGAGCGTTGCCAGCAGGTTGAGGGAGGGGATCCTGCCCCTCTGCTCAGCTCTGGTGAGGCCACATCTGGAGTATTGGGTGCAGTTCTGGGCTCCCCAGTAGAAGAGGGACATGGAGCTTCTAGAGAGAGTCCAGCGTAGAGTCATGAACGTGATTAAGGGACTGCAGCATCTATTGTATGAGGGAAGAGTAAGAGAGCTGGGTCTGTTTGGCCTCGAGAGGAGAAGGCTGAGAGGGTGTCTGATCAATATGTGTTAAGTACCTGAGGTGAGAATGTAGGGAGAATGGGGCTAAACTCTTCTTGGTCATGGCCAGTGACAGGACAAGGGGTAATGGGTACAGCTGAAACACAGGAAGTTCCATCTCCATGTGAGGAAGAACTTCTTTAGTGTGAGGGTGACAGAGCCCTGGAACAGGCTGCCCAGAGAGGCTGTGGAGTCTCCTGGAGATCTCAAAACCTGCCTGGATGCCCCGCTGTGCCATGTGCTCTAGGTGATCTCTAGAGGTCCCTTCCAACCTTAATCATTCAGTGATTCTGTGATTACAGAAGAGACAGAATTTCAGGCCGCTTGCCAAAACTAGTTTCTTCTCCTTTATATGACTGCAAGAGTTTAAAGGGTTCTTCGGAAGGACGTCAGTGAATTGCTATTCATTTTCCTTTCCTGTTGCACCATGTAAAGGGAGGAATGATTTGTTTCACTGTTATGTCCCACTGAGAATAAGATCTACAAAATCAACTTAGACAACAGTGTAAGTTGTGATACTTAGATATGTGAAATAGATAATAGGAATTGTGTCTGTGTGACAAATTGTGCACAGCTGTGATACCAACTTACATCACGTGCGGTGATCCCCAAACCACTTTGTACCGAACCACCCCAGGCAGCAAGGGAGTTAGTTAGGACCTCGTGTGCTGTTAGCTACTCTGGCTTGGGAGGAGCCCCTTTCACTCTTGAGAGGTTTTGATCTCATTTTTTGCTTTTAGGAATGGAGATACCTAAAAATTGGACTTTCGTTCATCTTGCAGAAAAAGTTAATTGCCAGTAAAGATATAACAAAAGAGAAAAAAAGAAAAAAAAAAAGAAAGTCTGCTGGCTGGAGTTGTTAGAAATCCCATGGCACTTCATGACATTCAAGGTCTGCTATATCCTTGCCCAAAGGACTCCTTCCTTCTCCCATCACACCCGTCCATCACACTGATTCATCCTGACATCCAAATAACCCCGTTCTGCAGTTCTGCTTTACACACCTGGAATCCTCCTGCTCCTTCCAAGTTGAGCGTAAATGGGTCTTCTAAAACTGAGCCACTGATAAAGTGTAATCGCTGAAGAGGACCTGAACTTGCTGCTGCTACTGCTGCTTTTGTCTCAGTGATTTTTCAGCATCACAGAGTGAAGGTTGCTTCACATGTCAGCTTCAGTTCTGGTATTGATCACAGAACTTACCATACTGGCTAAGTTAAAGACCCGTTGTGAACGACAGGATCAGAAAATTCCAGTAAATGGGGGCAGATTCAACTAACTGTGTGGACACGGACTTCAGAAAACAAAACTATTACAATAGTATAGTTAAAATAGAGTCCACTGAAGTGGTCTTCTGACAGTGGTGTCAGTGGTCTTCTGGCAGTGGTGTCATGTGGGCCAGATTGGGCCAAAACTGCACATTTTAATATACATCATTTTTCACTCTTACTAGAGAAGTGTGTTTGCCAAAATATCACTGGAATTTTTTTTCCCCATTTCCTAGAGTCCTGTATGAGGTAATTAATTCAATGATCAAAAGACTGGCACTCAACTGAAGAGATGTATTAATTCAATAATAAGTTAAAATGTGTTCTTGCAGAAATAAGTTATTACATAAAATTACTTTCTATGATGATAACAAAATGATGACTTGCATGCAGAAAAAAAATAAGATTCGGCCCTTTTATACATTTGTTATTAAGAAAAATCACTCTCTTCCCTAAAAAATAAAATTCCATATATCTGAAGACTAAGTACTGGAATCTCTTAACAATTTTCAGTTAGTTAAATGTGCACACAAAGTTTTGATTAACTTTGCTGTCCTAGAGGTAAATATTTGGTTTTCAGTGCTCTGTAAGTAATTGTTTCATTCTAACTGCATGTTTTGGAAAGATGGAGTAACACCTAGTAGCAGTATCTTGATTCCTACTTTTTGCAGCAAAACTTAGTAGAAAATGGGGTAAATAAGACCTGATTTATTTTAGGTTATGAAAATGACTGCAATGTGAAATTCACAATTAAGGGCTTTTTTTTTTTTTTTTTTTTTTTCCAGATAGCTTAGAGAGTCACTGTTTTATCTGGACTTACCTAAGTTAAGTAACATGAGTATTAGTGCTTGGAAAGATGCCAGAAATGTTCTTAATCGAATTGGATACTTCCCTGGCCTAATAATCATTTGTTGTAAATGTAAATCAATAATATCACTATACCTTAGCTGATGGAACTAGTTCTCTTGAATTGCAACAGGCTACTGAGGTACTAAGACAAAAACAGTCAGTTTTCCTCATCTCATGTACATCATCATAGAATTCAGTTTTTTAACCAGATGTCAGATGTGTTCAAATTATGTTGTGACTAATATCTGTAAAAACATCTTGATTGTTTTCCAGTAATATTTAATATGGTCTGGATATTGTTTGTAGGAAGGTGTCAAAACGGTGGCACAAGTGGAAGGTTTCTGTGGTTGCGGATTAAACAATTCTTTTGATATATATTCATATTCATACATGTTGTTTTCATTTCTGCTAATAAGAAACAAAGCAACTTCAGGAAATATAGTAAGATGTAATTCCATTTAAAACCAGAACAACAAAATATTATATACATCGCTGGAGGATTAATACCTCAAGCCATCCTGGATCGTGATGTTAGTGTAAATGAGCACGGCAAACTCCAAAAGCAGAGGACACTTAGGTAGATTGGGTGATCGCTTTTGAACAGTTTGTCTGAGCGCACCTGGTATACACGGTCCAAGGTTAACAAAACCCACAGCTGGGCACGAGATGCTGTGTTAACGTCTTTCTCAGGGACTCCTTTTCCCATTCCCGTGTCGTTTGCCACAAAAGCTACAGGCGAAATCCCGGGAAAGGGCCCGCGCACCCGCACGGTGCCGTCCCGCCCGCCCGCGGGGGATGAGCGAGGCCGGCCCGGCGCAGCGGAGCCCGTGTGTGGAGACAGACGAGCGGCACCGCGGGCCTCCGGCACCGGCGCCCCCGTGGGCCCGCGCTCACACCGGGAGACGGATCCCGACAGCTCTCCGGCAAAGCAGGCCCGAGCCCGTGGCTTGTGTGCCTCAGCGTGAGGAAACCGTCTCAGACTCCAGCGGCAGAGCCGGTCATCTTCCTAAGTCTTCTGATCAAAACGGGAAAGAATTAGGATTGTCCTAAGGCCGGCTATAAAACCCAAAGGTAAATTCTTCTCCCCAAACCTGCAGCATGTAATATGTCCTGCCTTGGTTCTTAGAAAGTCACAGATCTGTCCTGTATTTATTCTTTATGGCGCAGCAAATGAAACGGCCAGTATTTGCCATCAGATTTTTAGTGAAACAGCAAACACACCCTGTTAGTGAAAGGGTGTGAGGGCTGTGCCTTCAAAGCAAGAGCAATTCTGCTACTCCTTAAGTGAAACAGAATTTCTTTACCATGGAGATACTGTATTTACTTTCTCTCTTTTCATCCTTTCTCTTATTTTTATTAAAAAAAAAAATACGAGGGAACCAGGAGTGCTAATAATTCCAGTAACTCACATTGCGGACAGTAGTTTTCAGTAGTCTTGTTTGAACCCTGAGGACACCAACAAGGTTATGAATGTAACACTGCCTATTGATTTTGACCTTGTAATTATATTATGCAGTCTGCACTGCCTGGTGGAATAGGTATTCCTTATTCTTTAGGATAATGACATTCCTGACACTCTAAAAAGTGATTCTGAGTCAATTTCTAAATTGGACAGGGAAGAAGTATTTACATGGCTGTTGATGAGATGCTGACATGAATGGTGTACTGAGATCCAGTGTGAGGACAGCCAGGAGACTAGACTGTTATCCGTACATCGATAGAACCGATATGGGGTTAGGGGTCTCCCTGTTTGTGGAAAATGAATTCGATACCGCTTGGACAATGAAAATTCTTTTGAGAAAACCCAAAGGCAAAATCTGAAGTTTTTTTGCAAAGACAAGAAGAGAGGCTCATCTTGAGGCAGTTAGTAAATAAAAGACATTAAGAATTTTGCACAAAACCAATACTGAGCCTTGCAGATTTACGTCTTTTATCAGAGACAAGTATAAAAACTTCTAAATATATTTATTTATAGTAACTGAACTAATCTTACTTAGTTTAGTATACTAAACTATACTGTATAAATATAGTAAATATACTTAAGTACACATTGCTGTAAGTTTATTCAAAAATGATTTTTTGCAAGTAGATAGAGTCTGAGTTCCTTTGGCTTGTTTAATTAGATTCTTTGACCCTGAAGTTAGACAACAGTTTTTTACCTTGTAAATTCTGAGTCTCTTTGAAGGAAATTAGGTTTCATGTACTATGATGATAATATTCTGGATGTTTAACTATTCAGCTGAGAGATAGGAAATACCTTGTGAATCTACAAAAACAGAAATAATTGCAGTCAAGGAATATTCTTATATGTCAGATTTTTTTGCATATGTATGCTAATTTCTTTGGGGACTTAAAAAGAACAGTTACCTTTTTCGTCACCTCTTAGTGCTTATGCTACATGTTTTGTTTTTTAGCAGTTACTGTATGTAACTGTGCTGAATGAGGTGGGAAGCAGCTGATCAATCTGCTTGTGCTTTAAGCAATTTATCATACATTTCAAAATATTTGCTACATAATTGCCTTCACATCCAAATAAAAGTTTTATTATGCAGAGTGGGGATTACTCATCCTCCAAGAAAATTAAAAAGACTTCAAATTTTAAAAAGATTTTATATTCTACCTTGCAGCTGATCAAGCACTTTGACAGAGGATACTGCAGAGATAAAAATGCACAGGCACGTGTGCGCACACACACACACCCCCTTGACAGGCCCGTACTCTGTGCATAATTCCCATGCATGAAAACTTCCCACTGGGCAGTCCGGTAAGTGTCTGGTTTGAGTGTTGGGTACAAGGTCACAGCATATCAAATTCAGATGAAGAAAACAAAAAAATGTATCTGTAATTATGTGCTGGATTTCATTCTTCCTCAGTGAGTTGTTTGAATGCTCCCTGATTGAGCATTCAAGCCAATTAATTTTTCTGTAACTTGCATTTTAGCCATGTAATTTTCAATCAGTATTGAAATTCTGTAGGAGAAGAGTGCTTTGATGCTCAGCTTAAATCAGCCCTCACTGAGGCCAGCACTGGCTTTGGCCAAAAGGGAGTCCGTAAAGAGCACCAAGGGTACAAGGAGGTGTCGGGTTAGCTGCGGCCCTCACGAGAGCGGCTGTTGATGCTGGGACTTTGTTTCCTCCTTCTGTTTCCATCTAGTCCTCAGTCCCGAACCAGAGGACTGCAATTCATTGCAAATACCCAGGATTTTACAGGTAATACTAGCAGATCTGCTGCAATTTCAGAGTGAGTGAATCAGTCAGGAGACAGCTTAACGGAAGTGCTGCCCACTCTATTTAATATAAACACATCGCAGAGAAAACTTGTTGTGAAACCATAAACAGCATCCACACCTGCTAACCTGTCACTCAGAAACAAGCCTGACACGTACGGTATGTAACAGCCTTCTCATAAGAAAAATTTTAGCACTTTATATTTACCAAATTCCAAAAACAAAGATACTTTCTAATTTCTGCCAGGACTGTGTGAACATCTTTGTGGTACATGAATGTTTCTACTTAAATATCAAAATGATTGAGTGCTTATGAAAAGTAAACAAAACCTGCTATTGTTGTGGAGGTTATTTCAGACTTCCTCTCATCTCTGGTAATATTTTCATAAATAGAGTTTCTCAGTGCGCAAAGCTTAAATGTTATGTCAGTTTAAAATCTTACCACAAGGCTGCAAATTAATCATCTGTCAGTTACTTTTCCAAAAAAAACAAAAGCCTTCTGCTAGTGATATGATGGGAAGTCATGTCAGAAATATAGAGAAGGATGTTTTCGTGTCAGAAAAAATAATTATAACAACAACCAAGGATGCTGGAGAGTTAGACACTAACCAAGTAGCTATTTCTTATAAGAAGAGGTCAAACAAGGCTTTTCTTGTAAATTTAGTAATAAGTATTTTGACCAAAGTTGCATTTAAAAAAAGGAAAAAACATTTCATCTGCTGTTAAAAGGACAAGATACTAAAAATCTCTTCATTGTAATAAGTCCCAAGCACCCTTCATGAGACAGTCCTCTGTGCAATCACCCTTAAATACTTTTTTGATAGTATATGCTGGAGTCTTCTGAAAATGACTGGTAGATTAAACATTCCCGTAGAGAATGATCCTGCTAAGATTGTTTCGTTCAAGACAATTTTTCTCCTTGTTTCCTCAGTTCCTGCAAGTTCTTCTCACGAAGTCCCATTTTAAGGTTTCTTAGACTGTGGGAATCTCTTATATACATGGCAGATGATTAACCACACGTTGCAAGGTTAAAAGTGATGACTGGTGTCATGAGCAGCAGACGGCTGGGGCAGCTCTGTGCCGGCGTCAGGGCCAGCGTGCACTGCAGTGCCTCAGTTGAGCGCGTCAATAATCCTGCTAAAGGGTATCTTCATTTTGAACATCTGAACATTGCCCATGCGTAATACTACTCTCACAGACACCAGGCACTGCTGTGTTGGAGAGGCTCTACCTGTTGCATGTGGTTGAGACCTGCTTTGATGAACCCTGAACACCTGCCTTGAGCTGATAACCCCTGCGGGAAAGATGGCTCGTAGCGTTGCTCAGCATGGACACACGTGCTCACTACTGTACAAGAAAGAAAAATGACAATTTGCCAATAACCCGAGATCTTCAGCACATGAAGAACATATGAAGATACATGTTCAATGAGGGCATGTTCATTCACGCCTTCATCAACATATGATATGTGCCAGCCTAGGCCTAAATCATACAGCAGATATGAGGTGGGGGAGGATATAGGCATCTCATATAGGTACTGCCAAATTTTCTGTACCCGTGTGCTAGTGACTATGTGGATGAACATCACAAAGTGTTTCTTTGCCTTGTGAAGTATGGGCTACTGAACTCATTTTTGCCATTGCCTAGCTCAGTATGGTTGTATGTGTTCCAACGCTACGCAGTAATCATTGCTACCTGGATTCAGAGCCCCTGAGAGTTTAAAATTTGCAAATTGCAAATGGTACAGGGAAATAACAGGTCAAGTGTTTTTTCTTCTATCACCACTACCTCTGTGAAAAATAAAGGTATTCAAGTGTTTAGATGGATTGTCCTCATCTGTGATGGGCAAGGGCCTGAGCTGGAATACAGGTCTTTATTCAGTAATGTACTTGATGCCCCAAGTGTATTAAATTTGTCTGCAGCACTTCAAGAAAAGTCACCCTCATGAGGAAATGTGTCATAAAATGATAAGAGAAAGAAGTATGAGAATAAATGAGCCCCACGGGAAAGTTCGTTATGTAAAATAGAGGCAGGGAGCCAGTGGTCTCGCCGTTCTAGGACTGACATGCCAAATTGACTTACACTGCAAGCGCCTTTGCAGCTGTAAAATACACTGTGACAAAAAGCTTTTCTATTTCAGACCTTCACATATGTGTTTCTTATTCTGACTTCTTCCTTCACTGCTAGCGAGTCTTCTGACAGATCTGGATATGCACTGATTATCTATCTCTCAAATTGTTCCAGCCCTTTGAAAATAAGTGTGTAGTTTCTGAATGCCACCATATAGACACATTTTGGCTGCGGGACCAGAGAAAAGCTATTGTTGTAGAATAAGAACATGTCAAGAGCATGGACCCTGGCAGGAGGCCATGAACTGCATTCACAATGTTTGTTTTGTTGATTTCATAGAAATTAAGACTGCTGTTGGACAAAGGGTTGGAAAAGTTCACTAGAATTAATAACTTTCAGGATCTGAAACCCTCAGATTGTAAATAGAAAATAGTGACATACTTGGTTACAATTTGATGCTTGCTTTCTAAGGAATTTAGAAAAAAAAACACCTTTAGTTCTATTATTTTTTAAAGTGTCTTCTAGGCAGTAGGAATAGCTGAACAGTATGAATAGTTACAGCGGTAGAAGTGGTACATCGAGACAAGCGACTAAACCAGGAGCAGTAATTTTGAAGAGACCCGGTTCAAATATTTTACACACAGTAACATACAAGAATCGTTCCTCTGTACTGAATTTTTTTATTTCTTTGGTTAAAAGGAGTCCTCCCCGTGGGAGCCCCCGTTAGTGCAGCCCGGGCCATGGCCATGGCCACGTTACCGCCCTCACGGGAGCAGCCCAGCGAGCAGGGCTCGCGGCGGAGCCCCCGGGCTGCTCGTGGAGCCTGCGGAGCCACGAGGCCGGCGCCGGAGCGGGGCCAGGGCCGGGGGAGCCCGTCCCATCTCATGTATAAAAAATACAACACGTATTTTGCTATTGGAAATATCTGTCTGTATTTGTTGCTTTCTGAAGCATATCTTATTCTGGCCAGAATCAGATCTAGTTTTAATCTGGTTTGCATATGAGGGAAAATAATTTAAATATGCTTTACAATTATTTCATTATTGACCATAATAACCATAATATTTAGCTATTCAAAATGTTTTGGGTGGAACTGAAAATCTTCTGGCTTTGTTCTTTCTTCCTCAATCATCACTAAGTCTTGTATTTGGTTCAGCTTTGGCTGTCATTTTTGATAATCCAATTCCTTCAAAGATTAATACAATTTTTAATTTAACTTGAGTTAAATTAGCCTTTTTTCTCCTAAATTAGCATTGCCAGGTCTTGGCATTGTGCTTAAATTATCAGCAGCTCTAGTGTTTCCCATTATGCAATAATCAATATGCATTTTAGTTACTTCTGAGTTGTATCACAATATTTGAAGTTGATATCATATATCATGCTTAACTGTTGCTAAATATCTACCTTCAGAAATGTTCTGAATTCCTAAATCATTTGTTTTCTTGATTTGTTTCAGCTAAATAAATCCAAAGGCCTATCTTCACTAACATTTCTCAGACTTCTGATAACTTAACTGGGTAGGAAATCTCTGTTTTATTTGCACTGCAATGGTTTGCCAAACTTCACATATTGACTTAAAAAATGCTTTATCTTAAATGCTTCAACGGTGTTGTCATTTGGAGACTAGCCTGTATGTTCATAAAAGGCAGCATTCTTTTTTAGAAAAAGAAAAAATCTGTTTACAGATGTTGTTGCACTATACTGTTAGTTTTGAGCCTTCTCCTCTTGTCTTCACACTTTTGACCATATTAATTCATTCTTACTACTTCCCCTATAACTTATGTGCTTAAACAAGATTTTTACAATACATGTATTTTCAGGATTTTATGTAGTTTTGATTCAAATGACTTTATTTCCAAATATAAACATGATTTTTGTTTTCTTCTTAACCTGCTCCTTCTGAGTCTGTAAAGTTAATTTTGAGATAGAATTTGTGGCATAAAATTTCAATATTACCTTTGACTGCAGTTGCAGCTTAAATTTTGCCCCAGACTTAATCACAATTCAGGCTTTATTATTTCAGCTATCCCTACGTGATTCTGTTAACAAAGGGCTATTCTTTACCCTTACCCACAAACTCTGTTTTGAAATTTAACAGTAGCTTTCCAGGCTCTTCATTTTAGTATGGTTTGCAAACTATATATGTTTATATTTGTATTTTAGCTTATACCTGATTGATAGAGTGAGTTACAGGCATGGAGTATGTGTGTATTTGATTGCAGCCTCTGTACTAAGAAAGGGCATAAAACAGGCAATTTGGCATTCATGGTAAACACATATTTTAATCTTTAGTTCTGGTGATGCACAGGCTTTGAATATGTGAATTATGAATATGTGAACAAATGCCTTAACTAAAAACTCTAAAACCTAAAAGGGTTATGAAGAGAGGGGGGTAGTATCTTATAAATCAGTTAGTTAGTTAAATAAGAATACAAGCAATTACTCCAAAAGCTATACAGTTCATAGAGGTAGAAAATTATGTTTTAGGGGATAGTAAGCCAGCCAGCAATAAAACATAATTTATTTTTCTAAAATTATATGCAGGAACTCTTTAAACTCAAAAATCTTTGTACACTATCTGAAGTGGCCTTTTTAAAATTTTAATTATGAAGAAGAAGCTTAGTCACCTAACCAGAAGCCAGTTATTGCAAAGGAATCAGTAATAAAAATCTGATTACATTTATCATGGGCAAAAAGAAGAGATTTCCTGTAAGTAATCCTTGTACTTGATACTTCTAAGTGCCTATTAATCAAAGCTAAAGAAAATTCTGAGTTAAGTGTGGAAGAAAAATAAGCACAAAGTAATACGGAGAAATTAGAATTTTTAGGAAATTTTTTAAGAGTCCCTGTCTGCTTCCCTGTCTTTGATTCAGTGTAAGGGAAAAAAAAAAAAAAAAAAAAGGCACAACGTATATATATAAAGAATATTCATCACAAAAAAAAATAGAATGGTGGGAATACAGGAAATGTTGAAAGGAAGTTTAAGTACCAAAGTAAGGCTCTCAGAAGTAAGGAGAGACTGAAAAAGGCAGATGCTTTGAACTGATTAGGAACGAAAATATGTAAACAAGGGTATAGGCCCATGATGGAAACAGCAAAACATAAGGCTGAAGAAATTACTGAGCAGGCATACCAGATATGCTAGTATCTGGTCTGTGAAAGTAGCAGTGAGGTACTGTCATGTGAGCATGATTAAATCATTTTATTCCATTAGCAACCAGGGGTAATTGTGAATAATATTGACTAGGAATTAAAACAGCCTCTGATGGCTTGCAGCCAAAAGTCCTGAGGAGATCTTGTTCTATTTGATGTGAAATTTTAATAAATCACAAACTCCAAGAGAAATACCAGAAAAATTGGAACAGTGCTGCTGTAGTGCCACTATCAGCTGCAGTTAATTAATTAAACACTGCCTTCAGTCAGCACAAGTAAACACCCTGATAAATTTTCCAAAATATTTGCCTGTTACTGAATGCTTAATGATAAACTAAAGAGCAGGACTAAAAGTGATATATATAATCAGGCTTCCTGTTCCCACTCTGCCACGGTCACTGCATGGTTTAGTGGAAATTGATTCATCTCTTTTCCCTTCCAAACAGGGGTCCTGTAGCAGAGACAGAAAACACACTCTATCTGAACCGCATTTTGTGAGAGGTAATGTATTAATGTCAATGAAGTTTAGACCACGTGGAAAAGGAAAATATAAAAATACAAAACTTTCATATTTGTCAGCAGTAGAAATGTGCATTTTTTCCAGAACGTCTTTTAAGCCACTCTCCTTGTAAGCCAGTCTTTGGACCTGGAATTAATTACTGTGCTATTTACCATTGCTGCAAAAAACTCGAACCTGACAGTATCTCAGGATTGTTGTTTGGATCTGCCACTGTAACAGGAGATCAAGGTTTAATTCCTCCAGAGATACTGCAGTATTTTTGTATTATCTCTAATTAATGGTTTTAATAGTAAAAGCATCGGATTTTTTTTCCTCAAACAACAAGATTGAAGGCTTGTAGTTAAAAATAATCGGCATTAGCTCCTTTATTCTTGCACACCACAAGCATATATGAACACAGCATTAATAACTTTTAAAGCAACACGTACATATGAAATTAATCAAGACTTTTTTTTTCTAAAGACAGTGGAAGTAGTTAAATCTTTGGCATTTGAGAATTCTTTTTCTTCTTTTTTTCCTGCCACATGAGACAAAAATGTTCTGACAGTTCTTTAGCTTCCCCTTACCTGTTCTTCCTTAATGTCTTGTTTATTGTTGTCACAATATAGGCTGTGAGCAGTTTTCCTTTATTCTCACCATTTTATCATTTTTTTCTTAGCCCACCATGCCATTTAATTAGACAAATTTCACTGTGGCAACTCCTAGATTTGTTTTTGCTTGTTTTCAAAGTAGTTCTACTGCAAGGACCATCTTTCCCTTTTGAGAATTCTACTGCTTTGTAATCTTATCCAATTAATTGTTCATTTTTTTAAGAGTTGCTTTAACTGGTATCTTTTAACATAGGCTTTTCTGTTGAGGAAGAGTATACTAAATAACATGTACTTGGAAGATGGTTGAATCTGGAACATTTTTCACTGCACCACTATTTGGGGTCATTAAACCTGTCAAACTTGTTTGGGCCAGTAAGAACGTTCCTCTGAGTCTATGCCTTTTAAGGAGTGTAGCTACTGTGATTTACCGAGCAATGAAATGCACAAAGTACACAGAGTGCCAAAAAAAATAAAGAAGTCAGCTGGAGTGAAACTTCATCACTGTGTAAAATAACAATACAAATAGAAACTAAACCACCCACCCTAAAGAGAAAGCCACACATGATTGTTGGTGCAAAATTAAGCTTATTTTAATCTCCCAATTTTGCAAAATGCCTTAACAGTTGTAGTCTGTTTCTCTTTGAATCTCTGAATTACACAGCTGTTTATTCTTGAGAAAAGTGGATATAAAACACTACCAAATAAAAATATTTAATCCTTTTTTCAGAGGTTAAAATGACCGTGTGAAGGGCCAGAAACACATTTTTCAGTACTGCTAGAGTGAATGAGAGAGCAGGGCATCCATTGCTTTTCTACCACTGCTTGCTTATAGTAAACCAAGATGATTGTCCTAATTAGAAGTAGTTCATAAAAAATGTACACATAATTTAAGAGTAAAACTGAAGGCCAGCATCAGGCACCCAGCCTTGAAATTCTCTCTCCATGTCAACAATACCCAAAAGGCCACCTTTAGCCTTCTGTAAAAATAAACTTTCAAAAAAGCAAAATGAACCAGTCATTCCCTCACTGAAACTACACAGTTTGCACACAGTTTTTTTAAAGCATGATCTGCCTCATTTCTATCATTTTCATTCAACCATCTACCTTCATTTAGAGCGTATAATAAAGTACAAGGTTACAAAACAACTGGAAGCTCATTCCACTATAGCAGTTCCCCAGGTCCTACCTCCACCCAAAAACACAACATCCAGTCCCTTCCTGGTTCTTACAGAGCGCTGTTTCTTAATCATTTTGCTGGCATCCTTATTTGAAGATCATGTTCCCTGTTACAGTAAGCAAAACAAAAAGGAAAACCTCATCAGCACTGAAAAGCAGCCTATGGATTTTGTGTACCATTGCTGTCGAAAAACAGGAAGTCCATATCTTTGTATTTGTTTCATCATCTTACTACAAGATATTCATTGAAAATGGCTTCCTGATTGTCCTTTATGATATCAAACATCACTGCTATTTCACACAAGAAACAATGAATTAAAACATCTCTTCTTTTAACAACTGCAGGCAAGCACAGCTTTTTTTGGTTGCCTTTCAGAAACGTGGGCTTGTAAGGCTATGAGAGGTTTGAGTTCTAACCATCTTCACATCACACCAGTTTCAAAAAATCACAAACTTACCCTTAGCAAAGCATATTTCTTTATTTTCAGGCAGAACTTTCACCGCTGATGGTTATTTATGTTATAACCAGCTCAGAACTGAGCCCTGTTTCTGAAACCTTATCTGCTCTCAAGAGAGACTGTGCAGACACCAACATTTTATGCACCCCTTGTTTTTTGGCAGCCTTCTCAAGATTCTTAGGAGTTAAGATGCCTGCATGTGTGGGAGTCACAGGCCTGGTTAACAGTCAATCACTCAAAATTGGAAAGTGCTTCTGGGTGCTCAGAACTAGTCTAGAAAGTAGCCCTGAAGTCTTAACATATCTTCTTCACAGCTTTCTCAAATATAACTTAATAAAGCCTAGAGGCAGCTACAGAAAAGAAAGGGCTGTACTTTGAACACATACACTGCTGTGCAGTGGCACGGGGAGATAGAGCAGCATTTTGGATAAACAAAGCCCTCAGGAGCTCTAATCTGCATAGCCTTTATAGTTTGCACAGATCTATTAATCAGCTCTTTTAAATCAGGCTCTTTTAAATCCAGCTCACATGCTTCCTCATACTAGGGAGATATTATAGGAAAACACAGTAAGTACAAAAATATTGAACTTTCAAATTATGAAGAAAATTCTTCAAAACTGCTTAAATTTTCCCATTTAAATGGTGATACCATTTTCTACCCTTACCTTCAAATACTTAGCTTTATCTTAAAATAAAATCATGTTCCCAACCTAAACAGATGCAACTGCCTATGGTGAAGATATCAACAACTTATGCTTGTTTAAAACATATTTCCTTATCTTTCTAATGGCTTCACCTATCCCTGTTGTATAAACCTTGACTCAGAACCTTGTTGTCTGTTACTGAATGCATTTGAAACATCACAAGTTCAAAAGTTCAAGTATCATTATAGAGTTAGTGTTTTCTTTAGAATAAACCAGAAGAGGAACAAAAAAACAGAATGACAACAGGACGAAAAACTGAAAAATGAGGTTCCAGAAAAACCTTGAAAAGAAATACACAAAGAAGGCAGAGCTGAGAAAAAAAAGTCTGGATAATTTGATTTTTAATGTATGCTCTATGTTACTACAAAAGACAGGGTCTTGTTTCTGCTGTATGCTAGACCTAAAATAACCATTTAACAGGTTTAAAAATCATGTGCTGATTTTCCAGACCTTCAGTAGAGTGGGAACACCATAAAAATTCTCCACAGTTTGCAAACTCATAAACGAGTTTTCAAACTCATAAACGAGTCTTCGCATGTGCCAGACGCAGCAACACACCTGCTCGGGAAACGCGGAGCGGACGTGGAGACAGTTTTACGGGGAGACAGGCTACGCTGGAAGCGTTCGCATGGACTGAGCACCCCCAGGGCACGGGTGTGTTGGACAGCGCGGATGGCCCTTTGGCACCTGCCCGTAGTTCCCAGTCCCCCGTGGCGGGAGGAAGAGCAGAACCGTAATAACAACTGGGGGTTCTGTGTGTAGGAGCAGCAGAGGCAGCGCTCGTGTCAGCGCGCGGCGCTGCTGGCGGCTGGCAGGACACAGGGCTGCGGCACCGCTCAGCAGGACACCCAGCTGCCATCGGCAGCCCCGATCCCTCACCGGGGGACATTAAAACCTTCCATCTAATTTCTGTCTGATTTTACTGCTGCCGGCAAGACTTGGGCCAAAAGAGATTTCTGAAGAGTTTGCCTTTCAGATCACAAGCTCCCTTGGTAAAACTCAAGTATGTAAAGCAAGGAGAGAAGTACAGCTGACTTGGGATAGCTCCTCAAACTAAAAGCTGTGGGCAATGCCTGGTACAGACAGGCCCTCCTTCCCCCAGCTCTGCTCTGCGTTAAGGAGCAAAAATGGGACACACAACCTCACAGTGCCCCCCTCCCCATTTAAAGGGGGCAGCCCTTCGGTAGCCGTTAGCTCCCCAGCAACCGCTGGGGCAGCCGCTGGAGGCGTCGGTAGCCGTTAGCACCGCAAAAGCCCTGGG
Organism: Tinamus guttatus; assembly: GCF_059628265.1. Classification (NCBI taxonomy): domain Eukaryota; kingdom Metazoa; phylum Chordata; class Aves; order Tinamiformes; family Tinamidae; genus Tinamus; species Tinamus guttatus. Next base: position 533,874 of record NW_028288680.1, read on the forward strand.
GGCGCGGTAACCGTTAGCGCCTCGGCAGCCGTTGGGGCACGCGCTGGGGACGTCGGTAGCCGTTAGCGCTTCGGCAGCCGTTGGGGCAGCCGTTGAGGCAGCCGTTGGCGGCTGCTCGGCTTTCACCGCGCTCGCGGTGCTCGTGCCTTGCGCGGTGCTTCCTTCTCCCGCCGTGCCGAGGCGGCTGTCACCGCGCCGCCGGCGGGGCTGTCACCTCCCCGCGCCCAAGGCAGTGGCGCTGTGGGAGGGCGGCGCCCGCGCCGCGGTCACTACCCGGCGGCAGGAGGCGGGTCCCGGCTCGGGCTGCCACCTGCCCGCCGGGGCCCGGGCCGCGGAGCGCAGCTCGGCGCGGGGGGCGGCGCTGGGGGTCCCCGCGCGCCGCGGGCCAGGGCCATGGCCGGCTGCTGCCTCTCGGCCGAGGAGAAGGAGTCGCAGCGCATCAGCGCCGAGATCGAGCGGCAGCTGCGCCGCGACAGGCGAGATGCGCGCCGCGAGCTCAAGCTGCTGCTGCTCGGTGAGTGCGGGCGCGTGCCTTCACGTGCTTTTGTGTGCGCTTCTTTTTAGGACTATTTGTGTGCGTGTGTGTTCTTTGGCCTTTTTTTTTTTTTTTTTTCTTGTAGCCTGCAGAGGCGCGGGCACGCCAGTGATTAAAACACCCACCACTGCCATGGGCTGAGTGCTGAGGGGCCGCAGCGGGGTGGGAGTTGGCGGTGCCCGTGCGCCACATCTAGCTTAAGCGCTGCTACCCTGTGTGTAGCCAGGCTGGAGATTAAGAGTAGGCTTTCCTTCTTTTTTTTTTTTTTTTGTCTTTTTTTTTCTTCTTCTTCTTTTTGTAATGAAAAGAAAAAAAATGCCACAGGCACTTGAAAAGATGGTGATGTTGCTGTCATGCTTCTGTGCTAACTTATTGCTGTGAGTGGCAAGACCTGTTTGAGTTAGCCGCATGCTCAGGAAATGCTGCTGGCATGTGCCACCCTGATGCAAGGCTTGTCCCGCACCCAGGAGCTCTTGATGGGGCTCGGGGTTTGCATGTGCTCAGCACCACGTAACAGGCCTGGGTGCAAGGAGCCAGTCTGCCAGGACAAGCACCTCTCCCATGGCTTCGTTTCCAATAGCAGCAGCTTTGTTTTCTCGGGGGTGTTGGTAACATGGAAGGGGTTGACAGCTCTGAGCCTTTTGGTCCATTGGGACTCAGAGCAGCGTCTACACACACCTGCAGCGGGGATCGTGTCACTCTGGTGGGAACTGTTGCTCTGGTAGCCCACAGTATTGGCTGAAGATTTACAGGAAACTGGAACCCGTGTGATACAAACTCCTACCTAAGATGAATCGGACTGGGAAAACTTCTTTTTTATTTGTTCTTTCCCTGTGATTCTTGTCCAAATAACTTGAGGCAGTTGTTTCCAGGTCTCAAAACTCCCAGTGTGAAGTGGAAACAGGTCTTTTTCTATAACTAGCACCTGAGGAAAAAATCCTTGTGTAACGTGGGGAGCCAGTGGACTGGCTTTACTTAGTGCTAGTGCTAGACTTCCCTCTTGCAGTCCCCACCTTCCTCTCTATCACAAACTGGCCAAGTTACGAAAGCTTACCCGATCTACCTAGTAAAATAACTGATCCAGGAAGTCAGTAAAAGTCAGTCAGTAAAATAGCCAATTTACAGGAACGCCTCAAATAGTAAGTTTTTAAGAAGACGCAGGAAAGATGTTAAACAAAACCAAGTTTAAACAAACTGTTCTGAGTTTTACGTTACACAGTTGCCTTAACATAAAACAGATTTTTAAAAAGAAAACCCAAAATACTGACTTACCCTCAGTGTCATGTGTCTAATTTTCTCTTGCCTCTGCTTATTGCCTGTATAGAAATCTATGGTTAATTGATGTGACAATCTAATGTCTGTATATCTTGGGCAAGATTTTGAGGCAAACAGGAAAATATTTGGATTTTGTGATCAAAATTTATTCATAAGAATCAAGATCTGCGAATTAGAATATTCTACTGGACCAGTTTGTTATTTGTGTTTCAGTTATCTTTGAAGATTGAGAAGAAATGTTTCTTTGCTTTTCTGCTGTATAGTCTTAAGAAAGTTAGGTGCTAATTATTTTCATGCTTTCTCATCAGTTTGTTTCCTGGATATCACAGAACATATAATACTTTGCTTTAACTGAAAAGACAAAGTGAAGGGGAGGTTCCGTATTCATTCACTGCTTTTGCAGGAGAATAATGCAGAAGTCATGCAGGTAAGCATGACTCTGTGATTTTTAAAACAAATAAACTCATAAGCTAAAAGCTGTATATTAGCATATAATTTTCATATTTTACTCTGTTGAAATCATTATAAAGCATAAGCTTTATACACATGGACATACAGCAATTCTGTGCACGTTGTTGAAAGAATATTTCTGTTGAACAAGTCAGTCACCTGGACATAAAGCAGAATATACAAATAATGTATTTACTTACATATGGTTTGGGTCCAAGCATAATTTCACATTCTCTGAAAAACAACTAGCAAACACTAAGAGTGACACTTAGATATACCTCTATGGGAAAGTAAATATGGCAAGTTCTAGTAGGCAAATTGTAAGGACATGTTCCCTCTAGCTGCTGAGTTTATATAGCTTGGAGTCTGGATTTCTTCAACCCTTGAGATATTTAGGTGAAAATAGCTTTATCACTGTTGCAAAGGAGTGACTTTGGTTAGCTTAAGGCTTAGGTTTGATGGAGAAACTAGAGCAAAATGCCATGCCCTTTTTTGCCAAGAAGTCAGACTAGGTTATTGGTTAGTTTTGAGGCCAAATCTGCCTATTATGATGTTTGAATCCAGGAAAGCAACTTTGATGTTGTAGCTTTAAAATCAAAAGTAAATTTGACTTCTAAGTTCAAATACTTGTTCTTGTGCACCATAGTGAGCTTCATTTTTTTAAAAAAAATTACTTGTTATAATGCAAAATCATCAAGGAAAAACAGATGGGTTGTGCAGCCATAGCAAAAGAGTTTAAACCTGTCAAATAAGAAGAAGGATCCCAAAGATGAGTTTTTCTAAAGTACTCAACTGTAACAGTACTTGAGGGTCTTGGAGAAATACCAAACCTTTCTTAACTTTCTCATGTCAGACTGAAACTTCCTTCTGTCTTAAGCGTTCCATTGCCAGTGATGGCAGTAGATGTAGTACTTAATGTAGTAATTGGTTTTTGTTAGTAAATAAAGTGTTTTGTAGAATGTAGGTGAAACCATGTATGTTCAGATATTACAAATATACATGGGAAAGTGTAATTTGAATCATGTAGTTCCATGATTTCAGTAAAAAGTAAAAATATATCTTCTTGTCTCACAAACTCAGCTATTACTTAAGTCTTTCATATAATAAGAGCAAAAGAGTGTTTTTTTTCTGGGTTACTGCCCATTCACCAGGTTTTGCTCTGAAAAAGCAGATTCTTAACAAATGAGTGGTACAAATGTGACTTTTCACTGCGCCCAGCCTGCACTATTTGCCTTTAACTGTTCCTCTTTCAGAAGCTTCCTGAGCCACATGGATTTTCTGAGCTTTTTACCACCATCACCTGCCATGAATTCATCTAGCTTTCTTATACCATCCAGAACATTTTATGGCAAAGGCTTAACCTGTGTGTTATATGAGAAACTACTACCTTTGGTTTTCAGCTGGCCTTTTCTTACGTTTATTTAATACTTCTCAGTATGTTCTTGGAAGAGCAAGCTGACTACGAGCGTCAGTCAGTTCGCTTTTATCCTCAGTAACCTGTTTTCCAGGCTGAAACATTTTCTTTATTATACCTACATAGATGGTGAAGGTGTCGTAATGGAGGCAGCGTGCTGCAATTTACTTGGACAACTCAAGTGCACTGCAGTAAGAGCTAATATACTGAGAAATGTCTGCTTTTGTTGTATTTTTAAAATATCACTGCCTTTGCACTACTAGTCTTGAAACATCTGCTCTGTACCTTCTATCGGAAGTGCCAGACAAGGCACCTTGTCTGTCCTTTCTTGACAAGGTTGGGGACTTTGGAAAGAGCTCAGATTGTGCCATGGTACTGAGACGTTTAGTAGAGTGGACCCCATCACAGGTGTTGCTTGCTTAAAAACTTTGCTAGCTATGTTTAGCTCAGGGTATGAAAAAATAATGCTTTCTTAGATGACATTAGTGGATATGCTTCTGTTAATAAAGAAACTTCATAATCAAGTTTAATTTAAAGGGATTTGATGTTGCTGGAGGAAGTGGGCTTTTAAAAATAACCAAAAAGATCCTTTCACATCTAAGAGGACTAATGCCAAGATTGTCATTTTGTGTGAAAATTGCTTTTAAAATCTCTGAAGGGAAGACATACTCTTCATCTTGCCTCTGGGAGTACCTAAGCAGGAGATTTAATGGGAGAGAGATAGTGCAGGTGGTCCTTGGAAGGCTTGGTGGAGACATCTCATGTGGATTCTCCTTTTGAGTCGTGCATCATCTTAACAGCCAGAGGTGGAGAGGGTCACATTTAGCAGGCACAGTCACAGCTCCTTGAGGAGCCGTAGGAAGATGAAACATCTGCCATTTCTGTGGTTTATAAAATAGAGAGATGCATAGCCATTTAAAGAAATGATTTGAAAATGACAGATTGACAGTACATTGTCGTCTATTTGTAAGTTGCAAAATCTCCAAACAAACTACACTGTGACAACTCCCACTGGAAGAAAATTGCATATGTGATAGAAGTGCAGTTGTAAGCCTTCCTTTAAGCATCTGGAAAAATATACACTGATCATACCACATGTGGGTTGTATATGAACCCCTTTTTATTTCTTTCCAATTCTAGGCCATAAAAAATGCTCATATATCAAGAAAGTGATAGAAAGGCTTTACTAAAAGCACTGGTGGCGTCTGTCATCATTACTTTTGCATTTGGCAGTGCAGTTACTTCAGCCATCCTATTTAAACAATCTAAAGATTTTAAGCATAAGTTTAACACAAGAAACCTTAAACTGAGTCATTGTTTCAAAGGCAGGGGAGGAAGTGATCACCGCTGCTTTTTCCATTTTTCAGGGAAGGGTCCAGTGCAGTTAGAGCAGATTTTGAGGGACTTCCATTTTCTCTGTAAAGTCCTGTGTCCTGTGGCTTATCTAATTCAAAGGCTCAGACTGCAGTCTGCAGTAGTGACTGAAACCTCCCATGCGAAGTGTCCTCCAGTTACAAAATGGACAAAAAACTAAGAACTAAAATATGCAGCTCCAATATAGCATGAAATAATGCAGTTTTAAGTGTTACTTATAACTAGGTAGCAAAGCACTGTAGTGAGCCAGGAACTTCCCTACAGGTTACGATAGGTAGATAAAGCATTTTGTGCTTGTGACATTTACAGTAGGAAGAAATCTCCTGATACCTTATGTTTCCCTAAAATAGATTATTAGATTTTCTCAGGAAGCTCAGATCAATTTCCCAGAGAATGGAAAAGATCTAGAAATAGGAAGGTGTCAGCAAGGAGCAAAACCTCCTTTTTTTTTTTTTTTTTTTTTTTTTTTACCTCTTTTCATGGCACTGGATAGGCTGAATATTCATGAATGTGATAAAGTATGACTTACTATTTCTTAATAGTAGCATATGAATAAGAAGCCCTCCTGTGATTAAAGAAAGAAATTTGTACAAATCAGAGAGATATAGAAAAAGCAAGTACATATATACCAATATGATAGAGTATAATGGTAGAATATAGATAATCCTGAAATAAAACCAATACTAAAGTTGCTGCTCTTCTTTTTTGCATATAATGTAAGAGTAGAGAGGCAACACTGGGCATCTAGAAATAACAGTATTTCCTTTCCATGAGCAAGTGGCATTGCATGCTTGTTTGTCAGTTTTCCACAATATCTGTAACTGAGATGTACTTAGCAGCAGCTTCCTTGATTTTCCATTTACAAGATGATTTTACATTTCATTTTTATTCCTCTCCAGGTCTGGAATGGCTGGTGAGAAGCTTAGGGACTAAAAAATCTGTGCAAGTGACTGTTCTTGAGCCCCTGCAAATGTCTTCACAAGGTGCCACAGGGTGCAGTCAAGGCGTTGCAGTTTGTGGAATTTGGTTATTCTTTGAAAATATGGACATAAGACACAAAACTGTGCGAGGCCTCCATTTCTTACTCTGAATAAAGGCTCTTGATTTATCTACATAAGATAAATAAGTTAGAGGAGCACTTACATCCTGTGTTGCAAGGGCAACTTCAATGATAAGTCTTTTTTCTGTTGTGTAATGTTTGTGATTCCTTGCTTTTTCTGCAGCCTATCCCAAGCTGTCCGTGTCTTGATCAGATATATTTGCCACATCTATGTTGACATATACTGGCTTTGGTGAACAGTTTATTTATAAAACGGAGTCTATCTACTTGCTGACCTGATAAATTTGTTCCTTTTCTTCCCTAGATGTGTGAAAATTAATTCCAAGAAGCAATAGTGTACCACTCTAATTTGAATGGATGTAAAGAGAGGAGGCTGTTTTATTTTGAAGGATAATCTCCTTGTATGTAGGTGGTTAATTGCTGTTGTTAATTTTGTTTGGTTACTTGCTAACAGAAGCTTCCTGTAATTGACTTTAGAGAAAACTAGTGCAATGAGTAAGTGCTGGATATGCCTTAAGCTTGTTTGTGTGCCACAGTTCCTGAGAAGAAATTGGGAAGAATCTGTCTGCTTAGAAGTTAACTTAAGCAAATACTTTGTATAAATCAAGCCTAACCTCCAGGCTTGTGCAACATGAAGTCCAGTTATCATGTAAGATGTTTAAGAACAGCTCTGCAGGTGTATAAGCATCCTTCATTTTTAATCATTCTGGAATCACATTTTGTGTAGTTGTATCAATGTGGGATAATTTTATAATGTAGAAAATTTGGCATGCTTTAATATAGAGAACCTGCTTTTGCAGGGATGAGGGTAGACTGATGCCTAATGATGATAAATGTCTTATTTAGTAAGGACTATTACTTAATATACACTGACTAACTCAAACCTTTACTCAGATCTTTAGCAATTGGTATATGCATCTAGAGAATAGTTTTGGTTGAACTGGATTTTATTTCCTAGAAAGATATGTTAAAGATTTGCAATGATAAGTCATGAATTCTCCTCATGTATCTTTCGATTTTGGTTTAAATATTCAAAGAGATAGCACTTAGTAAACGACTAGTAGTAGTTATCATAGAATCTAACAAGCACAATATTGCGAGGGGAAAAGAATCACAGGGCTTGGTTTAAGAAACCTAGTAAGTATTACTTGGTGAAGGAAGAGACTGGGAGTAAGGAGAAGAGGATGTGTCTTGTTGAGAAAGTCACTTACTTCAGAGGTCACCAAAAGATACTCATCCAAAAGGAATAATGTGACATCCCTGCAGTTTTTCCATTCATTCTTCATGTTCCTTGAAGAAAACAACAGAACAGAGTAAAAGACAAAATGCAATTAATTTTTTATCTGTGACTGTTGTGATAAGAGAGGATAAATGAGTATTTTTTTCTTGTTTTATCCCATCTGGCTTTGTTTCCTAAGTAAATATTACCATACCCTGCAAGGCAAAGCTTGAATTTTCTGAAATGGTACAATTTTACTTAAAGACTAGGTTAATGAGTAGTTTAATATAGTTATCTTTCGTCTTTGAAAAAGAGTTAAGAAATGAACAATTAATTTTTTGTGATAATGTTACTAAGTTTTCAGTTTTCTCCTAACTGCTAAGTAATTCTTGTTAGGGTTGCCTTCAAGTTGTTTTCTTTTACTATATTTGCTTATCTGTTCTTCATAAAAGCTACTGTCTATGCCTAATATTTCCTACTAACAGCAGGAAAAATATATTTAATCTTTCTGATTTGAAAGTGAAATGCCAACATTAAAATAAGCTCTCGGGATTCATCAGCTACCCTTTTATTCAAGGATACCATGCAAAATATTGTACATGAGCTAAAGAAAATGAACATGGAAGCTGGTATATTGCAGGCCTTGCTGTATAGTACCAAGAAATTCCAGCTTACAAAGGATGCCCAACTTAACGTTCTCTTTGAGCAAGCATGGCTGGGTGAACAATGCAATAAGTTGCTTTGTCTGCACAAACCAGAACATCCATTTTATCTAATACATCTTGGTTCATATAGTCTTGCTGTGATTTCAATATTGTTTTGTAAAATTTTGCAATGAATGGTATGTTTGTTCAAATATATTGATAAGTGGTTCTGCGGTATCATGATTACATTTTTGCTCAAATAATTTATCTAGATCTGATCTACTTTTTTTTCCTATAACCTGCATAATATAAATCTAGTTAACTAGCTTTTCTTCAGAAAAACTGCTCTGTGCTGCTCCTTTACATTTTTTTTTGCAGTTGAAGGGTGGATGTAGCACATCCTGATTAAATATTTTTCTTCATCCAAAAAAAAAGTTTGCCATGTATCACCAGGTCATTTTCATCACTTAAATAGAAAAAACTTGGCAAATAATAGAAGCTGATTTTTATGTTCTGTTATGTTTTTATGTTTTATGTTATGACTTTAATACTTTATTTTATTCCTTTTTTATTTATAAGAGCAGATGGTCAATTTGTTCCAAATAAGTGTTTCTTAAAGGACAATCCAATTGGAAAGAGTAAAGCACTAAATCCAGATATTGTCCTGGGAAGTAGTTTAGCTCTAGTTTATGCACTGAAATAGTAAATATAAGCTTTGATTATTATTTTTTTCCTTTTACTTTTCTCTCCTCCTTTTTTTTTTTTTTTTTTCTTTAAACCCATTCCAGGTCTAATGATTTGCTCCACTGAGGAAAGAAAAATAATTTTTCGTGAGTAGTGCTATATGAACAGTTGCCTCAAGAACTGTTTGTTTTGAGTGCACCTTCACCTAAAATTGAATTTGCCATTCCCTAGCTTTGTAAATATACTTTAAGTATTTAATCCCTTTAGTGTGAATAGGCATGTACCTTCACTTGCAAAATCAAAAAGAGATCAAAAGTCATTTAGAATTTGTTTTTCAAAGGATGTAGCTATAACTTTCTTTGTATATGAGATACAAGTATTATCCAGAATGTTGGAAATTAGCCTTGACTATGTTGCATTCTTCTGATTTCAGTTTAATGTAGGTACTGCTTTTTTTTAAACCTCTTTAGAATGTAAGTCCTTAAAGCTTAAAAAATGTAGCATGCAACCCCCTTTTTAAGTATGTTTTTGGGTCAGTATCATTGAAGAATTGTACATAAATAGGAGCACTGAAAAATCTTATTTGAAACCTACTTTGGGGTAGCTGTTCAGCTTAACTTCTTTTAGCTTATTGTGTAATATTTTGTGGGTTATCCCTTGCAATATGCTAAAAAAAATCTGATTGAAGTAATCAAAATCTGATTCAAAATAATTATGATGAAGTGTGTGAGAAATATGAGGAACAGCATGTATTCTGTTTTAACCAAACATTTTCTGCTCTTTAGTCAGGGGCTTGATCAAACCTGTGGTTTAAAGGGCTGAAGACTTCCGTGCTTAGCTGATGAGAGAGGAGGGGAAAAAAGTAAAATTAGGTCCTGTTCTCATCACTGAAATTTCCATTCTCGATGGTAAGATTTAATAGCTGGACCTAGTGGTGGCTCACTGATTTTAGGTTGCTTGTTTTGAACAACCTAAGTTCCTTTGAGCTTTTTTACGTGTTAGTAGTCTTATGTGCGTACTGTGCCTGGCCTCCGTTCTGTTCTATGTATAAAGTGGTGTGTAAATTTAGCTGAAGATTTTGCAGATAGATAGGATTTCCTTTGGAGGATTTCTTGAAAGAGCAAGCTAACTTTTCAGTATAACTAGCAGAGTATTGTTTTCCACCTTTGCCATATTCCACTTCCCAGATATATTGCTTGAATTTTGACTATTGACTGGATCTCTTTTTATTTCTTTCTTTCTTTTTTTTAAAAAAATTGGGACACTAATGTGTTTTCTGTCTGATGCATAGTGCCTTGTGAAGTGTTCCACCAATTCCTATGGAAAGCAATTTGAAATGTCAGTACTAAAAGTACTGTAAAATATCCTTGAAAAATGAAAGTTTTAGCATGTGGCAGCCTGTTATGACAAGATGTAAAATTTGACAGTTTGTTTAGATTAGAATCATATTATAATTTCTTGGATGTTGCAGTTTCCACTGTTACATAGTTAACCCACTAGCGATAATTACATTTAAGACATTGGAAATTTTGAACTAATTTTTCCATCACTTAAATTTGGACAAATTTCCCTGATAAATGGAGTGGAAACAGAACACAGAGAGAGAACACTTTCCACTTGAAAATTCTATATTTTAAAGCAAGTATTATTAATAGAACTGTAAAAAATGTTAAATGTTAAAAAGAACTCATGCAATTTTTAGCCTTAGCACAGTGGTGCTGCTTAGTACAGCCATCTTGTTTCCTTTTCCCTTACTTTTTGCACAAAAGTACACCTTAACATATGTGAAACAAGATTTGAAAATGTGTTTAATATCTTGTTTCTTTTGTGTTTTTTATTAGGAAAATTAAATTTGAGGCTTCCAACTCAAGTAGTAGCAGTAATTAGATATGCATCCTCAAAAAAACAAGCAAACAAAAAACCCCAACCAGCCTCATTACCTGTACTTTTGTCATTGTTTTGCCCAGTGTGCTTTTAAAAAGATGTCCTTTTGTGATTGAGTAGCCACTACTTTGTATATTTTTTGTAATATTTGTAGTCTTCTAATAGACTCATGAAATCAAATAACATAGGGATAAGGGACTCTGTTTCTAGATATTTTCTGTACAATTAGTAAGAAAATGTCCTGCACCTGGAAATATATATATATATATATTTCCCCTTTGGTAGCTGGAGAGAGGAAGTTTTGCTGTCTGAACATAGCATTTTCTGCTTCTAGCCGTCCTGGCTGCAGTGATTTTTTTTTTACTTTAAACTTTTACCAATTTGTTTCAGATTTATTTATGCTGGTCCTGTTTACCCATGTTTTATGAGCCAAAGATTATAGTTAGAAACAAAAAAGTAATAGGAATGAAGTTTTACTGCTTTAGTAGAAATTGGTTGTCTGTGTTCTGGGAATAAACTCCAGACAACAATATTTTTTATGAAGTATAATGTGGGGGATGATATTCTCTATCGTATTACATACTCACTCATTTTTAGGTTTTTAAGACCTGGTGCTCTTTCTGCAGGCATATTTTCTAACCCAGAGTGCAGGAAAGCAAATCTCCCCCAAACCTTTGTATGCAGTGATAGTACTGTTGTTCATGGATATTTTTTTTTCTCACCATTCTGGAACCTATTGTTTACCATGCATATGTTAGGAAGTTGGAGTAACTTAAAGAATTCTTTTTCAAGACAATGTTCCAACTCTCTAAAAAGAAATCAAGTCTGTTTTTAATGAATACCAGAAATGAATTAATTAAACTTCAAGAATACATCGTGGTATTTCATCACTGACATACCATTGGATTGGTCAGTTGTATTGCTACTTTGTACTATAAAAATAATTTCAGCTATAAAAGTATTAGTTTAATTATGAAACTTTTTTAATATTAAGCTTGAGCCGAATTATCTTATTGAACATGCAGCTTACCTTCATTTGCAGAGTAAAACTGAAAATATTCTTTGGAAGATAGAAGTCTTTTAAAGTGGCACTTATCTAAAAGACAGTACTAGTTTTCTGAATGTGTAGTTCCACTGCTAGTTCTATTTTATCTATTTTTGTAGTGTTTTTGCCTATCTTTTACTTAGAAAGCTTTAGAGCTTTATACAGTGTTTTGGAAATATCTGTAGTTAGTCATTGCTTGGGAATTTTATTAAATGACAACTGATAATCAAAATATTTAAGTGAATAAAAATCTGTGGCATAAAATGTTAGTTTTTTTAAAACTTAAAATACTTTCCAGACCTAAATATTTTCAAGGCATTTGCGCCATGCGTTTGTCCATAATCATAAAAACATTTTAAAAGGCAAGTAAGTTCCCAACCTGACATATTTTATTTGGTAGGAAAGACCAAAAAACAATTCATTTTAGTCCTTAGAACAAGTCCATTTCACAATTCATAGCTTTCTGTTTGGAATAAAAATGTGTTTCACATAAAAACTTGGCATTCATTACCCAAGCGGGAAGCTTTTATGCTTAACTATTTGTTTTATTGTTACTTCCCAACCTTAAAGCCTCATGTCAGCCTGTTACTTCTTGTGTAGCAGCTTCTGTGACATCTGGGGTTATCATTTCTGCAGCAGGAACTAGCATCTCTTACTTGGCAAACATATTAACAGCCCTAATTTTGATGGAAGTTCTTAAATGCTAGCTTGATTGACATAAAAATAAGGAACTTCGAGACCTGTGTTTGCGAAGAGCTCTGCCCATACCCTGCTGCAAAGTTGCCACACCTACAGCATACAAACACAACCAGATTTGCCACTCTGCATGTGTGTTTGTGTGCTGTAGTTTTTCCTTCTTGGTCAGTCACAACTCAGTATGAATACTGTCAAGATAAAAGCAAAGTTTATTTCACTGGGAGTTTTTGCCAGTTATTAAACAAAAGATTTCTTAACTTTTCAATTGTCCAGTCATTTTAGCGCTTTCTAGCGTTTTGCCTGCCAGTTTTAACAGTCTGCATGCAAAGTCACCTCACAATTCAGCTGCATCAGGAGATTGTTGTAGAACGACACTTGAAAAAATACTGTTTGGATTACTGAGAGACTGTGAAATGGAACTAATAGGTTTCTTGAGGATAGCTGTGGATCTGAAAACTGGTATCCTGTCCCTGTGATTAAGTGTGCTATAATTTCGAATGCAGAGGAATTGAGGCCCTATAAAATCTGGTGATGGAAGTATGTTCAGCTGCATATCCTCCTGATAAAATTTCAGAGAGAGAAAGAAATTTCAAACTTTTATACTTCTATCAAAACTACTAATGTGATAAAACTCAAGTAAAATGAGATGAGCACACTTCTACTGGATTTAGAAATGTTTTTTCTGTATATCACCAGTAGGTTCAATGAAAGGCATGGGAATTTAGGTATTTAGGTGATATAGAACTTTTTGAAAATATTACTTACTGATTTCAAGTCACTCCAGGAGAAGAGTTTTACTTTAGCATGTGTATTTTATACGTTTTTAATGGATAGAAGTTTCTTATGCAATTGCTTTTCATATATAACATAAAGTAGCCCATTATTGTCATTACTGCAAGTATGCTGAGTGGTAATTTTAAAATGCATGCAGCAGAAGTGTCTTTTCATGAGATATGCTGTAAAAATGAAATGTTTAGTTTTAAATTTCAAGTGAATGTGTTTTGCTGTACTCTAGCATCTTCCTTTTTTATCAATCCAATCTCCAGCAACATTAGGCTTAGCAACTCCTGACACTTTAGGTCATGCAGTCCTCATCATCTGATGTTTGAAAATTACAGTATAAGCAGTGGGAATAGTAAAGAAAGGATCTTCATGAGATTGCTGAAAATTTTAATTTAAAATTTACTAAGTTATTTAAATTGTTAATTTGGCTATGTGTAGAAACAGCTGGTACACTCCAAAGTGTAGAATAAATGGAGGAACTGCTTAGTATTTTCAGTTTTTCTATTGTAAATTATATATTTCACATATTTCACCCTTCTGATCTTAGGTAGGAGTTACACAGATTAAATATGAAATGTGATATTTCTCATGTACTGATGACTGAAGTGAGATGATAGGAGCAGGGGAATGGTACAGTGGTACAGTGTTTCACTGCCATGTATTCTTGATTCAAATGTTGAATTATGAGTTATGAAACTGGATGAGACTGGGAGATCATATATTGATACTTTAGCATCCAGCTTGAAGAATGCAAAGGGTCTAATATTTTCCTGCTTTGAAACAGGTGAGGGCACTGTATATCACATTTTGGAAAACACAGAGCATAAAACTAAATATCACAAAGTAGACTGACACGACAATAGACACAGTGATATTATATAAAAGGTACTGGGTATTTTGTAGTTCAGCAACTTTTCTGCAAACACCATTTGCTGTATTCATATTGTGTTCTTGATCATTTGACAGTCTTTATTAGAGCCAGTCTCAATGAGATTCTTAAAATTTAACCTTAACTGCATTTGTTTAAGTATTCATCTAGCATTTGTTAAAGTAATTAACTGGCTTCCACTGCTTTTAGTGTGCTTTGAAGCTAGGGATCAATACCTAACTAGTGACTCTTTTATTACTGCTTCTCTGATCTTCTAGAAATATCTAAGATTCTTTCTGTCAAAATATTACCATTCCACTAGAAAAGGAGGAATAATTGTATGTGTGGCTTGTTGTAAGAAAACAAGTGCATGTTGTAGGAAAACAAATGTTCTTACGCTGTCTGGGAGCTAGTGTTACCTCTATTCACATGTGTAGTCCGGTGAGATCTGTGCAGTGATATTTTTTTGTTTGTGTGTGGTCTTGCATTAGAAATATTTAATTCAAGAATTGTTTGTACTTATTGAAAAAGCTTTGGTAAGAGTAAAAATATTCCCAGAAACTGCAATGAAATCTGTTTTGATTAAATGAGATAATAACCATTAAAGCCATGCAGATTCTTCCAAAAATCTCTGCCCTGAACTGAAGAATTTCAATGATTTGTTACAGAATGCTTTCAGGTGACTACGGTTTTGACTGGCTGGTATTTGTTGCGCCTATTTTCTGTCAGGCCACTAACTCCATTTATAGTTCCTTGGCAATGCGCCGTAGGAGTAATTTTTACTAAAATTCTTCTATTCCTTAATTTGTTACCTGGACATAGCTCTGTCTCTTCTGGGCCTGGAGTAGGATCTTGTAGTTGTTTCTTAATTGCTATTCATTATATATTTCATTATTCATTATTATTCATTATTCATATTTCAATATTGTTAAATGCAATGGTAAGGTGCATGCCTGGGAACTTATTTTTTCTTTCTGCAAAGATCATGAGAATAGTCATTTCTTAAGCAGTAAAACTACATTTCAAGAATACTGAATTATTTTTCTCTTTTCTCTTTAGTGCAATTTGTTGAGCTAAGCTCAACTTAATGTAACAGGAAATCAATTATTAATAGGTTGAGTTGTGTTTATGTTCTCTGGGAGCCTGAGTATAAGATATAATTCTTACTATTAACCCTATAATTTTTTTTGAAGAGGAGGGAAGAGTGTTTTTTTACCTTTTGACTTCAAATTAATAACTCTTTTCTTTTCATATTACAGTGTATTTGGTTAAGCTTATGTTCCCAAATCCTGTCGAGATTGCCATCAGTTTACTATTATATTGCTGTATTTCAAATATTGCATGTTAGTGAAGTCATTCATCTTCAAAATTCCATTACAGAATGTCATTAATAATAGTTTTCTCTTGAACTTAAAATCTTCTGAGAATTTCTGCCTGCCTGAGCTTGCCTAAAAAACACTTCCCCTTCATAACACAATTCTGTGTTGTGGCTAAGGTGTAACTTAGCACAATACCTGCTATTATACCTGCAATATTAATCTTACTATTTATATAACAAATAAAAGTGCACCACAAGGAATTCTAGCTATTAAAACTAAACTTCAGAGAGGTTCAGTACACTAAATCCTTGCTGGAGCTTATTTATGTTCTTAACATTGAGCAGTTATCTTTGTTCTTAGTTATGCCCCACTAGGTCCTGCCTTCTTTGAGAATTGGCAGTAATTGTGGGTTAAAAGCCTGCTTGGAAGTTTGAAGAAGAAACATATTGGATAAGTATGTGTTTGTTGCTAACAACTGTGGAGACAGAAACAAACATGAAAACTTAATTACTGAAGGAGAGATGGTGTGTAATAACTGAATGTGTACAAGTGTTATGTAATATGATACTTGATTTAGTGATGAAACTTGCCCATGTAGCCATGTCTATTGAGATGTAAGTCTAAAATATTGTATGAAATAATAGTAAGTGATCTGTCAGTAGTTGGACAGTCATGCACTGACATATGGTTTGAGTCCCTCAAAGAAATCAGGTTCAAGAAAATACAATAGAAATGGTCGTGGACAATGTCATGCCACTTGACACCAGTGTCCCCATTGAGTCTCAACAGAATACTATATAGCATGATTCAGTGAAAAATTGCTAGGAATTCATTGCAATGAGTAAAACATGCCATTTTTGGACCTCATCCATTTCAGTGCTCATGTTTTGGGGCTTGGTTAGTTAAAGACAGTGATGGGGTAATTTGGGAATAAGAATAAAATCTTTGGTCTTGAATGAGGTATTTTGAAGGTATAGATGAGATATTGGGCCATTGTGTGCCCAAGAATCAAATTTCTACAGCCTCTATGAGGGCAGGAGGATTAATTTTAGAGTATTTGGCTAAGTTGAACATGGGGCGCTTTACTTCAGAATGCTAGCACTCTGTGTAAAGATTCAGCACATTTTAGATTTCTGTAGTGATTCTATTGGGTCTTTGCACACTGTCAGTTTCGTTGTCACAGATCTCCTCCTGTCCTTACACGAGAGAAGTTGTTACAGCACTCTTGATTGTGGAGAAGGAGAATATGTAGGCTTTGCAAGAAGAGTCCAGAATCCCAAGTGTAAAGGAAGGAATCAACAGTGATCAGCGTTAATGCGAGTGCTGAAATTGGGAAGATGGTATCTAGTCTTCAACGTGTATGTATATCAAAACCACTGGTATATCAGTGTCACTTTTTTTCAAAATGAGCTGGTGAGACTGTGTTTCTTGTTTTTTGCTGTGGGTTAAAGAGCAACATCAGAAATGATTCTGGAAAATGATCTACTGTGTGTTATATCTGTTATAAAACAAAGCCACAGCAAAGATGTCCTGTCAAATGTTGAGATACGGGATGAAGAAGCTAGCATACATAAGGTACAATTCAGTGTAATCTTAAGTGTGTTTTATTTTAATTATAACAATATTAAAATTTTTAATTATAGCAATTTATATATATATATAATACAACAGTTCTGTGTCTGGGGTTTAGTGTTAATTTGTAATACATTAAAACTTGAATGTTTATGCAAAGGAGGGGTCAGAAATCTACTGATCCAAAAACACAGTCTCAATAAGGAACACAGAATTTGAAGAAAAGATTATAGTATGGAAATCTGTTAAGTCCCTTGTATTTATTTTTTGTTGCCTGCTTGATTTTTTGAAGTCTTGTTTCTAAAAATAGCTAACCTGAGGAACAGAAGAAGAGAGATGGGAAGCAGACTAGATAGAGGTCTGGAAGACTAAGTATGAGAAATAGGTATAGCTGGGGGTGGGGTAGAGGAGGTATAAAGAGAAAGGAAGTATAAGAGACTGTGAAGAGGCCTGTGGGGAAAAAAAAAGTGAGCTTAGGGACAGTACTCTGTCAGTTGGTCAGTGTGCTGCTTTCTTTTTCTCCTTTACATTCAAAGGGATGAACCATTTTTCCTTCAAATTACATGATTGCGTGGCAGATCCTTGCTAGTAGTAGTTTGCTTGACTGCTTATTTTCATTTTAGCATGTAGTGATTAAAAGAAAGTGGCTTTTCTTAGCAATGACAATATATTTTTTTAGAGTGTCTTGGACTCCTATGTCACACTTGTATGTAGCTATCTGCCATAGGATTTCAGAATCAAAGGTCTTTTGAGCCTTTAGCCAGTTCATTACTTTCAAATGACAAGAAATTAGTCAGGCAATACTATTAGCTATTTTATGCAGTATAACTGAGTCTTCTCATTCAATGCTAACATGTATGTATTTTCTTTTTATATAATTATTTTCCCATTTCCCATTTCCTCTTGTTATTTGATTTCACAGTATCCACAGAAATAAGAAAGTCTGAGGTGAGGATTAGATGAACTACAAATTCTCATATTGCCATACCTCTGCTTTAGCATGGTGTTTCTCAGTCAAACAATTTTGGACTTCCTCTTTCTTAAAATATTCATAAACGTTTAAGTCTATATCCTGTCCATCCCTGTAGAGACTGAATTTCCTTTGAAGTGAGTAGGACACAGCCATGTATGTCAAAGGCAGGATGTAGGCTTTTACAGAGTGAGTTTGGTGTGAAGGGGCATACACATCCTGAGGTCTGTGCAAGAACGTCTCCAGGCCTGGGGATCCTTTCTGGCCCAACATAGCTAAAAACAAATGTGTGGTGTACTGCCTTCCAGAAAAGTGTTTACTGGGAATTCTAATGCAATTTTACATTTGATCACAGAATAGGTACATTTTTAAAGACGTAAAAACAAACCTGATATCTTTCTGTAATGCCCAGGACTCTTGAATACACCTTTATGGATTTTGCAGGAATATATTATTTGTAAATAAGCATATCCTCAAACTCAGTACATTTGTTTCTGATAAAGTCAGCCACCTGCATTATGCTCAGGAATTGCAGCCAAAGCAGTAAAATGTCTGGCAATAAGAACTGAGGAAATGTTATGGAAAGCTTGTCTTCAGTTTGTGTGTATGTTGCAGCTGGTTTAAAAACAGTGGTTGGAACATATGAATGTTGTCTGAAGCAGCTGTTGCTGTCCATGATGGAGGAGGTTTGTCTGTATAAATGCGTGCATGTTGGAAGTTGATTTTCAATTTTATAGCATTGAGCGAAGCTTCAGCCTGTTGTTGATGCTAATACTGACAGGTCAACAGCAGTTTTCACTGTTTTGTGGATTAATCTGGAAAAGGCACTTGAACTAAAGTAGTATGCTTTTATAGTCGGGTAGTGATATAAATTAGGACACTTGCATGATTTCTTACATGCAGGTAAGGATTTAGGAGTGGCAGATAATCAATCATTTGCCTTTCCAAGCATCTCACAGTAAGTGACAAGGTAGCATTACTGTCAGGGCTATTTAGGTGCCAAATAGTACTTAAGCTATAGTGTCTTTTTGGTGCAGGTGCAGAGGGAGCTTTCCAGGGACTTCTCTGCCATAACCAAAGCTGCCAAAAGCCTAGTTAGGATATATCTACTAATGGACATGGCTTTTGCGTCTAGTAAGACAGCCTGAAGCAGATGGCTGGAGTTCAAAGTGGGTGGCCTGTGTTCTGTAGGAAAGATGTATTCACTCCACTATGAATAACATGAGGCTACCATGTGACTCTAGCACAGTCAGCTTTGATTACTAACATATAGATACCATTCCTGAGCACAGTGTTAGCTGAGAACCTGAAAGCCAGCTAAACCAGTGAACTTGGATTGTAATGAAGTCATTAAATTTGGGAGCGTGAGTAACCAGGTGTTTCTGTCTTTCTTAGGAGTAAGAAATGCTTAGCTGAAGAGAGTATTTAGGAATTTTCATTACTGTAGAAATCCATCCAAACGAGAGTAGTTGTGTGTGAGCTTTTGTATAATGGCTTTTTTCAGGAGATGAATTCAGCTGATTTTAATGAAATATTAGTGAGTAACATTGATGCAGGAGAAAAAAAATGAGACGAAAAATTTTCAATTATGTCCTTATAAGATAGGAAGCTGTACACACTGGTCACACTGGAAAGTGTCAGCTATTACAGTTTCAGGTTCTGCATTCTGTTTGCTGGATATTTAACTTTTCTTTTTCGCAGTTGCAGAAATTTTCTAGGGCTTTGCTTTATAAATAGAGAGATCTCTAACAGGGTTTTTTAAGCCAGTATCTTTAACTGTGTAAATGAGTTGCATGTTTTGTGCAGTGTCTCCTTATGCAAATATATACCCTAGTTTGATTTGTTGTAGGAAATGTTTAATGTAAACAATCTCACTGATATGAAAATATAATGTAATTAAATGTATTTTTCAACACAATATATATCTGCTTTTCATGATTATAATTCTGAGAAACTGAGCTAACACCTTAATCATATATTGGATGACAAGCTTTTTTCCAGAAAGGTTCTCTTGCCCATTTCAAACCTGTCCAGGTTATACTGTCAGTTTTGTACTATATGTGCTTACATGAAAACACACAAACAGGTATGCCATATAGAAAATAATTATTTTTCTTTGTAGCTTGCTATATAGTGTGAAAGCACTGTCTCTCACAATTTTTGATAGCATTATGCTATTAATGCAAATTTCACGGACCATTTTCATTAGAATCTAGCCACTTCAGTTTGTTGCTGGATGCTAAAGCCCTCAGGTTGATAGTTACATTTTGTCCTTGGTGATCTCTGCATGTGTTTATTAAGTAAAGTCAATAAAATTAATATTTTTATTATTGACATTGTTCTCTACTATCAGCTTCATGTTATATTATGTTGTAAAATCTTTTGTAAGTTAAGCTTATGAATTCTTTTGAAAAGTCTTGTATTTCATTGTTGAGAGCTTGTAGAATTGCAATCGAATTATGTAAGGTTTAATTCTAGATTATTTTTTTTTATATAATAGAATCAAGCCTGACTTGAACCTGCGCTTTTATAGCACAGAAGATCAGATTGATCTGTGGAACTTCTGTTGTGGAGTTCTTCATTGTTCCTCTCTAAAATGTATTTCACCTCTTTTATTTTTTACCCCTGTGGTTTATTTGTGGATACATTGCCAATTTTGAATTTATGCTAGGCAGCAGAAAAAAACACATTGAAATAACTGTGTAATTGCCATTGACTAGTGATGGCCAGCAGGGATTCAGTGAAATACATTTTAAAAAATTATCTACAAGGTTATATGCCTTTTTTTTTCTATCTTCTTTTTTTTTTTTCTTTACAGGCTTTTGATGGTAATTATTGAGTAAGATTTGAGCTTCTCCCTCTGCTAATTTAACTTCAAAAATTGCAAAATTCTCTTATTCTTAATTATATTCCATGTCATGAGCAGAGCGAAAGTCACCAAAATGTGCTTTTAATATGTAGGATTGTAGAATGAATGAGAGCTGTTTCCCTGGTAACAGATTTGGAAGGTGGCTTCAAATCCTACAGAAAATGAATGGAGTATCTGATAGAGCTGCTGGCTTCCTTTTCTTTCCAGATTCCTATCTTTATATTTTTATGCATTTACTTCTTATTTATTTGTTTTTAACAGGCATATAATGCTTTAAATACTGCTTGGCAAAGATCTTTGGAATGCAAATAAGTAATTGAACAAGAGATGTGACAAAAAATCACTTTGGGGTTAAAATTATTTTGGAAAACAATAGCTAACTGTGTATGAGCCTTGGAGATGAAATGTGCTTTGGCTCTTGCCCAGGTTGTTAAAAACAGTCTTGTGTCTGCCTTTTAGTAGTAGGAACGGTTGTGGTTTTGTTTTCATGTAACCATGTACATTATATTGTGAAGCTAAGTTTGACATTTAGTGTGGTAACTCTACGTAACAAGATAACAGAATATGCAGAATAATACTCCAGGATTGCAGATGACTGTAAAGATTTTACTTGATCTTAAATCCAAAGATTTTCCTTTCTGCTGATTCCAGTGCCACTCTTGAAAAAAGAAGAGGTTCTTTCCTTAAACTTTTTATGCCTCTTTTTTTTTTTTTTTTCCAAGCACAAGTTCCTGTTTCTCTCGCCTTTTAAATTGTCAATGAGTCAGGAATATTTACTGAAGATATTTTTATTATATCCTCATTTGTATGCCAGCACCATTTGGTTCTCTGTATCAAATCATAAATCCCACAGTTGTAGAAGTATGTTCCCTCCTGTCAGATGAACAGTTCTCAAGCAAGAGCCATCTTACAATATTTTCAATACGTTTTCAATACAGTTTTTTTTTTTTTATGCAATCAGCAAAGCTCCTAATGTAATTACTAAATATTGATATAGTTTTTTCAAAAAATCAAGCAACATTGACAAAAGTAGCTATAGCATAGGAAAAAAACATCATGAGAAAATCTATGCCTTTTTTGGGGTAGGATTTTTTTTCCTGTGGTATAGCTATGTTTGTTAATGTTGCTTATTTTTTTGTAAAAAGAGTCAGAAACTTGGCATAGGGTGTAAGTGCTTCCACAGACTTCAAAATGGTACTAGCTAAAGAGTTTTGCAGAACTGAATGTCTGAGCTATAGCTATAAATTTGAATCTGTTAATTTTCATTCAAAGGTTATTTTTATGATCCTGTCTCTTACTCCTGAGAGATCTTACACATGTGAACTAATACTTGTGATGGTAATGTAAGCACTGAAGTAGTACCAGCATTTGATTAATTATACTCAATTATACAGGAGAAAAGGAAGGATTAGACCATAATACTGATATTAACTGTGCTTATTTTTCCTTTGTATTTATTTTTTCTTGTACTCTGTTAAAGCACTGCAGGCAACTTTTGTTTTGGCTGTGGCATTTTGGCGACTTCATCTCAGTTATTGTGTTTGACAACCAGGAAGGGAATACATATATACCTTGGGCTAGTATCCAGCGACTCAGCTTTTGTCAGCACCCCAAACACTGACTGAGGCCCAGCTGCATTTTAGTGGGGCTGCCCAAACAGAAGTCATGCACCAGCAGAGGAATCATTAGTCTATTAACTAGTTTATTAATGTATAGGAAGGGAGTGTGAAAGCATAGGGCATGTGCATACTGTCATTTTTAGTATTGTTGCAGCTTAAGAACCAATAATGGAGGTAAAAGAGCAATTCAGATCTCAGTGCAGTTCTGCTGCTCAAGTGTGGAACTTGGATTTGGGCAGGTAAAACTAACCTATACCTAGGTCTATATAACTATATACCTAGCTGTATAGTAGTGAGCAACTGAAGGCAGAGGAAAAAAAAAAATGAAGACTTCGGATGACTTTCCAGTCATCCAGTCCAAAAGGATATAAAAGTTACACTTAGCTTGCCCATTTACATTTCACCTTTTGAAGAGATTTATCTCTATCAAATTAGTACAATATGTACTTCATGTTTTAGCAGTAGTCATTCGATAAATGAATTCCTAAATAAAAATGTGCTGAATATTTTCTGGACAAGTGCTTACTACAAATGTCACTAAGGAACAGAAATGCACTCTGTTTGTATTTTTTACAAAAATAGCCATTTTAAACTTGTTTGTAATAAAGTACTTCCTATACCTCACTGGTGTATGGTCATGTTTTAATGCCCCCTATTCTCTAATGCTTTGCTAATGACAGGCATTAAAATATGACTATATATACTCCGAAGTATGTATGTCAGTATTATAATACTTTCCAGATTGCCTGTTTTTTTGTTACCCTGTTACTGTTTTTATTATTCCTAACATGAAAAATAAAGAGTACTCCATTTTCTTAAGTCCCACCATCTTAAGTTCTAAGAATAAAATCCCAATATGTAGTTCTCTGTTTCTTCCCTCAACTATTTTATTAAAAAGATATCCAATCCAAATCTGATTTATATGCAATTCCATCCTGAAATGTCATTTATCTTTAAGTTAGTATCTCACAAGTATGCACATTGGCACGGCTACTTTACATTCACACTCTTTTTGAAAGCCCTGCTGCTTCTTAAATGATGCTCTGCCAAGATGTACTTGGATAGCCTTGTTTCAAAGCTAATGAATCCTGAGGGTTTGTTAGATAGCTTATTGGAATGGAGAGAGTATGTATTGTTGGCTCTGCACAGAGGATCTGTGTTTCTCTTATTATGACAAGAGACCTGGCTAAACACATGTGGAACTGCTGGAAGCAGGAATGCAGAAGGAAGACTGTGCACTCTACTTAAGGTCAAGGTAAGGAGCACACAGCATTTAAATACCCATGTTTTCAACATTACAAAGGATACACGGGTAAAATAGGGTGGTTCTGTTTAGTAATCGTGTATTTAAAACACTTGAACAGGCATTTTGCCATTGCTGTAGCTTGATATAAGCTCAAGCTACAGCAATATAAGACCAAGTAAGGCAATAAACCCCACTTAATTTCCTTAAAAATAAAAGCAAAACAAAAGAAAAAAAAAGATATAGGCAAGAACTGTAGCATGGATTACAGATGATGTCTTCAGCCCTGGCCCCATTTCTGTCAGGCTACCTTTTCTTTGTGTGCTTCTTGGAACAAAGCGTCTTTGTTTAAAAATTGGAATTGGATATACATCTCTATGTCAGACTTCTTCCATGTCTCTGGAGTCTATAGAGTTTTCCTTTCATGTTTTGTGCTTGCTCTATTTTTTTTCTTTTTCTTCTGTGATAAAACTCTTACTGTTTTCCTTTTTTTAAAAAAAACAATAATTTTGGTGCATAGTTTTGGTGCATATCCTTTAAAGTAAAGTTAAGAGTTCAACTCAACATTATTAGAGGGTACTGCAGTATTGTAATAGGACTGTTCATTCTGAGTTGTATAAAAATGAGGCCAACAGTTCAACATGAATTAATCGGTGTGTTTTCCCCTCAAAAATAATGGTTCTGGCTGTGGAAGAGTGTTTTGTGTGTGTGTGTCTGTCTGTCTTTAAACTGAATTACATTTGAATTGTATTTATGTTGACTTCTTTAAAGCTGGCACGCCAGGACTACCTGTCTAAGGCTATGGTATGTAATATAACATCAGCGTTTTACTAAAATTCAGGAACTTATGTTTTCCATGTATTCCATGGAACATATCTCTATGTTCTATCTCTCTCAAGTAAACCAGTGACAAAACTAAAATAGAAAAATATTCAGAACAGTTTTTGAACAATACTAATCTTCTTTTTATAGATATCCTTGTTAAAAGTATTTCTTATTGCTTGATAAAAAGTTGCTTGACTTCTGAGCTCGTGACCACTGTAGATCCTATTGCCTGAAGGGCACGGCTGTGCTAGCAATCCTTAGAGGAGGGTTGTTAAAGAATATTGGCTGGGATGAGAAACAGCTCCAGCTTTGAGGAAAAATCCTCAATGGGTGAGATGAAACAGAAAAAGTCATTAGATGTTTATTCGATAGGGAGTAGAACAAGAACTGATGAAAACTGTGCATGTTTCAGAAAAGTGACTGTAACACATCACATGTAACACATGATAACATATTACACTTTACCAGAGGATTTGCTTTTTTGCTTGTTATTGGTGTTAATGCTTGGAGCACTGAAGCTACATCTTTCAGTTCTGATATGCTATGACCTATTATAGTACTGAGATATAATATGAAGAATAAGGGAATGACTGTATTTTTCTGAGATACAGTATGATGAGATAAGGATTGACTTTTTTCTGCAACAGCCGAAGGTGCAACAGGATCACTTTCCTCATTGTGCTGCTGATGCATTTTCTGACATCTAGTGGTAATAGTCATAAATCACTGAAAGATTGCTGATGATCATACTAGAAAAAAAGCTTTAGCACAGGGGTGAGGGCAATCCTTTTAAGCAGTCACATGGATTTAATTGCCTTCCTAAGGATTACAGTGAAGGTTTAAGAATAAAGTATTATTGCCCTTCTGACATCATTTTCTTGGGTGAGAACAAGCAAGTGAAGTTCATGACCCTGTTACATAAAAGCTCTGAGGAATGAGTACAAAAAGGTACAAAAGATGATGGAAAAGATGGAACAGAGGTTGGGCAGTCACATGAAAAAAATGTCTGCTAACACAGTGTTATGTTTATAACATGACTAAAAATTGCACAAGGATACCATGAGAATGGGCAATGAAATGGCAGATGAAGCTAATTGTAGAATGATCTAAAGTAATGCAGGTGGAGAACTAGATTGTGTGCGTGCTCTGTCTTTCATTTGCAGTACAGAAAACATTATGATGCCACCTAAAAAATCCATTTTATAGGCGATGCTGTTCACAGATTTGAGTTAGTTTCAGTAAGATGATCAGTAAGAGATAATGAAGGCATAGCGTATTTTCTCCATGAGAAATAAACTACACAGGTTAAACCAGAAAAGGTAAAGCTGAATGTGAGGGTGTGTGGAGAAGGCAAGTGAAAGGATTTGTTGTTTAAAAGAGGAAGAAATGAAGGTAGGAGGATCCGTCTTCAAAGTAAATTAGAGGTCTTTGTGCCATTGGGCAGAGCTCTGTAACTCCCTGGTGATTGATTAGCATTCTGGATGCAAAAATTTTCCATTGCTTTAAGGGGAGGCTTCTCAAGATCTTGAGAGGTCCAGTGGGGTTACCAAATAGGTAACATCCAGCAAAATGAGTCCTAAGCTGCAAAAGATAAGGGAGGGTTTTGTGGGGAAGTAGCTCACATTCTGTCCCTGTTTTTAGCCTTCTCTTGGTCTCCATTTACAAACCTGATTGCAGATAACATTAGTCTGATTTGACCATTAATATCAGTCAGTACAGACATTCTTGTGCTGCAGTATTAATAGGAAAGAACAGAGAATCAAGATTTGAATCCTGAATAAAACATTGTAATAATCTGTAATTAGACTTAAAACAATGTGTGCATGCAAAATATTATTTGATTGATGTAAATTCTTACCTTACTTTATAAAATCTTGATTTATTTTGTTTTTATAGAACTAATATTTCAAAGAGTAGCTGACACAAATGAATTCATTTTTTTTCATGATTTCAGTTAGCATGTTTTTGATCAGTATTTTATATGAAAGGTGAAACTAAGCCATGTAGGCTAAGAATAGAATTCTTCCCTCAGCTGAAGGTAAATTCAGGCTTTATTATGAAAATGTAAATGGTATGTAAACTTTGTGCAGACTTTCAACACTGAAGAATTTCATCCTTTTTTTTCTTTTGTGTTCTTGCTTTTTTTGAGCAACTCCTACTTACAGGGTCCTTAGATTACACATGAAAGTTTGTACGTGTAAACTGTTTTTACGTATCACTTACCGAAAATGCCTTAACACAGAAATGAAAGTATTTTGTTTTAAAAAAATGAAAATTATGGAAAATGGAAAACTCAGAAATGATACTAACATGATACAGTTAGTGATGATTTTTATGTTTATTCAAACAACACGTGTTCATTTCAGACTATACAGAAAGAAAATGTTTGACTTACTATGTAGAGATGTAAATTCACATATATTCTCAATCCCTGGGACTTATAGATATTACACTCTTTATTCCCTCTCCTTTTTTTTTTTTTTTTCTTTTTCAGGCACAGGAGAAAGTGGAAAAAGTACTTTCATCAAACAAATGAGGATTATTCATGGGTCAGGTTACACAGAGGAAGACAGGAAAGGCTTCACAAAACTTGTTTACCAAAATATATTTACTGCCATGCAAGCTATGATCAGGGCCATGGATACTCTCAAAATAAAGTACACTCTGCAAGAGAATGAGGTAAGAAAGATCAAGGAAAGTACTAGTTTTAGCATGTGAAATTTCAATTTGTTTACAAATGGTCTGAGATTTAACTTTCTATAAGCAGAACCTTAAAAATCCACATGTCCTGAAAGGAATTTCCTGTGTCACAGCCTGAATCTCCAGAAAAATAAGGAGGCTCCTGTCAAACACAGGACTGTGTTTTTATGTGAGGGGGGAATGGAATGGGGGTGAATAAGAAAATAGAAGCTTGGAGTTTCTAGTTGTTCTTAGTAGAAATTAAGAAAAAAAAATCTAAATTATAGATTGTTCATGACAGTAATGCATACAAACTTGGTTTTCATTAGAGCTCCAGAAGGAAAATTGATTTACATATCAGATCTGTTGGATGCTGGTATACATAGAAATATATTACTTAGGGCCATTTTGTAGTCTTTATAATAACCTTTAGTTACGATTAATTAATTATAATTACACACAACTTTTTCCATTTGGGTTAAATCAGTTGCATTCTCTCTGGGGCAAGTTTTTGGGGTGTGTGAGAAAACCTATTTTTTAAGGCTTGCCAGGTTCTGTAAAGTGTTTATTTTGCTCAAATATCCTGCAGAACATGTAAAGCAAATTACAGAGAACAAGTTTTGTTCTTGCTATAGGGAAGATAGTGTGAAGGTAGTGTCAAGGCAGAAGTTTATAGAATTTCAATGTGGTTTTTTTTTTGGGGGGGGGGGTGGTTTGTTTGTTTGTTTTTTAATTGAAGTGTTATGAGGAAAACATAGCTGGTAATTACATAGCTTATAATAACATAGCTGACATTTTTGTCAAAAATATCATCACTCATGGAGAATATTTAAAAAGTTGAGATAAGGCTTCTTTGCTTATTTTTATTGTTTTATATGGTATATTCTCCTTTGGGTTAGAGAAAAGAGGGATGGAAGATCATTTGTTGGATGAAATAAAGTGGGCTTTTGTTTGTTTGTCTGTTTGATTTTTTAAATCTTATGAAGAACATAGTGCCAGCAGCAACAAATTTTGATCTGAGAGAACCAACGGGATAGGATGACTTATTCCTACAGAGGAAGAATATTCTGAGGATAAATTAAGTTCTTCTTCTTAAAAACACTTTAACTTCTTAGGAAGAAAGTGCTTACAGAAATAGAAAATATGATCTGTGCATATGCTTCTTTTTTTTTTTCCTGACACCCTAATTCGGATATTTGTGTTACCATGAAAACAATGCTGATCATGAGGTATTTGTAGATATGCATCTGCATTGTCTCTTACTTATTGAGGTTTTTTTTTTCTTCTTTTCATTGAGAACAAAATATAAAGGCTTACTTGGCAGCCAAGATTTTTGCATTCTGGGCTGTAGAGTTGAACTGAATTGTTTCCATCTCATCAGCCCATAACACAGTGTTCTGGCCATGTTGTGTTCTTGATGATAGCTGTGATGGCAGTGTCTTCAGATTTAGGGAATTATAATGCAATTTGAACAGTTGTCAGAGAAAGGAGGAATTTGGTGTAGTGTTCCGTTATTAAAGATAATATTGCTAAGTGAAAAGAAACCAGTTTGGCGAGCTCAGCTTTGGTCCCAGTTAGTAAACAAAACCATTCCATTTATGTGTCAAGAATCTCTTGAGACACAACATGATGATAACCCTGTATAGTTTCATTCACTTTGTAGGAGACAGCTAAATTTTAATCCTTCATTTAGATGATGAATAGAATGTAAGCATTATCAATTAAAGGACTGCAAAGCAGATAATGCTAAACACTTAACAATAACAGTGGTAAACACTATTTTAGATATAATTGCATTGTAGCAGTGTGTCCAGTAATCCCAGCAAAGTCCTCAGTGTACTCCTTTGCACTTCAGTATGTCCATCTTCTCCCTGACAAACCAGCCCTACTTTTCCTTGAAGGATTCCATTCCCTCTGGCCTTTCTAATAACTCTTCTACTTTCCTTCTATCCAGTTCTTCGACTGGTTCAGTTTTTCTTCCTTCTAGGCCTGAGTTTCTGTGACTGCTGGGTATCTCTTGATTTAGTGTTGTTTTCTAGCGGAGAACAGATCGTTGGGTCCTGAATGTCTTTCTCTGTGAATGTGACATCTATGCAAATTTGTAACTCATGGATGGATACAGTGTCCAAATAGCAAGCTTTTTAGAAGGTCTTTAAATATGTTTACTGTTGCTATTGTCTGATACAAAGAATTTAAATACATCATCTAACAACTGCTGAACAGTTTTTAACTGCCTGTGCTGCATTCAGATGGGCAGGGCTTTGGGTAGCATTTTTTCTCTATTTTTGTTGTGGTTTAGTTGTTTGGACAAACTGCTCATCCATGTATGTATATGTGTATATTGGACTTTTATCTTATTTTAGCAGTACTTCCTCTGAGCAGTCAGTTTTAATCCTGACTTCTCATTGTGGGCCTTTAGAACACTTTGTCCCGTCTTCTGTTCATAGTTAGACGGTGTCATGTCGCTTTCAGGGTATATTTTAAGCATAAATTCTGTGAATACTTAGGAATTAATTAGGAACTAAGTATTCAAGGAATAATTTTAGTACTGTTGAAGTCCTGGAAGCATATTTAATGTTACTTTAGTGGAAATACTCGGTATCGGAAAGATTTTCAGGAATTCATTTGTAAATGATATTTGAATGTTTTACTTATTTGTTCCTTTTCTTATAATTGACTCAAGTAAAAAGATGTTTGAAAAGAATATTTATGGTACTTTCTTATTTAGGCTTCACTTAATTTACTTGAAAGGGAAAAAGACTAACCTTAAAAAGCTAAAAAGGCCACAGTATAGTTTATGTAACTGTAAGTACTACAAGAGTTGAAAATTATCAAACTATTTTTTTGTCTTCATTCTCTTCAAAAGGTGCATTTTTGCCTACTTATCTGAGCACTGCTTTTTTCATGTTGGTTTTATGTGTATTTTTGGAATGTTTGTATTGTTTGGGCTGACTTTTGTGCTGTTTAAGACCATTCTGTGAAACCTGCTGCTAGAGATACACTAACTGAAATGCATACTGAATACATGCTTATTGTCTGTATTGACTTAAGGTCAAAGGAGGAAAAGGTTGGTCGGTGCTGGAGTAAGCAAAGATATAACACTCCATTTGTGAATATACATCAATTTTAAGAGGCATTTTGAAAATATTTTTGGAATTCTTAAATCTGCCAGTCAGTCATAATTTGCTGTATTGCAGTTTTGGCAGAGAAACAAGTTTCCTAACCCTTGGCTGAACTGGATGCATTTTAGAATACCAGTATACCAAAACTTTTTTTCTTTTACATGCAAATAAGTTGAAGTTTCTGATGCTGTAAGTGGAGAAAGGAAGGAGAGTGATTTAATTAGGATATAAGATAAGTGGTAGGTCAGAAGTTTATGGAAAAGTTTTGGTGTATATTACCAATGCATTTTGCAAAGTATATGAAGTATATTTATAGCCTGCTGCAAAGACGTTTTTGGTATAGCTCTTAAGCATGATTATCATGTAATAGGAATCCACTCCTACTGTTGTGAGTTGGTTTTCTTTTTAAAATACCATGGTAGGAGGACAGTACATAGGTGAGCAATTAGCGACAGACCTTTGTGGCAGTGGGAATAGTGTTTTTTTTTCCTAGAGATACACCAGAATACTGTGTAAAACAAAAACAAAACAAACAAAAAAATGTAGAAATCCTCACATATATGTTCAAAAACTGCTTGCTTTTCATAATGAATAAACTATCATCATTACATCATACACATTTTCTCTGGTACATGTGCTTGTGTTAGCACAATTAACATTACTTTGGCAAAAAGAAGTACTGTACTACCAAAAACAAATTTTACAATTTTTAGGACAGGTAATTTGCTTACCTCAAAAAAAAAAAAAAAAAAAAAAAAAAAAAAAAAAGGCAGTGTGTCGAGCCAAGATCTCCAGAGCAGGAGACTCCACAACCTCTCTGGGCAGCCTGTTCCAGGGCTCTGTCACCCCCACTGTTAAGAAATTTTTCCTTAAGCCTTAAGTTCCTGTGGAACTTTGATGCTTTAGTTTCTGGCCGTTTCCTCTAGTTCTGTTGGTGGCCAACGCTGAAAAGAGACCAGCCCCATCCTCCTCACTCCCTCCTTTGAGATACTTATAGACACTGATTAGATCCCCTCTCAGCCTTCTCTTCTCCAGGCTGAACAGGCCCAGCTCCCTCAGCCTCTCCTCATAGGGCAGATGTTCCAGGCCCCTGATCATCCTCGCAGCCCTGCGCTGGACTCTCCCCAGCAGCTCCACATCCCTCTTGTACTGTGGAGCCCAGAACTGGACACAATACTCCAGATGTGGCCTCACCAGGGCTGAGTAGAGGGGCAGGATCACCTCCCTCGACTTGCTGGAGACACTCTTCTTAATGCACCCCAGGATCCCATTGGCCTTCTTGGCCACGAGGGCACACTGCTGCCTCATGGTCAGCTTATCATCCACCACGACACCCAGGTCCTTCTCTGCAGAGCTGCTCTCCAGAAGGTCGGTCCCCAGCCTGTACTGGTGTCTGGGGTTATTCCTCCCCAGGTGCAGGACCTTGCACTTGGCCTTGTTGAATTGCATGAGGTTTTTCACTGCCCAGTTGTCCAGTCTGTCCAGGTCCCTCTGGATGGCAGCGCAGCCCTCTGGGGTATCGGCTACTCCTCCCAGTTTGGTATCATCAGCAAACTTGCTGGGGGAGCACTCTGTGCCTTCATCCAGGTCATTGATGAATAAATTGAACAGGACTGGACAGAGGACAGACCCCTCGGGGACCCTGCTAGCTACAAGCCTCAACTAGACTCTGCACCGCTGATCACCACCCTCAGGGCCCTGCCATCCGGCCACTTCCTAATCCACCTCACTGTGCACTCATCTATCCCACACTTCTGGAGCTTGCCCAGGAGGATGTTGTGAGGGACCGTGTCAAAAGCCTTGTGGAATCACTGGAAGAATCCATTACTCTGGAAAACACAGTGAGGAATGATAACCAGTTGTTTCTTTGTATGGTTGATGTGGAAAATGGCAAAACACAGATTCTAAGCCTCAGTAGAGAAATAGTCACTAGTAGCAGATGTTTTATTTTAAGAGTGATCTAACTGTGACTTATTTAATTCTCATAAAAGCACGTTTCTATTACAGTGAAATTTAAAGATGTATTTTGCTCGCATTAATGAAGGTAAGAAAGGACTGGAATTTACACTTTCAGTGTAATTCTCTGGTTTCAGTGTATTTTTGGAAGTTATAGGGTTACTAATTCAAAGCATTGAAAAATATATTGCATGCTCATTCATAATAGACATGTTAAATCTTGGACCAAAACATGAAACCTGGATCTATGTATTCCTAAATAGAGATTCCAGCTTGCATTCCCAATAAAATGACACATACCAGGCTATTTGTGCCCATCTTTTGAACTTTCTATCTAATTTCAGTTGAATTCCATAAAGTGGTTGGATTAGAGAAAAAGAAAGGAAAAAAAAAAAACAAATTTATTAGCTTCACCAACTTTCGTGCTGCTTGTCAGGTAAAAACAGATAAAGGAAAGACCTTCTTCAAGTACTGCAGTTGAAGGAAAAGGTAAAAGCAGAGAATTGGCAGAGGAGAGGCTCCTTTCGAAGTGTAACCTGTATCATCTGTCGGAACTGAACTTCAGTTTGTCACAAAATATAACCCTGGGAAATCAAGGAGTGACTTAGCTGCCCACATATGAACACATAGCATCATATGCGCAGGCACTTAGATGTGCAATATCTGACCTGCAGCTCCCTTCCCGGAGGGCACAGGTTTGTCTCTGTTTGTATTTCCTGCCAGCCTTCATTTGTCCTAACCTCCAATACTTGGTGGTATGCAGAATAGCAGGCAATGTATGTAAGCAGATAATTCATCCCTCTGGTCTCACTAGTTCTTTTGCCCATATTGTGCTGTGTTTTATATTTTGATTAGATACATCTTTATGTGGGAGGGGAAGATGATAAAGAAGTTCTTTTTCAAGACTGAGATTTTAGAGAAGAAAATGCAAGTATCTGCTTTGAGGGATTAAAGTTGTGTGCTGATTTACATGCACAAAGATAAAATCATGTTAATACTAAATTACCAGATCAGCATTTGGAAGTTGGGGGAAACTATCACTTCTCAGAACACCACCTTCTCTTCTCTTTTCTCTTACCACACATGAGCCTGGTTGTGGGTTGTACGCATGCATGTTGGCATAAAAGTATGGCATGTATGTGCACGTAAAGCATTTTTAAGGAAATTTGGGCTGCACTGACTTAGCTGAGGGTCTAACCTGACCCTCTCTTATCTGAATATGTTGGGATTTACTTTAATGCTGTTTGTAAATTTCTGAGCCCCTAGTCTTTGGGGTAGTTACAGAATATATTCCTTTGTAGAAGGAATATATTTTCTGTGGTAGTGCTAAAAAGCTGACACATATTTTAAGTGCTGTTGTTCTTCAGAAGAGCAAAGCTGATGATAGATAACTAGCTTCTGGTGAGAAATGTTAAAATTTCTCTCACCCATATTTAGACCTATATTTTCACAAATCTGAAAGTTTAACTAGAACTGTAATAGTAGAGCTGCTGAACATTTCAAGATCTGTCTGAGTTCCTAGGGAATATTGATCCAACCTAAATGAATTTAGCTTTGACATTCCAATCTCTTCTACAAAAACTGGGGACTTCTCAGTGTTCATGATTTTTTTGAAAAGTGCCAAATCTCTGGCTTCTGGAATTTGTTGAGTCTTTCTCTTTTGACATTTTTTTTTTTTTTGTAGTTCTTATTCCTGGGCAACATTATCATAACCTGAGTAATGAAGTAGAATTCTACTGTCTTGTGAAAAGCTGGGCAGCATTCCACAGATTGTTAGTTCATTTCGCCAAGTTCTTCTTCCCTTTACAGAATCATAGAATGCTTAAGGTTGGAAGGGACCTCCAGAGGTCATCTAGTCCAACCCCCCTGCACACGCAGGGTCACCTAGAGCACGTGGCACAGGACTGCGTCCAAGCGGGTTTGGAAGATCTCCAGAGCAGGAGACTCCACAACCTCTCTGGGCAGCCTGTTCCAGTGCTCTGTCACCCTCACTGTCAAGATTTTTTTCCCTTAACTTTTGGTGCTTCAGTTTGTGGCTGCTTCCTCTTGTCCTGTCACTGGCCATCACTGAAAAGAGACTGGTCCCAGTATGATGATTTATTTATCTGCTTTATATGCTGATATAAATTATATTGGCATAACAAGACATATAAGAAATGATCTGATAATAAAAAGAGAGGACTGTGATGAGTACAAAATGATCTGTGATGTAGAGCTAGCAGGTGAACACTTCTGGGCATAAGTTTTGTGTTTCAAAATGGCTGCATATACAGGTAAATGCTAGAAAGGTATGCACAAGTGATTAACAGATTTTGGCTTCTTAGAGTAAACTTTAATGTTCTGATATCCAAACATCCTTTCTACTCCTTGTACTCTTCCCTTTGTAACAACTGACTAATTCCATTGCCACCTTTGTGGCTACAAAGGCATCGTTTTTTGGCAACTGAAGCTAAATGAAGTGTTGTAAATAAATCTGTTAACAGTGCACAAGATGGAGCAGAATCCAGTTCCCTTAATTTTTGTGCTATAGACTACAGCAATGAAAAATAGTAAAACTTTGTTTTAGAAGCTGAAATGAGGTCACTGAACAAAACTGAACTGGCAGGATATATTATCTCATCCAGATGCTCTTTCAGAGGTTGCTGCTTCTGTGTCAGAGTCAGCATGGGAAATGCATGCCTTCTTTGGCTCTGTTGCCTGCATTCAGTTCCACAAATTCTTACCTGTAATTGTCACAGTAAAATTAACTGGAGTTCAGTTCTTAGAGACCTTTGTCAGTAGGACAAGGAAAAAATTACTCTGAGCAAGGAACAACTGTAAATTTTAATTTTACAACATTTTCCAAAGTCTTTCAAAACTAACTGTTAAAAGCAGTGTTAAAGTTTTGCATTTTCTGATTTGCCATCAGGGAACAGGACTGAATCAGTCCTAAGAGGAAGATGAAAATATATGTCGCAGGTGGATGCTTTTGATAAGTGCGCGCAACTAGCGGGCTGTATTAAAGATATGTTCTCTGTGTCAAAGATTGTAAGGCTGTCTTTGCTGATGTTTTCCAGCTAATGAAGTTTCATTGCACAGTCTTCCTTGCATACTTTATTTTTATTAACCAAGAAGTGAGTATGTGTATAAAAAGCTTCCACTTATAAAAAATTTCCATAATAAAAAAGACATTGACTTTATCTAATAGAAATATTTGCTGTGCTATGAACCTAACTCCTGTTAGTGGAAAATTTAAAGAATTTTTAATGGAAAGCTTAATGGTTATTTTTATAATGGAAAATTTTCCAATTTTTATGCTACTGCAATTAAATCTTTTAATGAACAAGAAGACAAATAAATTAATGGCAGATGAAAAGACCAATTAATAACAACTCAGCCAGAATCACTTAAATCAGCATCTGCTGTCATGTTAAAAATGAAAAAGCCACTTTAGAAAGGGAGGCAGCCACAAAACTCCTCTAGGCCGACTCTAAGATCTGTGACACATTTTGTGAATTTACGATCTGCCGACAATATTATTCTTTGGAATAGATTTGCCACAATGAAGAAGTGCTTTTCGTGTTAGTCCATTTCCTAGCAAACAGCATGGTGCCATTTTTCTGCTCTGTTTTTTTCTTTACATTTGCTGAAACATAATCTGTGTAGATCTTTTCATGAATTTAATTTAGATATTCTTACTTCTAATTCACTGGGTCAACAAGCCAATATATCTGCTTCTTTCTTGTGTGTTCCCCCCCCCCCCCCGCCGCCCCCCCACAGAAAGATAAGCAGTACTTTCTAAGACAGAAAGTGTTACTCTTCAACTGAAAGTCTCTTTGCATGTGGTTGATGATTGTTTTTCTAGTGAGGTACATCTACAGCCTCTGTGTTTACCTAGGAGATGAATTCAGAGGCATTGAGGAAGCCTGCTGGCTGGAGGTTGCACTGGGAGCACTGGGACACCAGAGGCTCCAATAGAGAAATTAGTCTGAGGGTCCTTTTGCTGGTCAAGAGACATTGCGTTACCTGTTTCTGAGGGTTGGACAAGTCTGATTAGGTGCTGTGTTCTGTAGCTGTTAATTTAAAAGTCTAACAAAGTCCTGTTTGCTTGTGTAAAATAAAGATATAGATGCCTCTGACATTTAAATCACTTTTTATTTACTTGTCCGTAGAGCAAAAAAAGTACAGTAAATTAAGGCCAGATGGATTTGTATTCATTTGCATGGATTTGCAATCAATGTTTTCCCCACTTCATAAAATTGTGCATGGTGGTGCTCATTGTGAATTTAGTTTCCTGAGACCAGGAATGTGGGGGAAAGCAAGAGGGGGATGTACAGGTTGGCATTCACAGGACACGAAAGCATGCACCGAAGGTCGGTGAAAGTGGCAGAGCTCTCTCTTTATTGAAAATCTTTTCCATTGAAATCTGCAACAGGTTGTATAACACTTGTTGAACGTATAGGTGTGGGATAAATCCTGGCTTCTTGCTCAGCTGTGAGCTTTTGTGTGTACAGTCATTCTAACAAAAAAAGAAAGAAAAACTAATGTGGCTAATCGGCCACAAGGTTATAGTTTATGACGGATTTCAAAGAAGGAACAGAATATAGATACTCTGTAGAGAATTCACATCAAAAAATGTGAAAGGATGAGGATGTAGAAAAATATAATAACATGCAGCCCTCTGTGGATTTTAAGGAATTGATGAATTTATGAATAATGACTTAGACCTATGAGTAATGACCTGTTAGAATTGGGTTTTGGCTCTTACACTGAGATTTATGTTTCCGTGCAGCTTTTGAAGATCACTTTTGCTTACATTCTAACTATTCTGCATCAGTGTTTCATATTTAGATGCCTAATGCGTTAGATGTGTTCTGAAAATTTGAAATTTCTAATAGTTTTTTAAAGAATTTTTCCAATTTAGAGCACACTTTTTGAATACGTTGATAGAAGCCTCTTGTGAAAAAGTGTGGAATTGGCAGTCACACTTTGAAAATGGCAGTCTAGCTGAGGAAGTCAGAGGACACTAAAAAGACATATCTATAATGGTAGGGATTTTTGAGCTGTGTGATAATTCGATTATATAAGCAGAATAATGTCCAGGACATTAAAAAGGATGCCTAAAAGCTGGATGTGTTGCCAAAACTCTCCTGAGTGAGGAGCTGCAGTAACACAAGCTAATAATGGCATGTCGGCATAATTATCTAAAGAAGCCTGAAGAGCATTGCAGCACTGACAGTGACTATTAAACACTCTGCAGTATTTATTTATCCATGTTTCCGCAGTGAAAATGCTCCAACACAGTCTGCAAGCCTTCTGCCATGTGCACAAGTAGAAATTCTCATTAACTTCTGCGGACGAGTATTTCGGCACTTCAGCTGTGTGTTCAAACTCAGGTGGTCTCTGGGAATAAAGTGAGATAACAGATAAATGGATAATGAGATAATAGACTAAGAGAAAGATTCTAGCTCAGCCTAGGAGGAAGGTCCACTCAGCAGTATCACAAGAGGTAGTCTGAAAAACAGGTAATCCAGAAGGTGCTGGCACATTCTTGTCAGTGCAGATCCTTTTGGTATTTGCAGACCTGACCTCCCAAAGCTCATCTGCCTCATTTTGTTGGAAAGTGACAGCTGGTAAGGCAGCTCTGGAGAGTGAAAGCAATTGCGTGCTGAGTCAATACTGATGTGTGGGTTGAAGTATGATCTGGACATCCTTCTAAGAGCACAAATCCCAAGGCTCTACTGTGGCCTAATAAGGAAAATAGCATCTCTGTGTTACAACAGCTGAGCTGATGAGACCTGAGATTTGTGGAAATGACTGTTTTGATAATTACTATATCCATAACTTGCATTAAAAGTGCCTGATTGCCTTGGAGAACCTGTGGGTGCTGAGAGCAGCCACAGTAATGGCAGGATGTTTGTGCATTATAGACACTACTTATGATAAAATAGACACTACCTATGATAAAAGAGCTATGCTTAAAATGGCAATTTATCAAAGTCATAAAGTTCTCTTTGTCCTGAGACTGAAATGAAAGTGCACATTTCAATAGCAGAAACTTAGAATATTCGATACGTGTGTCCAGCTGAATTCGGTTCAGTAATTTCAGTAATTCTAATCCTAGCATAGGATTGTTCAGGCAGTTCAAGACATAATGTCTGTGGCAACAGAAGTAAGTAATGGCTGCTCTCCAGGCTTTTATTTGATTTGTTGCTGTTCTAATGATATACTTGTTTTTTTAACTGATTTTTGCCTCATGATATAATCGGAAAATTTTAACCATGTCTTAGTTTTTAAACATGTTTTATAGTTAAATTAACAATATTCTTCCACTCATGAAGTACCTATATCAATTATTTTATACATATTTATTCAAATTTAAAGACCGCATTCCTTGATCTTTTTATTGAGACTGGAAGAAAAAAAGATTTCTGCATTAACATGCAGTTGGTCAGTTTGTTGGAAATTAAGATTAATCAGTTCAAACAAAGTTATATCTCTACCTGAAATGTTCCAGCTGTGGATTGTGGGAAGTAACTCAGGAAGGAAGTTGAAATTCAGAAGATACACTTTCATATGCTAATACTGCTTTTGAAAAAATATTGCCTTCAAGTGTGAGAAAATTTTTATATGCCTTGTCGTTATCATTCTTACTAATATAGGTTTTTTTACATTGCCACATGTCTGTGTTTTTTTATAGTGAGATTATTGTTAAATGTAGGAATTGAAGTAACGAGAGTTGTGAAAGGGAAGAACATTTTTCTGCTTTAGTAGTTAGAAAATCTTCATTACTGGTGGAATTACTAGATGGAAAAGACTTTGCTATTTCGTCTTTTCCCTCAATCGGACAAAGTAGAAAAATTAAGGCATTTTTGAGAATAATCCTGTCACCCCAGTGAATCCTGAAGTATTATTGTGCAGAAAGAAATAGTTGAAATAAGGGAAATAAAACAAATCAGAAAGTAGTCAGGGAAGCTAAAGACAAGGTTGTAGGATATTCAGAGAGAACAGGGATAAAAACTGAAGGGGAGTAGGAATAATAAGAGTAGATGGAATTCAATATTTTAGAAATAAATATTTTATTCAGAGTTGTCCTTTGTTAAACTCCTGAATAACTCCTTTTCCTTTTGATGCTACATATATGCTCATAATTGCCCTGTTCTGCTGACTTCTGCCATGTCTCTATGCTAGGAACAAATTGAATTAAAACATGGAACATAACACATGTTATGTTGAATTCAAAGAGACAGTGTTTCATAAGTATTGAGATGCTCACTACTGGCTTTCTGTTACACCATGCAAATATGATGATGAAGTACTTGGCACAAATATGAGCTATATCAATAGCATAACATTTACACTGGTGTAGTAG
Source organism: Tinamus guttatus (assembly GCF_059628265.1). Taxonomy (NCBI): domain Eukaryota; kingdom Metazoa; phylum Chordata; class Aves; order Tinamiformes; family Tinamidae; genus Tinamus; species Tinamus guttatus. The sequence continues at coordinate 573,330 of NW_028288680.1, forward strand.
AGAGCCAGTTCCGTGATCATCTGTTCTGATTTGCTATACAACACAGACCATAGGGCTTTTTGGCATTTATTTCAACTTCACTGTTTTTGTAACAGTTCCGCTCCAATTCCAAATAAAATAAAAACCACAGTAATAGCAAATTAGTGAAGTATACCAATGTTGGGAAAATCTCCTGAGAGTGGATGGAAAAGGCACTTTTTTTCTGTTATGTGCCTAGCTTCCACTTTGGGCATTTGGATATTATTATATATTTGCTGGTTATCTTGAAGAGTCATCTGTTATTTTTTGTTCTGCACTGAGAATGATTGAGTTGATTGTGTATATTCTCTTTGGTCCTTCAGTAGTTCAACTTTTCTCACGAAGGCATGTACAGGGCATGTTTTCCAGTCCTTTCATCAGAATCAGTTCCAAGCTCCTCCACTGCATAGGGTAAAATTGAAGTTTGGGTGGGGGACAGTGGCTGAACTAGGTACAGCAACTCTCAGTACGCCGAGATGCCTGGCTTGCATAGGCACAAAGCAGCTGCAAAAGCTCCTACCTGTGTGCTTTGGTTAGGAGAACAAGGAGCATTCTCATGTAGCAGTGGTCTCTGTTCTTGTTCTCCTGGAGCTCCTTTCTACTTCCCTATCTGGCTCTTGTTTCACGGATCCCTTAAGTGGATGCTGTTAAGGTAGGGTGCTGATGGCAGCTCCTTTATTTGTGGGCATTACTCTGGTTTTCATTACCTTCTTACTCTGAAATCATCATACAGGAGATCTACCTAGAGCAATGGGAGGGTGCTCCAGCACTGGAGCATGGCCGGAAAACACATGTCTGCGCTCAGCAGTTTCAGCAAGAGGCCCATCTTTTGGGGAAGTGCTGCTCCCCTTGCAGCACTGTGAGCAACCTAGCTCTGAACTTTGTGGTTCTGACTTGCCCACAGCAGTGTGCAATGTCAGTTAAAGACTTCTGTGTTCCTGGTTTGTTTCCTCTTTGGGACAAGTTCAAAACACCAGGGAAAGCTGACCTCCGTCTTCTATCTTGAGAAGCATTCCCAGGGTAGTAGAGGAATATTATACAGGTAGTAGACAATAGTGAAAATAAGCAAAAAGATAATTTGTCACCTCGTCCATGCTCAACAGTTCTACATGTAAAGGAAGATAATAAAGGAAGACAGTGGAGTCCAGGTAGGCCCTTTTTGCTGTCTCTATCAGGCTAACGGCAGCAATCTCTTTTCAAGGTTAAAGTTGCCTGGGAGCCCTGTGGGTGGGCAATAAAAAGGCAGATGAACTCACAGTAGAGTGAGATTGAGTGGGGCATATGGGACAAACTTCACCCAAAATAATGGGCTCTAACTTTGCTAGGAGTGAGGTTATTCTGTGAAATTGTCAGTTCAGCATTTGGTCAATTTCAGTGAAAACAGAAATCAAATTTTTAGTGAAGTTCTCTGCCACGGTAATCCTCAGATTGCCCAGGCAATCATTCTTCTGAACATTCTTCTGATTTGTTAGATTGTTGTAATTGCTGTTGCAAGGACTCTGATTTCACAGCACGTTTGTTATTTGTAATCTATGCTTGTAATTTGGTATGTTGTTTTTTTGTTGTCCCTAAATCAGGAAAGCCTATGGTACCGTATTTATGTGACTTTCAACTCAACAGTGCCTACATTTGGAATCTGCAGTAGGAAGCTGCAGTTTTGCGGGGTTGATAGTGTTTACACCCTAGCTTCTTAAAAATAAGCAAAATCACAAACCTTCCTCATCTACATCCATAGCTTTTCATGTGCAGATTTAACAGTTTTGGAAACAAGCTGACTGATTCAAGTAATTCTGTATGTAATATATTTTACAGTCTTGTTGGATGTCTGAAACATTTTGATGGGTTATACTCTGTACAGTAGTTTGTTTATGCTAAAGATTTTTCTATATTCACAGCTATTTTGAAACAGAGAGGCTTTCCATAGAAGTTGATGATATGCAAAGAAATAAAGAACTCGATTATCTGCTTTTTCACAATTAAGATCATAGTAACTAAAAATCTAAAATTAATTTTGTATGCATAGAACTAGAAAATCAGTCCAAAGATAAAACAGATAGAGGCATTTATTTTACTCTAGATGTGTTCTCTCTGTGTTTCTGTGTGTGTGTGTGTTTGTGTGTGTGTGTGTGTGTGCGTGTAAAATAGTGTATTTTTTGAAAATATAGATTATATCCAATTAACTATGCACCAGTAGTCCAAACCATTTAACAAATGCCTGACTCTCCTTACAGTAGAGTATATTTCTGAGTAGGCTTTTTTCCTTAAGGTTGATGTTCATTGAGTTTGAAGTATTTCATGTAAACTGGAGAGATTTATTTTGGGGGCACTGTACAAGATGTAGGTTTTAAAAAATTAGTGTTATGTACTTCTCGGTTTTGCTCCCCGAGGCAGGTAATTTAAAGTGCTATTACTCCTGCCATCCACCCTTTGCTGTGCTACCCTGCCCCACTCTCATAAACAAAAAAATGAACAAAAAACCCCACTGCAGTCTCTATTTGTCATGGTTATTTTCAATCTTTCTCAAAATCACAGTGGTAGAATATAGAACAAATACTTCCGGGGTTAATGGTGGGAAGATAGCAGTAGTTGAGTAGTTGAGCAGAGTTTTTTAAAGCCAAATTATTGTGGGGCTCCTGGTTTTCATTGTTCAGCTGTCATGGGGAGAACTTGAGCTTTTGTCTCAATCTTGGATAAGAGAAACCAATTTTAAAAATTGATTTTTAGATATGAAACAGTTTGAGGTCCAGGTTCCGATTTGTGAAAGGCTGGACTTGACAGCAGTGGAAACAAAACATTTCCTTTTGCAGGGGAGAATCTCCACTTTGTACCATGAGTGCTCCTCCCCTCTCCCCCCACCGCAATTTTGGGTGCCTGGTGCAAAGTGGAGATAGACAAACCAGAAGAAGTCTGGTGAAGGGCCAGTGAGACTTTTATGGAATGGTGTGACCAGAGAACTGTAAAATCCCCCATCTTTAGAAAAAAAATCAAAATTTGACTGGAGAATGCTCTGGGCAACCTGTGGGAACTTTAAAGTTAGCCCAGCTTTGAGGTGGAAGGAAATGGCCTGCAGAGTTCCTGTCCAGCCTATAGTACTCTATAACCATATGCAATGGCTTATTTTTAAGGCTCTTTGATGCTCTAAGATGTTTGGCAACAGAGAGCATGTGACTGTTTTAACTGTAAATGTTTTGACTTCAGTACTGCACTGTATATGTTCGGCAAAACACTTTGGAAGTGTTGTGTCTTTTGCTTTCATAATGTTTGTAATGAATTTTAGGCACACTGACATATACGAACATAATCAAGAATAAATTTGAAGAGGAAAAAGCAGGATTAAGACGTCTTGTTAAAGACACCCTAATGTGGAAATGATATTTCTACTCAGTCGCCTTGATTAGAGCCATAGTTATGTAGAGAGAGTTTTTTTTTTTTTGTAATCTGTTTCTCTGTTTTGATCTTATCTTGCCTGTGTGTCATTCCCCTCATGATATAGGCTAGTACCTAGGCTTTTAGATTGTAACTGTGCTTTATACTTAGCTTGCATTCTTTTGGAGCTTTCTTTTGGAGTGGGGTTTCTTTTGGAGTTCACTACCCACACAGAGAAAGTAAATTAACTAACAGACAATTTTTGAGCTAAGAAATCAGAGCATTCCCTTTTTCTTCTGCAGTTCCCTTTTTGGAGATGTTACTTATGTAGGGGTAAAGAGAAACATAATACCAAAAGACATTTTTAGACTGCAAAAGTGGCTATGAAACTTATATCTGAAGTACATTGCTTGTGGAGTTTAATTTTGCAATGTATTTTGGCAAACTGAAATTCTTAAGTGAAGATCCTGAAGCAATTGCTGTAATGTCACACCAGTATTCTAATATACTTGTCAGCTGAAAGACAAACAAGTGCAGGGTGATTTAAAATTTGCAAGAGAGTTATGCTTTATAAGTCACTTTTTCTGGAACTGTACACATCTAAAAATTGTTTATATGTATTAATTTCCAAGACTTTCTCCTGAAAGACTTCTGGCTTTCTTCCTTGTGAATAAACTTCTGGGTGGTCTAAGAATGCAGATCAAACCACTACAATGTCCATTTTTATTTGATAAAGTATGCTGGTGAAACAAAAACCTACTTTGAAGAGTCATGAGTAAGTAATTAGATACTAAAAATTCAAAGTCATTGCTTATATGAGTACTTAAAAATAATTCTGATTCAGACCCCGAAAAATCCAAAGAACAGTCAGTCACTGGCAATAAGCTACATGTTTCCATTACAGCTATGTGGCTGTGGAGGGAGTCATTTGCAATTTTTTTTCTACGGACAAGTGGTCAGTCAAATTCAGCTAGTTGAATCCCACAAAAGATCCTAAAACTTGTTTTGCCAAGTAAGGACAAAGGTCTGCACAATCCAAATATTTCTTATTGACACATTGCTTCCAAGTGAACTCAAGGGAAAGATTGTGAGACGCAGGGTATGATTATACTGATTCATTATAATGAGCCTTTCCAGTACCTGGGTGTTGTAGGACTTTTGAAGCAGCATAATCATAATGTTCTTAGTTGCACTAAGGAACGATACTCATGACTTTATTTTTTTTTTTATTTTTATTTTTTTTTCAATTTGATCTGTCCACTTACTTGGTAGTGCAATCTTTTGCACTTACTCGATGTCAGCTTTAGCTTGGCTATCACAATTAATTTTGTGTTATCTTGAGTTTTATGTCCTCAATGTCAAGTTTCTTTCCTTCTCCTCAAAACAAATCTTTTTTGGATTACTTATGGATTGCTGTAACAGATACTTGTTTAAATGGACTGTTGAACACCCTCTCTGTGAAGCCTGGCCATCAACCTCCCCTTTTATTTTCTTTTAATGGATTTTATTTTAGTGCATATATAAAAATATAAGAAAAATAATCCACAGGGTTGTTCTCCTATACTTCCTTTGTGATAATTTACTAGCTATAACAGCATTTATTTGAGGTTTTGCTGATTTTTGGAAATCCAGGTGTGTTATGTCATCTGTGATAGATTTGTGAGTGATTCCTTTTACAAAAGCTATTTCTCTGTATTCCATAGCAGTCTAGCACATAATAGGAGCTGCAGAGAATTTTTGTGGAAGCAGGTAGCAGAGAAGAAAAAGCAAAAGATGAAATCTTCCATTTTGTTATATGTAAAAGGATATTAGTACATGCAGGAATGAGTCATTTTCTCTAAAATAGAGAAAAGGCTGAAATCCACTTAGACTTTGGTATTGCTACATCAAGCATTTCAGCACTCCTACTTTTTGTTGTTTACTTACCTTTGTTATGGGGACAACTTAAACACAATACACTGAGAAGATAAAACCTCCAGCAAAATAGCCCTTTCTGTTGGAACTATTACACTTTGCATGGAGAAATACAAAGCTACAGTACTCAGAAATACTTAGTACACAGCAGAGCTGAGACTAAACTTTAGCTCTCAAGGTTTTAAGTGAGTATGCTTACCTCAAATGAGGCAGTGGGTGGGATGTCTCATTTCCCTCTGCTCTGCTTCTGTGAAACGATGTTGAGTGTGAAAGACAATTTCTTTGTGCTGCTTAGACCGTCACCTGAAAAAGGCAGGTCTAAGATTCCTTAGATTCCCTAAATATTTGCTGTGAAAGTAGTGGCATTTAGAAAAGTGCTCTGTTAGAGGTTTTACAACCGCAGAAAAAGGCTGGGAAAACAACCATCTCTGGAATGCCTCATCACCTCATCATGCCTCAGTGTTTGCATTTTGCATCATGGGAAGGGGAGATTGAGCCCAAGGTTTTGTTGGATGCAGCAGCATGCAAGCTCTTCAATGGCAGTTCTTGAACAGCTTTATTTATTAGATGATAGTTGTGAATTTTTATGTATCAACACTACTACCATTTCCCACCACCACGACACACACAAGTGGAAAGTGACTATATTAGGACTACATTTCCCATTATAAATTAAACTTGGATTACTAGTAGGTAACAAATGAGCAACCATGAAAACCAGCTAATTGTCCAACAGGCTTCTTAAAAAGTGTGCAAAATCTTCAGTTATAAAAGGCTTATGTATTTGGAGCAGTTGGGGCAAATAGGATAAGAAAAGAAAATCTCAAATAAAGTTACCAAATCATTTGAATAGAGAGTATTCTTAGATGACAGAAACTAAAATTGTGTACACTGAAAATACATTATTGTTTGACACAGAGAAAACATGCAGTTCCTCAATTCTCATAAAAAAATCTTCGCTTAACATTCCGTGGTCCTTTCCTTACTAAATAACGGAACACATTATATAGAAAGAAAAACAGAGGCTCATACTGTCCTATTTGTAAATGTAACTTTTAAAATAACTACTTGTAAATATGCCAAGTCCCCATTATAAGCAATATTTAATTTACATTAAGTAAAATATTAACATTGCAATATTTAATTCCTAATAACGTAAAATATTAAAGGGGTGAAGTTTGTAAGATTGAGAGGGAAGTATAGAAATGATGTAAATCTTCAAAAATTTTCTTTGTATAAATGTTTCCTAGAGTTTTGCTGGGAAGTGTTGCAACACCAGAAGAGGAACATTTTGTTCCTCCCTCTGAGCTAACTAATGCAATTAGAGCCCTTACCTAGCATTTGTAATACCCATGACAAGGCTGATATTGCTTGATTTACCTGTATGCTGAATATAAGCAGTCACAGAGAGGATCACGTCCGCTGACTCCTTCCCACTTCTTTCACAATTTTTATAGTACATTTAGAGCAAAAGACCAATTTAAAAAAATCATATAATCTAAAATGTTGGTGGCTGCGTTCATTTAGTATCTCTTCAAAATAATAATAATCCTCAGGATAGAGAAAGTAGATTTTCCTACATATTTTGTTGGAGCAAATCATGAACAAACTGGGCAGGCATTTAAGATGCATCTTCTGGACTGTTATACTGTTTTAAAAACCATTTTTTTTCAAGTAATACATCAGCTCTGATGCTCAATCTAGTATTTTCCTCAGATGATATGAGGTGTTAGTGGGAATCTTGCAGGTTTCTATTTACTAGAATATATCATCTAGATTATTTTTCATAGAACTTGGATTAGGGTACGAATTGAAATATAGGAGCAGGACTTCATTATCCAGCACTTGTGCTGGATAGTTGTGCAACTATGCACAACTTGATAGTTGTGCAACTATGAGTTGTGTTACAGCAAAGTCTCCGCTGTTCAGGGGTATCATTACTTAACAAGGAAATTAAAATGCATATGGTTCTTTCCCTTTGTTTCTCAAAAGACAACCCAAACGTGGAGTTTTATCTTTCCCCCTACTTGAGGAGATAGTTGGAAGGATAAAGGAAGAGACTGAAGAAAAAGCATTGGCAGCTATGTTTTTTAAAATCTTCTGTGAAGCATATTCAAGAGAATGTCTTTCATGAAAATATAGAAGGAGTTTCTTAAATAAAGCCTATAGAGTTTATTCATTTTTAAATGAGATATCTGATAAATAAATGGAAATAATGAGAAATGCAAAATCTTCACAGCTGGAGGAGAGAAGCGCTAGTGGATAACTGTATTAAAAGCAATCTAATAAAGGATGTCTCAAACAGAAAAAAAAGCAGTAATATTTGCATGTCTTTTCTTGGTTAGGTTCTGGGTGCTGAAATCAACAGTGCTCTAACCTCCTACATCAGATGAAGGGGTTAAAAGGAGGAAGCCTTGCAGCATGGTAATAGGCATACCACATTCATGTGGTCTGTGAGGTGTCTGAACTGTCTTTCATCTATAATCTCTTTGGGCAGGGATGTATTATGTTTGGCAGCGTTCATCTGTTGTACAACATGGTGTACCCATACAATGCTGCATAAGATAATATCCAAGGAATTCACTTAACAAGGAAATTAGACGCTAAGCAGCTTGGCTCAGTAGGAAAACATGTACTTCCAAGGACATTGGCCTTAAAAACAGGCATTAGTAATTGGTGAACATCAAAAGACTTGGAGTTCATTTTAGTTCAGATAGCAACAGCATCCAAATTAATTACGCCTACAAATATGGACTGGAAATCTGGTAAAGCAGATTGTGAGATATTGTTAGAGATCTAAAGAATTTTAAACACAGGAAGTACCAGGATTATAGTTTTGCATTACTGCATGTTGATGGTCAATTCAGTGTTTCAAGAAAGAACATGTGAGGATTTTAGAAGAGTGGCCCTAGTGGTACTGTGATACAGTTAAAAAGTTAATATTAAAGACTGCAATGTTAAAGATAACTTATAAATTAAAATAGGTTTTAGGGGGAATCATCCAGCAGATTCAAAATATTACCTTCTGAGACTTAAGTGTTCTTCAAGATAGATTTTTCCTAATAACTCCCTTAAATGCTTCTTTCACATTTCCTTGTATACTGAGTGAATGAAAGTAATGTGTAGTGTTTTCATTGAGAAATGATATTTTCACTTTAATGCATTTCATGTTATGTCCACAGTCAGAACAGACAGTTAAAAAATGCAGACAGAACTCAAATCCCACAAGACCTGCATTCAGTTCGTCTTTGGATATATTGAAAGTTAGGCTCTGAGACATGGAAATTGGAAATCTAGAGTAATCTTTTATGTTACAAAAATGGTTTTATCAGTATTTTTCTCAGTAGTTTTATTGCTGCATTGAAAATAATCACACTCAACTCTGATGGAGCTGTTAAGAAGTTTGTGAAACACTCTTAAAACAAGTGTATTTCAAAAACATTTCTGCAAATAGTTCATTTTGTGTGCATACATTTGTAGGGCCATCTACTAATGAATATGAAGTACTGAGATGTGGTGTTCATTGCCAGATACTTTGAAAATGTCCAGCTGGTTTAAAAGACATTTCCATAGAGTGCTGATTGAATATTGTATGTTGTATGAACAACTATGGAGAGGCATCACTGTGCCCTGGCAAATATCGGTGAAACTGTGTAGCATTTGCTTTTTCTGTTGCTGTCGCATGGTGCAGAAACTGAGGATGACCAGAAGTCCTGTTTTGTTCAGATTCTCTTAACATGATATATCCAAAGCCTATCAATGACCTATCATTTATTATTATTTTTAAGATGTATATGCACACACATCTTAGGAATGAGATAACATGTGATTTGATTCAAGGTGCTATTCAGGTCAGCTTTTGTTGTGTCTGAAATAATGGAGTGTTAAAGAGGGACTGGAAACTGTGTAAAGGGACCAAGTGACTGTAATTTCAAGAAAGCACTCCTTTTTTTTTTTTTTTTTTTTTTTTTTCCCCAAGAAGCGGTCATGATAGTTCACATGCTTATAGATCAAACTTTGTCTAGAAGGGTTACGTAGTAGATGTTGTTTTCTTGTTTGTGTATGTCAGGAAGCTGTGTGAAAGATAGATATTTTTCTTTTGGGATGTTCCAGATTAGTGACTAAATTGTCTAAATCTAGTCTCCTGCTGCCAGGGAAACGTTTATATTTTACTTAGGAAAAATAAACTAGTAAACTCACAGCAAACTGTAGGGGTTAGACATCCACCTCACTGTCTCTTTCATCTTCATTTGATGAGAGAATTTCTTTCTGACCCAGGTAACATATTAATGACATCTGTAAACAAATATTTCATTTTCCTCCTCTACTAGTCAGATGTCACTATGAAAATTCCAGGGTTTTCAATCTCTACATCTTAGAAATAAGAAAATGTATCCAAGGTACACCAGTCCAAGTTGTTTTCTTGAACTAGTAGTTGTATTTGTTGCTTTGCCAGAAAATCCTTTTATTTCATCTTTATACTTGAGATGAAATATTTTATACTTGACTTTATACTTGATTTATTTTGCTTCTGGATCGCAAATTCACTTTTGAAACTCTTCTCCAGCCTAGGAAGGCTCTAAGTACTCTAAAGGACTCCCATTTCTCCTGCTGATCCAAAAGTTTGCTTTGCATCTAGAGCTGCACAGAACTGCAGGCTTTTGGATTGTTAATCTCATGACTTCCAAGGAAGGAAACCAAGACATAGACAAATTTCCTACTCTCAGTCAGCTGCTAAGGCTTTTGTTTTGTTTTGATTTGAGATGAACACTATCTAATCATAACCTTTTGCAATGAAGTTGCTTCCTTCCTTTCAGGAATCAACATGTTTTACCTCTGAAGAACTTGCTTCTTGCTTTTCCACTTGAAAACCAAGTAGCCACTACACATTAGAAAGACTGCATTGCAGACAGAGGTGGAATAAGTGTGCAAACCAGCAACTTAAAAATCACCCACAGAAATGTTCTTCCTGATTTGGGCACAGGCAAAATTGAATCAGATTTTTTAGAAGAATGCTTTTTCTCCTTGTAGCAATCTTTTTAATGAATGGTGACTGATTCACAAGACTTCCATATTGTTTCCATATTGTTTTGTGAGGCAGGAGTAATTTGTATAAGTATTAGGTCTGGTTTCCCAAGCATGTCTCACTGCATGTCTTCTTCCCCTGTTAAATTTTAAGGCCATTCACATTCATCAACCTTATGTATAGAGGCTAGAGAGTGCAAAGGAAATCAGATTCTGACATGTTTTGGATAAGAGAGAGTTGTTACAAACATCTTGTTGAAGGAAAGCCAACAGTAAGAGAATGCAAGAATGTACAAAGATGTACATGCGCAAAGGGATGTACAAATGAGAACTTGTGCCCAACCACAGGAAGAACCTCAAGCTGAGCCTCTGGAGAGTCCAGGGGTGCAGGCTTAATTAGCACAAGTCTTCCCAGAGCTATTTATTACAGAGGGAAATTTCTTGAAGTCTTTCACATTGAAATTAATTGACTTTTTTTCCCCACAATATAAATAAAGCAGAAAGTATGTATTGGATTTGTTGAACTGAATTCTGTATCCAAAGTTCCAGAGTTAGATAATCAGAATAACAACTTCAGTTAAGGAAACAGTATTTGTTATGGAAAGATATTTCTGTACTTCTGTTAAGGAGGTCAAAATTCTGTTAATTTATTTTCTTTGGAGATCCTGGGAAATGCAGAGAAAAATTCAGTCACATAAAGCAGTTGCTTTAGCAGTGGTGTATTAGTGCATTATTTACTGTGATTCTTCTACTCCACTGCACTCCACTAGTTTAAATATGTGTAACTACTGAAACTTAGTGGAACAAGTAGAAGTAGAAAAGTGTAGGAACAGCAGAGCTTGTTCATCTTTCTTTTTTTTTCTAAATTCTAGAAGCCATACTTCTACCAAAGAATCCTGAAAAAAAACAAGATTAAAATTATTTTAGAAACGGATTTCTGATCTGTATCTTCTTTATGTGATTTAAGTAAACTGTGAATTTTGCCACGCTATGGGCAATAAGTTGATAAAACTTTCCTCAACCAAACCTCAAATAAATGATAACTTCTTTATGTTATTTCTGATAATATACTCAAGATCTAGAAAAAAGGCACTAATTGGTAAAGAGACTATCTGGGATATCAGAAGCATTTGTGAGAGGTAAAGAGGGCGGAGTAAACATTTCAAACCTTAATATGCAATTTTAATAGATAATACTAATAGGTCATCCGTCAGTTTTGCTTACAGAAGTATTACAGTATTAGATGGTATGTTTTGACATTTAAATATAATTTACACTTATTCTGTCTTTATTTTTCCTTGTAAAAGCTACTAGCCTTTGAAAAAACAATATAATTAGATAAATAATCTTTGCCTATTTATCTTTCTGATAATCCAATAACTACTTTACTTCCTGATCATTTCTGTCCAATAGGTGCACATCCATATCATTGACAGATCAGTTTCTGAAATGGCTAGCAATTCAGTTACATTCAAATATAATTAACTGATGTTTAGTCAGATTTCCGCTTGAAATCTCAAGGAGAATCTGTCATGTGAGATTGCTAGTGTTTGCCATTTGTGGAGGAGAGGAAATATGTTTTTAATGATATTTTAGTATTATTGTTTGTAGGGCTAAATAGATCAGAAAATGAGGAAAAATAAACTGAAATTAGATTCCTTAAGGTGGGCTGGGGAATTGCATTGAGTCAGCCATATTTCAGAAGCCCTGCTGAAGATAAACAAACAGTTCCCTATGAAAAAGCATGACACAATCCTTTAAATTGTCTTAATGGATTAGATCATGGGCATATCCAAGGGCTAAATGATGGTAAAAACCTGTTTGATTTCTTTTCTCGCAGTTGCCCAGATTTCTGGGGTTACAATAATGAAGTTGCATTAAATGACATGAAATATTTTATAAAATGGGCTTACTCAGTTTTGTTTAACTTAATAGATATGATAGGCAGATATAGTTCCTATTCTTTTACAAATAAAGAATGTTGATCTGATTGTATTTCAAAAAAGGAGTTAGATTAAAATAATCAAATATTTTATTTTATTTTATTTTATTTTATTGTATATTGTAATAGAGAAAAAGATTCTCACAATTGGTTGTGTAATCAGAGGAAGAGAGGAGCAGAGAGAAGATACTGTCTTGCTAGTCATGGTGCTAGTGCTACAGAAACCTTGCTTTCAGTTTGGTGTTAACCCTTAAGTTCAAAAAAGTTTGATCTGAGGATATAAAACATATTGCACCTATGCTGACTGAGGAAATGCCACTGCATTTTGGCTCACTGTGGAGAAGCTTAGAAGCAACCAGCTCATGTTCTTGAAGTACCTGAAGGAGCAGCTAGCAAAATCTGTACTAGAAGGTAAGAGCAAATTGAACAGCTTTGTCCTTATAGTGGCATTTCTGTCACTTTTAAGTATTTACAAAAAGACACTAAAGATCTGATATCTCAAGCTGAACTTATGAGTGTGAACAATAAAATGATTACTGTTGTTATGTGTGATAGGAAGTCAGGTTTAACTGACCATGAAAAACAACATTCTTTCCTATATTAGAGGGAAAAAAAGAGATCTGAGCATAGTGTTCAAAATAAAAAACAAAAAACCTTTCCATAATATATTTTAAATTCTCAGGTGTGAGTGCAGGTTGCTTTGGATTAGCAAAAATATGCTTATCACTTTATTAAGAGCATAGACGTAGGCTCCAAAGCCCTTTTATAATGTTACTGAGAAATTATTAACACTGTCCTCCCCTCAGAAAGCAGGGATGGAGTTTCTGAAACACATTTCAGCATATCCAGTGTTGTACAGGTGCCTCTGAATGCCCAGGAACAGACATCCAAACATGTGCTTCAACATTATATGGTAAAATCTTTCAGAATTACTTTGTATTTTTTCACTTTTCCCGAGAACTGCTCCTCGCTTGCTCTGAGAATATTGCTGCCAGTTAGAAGGTAGTTTAGTTGGTCTAGGCTCCTTTTCGAACTCGGTCTGTTTTCGTACAAAGGTTGCTGTTGCTAATGTATAGCCAATGCTTATGTTAAATACATACATTGAGCAATGTGAAAGAATAGTGAATAATTTTCTTGTTCTTAGCATGGCAAATGGAAAGTTCTGTTTCCATGACCCCTAAGGTTCCCAGAAACTGTCAGTATAGAGATAGGAGTTTCATAGTAGCCACCATAGAAAAAAAATCATGCGCAAAGAGACCAGACAACTGATGATATTATCTGTCCCTAGAAAGGGGGATAATCGCAGGGAAACATACCCATATGACCAGGATGTGAATTGTAGTGTGATACAGTGTGATTTTTTTTCCTGGTTTTCTCTAGTGCTTGTAAATGAAAAGAGCACAGCCAAACTAGTTTGAGTGTTGCTTTAAGTATATATGTTTATATGTACTTGTAGCTTTAATAGCCTTGCCTCTATAAAACATTTACTTTTCCTTGTGTAACTTAAGCTTGCTTCCAGGAATATTGGTGTTGCAGTCCAAATACATGACACAAAAAAGACAAGTTATTGAAATCTGCAATTCCAGTTATCACAGGTTAAAGAAATAGTGGAATACTGTAATATGTAGCCTAGTTGGATCTTAAAATGACAGACCTTAACACTACGAATGGTCTAGGAAACGTTATTAAAAGCTGATATTCTGTTAAGTATATAATACAATACTAATATCATTAGATATAATTATATATTATTGTTGCATATATAATATATAATGTGCTATATTATATATCGTATTTGTCCAGAAAGAAGCAGGTAGTTTTTCCTAGAGAGAGTCTCTTTGATCTTCCTCCCCACTAATCCATACCAGCATCAGCCATTTTGATACAACTCTTGACAGAGTCTGTTTTTGAAGATCTTCTGTAATGTAGATTGTTTAACATAATGTCTTTGCATTTGCAGAGTCTGTTCTAGGCCTTACCATTTTGTCCTATTTTTCCCTTTCTCTTACAGTAGCAGCATTTCTTTTTTAATGATTATTGACTCTTCACACGTTTGGTTTAAGTAAGTAACCCACCTCTCAGTTTTATCTGATAGGGCATGTTTCCTGTGTTTCTATTAACTGCTACTGTAATCTCGCCCTTTGGACACCCCAGTAGTCCCCGTCCTTCTTGAAGTGTGAACTGAGAACCAGCAGGAGTTTGCCACATGTGGCTTTGTTGTGCCAAGCATGCCGTGATGTGTGCTCTTGCCTGCTCACATGTCTGAACTCTATGTTTTTCTTTTCTTACAAAATAGCATTTCTAATTCACGTTCAGCTTGTGATTCACTTTAAGTCCCAGATCACTGTTTGTAGAATTTCCTCTTGCCATATTTGTGTTCAAAAGAAATTACCAGGAAACTTACTTCTAGTGTCCACACAGAGAAATGGCATGGGCAATTAATCTGTTGGATCTGTCTTATTTATCTTTAAGAGCCTACTTCTATTTATGAGACAAATAAGGAATGGAAAAGAGAACTTCGGAATGTAAAGGAATGGGAAAGAGAACTTCGGAAATTAACCTCGCAACACTTCCCCTCCTCCCCCATTTTTGTTTTTATTAAGAAAAAATTGGGCAGAGAAGAACCTCATGAGATTCAACAAAGACAAGTGCAGGGTTCTGCACCTGTGGAGGAATAACCCCAGACACCAGGACAGATTAGGGGTTGACCAGCTGGAAAGCAGCTCCGTGGAGAGGAATCTGGGAGTCCTGGCTGACAAGTTAACCATGAGTTAGCACTGTGCCCTCGTGGCCAAGAAAGCCAATGGGATCTTGGCCTGCATGAGGAGGAGCGTTGCCAGCAGGTTGAGGGAGGGGATCCTGCCCCTCTACTCAGCCCTGGTGAGGCCGCACTGGTGCAGTTCTGGGCTCCCCAGTAGAAGAGGAACGTGGAGCTTCTAGAGAGGGTCCAGCGTAGGGCCACGAAGATGATGAAGGGGCTGGAGCATTTGTCATATGAGGAGAGGCCAAGCGAGCTGGGCCTGCTTAGTCTGAAGAAGAGAAGGCTGAGGGGAGATTTGATGAACATGTTCAAGTACCTGAAGGGTGGTTATAGGGAGGATGGGGCCAGGCTTTCTCTGTGGTGGCTGGCAACAGGACAAGGGGTAATGGGTGTAAGTTGAAACACAGGAAGTTCCACCTCCATATGAGGAAGAACTTCTTTCCTATGAGGGTGACAGAGCCCTGGAACAGGCTGCCCAGAGAGGCTGTGGAGTCTCCTTCTCTGGAGATCTTCCAAACCCACCTGGACGCCACCCTGTGTCACGTGCTCTGGGTGTCCCTGCTGGAGCAGGGGGGTTGGACTAGATGATCTGTAGAGGTCCCTTCCAACCTCAACCATTCTGGGATTCTGTGAAAAAGAAACTTGGCATGCTGAACTGTGTGTCAGTTCAAGTAGAAAGTTACATATGTGCTTAACATATTGATTTTGCTAGCATTTCTTGCAGATTGAAAGTGAACTGTGTGCTTAATCTTACAAATAAGATTTCAGGTGATCATTTACATTAATAGTGTTCCATTTGCAAGTTGTACTCTGGCTTTAGCAGCACCGAAGACTTTAGCACTTCATACATTTTCTGCAAAGATGAAAAGTTACCAGAGTATATATACATTATAATGTGTATGAAGAAGTCTGCTTGGATTAAGAGAGCATCAGAAAATTTTGGTTTGTGGGAGACATTTTAATTCTTCAGGAGAGGAGCACTCTGTCCTCCTCATCTGCCTTTTAAAGGAAAGTTAAAAAATGCAATGCTTCTCTTCTTACATATTATATGCCTTTTACTGATTGCCATAATGGCATAATGAGGGGACAATCTCCCTTCTTTTTAAATACACTGTGATAAGTAAATAAGGGAAAGAGTATACGTCTCACTCTCGAACTATCCCTCTGTGGTGACAGTGGGTACTTAGGAAAGCAAAAATGAAAAATTCCACAGCGTTTCTAATGGAGATCATTAAATCAAGCTGTGACCCAGATGTTTTTGCAGGGTGCCAAACAATGGCCTATGTTACTAAAGAGTAGAAAACTGAGCCAGCTAAGAAAGAATATAAAGCGCCATGTGATTTCATCTGCAGATATTAAACTGATTCTTTTTTCCACTCTCCCTTCTCTCTAGAAACTTTACTTAGGAGTGTTAGAAATTTGAGGCTTGGAAGTCAGAAATGAGAGATACATTTATATTTTACTCCTCATGTATGTATTAATATAGAAACAACTGTTTTGTGTTTGCAGACATAAACTGTAGCATTTACATATATATGTATGTGTACTTAAACACAACAAACGGCAAATATACTTAATGGTGAACTGTAAATAGTTTGATTTTGCAAAAGTAAAAACATTTGTTTCTCTTACTGTTTCAAAGATCATCCATTTGACCATCCATTATGTTTTTTAAAATCTAACTTGCTTCCAAATGTCTCTTTGCCAAAAAATTGCCCACTGTTAACTGTGCTTTAGGCAGTGGTTTGTGCTGGTACTTTTACTACTGTGTTGTTTTGTGTTGGCTGTGCTCAATGCTAGCTAATGCAGTCTTCTACCATTGCCACTGCTAGCACAGCTGGGAGATGGGCTGGTCACTGCAGCCCTAAGTGCAGACCAGGCTCAGGAGGGAAGATGTAAGCAAGGCTTAATGGTAAACAGTTCTTGGTTGGTACAGGACTGAGATGACACCAGTTAATATGCAAAAATGTAGGCCTCAGTTGTTTACAGATCTTATTCAGTTATGCCTGCTAAGGCAAGGTGCTTTTTCATATGCATAAAGCAATGCACTGTTAAAGCTGAAAAATGAGAAACTGCAAAATAAGCAAAACTTAATTAAGAACATAAAGTCCTAGCTCTAAATGTTTGAGTCTTAAAGTCCCCTGATTTTTAATCTCTCTTAATTTTCCCCTTTCAGAGTGTTCTTTCATTTGAAAACTGAAACATTAATGTAGGCTTATCTGAGAGTATTTACCTTTTATCTTTTCCCTCTGATGGTCATCCATTTTATGTACAACACAGCCATTTCTTTTAGCTTCATCTTCCTGAGTTTTAAGCTATTTTTTTTGTGCTTAGTTCCTCTTGCACTCAATTAGATAAAGCAGTTATAGGTGATTGTGTAGACAATCTTCTTGCAAGTTTTTCAATGTGTTCATCCAAGCAATTGCTAGAAAAATAGAAGTTGAGATAGAAAGATAGCAGGCTTGGATGATTAAATAAATTGATGGTGGAGTGCTCAAGTATCCCTTATAGTATATTTTCAGTCTATAACTGCAGAATTAAATTTGATATCCACGGTAGGCCAGTATAATACATTTTGAAAAGGCTAATAGATTTTTAATATTATAAGTAGCTTAGATACATATTTTGAATATATTTGGCAAGTACTTTTTCCATGCTTTTGTCATACATGAGCCATTTTCTTTCGGATCACAGAGGGTTTTTTTTTTTTTTAATAGAGCTAATCATAGAATCACAGAATTCTTAAGGTTGGAAGGGACCTCTAGAGATCATCTAGTCCAACTCCCCTGAACACGCAGGGTCACCTAGAGCCCGTGGCACAGGGTGGCACCCAGGCCAAGCAGGTTTGGAAGATCTCCAGAGCAGGAGACTCCACAACCTCTCTGGGCAGCCTGTTCCAGTGCCCCCACTGTTAAGAAATTTTTCCTTATGTTCCTGTGGAAGTTTTGGTGCTTCAGTTTCCGGCCATTTCCTCTAGTTCTATCAGAGGCCACCACTGAAAAGAGACCAGTGCCATCGTCCTCACTGCCTCCCTTGGGGTACTTATATACACTGATTAGATCCCCTCTCAGCCTTCTCTTCTCCAGGCTGAACAGGCCCAGCTCCCTCAGCCTCTCCTCATAGGGCAGATGTTCCAGGCACCTGATCGTCCTCATGGCCCTGCGCTGGACTCTCTCCAGCAGCTCCACATCCCTCTTGTACTGTGGAGCCCAGAACTGGACACATTTCTCCAGATGTGGCCTCACCAGGGCTGAGTAGAGGGGCAGGATCACCTCCCTTGACCTGCTGGAGACGCTCTTCTTAATGCACCCCAGGATCCCATTGGCCACGAGGGCACACTGCTGCCTCATGGTCAACTTGTCGTCCACCATGACGCCCAGGTCCCTCTCTGCAGAGCTGCTCTCCAGAAGGTCAGTCCCCAGCCTGTACTGGTATCTGGGGTTATTCCTCCCCAGGTGCAGGACCTTGCACGTGTCTGTCTTTGTTGAATTTCTTAAGATTTCTCACTGCCCAGTTATCCAGTCTGTCCAGGACCGTGTGCATGGCAGCGCAGCCCTACGGGCTATTGAATACTCCTCCCAGTTTGGTATCATCAGGGTCATTGATGAATAAATTGAACAGGACTGGACCGAGGACAGACCCCCCCTGGGGGACACCACTAGCCACAGGCCTCCAACTAGACTCTGCACCGCTGATCACCACCCTCTGAGCTCTGCCGTCCAGCCAGTTCCTAATCCACCTCACTGTGTACTCATCTATCCCACACTTCTGGAGCTTGCCCAGGAGGATGTTGTGACGGACGGTGTCAAAAGCCTTGGTGAAGTCAAGATAGATGACATCCACTGCTCTCCACTCTTCTATGCACCTGGTCATTCCATCGTAGAAGGCTATCAGATTAGTGAAGCAGGATTTCCCCTTGGTGAATCCATGCTGACTACTCTTGAGCACGTTCTTTTCCTCCATGTGCCTGGAGATAACAGCCTGTATGAGCTGTTCCATTACTTTTCCGGGAACGGAGGTGAGGCTGACTGGCCTGTATTTGCCTGGATCCTCCTTTTTGCCTTTTTTTAAGACTGGTGTGGCATTGGCCTTCTTCCAGTCCTCTGGCACCTCCCCCGTTCTCCAGGATCTTTCAAAGATGATGGGGAGCGACTTAGCTATGAGCTCCGCCAGCTCACGCAGCACTCTGGGGTGCATCCCATCAGGGCCCATGGATTTGTGGGTATCGAGTTTCCTTAGGTGCTCTCTGACCCGATCTTCCTCTACCCAGGGCAAGTCTTCCTCTCTCCAGGCTTCTTCTCTTGTCCCTAGGGCCTGGGGCTCTAAAGGGCTGCCCTTGGTAAACACTGAAGCAAAGAAGGCATTGAGCAACTCTGCTTTTTCTGTGTTATTTGTAACCAGGGTGCCCATCCCGTTCACCAGCAGACCCACGTTTTCCCTGATCTTCCTTTTGCTGCTAAAATATTTGAAGAAGTTTTTCTTGTTATTTTTAATATCCCTTGTCAGATGATTGCATTCCAAATGTGCCTTAGCTTTCCTTGTTGCATCTCTGCATTCCCTGACTATGTTCCTGTATTTCTCCCAGGGGACCTGTCCTTTTTTCCACATTCTGTATACTGCCTTCTTCTGCTTGAGCATTGCCACAAGCTCCCTGCTCATCCACACAGGTCTCCTGCCCCCTCTGCCTGACTTCTTACACACAGGGATGCACTATTGCTGAGCGTGGAGCAAGTGCTGCTGAAAACTAACCAGCTCTCTTGGGCCCCCCCTGCCTTCTAGAGCTCTAGCCCATGGGATTCTTCCGAGGAGGTCTCTGAAGAGGCTAAAGTTGGCCCTCCTGAAGTCTGTTGTTGCAAGGCTACTTATAGCCCTGCCTCCTCCTCGTTGAATCCTGAACTCCACCAACTCATGGTCACTGCAGCCGAGGCTCCCCGCCACCTTCACATCTCCTACAAGTCCCTCTCTGTTTATTAGCATTAGGTCCAGTAGCCCACCTCTCCTCGTCGGCTCCTCCACAATCTGTGTCAAAAAGTTATCGTCGACGCTCTGCAGGAACCTCCAGGACTGCTTATGCCTGGCTGTGTTGTCCTCCCAGTTGATGTTGGGAGAGCTGAAGTCCCCCATGAGAACCAGGGCCTGTGACCGTGAGGCAACATCCAGCTGCCTATAGAAGGCCTCATCAACGTCCTCATCCTGGTCAGGTGGCCTGTAGCAGACACCCACCACAGTGTCTCCCACATTAGCCTGCCCTCTAATCCTTACCCACAAGCTCTCAACTCACTCATCGCCCGCTTCCAGGTTGAGCTCCATGCATTCCAGTTGCTCTCTCACATAAAAAGCAACTCCACCACCTTGCCTTCCTAAAGAGCACATAGCCTTCCATGACAGCGCTCCAGTCGTGTGAGCTGTCCCACCATGTCTCTGTAATTGCAATAAGATCATGACACTGGGGACGCGCACACAGATCTCCAGTTCGGTCTGCTTATTCTCCATGCTTCTTGCATTGGTGTACAGGCATTTCAGGGAAGTAATCAAGCCTGCAGGTTTCCCAGGAGGGGTGAAAGAGGACCCTCTGTGATCATATCCTATCCTCACTTCCCCACTACCATACTCCCGCTGGACGCCATCTGACCTAGGCTGTGTGGTACTGATTGCTCTGTCTGTGTGACACTCCCTGGAACCTTCTTGCTTAGTTTAAAGCCCTCCTAACCAGGTTGGCCAGCCTTTTGGCAAAGAAAGAGACGTGTGCCCCTCTTGCTGAGGTGGTTCCCATCATTCTCCACAAAGAATATTCCTATTAATATATTATAGTAATATTCTTATTAAGATATTATTATATTCTTATTAATCTAGTCTTATACTCTGTTCTATTCAAAATACGTTATCTATCATCTTCTTTGTTTTATTACCTGTATTCTTTTTCTCTAGCTGAACCATACTATCTAAAAGCAGAAGTCTGCTTAAAAGAAAAATCACCCTGAAATAAGATAGCTTCACAGTAGGGCTTTTTAATGGAAAATCTTTAGCAGCTTTAATGTTCTTACCATGTTCTTAATGTTCTTACCATGTTTAAGAGCATAACATGCTATTCATAGTTTAATTGAGTGAATTCTGCAATTGATTTGTTGCTTGTATTCCATTTTTAAAAATCTGCCAGTAACTGACATCATTGTTAACATGTGTTTGTACTGGTTTGCATTTCCCCCTTCTTGTTCCTTGGTTTGATCTGTAATGAGTGTAGATATTTTTTGTTTTGTTCTCTCCCTAAAGCACTCGCTGATTTTGTTTTACAATATATGTCTTTTCACCACGGTTCTTCATCAGCTTCTTCGTGATAGGTGAGAATACAATCATCTTCCATTCCTGCTTTGAGAGAAATAAAAAATAAATTTCTAGTGCACTTAAAGTTGCAGTGGAAAGTTTTAAAGTATGACTCTGTCCAATTGAAACACTCAGGATTTCTTCCTGCCAAAATCCTATTATGAAGTTTCATGACATTTAAACTACTTTCATGGTATGTTGCTGGCAATATTAAAATATACTTGTTGAAATGTAAACCTAGATTATTATTAAGTAAGTGTTGAAGAGATTTAATAACTCTTTTCTAGAACTCCTTGTCATGGATTTTGTAGAAGAGTAATACAAACCGTGCAAGCCTTGTGTAACGTAGCTTGATTCCATTACCTTTTACAAGCTTAATCAGAGGAAAAACAGTGATGTATTTTATCAGACTTTGAAGTGCTATAACCAGTGACAACAAAAATAATCAAAAATCCTTCAGTCCAGTAGTTGCAAGAGTAAAAAAAAAATCCTAATTGTCATAACTGTTTCTTATTTTTCACTGAAAGAGATGCATTTAAAGGATTTTTGGGGTTTACTTATTTTTGCTAGGGCTTGCAAATTTTCAGTTGCAACAAACATTTTGACTTTAACTTCAGTAACATCTGAAAATAAAGTACAGTAATGTAGATGTTTGACAGCCAAAGCTACTTAAAACTAGATGTACAACCAACTACACAGTTCCCTTTAGCACAATTGTTTAGAAAAATCATTTGTTTCAAGCATTATACTAGTCAGAGGCTAGTAGGCATGAAGTAACATGTATGACTGTGAGTGTTACTTGTGAGGAATATTTGCTGTCCTCCCTTCCTCTCCTCCTGACCTGACCAGGTGTAGAAGCTGCGGGACTCTCTGTCTGCTGAGTTTGAGGGACTTTCTGCTTCCCCAAGGTGCTTAGAGTGTATTTCAGGTCTAACTCCCTTTACTCTCAGCTCCTGTCTGGATTATAAGACATTGTCTCCTAAGATTACTCCTTTACCTTCAGGACTGTTTTTAAAGGAAACTCTAGTTTTATATAGCTAACTAACTTTTGTGTCATGTTGTCTGCTTACAGTCCCTACCAGAGTAATTTTTTAATACTAATGGATGTGTTTACTGAGGATGAAGAATATATGAAAAAAAAACAGTATGACAGTATTTTATCAGGTGTTCATTTATATGTGCAAAAAAAAAATTCCATTATTAAAAAAAACTGTAAATTGAGCAGTCTTTATTAAAATCTTTAACATATTGAATAATTCCAATGTAGTTATGTAAACAATAATAACATAGTTTAGGCTTAAAAAAAAAAAAGCTGCAAACATCTCTTAGATGACTAGTTGGGCATTTCTCTGCTGTATGCTAACACAGCAATACACAAAGTTAGTCTTTTATTTCTCCTAAAGATATCATAATTTAAAATAATGTTTTCTGCAGTTTTCTCCCAATACTGGCTATTGAAAATAACACCAAGTGAAACTTTTCCATAAAGCTCTAGAGAAGAGTATCTGTTCTGTGGCTTGAGCAAACTAAAGGAAGAGTTGCTTATACTGTGTACAGTCACTGTTATCCTGCACCACTGAAGAAAGAGCACTGTGAAGAGCACTGTTATCTGCTCTTCATCAGATTCGTCTGGAAACGTGGGCACTAGCCCACGTGCGAGGAGGCCGTGTCTGTAACAACTTGGCTTACACAGAGCACCTCAGTCAGATGCCAGTCACAGGTCGAGATTACCAAATGTCTGCAAAGGAGCAGAAAGAAATCCTAACAAGTATTTTTAGTATATTGTGTTTTAAACTACTTCAAGTTGATTAACTATTCACACTGTAGGAATGCAATTGTAATGGTTATGTTAAAAATTTTTAGGTTTTTTATTACATGCATAGATCTTCTAATTTTTGTGTAATAGATCTAAAATCAGTGATAATTCTAATCAAGGAAAAATACGCTAGACATTACAACAGTATTGTAAATCTTAATGTGAAAACCCAAGAGAAAAGGATTTTGAGAACATTTAATAGATCTACAATATTTAAAATAAATTTGAATTGATTATGGAGAAGTTGTTTCTGAGATATTTGGCTCTGTGTTGCGTAGTTTTATGGTTCCGCACGGTAAGTGAACATAAAGAGTCATTAAGAGTCTTGCTTTATATATAATGTCCATCTCATTTTGAGCTAGTAGATAAACAGATCTACCAGTATGCAGATTTTTCTGATTA
Source organism: Tinamus guttatus (assembly GCF_059628265.1). Taxonomy (NCBI): domain Eukaryota; kingdom Metazoa; phylum Chordata; class Aves; order Tinamiformes; family Tinamidae; genus Tinamus; species Tinamus guttatus. The sequence continues at coordinate 596,895 of NW_028288680.1, forward strand.
GGAGCCCAGATCCAAAACAGGCCTATATTCAGCCTTACTGTTTGTTGCTTCTCAAGCTAAAAATCAAGGGAGTGAATAAATCTTACTTTGCTTTTAAAGAAGATCTAAGTTCAAAACAGGATGGTATCTGGTAATGCAACATCAGCAAATAAATAAAAATGATTAGGATAAGCAAACTAAGTTCATAGTAACCAATCTGTTATATTCCGAACACTGAATAAGATAGTTTATTTCAAAATTAAATGCATTTTGTAGCAATAACTTTCCAGAATTCAAAAGGTATTCTTAAATGTCAGTATATACCCAGCAAAGAAAATAATTTATTTCCAGAGAGCCCCGTGACTGTATCTCAATGAGACAAGGGATAAGCAGAAGATACCTTGTATAAAATTGATTTCCTCATGGTGCTTTTGTGCACAAACTTTGTTTCAGAACCAGACAGAAGGTAAAGGAGGCATAACACATTTAGAAAAATTACTACTGTTATGAATTGGGATTAAAATAGAGCAAATTTTTAAAATGGTCATCCTTTAAGGCATGGAGCTCCACTTCCAGAAAAAAAATACATCAGGTATCAGTAAGTAAGACTGAAGTACTCAGTATCATTTGACTTAAAAATCAGTTACATTCAAAGATTACAATCATTTGTGTTCCCTCTTTTCCTAGGTTTCTTTTTTTGATGCTTAATCATATATGTGGAAGTTATTATAATAAAGAGAGTATGTTTTGTATGTTAGCAAATCTTTTTCTCAGTATTGTAATCATTTATTTGATTAGGATAATGCTCAGATAATCAGAGAAGTAGAAGTGGATAAAGTGACAGTGCTGGAAAGAAAACAAGTTGAAACAATCAAGAAGCTCTGGGAAGACCCAGGAATTCAGGAGTGCTATGACAGACGGAGGGAATACCAGCTCTCAGACTCTGCAAAGTAGTAAGTGCATAATTGAAAGGTTAATTCAGACTTTACAGAAGTTAATGATGAGATAGGTTTGCTCAGATTTTATTATCAATACCTGTGTTGGCCTCAGATAAACAAAATACTTTTAATAATAAATTAATGTTTGGCTTTCTGGACATACTGAAACTATTATCATTCCCAGTTCTGAAGTCAACACAGCTGGTACATAACTAATTCTCCCGTGGGGAAAATCATGAAGAACAGCTGTACAAAATACATTGGCAACAAGTAGACAGGTCAGACAGTTCATAGTTACGTGAAAAGTTCAGGATATAAATAAAAATGAAGACATGCTGCTACCCTAACTTTCCCTGAATTTCAACTGTGAAAAAATACTTGAGAGAACAGAACTCTCCTATGTCTGCAAAAGACAAGTTACAAGTAACAGGTTTAAATTTCAGCCAAGAAGATTTAGATTAGTCAGTTATGGTTAATCATTCTTGGCAAATATTTGTCTGTTCTGTTTCTAACTAATCTTGTCTTGGAAAAGACGGATCTATTCTAGCCCCACTTTCCAATAAATCAGCCACAATTGGAATTTATCTTTGTTTTAAATTTTGCATGGATCTTCCTTTTACTATTAGTTACAATTGAGGTTTAAATAACAATTCACTACATCGCCAGAGAGAAGAAATTGTCTTACTTGTAAGAGAAATCTTGTCCGAATGGATAAGCGGTACATTTATTTCTCTATTTTTGGTTTTTACTCCCAAGTCTGAGCGATGATTGGGCAGAAAGAGCAGAATACATTGATGCTCTCGTTTTGCTTAAATAAAGCAAAGTTTCTGCTACCAATCCAGTTAGGATTTGGAGCATTTTTACTCTTTGGATTGACCCACTGTTGCCTTCTAGTGGCGAGAAGGGAGATTGCAGACAGCAATGCCAGGCATCCGTTGCCTGTCCGACTTGCAGCATACACTGCTCTTCTGTTTAGGCAAAATTTTGTTATCCTAGATCTTAATTCCAGCTCTGAAACGCACAAGCAAAACTGATGAGGCTAAAATTAGGAATGACTGTGTGACTAGAGGAAAAGCTAAATACATTGCATTTTATATAACAATCCTTAAAGTTGAAGCATCCACATTTGCAGTGCTTTCTATTAATTACTTTTTCTGAATTCTGTCCTTTCACATTTTTTCGCCTTTCACATTTTTGTGTGCTATTAGTATCACAAGTGAAATTATAGAGGATAGTTCTCCAGGTAAATACTATGGGAAGGATTAAGATTTTTTTGTTGTTGTTGTTCTCAACTCCACTGCTCATTTTGGGGTAATAGAGCAAGGCTGATACAAAAGTAAATTTCATCATTTTAGGTAGGGCCCAATTCATCTACAGCATATTTGAGCAGTGCCTCTTCTGACAGGTTTTAGCCAGGCTGGAACAAACACAGCGGTTTCAGTAAGGGGTCTGCACTGTTTTATGCCAGCAGCAATTACTCTAGGCCATGCACAAGTGGATTCCCATCCAGCTACTTCTATGAGAGCACTAGAGTGACTGCTGATAGGTGGTTCTTTGTGTTTAAAGTGGTATGGCTGATTTATGACATTGATTTTGTTTCTATTATATTTTAACTTTTCAGTTATCTTAGCGACATTGATCGTATTGCTATGCCCTCATTTGTGCCAACTCAGCAAGATGTCCTTAGAGTCAGAGTGCCAACTACAGGAATTATTGAGTATCCTTTTGATTTAGAAAATATTATATTTAGGTAAGACTGAGCATTAAATGACTTCAAACACAGCTATATTACAAAAGCAGTTGTTGGAACCTCAGTTGTAAGATTTTTAAAACTTTTTTGTATGTGTTGTCAGCCTGCAAATTTAATTCAGCAATTTTCAGATGTTTCAAAAGTTTCCTTCTAAGATTTACTGAAATTGTATAACAGAAACCTTTCCAAGTATTTCAAGCACTACATACTCTGAGCTGTTAGTTTAACTAAAAAGGCAGTTATGGGCGTTTAGAGGGCAGGTATTTGAAATGCATGAGTTCCAGTACAAGAAAATAATTTAATTTAGTTTTGAGCCAACAGTTTCTGCTGTACCTCTTTTGGAAGAGAGACCTTACAGATCTGATAAGTCCCTCCCTTAAACTGACAACTTACAGTTAGTCAAAGAAAGAGAGGGAGACAGAAAGAAGAAGGGAAGGAGGAGAGTGAGACAACAAAAAGCATATAATGCATAAAGACCTGATATTTAGTGGAATTGAGAGGAACACAAAGTGCTCCTAAAGCAGGAAAAAAAAGCAGGAAGTCATATAAAACTGCTTAAAAGTACCTTATCTGGTACTGGTAAACTACTATAATAGTTGGCCTTCTTACTTTTTATAAGGCAAGGCAGATTTTTTGTATGCCTTTGAAGAATACATGTTCTTCCACAAAACTACCCATTTTTGTAATGAAATTATCTGCAGTTAAACACAGAATCTACTGTGAAAACACATTATCAAAGCAGCAAAACTGTCATTTTTTTTTCTAGACATTTTACCTTGGATAAAATGTGGAAAATGTGAGGAAACTGTCTGCAAAATTATAGGAGCTTAATATGCAATTACTGTAATTGTGAGCATTTTGAATGCTTTTAGTAGTGATGTTATGTGATTTATGTAAATGACAGCACAGGTGATCTTTGTGCATATTTTTAATTTTGAAGTATATGGGGTACCAAACTGAACATATTTAATTCTGCCTTTGTAAAACTCATAGCAACACTTAAAGAACCAGCATTATTGTGTCTCAAGATGGCATACGTGTCATGTATGTACACTAAACTACAGTGGAAATTGTGGCACGTGAATCAAGTTTGAGTATTGAACATAACATATAAAGTAAAGATATAATCTTCATGATTCAAATATCTCAAGTAGGTAAGATGTTGGATGTTTTGCTATATTTAGACCATCTGATGAAAACAATTAAAATGTGAACTGTATTTCCCTTTTAACAGGATGGTGGATGTAGGCGGCCAAAGATCTGAAAGGAGAAAGTGGATTCATTGTTTTGAAAGTGTTACTTCTATCATTTTCTTGGTTGCATTAAGTGAATATGATCAAGTCTTGGCAGAATGTGAAAATGAGGTAAGGAGCTGGTGTATCTAAATTTGGTACAGCAAAAAGATGCATGCTTTTGTAAGAATGACAGCAGTCACAGGTATTTTACAAATTCACTTAGAAAAAAACCACTAGAACTACATTAAGCAACTCTTTTTTTTTTTCTTTCTTTTTAAATCAATTTCCAGGAAACACCAGATATAAAACCAGTATACCACACTGCTATGTTAGATTATTTTTATCACCTTGATACATGCTGTGCACAAACTGAAGTTTTGTAATACTGCAGTTATCAGTGAACGACTTCTTCTCTTTGTGTATCAAACTTACTGAATCATTGCTGTTTTAACTGATACATTCCCCAAAAGCTCTAAATTCTATTGAATGTTTAGCACCTTTAGTGTATTGTTCCACTTATCTAGTTTTGGGTTGATTTTGTTTCTCCTGGAATGCACGCGAGTCCCCAAAGTTTCATAATTAACATATATGCACCAATTCAAGAGAACTGAAGTACGGTACCTTAGATTCTAGTTCCTTCCCAAGATTTGAAAATATAAGAAGTGCTCTCCATCTGTTTTGGCCTGCTGTCATTACTAGTAGCAGATGTTTTAACAGTGGATGCAAGAAAACAGAAGTGGCCAAACAGAGAAAAACATGTTGATGGAATTACGTTACTTTTGGTAGAGACAGCTTTACATCCTGAAGTATGAGTATGTTCAAACATTCCTCCTCATCTCTTAAAACCTTTCAAAATCTAAGGTGCCCAAGCCCCAAGCTCTGTATGAACCATGAAAAGCATCACAGAATCACAGAAACGCAGAAAGGCTGAGGTTGGAAGGGACCTCTAGAGATCATCTAGTCCAAAAACATACCCTAATACTGTAGGTACTACTTGTTTTTCAAGTTGATTCACTTGCTTAAATGACAGAACATCTTCAAAGTTTCCTTTCTCTGTGTAATGCAAAAACAACTTTGGCTACCATAAGTAATTTTGTTTTTGCTTCCACAGGTCTTGGAAATCTTGCCATTTTTTAAATTAGAAATTAGGAAGTATTCACCCAAGATAAATACTGTCATCACAAGTTTTTGTCCAGACATTTCTAACAGTAATGTCTGATTTTTTTTTCTTTAGGTAGCTCTCACAAAAGGGACACACTTTATTACTAATATAGATAACTAGATATTTTCTTGTTCTTTAGTTATTTTAGAATATGCTAATATCAGATATTGGACCAAATATACCCTGTGAAGTGTCCTTACAGTGAAGCCAGTAGAGGCTCTCATTAATCAGTCCCTGACTGCTCACTAATCCATATAGGAATTGAGATAATTCCTATGGCTGAGGCTTACCTTGAATTTCAAGCATCATCATGCTGTTCAGTTGTGGTGCAAAACTCAGTGAGTGACGGGGCAGAAAAAACCAACAGGCAAGCCAGTGTATTGCAACTGTGCTTAATAAAAGTAATCCTGAACAAGCTTCTAAGGAAACTTTTATGATCTGTGGATAATGTGATATACTCACACGCCAGTCACGACTGTCACGCCAGTCTTCAAAAAAGGCAAGAAGGAGGACCCAGGCAACTACAGGCCAGTCAGCCTCACCTCCGTCCCCGGAAAAGTGATGGAACGGCTCATACTGGCCGTTGTCTCCAGGCACATGGAGGACAAGAAGGTGCTCAAGAGTAGTCAGCATGGATTCACCAAGGGAAAATCTTGCCTGACTAACCTGATAGCCTTCTATGATGAAATGACCGGCTGGATAGACGAGGGGAGAGCGGTGGATGTCGTCTATCTCGACTTCACCAAGGCTTTTGACACCGTCCCTCACAACATCCTCCTGGGCAAGCTCCGGAAGTGTGGGATAGATGAGTGGACAGTGAGATGGATTAGGAACTGGCTGGATGGCAGGGCCCAGAGAGTGGTGATCAGCGGTGCAGAGTCTAGTTGGAGGCCTGTGGCTAGTGGGGTCCCCCAGGGGTCAGTCCTTGGTCCAGTCCTGTTCAATTTATTCATCAATGACCTGGATGAAGGCACAGAGTGCTCCCTCAGCAAGTTTGCTGATGATACCAAACTGGGAGGAGTAGCCGATACCCCAGAGGGCTGTGCTGCCATCCAGAGGGACCTGGACAGACTGGACAACTGGGCGGTGAAAAACCTCATGCAGTTCAACAAGGCCAAGTGCAAGGTCCTGCACCTGGGGAGGAATAACCCCAGACACCAGTACAGGCTGGGGACTGAGCTTGTGGAGAGCAGCTCTGCGGAGAAAGACCTGGGTGTCATGGTGGACGACAAGTTGACCATGAGGCAGCAGTGTGCCCTCGTGGCCAAAAAGGCCAATGGGATCCTGGGCTGCATTAAGAAGAGCGTCTCCAGCAGGTCGAGGGAGGTGATCCTGCCCCTCTACTCAGCCCTGGTGAGGCCGCATCTGGAGTACTGTGTCCAGTTCTGGGCTCCACAGTACAAGAGGGATGTGGAGCTGCTGGAGAGAGTCCAGCGCAGGGCCACAAGGATGATCAGGGGCCTGGAACATCTGCCCTATGAGGAGAGGCTGAGGGAGCTGGGCCTGTTCAGCCTGGAGAAGAGAAGGCTGAGAGGGGATCTAATCAGTGTATATAAATACCTCAAGGGAGGGAGTGCAGAGGACGGTCTTGGTCTCTTTTCAGTGGTGGCCACTGATAGGACTAGAGGAAATGGCCGGAAACTGAAACATCAAAAATTCCATAGGAACTTAAGGAAAAATTTCTTAACAGTGAGGGTGACAGAGCACTGGAACAGGCTGCCCAGAGAGGTTGTGGAGTCTCCTTCTCTGGAGATCTTCAAAACCCGCTTGGATGCAGTCCTGTGCCACGTGCTCTAGGTGTCCCTGCGTATGCAGGGGGGTTGGACTAGATGATCTCTAGAGGTCCCTTCCAACCCTAAGCATTCTATGATTCTATGATTCTATGATTCTACTCTTTAGAGCGTAACTTTGAACTCAAATTTGTGCTTGTAGAATCGAATGGAAGAAAGCAAAGCCTTATTTAAAACTATCATCACATATCCCTGGTTTTTGAATTCTTCAGTCATTTTGTTTTTGAACAAAAAAGATCTTCTAGAAGAAAAAATCATGTATTCACATCTAATTAGTTACTTTCCAGAATACACAGGTAAGCATTTATCTCAGAACTATGTTCACACATATGATGTCATATTGAAATCAATCAGTTTTTCCTCATTAGACTGGGCAAGGAAAATGGAATTATCCCAACTACTTCATATCTGTCCTTCGCAATCCTTTCAGATGAAAGCTTAAGTTGATGGGTTCTAATTAGCATATATATATATATATATATATATATATTTACACAGGGTCTTAACACAGTTCTTGCAGCCATTCTGTTAGCATTAGAATGGCAAAGGCGTTTTCATTTAGTCTGACCTCATATCCAATGTACATACATTCTTTCCTTTTCTGAATGAGTGAGCACGCTATATTTCAAATATCACTAAGGGATGGGCAGCATCTTTTCCACCTAATCAACTTTAATCTCAAGACACAAGACACAGGGGAGACCTGGGTGACATGTTTATAAATCCAATTCTTCTTATGGTAAAAATCCATACTATAGTTATACATTGTGGGTCTGTTTAACAACATTAAAAAGCAGCCTGAATGACTTTCCTGAGCAAATGTCCCTGATACTGCAGTGTCAAAAGAATGAGACAAATAATCACCAATTACTTAAACAGTGTTTTGTACTACAAAACATGTATCATACTGAATCCCACAGTTAAATCATAATAACTCTTTTCATCCTTAACAGCTACAGGGAAAAGAGATACATGTTTTAGCCAAAGAAAATACGTATAATGCAAAGGATTCAAGGAACAATTTGGTTTCACTTTTTATGTATTACGACAAATTATAAAGATATGCTGTATACTTTGAGATATGTAGGTTGTTATAATAAATTACTTTGAACAAGCAGATTCCTTAGATATTACAAAGCAGAAGTTGTACCCCACTAATACATTAGTGAGAAAATGCCAACAGGGAGTGTGGCTTTATAATAATAAATTCTAATTCTACAGGAATTCTATAGGCTAATTCTATAGGAAATTAGCCTATTCACATACTGCCATGGGGTTCTGTGCTGATGCACATAGAATCATAGAATGCTTAAGGTTGGAAGGGACCTCTAGAGATCATCTAGTCCAACCCCCTGCACATGCAGGGTCACCTAGAGCACGTGGCACAGGACTGCGTCCAAGCGGGTTTTGAATATTCAAAAATACTAATTGTGCTTTTTGACTAGGACCTAAACAAGATGTCAAAGCTGCCAGAGACTTCATTTTGAAGTTGTATCAGGATCAGAATCCAGACAAGGAGAAAGTAATCTACTCCCACTTCACTTGTGCCACAGACACAGAGAATATTCGCTTCGTCTTTGCTGCTGTCAAGGACACGATCCTGCAAATAAACCTGAGGGAGTTCAACCTGGTTTAAAAGGAAGACATTGTTTGCATCCACAGAATGGGATTTACTCATAGTATAGCCTGCATTGATACAAAGAAATGTCTTTTAAAATACTATTTACAGAAATGTAAGTGGGGGATATATTTACTGAAGAAGTAATGAGTTTCAGAGTTTACTTTGCTTTAAGCTATCTTCATATTTTCTATTCATATTCCCACTCATTTAATATTCCCATACTAATTTTGGTTGTGCGCGTTTTTTTTTTTTGTTTGTTTTTGTTTATTTTTGATGTCTTTTGGAATTAAGTATATTTAAAAGAATGTATATAACTGCATTGCTGTCTGTCTGGCTTAAGGGTTTTTTTTCACCTACCATTTACAATCATAGCTTACAAAATTTTAGCAAATGATGCTTTAAAATGACAAGTTTTTGTCATTTTGTTTAAAATATTATGAGCAATGTAGCTGAAACACTTGAGTAAATATGCTACACTTTTTAGCAGCTCCATACAGCTGATATGCCAAAAACATTTTTTTTGCAAACATTACAGAAAGTTATTGATGATTCCGTTTCATTTTTTGCCTTCTTGTTCAAGTGCCTAACACTAATAAAGTATCTTCCCCAGTTAACAGAATGACATACTAAGATCTTTGCAAGTAAACTATATACTTCTCTCTTTTCTTATGGGGAAAAGTTTGCCTATTACCAGCAAGGTGTTTATTAAACCTTCTGGGTGTACTGCCATCGACAGAACAACACGTCATCCGCAAAGCTGCCGGTGATGATAAACAGGGCTCTGAATTGTTTGGTGTCAGTACATGAACTCCCCGTCTGTGCTTTTCAGTGTCCTGTCACTGAGTTTCACAGGGAGTTTGGCAGAAATTAGATAGCGGCAAAACCTCGAAGATTTCCAACGTTATCAGATCTCAGACGCTAACTTCCGTTACACATGCCAGCACTTCAGTCACTTGTTGCTCACCATCAAAAATTTTCAGACCTGCAGACTTGCAAATACTTCTTACATGTAAAAAGCAGAAGTTACCAGCACTTGTTCAACTAAGTCAGCAGCACTAGTGTCAGAGATTGTTTTAGTAGAATAGTCTTTTTTTCCGTATTCATTCAGTCCCCCAAACATGCTAAGTTTCTACTGCATATATATATATATATAAAAATACCTTTTTTTCCCAAGCAGAATTATTATAATAGTAAAGGTTTTTAATATCAGCATAAAATAACAATTTCTGAACAGCACAAAAAAAATCCCTCAAGTTATAATGATTGTCAGTCTGAGTAATGCGTCCATGTACGTAGCCAGCTCAGTCCTGTGAAAAGTAACATTTGACCTTTCACTGTCCATAAAACAGGTTTAATGATTAAGAAATCAAACAGCCTGGTCCTTTTTCTACAGCAGTACAGAAAAAGCACAGTATGGCTGCAGCTCTTTCTGGTTCTTAAGAAAAACTTTACCATTCACTTGTTAAGCTTTTTAGGGTTGGAACAAGCCCTAAAAGACTGTTCACAAATTCCTTTAAAGCTCTTCTTTCAAAGAGTAACACTTATCTAGGCTTTCTTTTCTTTTTCTGATAGGACTAAATGGCAATAATAAACACTGAGGCAACAGTGCAGTAGTGCAGTATGTCCTGGAAAAAGTTACAGGGTACAGTCACACTTGCTGAACTACAGAAGACCTTATTACAGGAATAAGAGGAAGCTCAGAATAAAATAACAAATCTGTGCATGTATATTTTATGTCCATTAGTCACTCCTCAGAAATATTGCCATCATTTGAATCAAACCCATGTTCAGCTGTGCAGACCCAAACTAAACAATATTTCCCCCCCCAAAAAAAGTTGCCATAGCGTCTTTGAATCACTTCAGAACCTCCAAATCCATAAGAAACAAGACAGGAAAAAAACTGTGGGACAGCCCATTTGATGGAAGAAAACTGGAAGAAAACATGCCAGACATGCCAAAACCCTAGAACTGCTTCGAGCCCAGTTTGGAGCCCTGTAGGGCTTTGGGAGGAAAACATCTTAAAAATCTTAACTGTTTGACATCCTAATCAACATTTGTTGTCCATCTAAAAAAGCACATTGCTAACATAAATTTCGAGTCTAGCTTTGCAAAAGGTAAGATTGCCACCATTTTACTATCCTTGTCAATATGACTAGAATAATTTCTTTCACACCTCTCTAGGAACATCAAACCAATAGTTAGGGAAAGGTGTTTCTCAATTCGCGTGATATAATGAGAAAACAAAACCCACAAATTAAAAAATTGGACAAGAACCAGCAAAAACTAAAAAATTAGTATAATTGTAATATATATACACTTGCTTATTCTGACGAAATAATTCCAAATTAATTATTAATAGTCAAAACCTGTGTGGGTAGTAGAGTTTTAAACAGGAAAAGGTGTCAGTTATTGACTACTATGTTCAGTTTTGGACAGAAAAAAAATATGGTATTCAAGAATGACATAAGCAAACATGGCAATAAGCTTTTCAAGCAAAGATGATTAATGTGTTTTCTGTAGCCAAGCGTAAGTATTCTTTGTAAAATATTAATCTACTTTATAAGACAAGTATTATAATATACATGAAAAACTAATATTGATAAATTCAAAATCAGATTTTGCACCACATCTAAGACATCCTTAAACAAACAATTCCTGTAAGCAGGATTTGCTACAGTTCCTCACATTCCAAAACTCTTTTTTCTGAAATGTATGGTCTGATTCCCTTGATATAAGTGGGGGGACGGAAGGAAAAAGGCAAATCAAAGACATGCCTTCCAGTGTAGAACGAGATGTCCATAGTGCCAAGGACACCTCCTTCACCCCATCAGTTCATAGTAAGACATTTAAGCTACACGCAGAACCCCAAAGCCCTCCTGAAGAGCAGCTGGAGTTACTAGGAGGCAGCGCGATCTTACGGCCCACAAGTACCCAATTTACTGAAGAGCAGGGACGAGCGATGCTCAGCATGACAAAGCACAAGCTGACGGAGCGACCAGGAGGCCCTGGAGTTACAACACACGCTGTCACCAACCTCAGCCAACTCCACCTGCCAGCAGAGTTCTGTGCTGTGGCTGCTTATTGTAACTGATTCCCACCGTTTTCTGCAAGGAGAAAAAACCCTAATAATATGCAGCCATATTGAACACAGAGAAAAACAAAAACAAACCCAACTTATTCTGGAATGGACTGTTGTCCATGTATAAGCCTTGGCTCCTTGGAGAGAAACCCTTCACTGGTATTGGATGCTTCATTAGTTCTTGCTTTATCTGCACTAAGTTCATCAGTTCACATGGAGAAGAGATCACCCGGCAGAATTTCATCTAATGCTAGAAAAAATTCCTGTGAAATTGCACAATGTGCTGCAGAAACACTGCAGCCTCTTGCCTTGCAAAATATTTATGTGATTCCAAGCAGTACAGTTTTTAAGTATCTCCTTTCAGGAATTCACATGTGAAAGCATTGTGAGGATATTAAAACAAAAAGCTCCTGATTTCTTTTGTGGCATACTCCACAGAATGTAGAAGCTAGTACTGTGCCAGGAAATATATAAAACTCAAAACAAGTTACACCGGTGTTGACATCATACGGCATTGGATGGAGATATTTACAAACAAGCCACAAGATTTATTAATCCTGTGAAGATATGCAACTTATTTATTGAAACCATGTTACATTTTAGACTTGTTAAGCAACTTTCAGTTCAAATTCAAGAATTATGCTGTATGTATTAAATTTTCACTACAATTATATAGTAATACGAATATTGTATTGACTAGTGAGTGGCATAGTTAAAAATAGTTCGAACAAAAGGCCTAACAGATTTTTTCAGGACTGTATTTTGTGAAGTAGCAGGATAATAAATAGTTAATTCCATATTTACAGAACTTGTATTTCTAAACAGATTTCAAAGGAATTTGGATCATGTGACATCATCTATGATTTTCAATGCAACCAGAGGAAAAAAAAATCACATTAAAACAATATTATATGATAATTTCAACTTTTAAGTCCACTTATTATAAGGACAATTAAGCCTGTCCATATAATAAACTGAAAGTAATGACTAAATTTTGAATTCTGCTGTAAGATTCCCGCAGCAGAGGCCGTACCTTGTGTTTTCAGAAAGAGGATTTGGCCCTGAAAATTCTGTGTAATGGTAACATTGATGAAAAGCAGGATCAAGTGAAACACTCAATTAATGCAGTATGCAGAGAATCAAGTTTAATTAGGTACCAATAAAATTCAGTTTGTCTAATCAGGAAAAGTCCTGGGAAAAAAATGAAAAGCCATGCAAGTGACCATGCAGCTGAGCAGAAAGAGATGCAAACAATTTTACTTACAGATGTTTAGTAACGTGTCTGGCATATTTTACAGCACTTTTCATAGTTAGTCAATCTGGATCCAGCAGAACTATTGGTCACCATCTTTTTTATATATTTTATATATATATACATATATATTCTTCTTTACTTTCTTAGAGTTAATTGTAATTACTACCACCATGACAGAGAAGCTACATAACTCAAAATAAGTAAATCTAGCTAACAGTCATCTAGACAATATTTTTCAATAAAGGCCATGATATACTTGTAAGTACTACAGTGTACAGACCTAGGTGCCTGTATTTTTGTTTTTTTTATGATCCCCCAGTTAATTGCATATAAATTACTAATAAAAATTAATATTACATATAAAATTCTACTTTCTTGTTGAAAAATGTATATATTGAAATATGGAATGAATGAGGTGGAGCAGAACAGATATCTAAACCTGCAGTAATCCTGTAAACGATGCAATGGCATGACTAAACACCTTTCTCCTCTCCCTCAGCCAAGTTCAATATTGTCTGTATTTTAAACTCCATTTACATTAAGGGACGTAAATACAGTATCTACTAAAGAAATAGGAAGAACAGAAGTTTTCTCTTGAGAATGGCAAAATTCATGTAGAATTTTATGGAGAGAGAGAAATGGGTAAAGAAAGGGAAAAGATTTATTGCTTAGGAAAATTTATTGATTGGAAAATGATCTCTAGAAAATCATGTTCTGATTACAAGCTGTAACAAGGGGATGGTGGGTAAGTCCTATGCTAATTTTTTAACATTCTGAATCCTGATGGAATCGGGACACTTTGAAATGCTTTTAGTTCTCATATTAAGGCTTTTAGTTAGCACACATCAAAACAGTTTATAGCAAAATGGAAAATCTGAAATAATTGTTAGTCTTTTCAAAGCAGTTTAACCACAGTACTGCGCTGCCATTTAAAACTACTCCTTCATCATTAATGGTTACATTGAGTAAGCATTACTGAAGAGCACTTGACAAGATCTGAGAATGAGGAGTTTGTTGGCAAAATAAAAGAAATAATTGGAGATGATAAACTCATCAAAACAAAGGCTCTGTGAGCAGAAAATATACAGTAAATGAACTGAAGTCGCACAAATGGGAATGTGCAAAATACTTGTGAACAGATGTGTTAGCTGCAGCATCTGTACAGATATGGGGGATAAAAGAGACAGTAGGAGGCAACTAATGGGGTACTTGGGAATCAGGATCAGGATGAGGCTGTAGATGCAACTGTCAGGTCCAAGATAGAAGTGACAGCTTAAAAACAAGCAGAAAACGATGCAGAGTGGCACTCAGTGCAGTTAAGGACACAACTCATCTAAGGCAAAGTATTCTATTATTTTGGCATGATTATAACCTGAGTTACAGACCTGTTATAAACCCGTGGAGGAACAGAGGCATTGCCATAGTTTGGAACTCACTGATCTTTAGATGCAATTTATATTAAAATATCAAATAATAAACGTCATGGGAAAGTTGTATGTATTCTTCCACAAAATAGTTACTCAACAGCAAAAACAGGACAAGAAAATTAAAAAAATACAGTTGCAATTTAGCATGCCGTTCATTTTAGATCTTATAATAATGCAACAGTTTGCAAGAAGTAGCCCACAGCTTCAGGCTCTCCCTGCTAAAAATCTGATTTTTTGGATATCAATCTTAGAAAGTTTACTGAGGAAGTAAAGTTGATAAAAACAACTGTGAAATACGGTATTTATTATTAATATTAATTTGATTCTATTCATCTTTTTTGTTTGTTTGTTTAGCACACAAAACTGCATGATTCAGGGGATATTTTTTGGTATAGAACAGTGTCCTTAAACCTCAAGGCTTCCTTACTAAGTTGTAAATCTGTTGATAACATTAACTTAGAGTAATCGGGTTTCATTCACATGTGTGGGTATATATTAATTTTCCATATGATATGCTTTTGTAAACTGACAAGATTTTCTTTGCATATTGCCTTGAGTAGAATATAAAAAAGTTCATACTAAAAATTGTATTGTGTTGTAAATTCATCATAACACATTCTATTCATTTACAAAAAGGAAAAGGTATTTGTTAACCAAGCAGCCCCCCTTGTCATTTATAGACATAAATTAGACTTTTCTGATCAGCAGCATCCTTCATAGAACTGGAGTTTTAAGACTAGTGCTGAGTAAGCTCACATTTTCCCAGATGAAGAAATTGGAATTTCAACACAGCATTATGTTTCACAAGATATGAAACTGAAGACAGAAATTAAATACTGGTTTTCAAATTATTTTTGGATTTAAATCAAACATCTGCTCTGCATAATACCATAAGAATTACTCCAGAGTTCAATTTCAGTATCAAATGTAAAGTAATTGGACGTAAAATATGCTCACTTTATACTGTATTTTCAAAAATGAAATCTGGAATTCATAAGCAAAAAAATCCAGTATGTCAAAAGTAGGCTGATTTGGTTTTTGAACACTTTTTTTTTAACGGCAACTATTTTTGTGACAATGATTCAATAGTGATATATCAGAAGACTGATGCAACAATAATAAAGTTTCACAAATCCTCTTTTCCTCCTTTCTTTTTCTTTTGATATTTACAGTTCAAGTGGTTCTGCATGACAAAGAGGAATTAAAGGTAACTTGTTGATTCAGTGTTCTTCATGTCTCGTCGTCTTCAGTGATTACAGTTTTGGCTGATTCTCTCTCACTTCTTCCAGTTTAGAAAGTATCCACTGTGTAAGGCAAAAGGAGAAAATAAAAGTGTTTCCTTAGTAGAAACCATGCAGAACAACTGGAAATTTCAATGCGAAGGACAGACTCTTCACCATCCACTCTTTTCCCTAGCTGAGCTTTAGCACAATGCCAGCAATCCTTCCATGGATTATTAATTCTTGATTTTTTTTGCATGAAGATAGAAATGTTTAAATACCAAGATCTGATATGGGCACACTGAGGACCACGGCCAAGCTGACTGGATTCAGCAGCTCAGCGAAAGGTATTTTATAAAAATAAAGGACACCACAGGCCATCGTTGCTAATGCTGTACATTGGTCTAGAACTCAAGGCCATAAAAGACAATGGAAAAGAACAGTTTGCGTCAACGTGATAATACTGTTACTCTGAAATCAGTTAATTCATTTTCTTGAATTTCAAATTTGCATGCTTTTTTAACATACTAAAAGGGGAATTAGTTCCTGAAAGTTTAGAAAAAATGTAAGGGACAGTGACATGAGATACATATATATGTATGTGTATATATATGTATATATATATATATATATATATATATATACAGCTTTCAGGAAAGATGAGTGGATCGTCACAAATCAGATGCCGCGTTAGGGAGAAAGTGGAGCCCTGCAGCCGCCGGGTCTGAAGGGAATGCGCGCCTGCTTAGCTGGACACTGGAGGCTTGGAGGGAGACACAGCTCTGCCAGAAACGACTACGTCCCACAGGGGCAGAAATACCTTGTGCTGCCCCCGGACAAGCAAGGGACAAGGTCCATGGAGCGGGGAGCTCTCGGGGGTCCCTGCCGCCCCTGGCTGCGCGGACGGGCGCAGACGGCAGCGCTGAAGCCCCGCGGCCGCGTCGGGCCCGGGGGCACCCGCGGCAGCACCGGCCACCGGGGCTGCTCCTCAGGCCCCCATTCCCGCTACATCTGGTTTTGTAAAGTGCATAGGCTTTTCCAGGGGAAAAAACATCACAATAAACATTTTTGTGAAACATATGTGTCGTCTTTCCAGTTTTCTTTTCCTTGCACCCCTCTTGGAGTTTGTTTTACTTTGTTTTTTAGGAGAACCTAAAAACAGTTGGTTTGGACCAACTGTTTTTGAAATGGAGTCATGAACCTGTCATTTAAATGTCCCTCTGCACAATGGCCATATGGCAACACTGAATTTAAACCAGGTTTCCTAAGGATTGTGTTCCAACTGAATCAACCCCTACACACAGAGGAGACCTCTGGCTTATACTGAAGCACTGCATAAATAAAATTCACTGCCTAAATAAAACATTTACACGTTACATGTAAAAACATATGCTTTTTACCCTCATTCACAAAAGCTTCATATCCAACCTACTAAATCAGCAGCCATTAGGGTTGACAGAAATAGGCAGGTTTATTCACTAATATTTATGTGCTTTATATGAATGACAAAAATCCTTATAAGCATCTACTTGCAAGTGGGAAAACAGCTGGTATTTCACACTGCAAATGCCAGCCGGCCGCGCCGAAAGCTGGGCCGCCCCAACCCGTGTCAGCTCCAACCCGGTTCAACTCCAGCGGGAAGCAACACAAACCACAAAACACTTCTTGTCAGCACCCACGAGGCCGGGAACATTGCTATTCTGCTTATCTCTATATCAAGCGTTACACAATATAATTTCATTAAGATTCTGAGTTTACCTTAGCATCTTCGGGGGTTTTAAAATTAATAATTTTTCCAAATTCTTTGGCATGGAACACAGACTTAACTCGTTCCTAAAAAATTAAAAAAATCAGGAGTGAGTTCAGTTTCTTCAAACTGGCCAAGTAAGAGGTTATCTACCCAAGGCCGTGCGTGGAGCCGGCGCGCCGCGCGCCCGTGGCCCTGGTCGTGCGCGTTCCCACGGGAGCTGCTCTCCGTGCGCCGGGAGGGGAACGTTCCCGCACTGCCCCGCGAGCCCCAGCTATAGAAACAGGCAGGGACGGAAAGCAGATAATGAAATATGGGGGATCACAAAATCCAGGAATAAGTAAAAATTGGCAATTCTTCGTTCCCATCATTGCCGCAGTTCCACGGACTCGCGGGCAGCGCGGACACGGGCGCTGCTCTGCCGGACGCGGCCTCCAGCCCCAGCGGGGACGCTGGGGACGCGAGGAGGCCCAAAGCACCGCTCTGTGCAGGCTAAAGGAAGTGTGCTCCGGCACTGCCTGAAAGGGCAGAAACCAAGAATTATGGCAGGGTCTCCTCTCGCACATGCAGACAAAACGGCCAGCTTGGAAGACGATGATTAACACAGCTCTGCCCTGCATGCTCTCTGCAACAGAGATGAACCAAAAAAAAAAAAAAGAAGTGAAAAACTGAATGACTTCGTTCTTACAGATACGACACCACGACTGCCCTGACATCCTCATGTTTTATTACGTGTGAAGCTTATTTTTAAAAGAGGAGAAAGTAAAGAAAGGCAAGTAAATTTGTTGATTCAAAAGCAATTTAGTCACTATCCTGACACAAATCTAGGGTTAGTTCTTTGGGTGCCTTGCCTCTATAAGCAAGCTCTGTCGCCAGTGCTTGGCTTTGTTTTTTTTAAATGCAACTGAAAGCGACATTCCTCAGCTTGAGCTGAGAAGGGTAAAACAGGCACACCTCACCATGATTTTTATAAGGATATTATACTTTTGAAGGACTTGATCACTAGCAGATGGAAAAAATCCTTTATGCATAGCATATGCAAGGGGATTGGTCTAACATACACGAATTTCTGTGACAACAGTAATTTTGCATATTTTACGCGCTGACTTTGGACTTTAGACAGAATGCATGATGGATATTCTGTGACCTTCTAGAGAAAAACAGAGTACCACAAGGCAGTGCATTTAGCAAAAGGATGGCTGAGAAACACAAGTTTTCAGATGCAAGTTTCCATTCTGCTCCACATGCGCGGCCGGTGATCCCGGTAGTTTCCTAACGGCAAACGCCAGCTCCCCTCCCCGCGCCCCCGTGCCTGGGAACCCAGGGCTCCGCGCGGCGGGGAGGACGCGGGGAGGACGCGGGGAGGACGCAGAGCGCCGCGGGACGGGGCCCTCCTACCTTGGCCTCAATGCGCAGCCTCCTGCCGTCCACAATGAAGGGCTCCTTGGTGAACTCGTCGTACGTGTACTGCCACTCACACGTGAGCTGCCCAAAGGTGCCTTTTGTCACAAACAACACGCCGCTACACAGGACAAAGCAAAATCAGCAATTTAAGAATTAACGTTAAAAGGAAATCCCTAAAAGTTACCACGTTATGTGTTAAACTAATCACTGAAAGCGATGTCATTGTTTAAAAACAGCTCGTGTCCAGCTACACGTAACCATCATACAGTGTAACTTGTGGAAGTCTCAGTTCTGAAGGTTCACCCAATGGCCAATTTTCTTTTCCTTTAATAGCAGAACAGTAACACTACTTCTATTACGGACTCTTCATCTAAGAGGGATGCCTGACATCCCAGTGCTAGACCTTACTGACTTCCCATTCCTGTTATCCCTTTTTTCTGCAGGATGCTAATTTATAGATGAATCCCACATTTCCACTGGTTTCAGCCTGACCAGATTTACAGCAAAACTCAGCAGTGCTGCCCTAAGCAAGATTATTATTGCATTAAGCATGATTTCCCCATTTTCCTATCCATGCATGTAATGCCAGACACATGAAAGCAGCTACCCATACTAAAGCAGGCTTATTTTGATGATACAATTTCAAGTTACTTATTAATCAGACACAAAATGGTTTACCTTTTAGTTACCATTAACAAATCCGTACTGTTTACCATGGCATGCGCAATATATCTGAATTTTGCAAATCTTCCATTTTCAATTTTCTAAAAGAGATAAAAATTGTATAGCTTAGAATATGCCATTAAAATGTCATGTATTCATTTTGTGCTTAAAATATATTTATCCACATGGTTTTAAATAAAAGGCTACTTTCATAAAGTCAGCATGTGACTGATCTGTGACATCTTATGTTACTGATTACAATTATTTCATCTCTCTCAACGCAGCTATATATGTAACATCAACTCTAACCAAATCTGACCAAGAACAATAATGTAATTTCCAAAAAGACTTCAGAACTCATTTTTTATTTATTATTAGTGCTTTCCAAACTTGTATTGATCCCTGAAGTTTAGAGTGAGCATAAGAAATAAGCAGATTCAGAAAAATCTGAGGGACCTTTAAGCGGAGTCATCTACAAAATATCAATCATTAATCCTCACCCTCACACAAGAACACAAGACTGTGCAGACAGCAAAACTAAATAAACATACTTCAGATAATGCTGAGTGTATTTCTATTTGTTTTTGGCTTTTTTTGGTTTCTAATCAACTTGCTTAATTCCTACGTTTTCTGTGAATACTACAGTAGAACTTCCTTTACTAGGAAATTGAACCTAAAATATGAATGAGAGCAGATTATTCAGTTTTAAATACTAAGGTTTTCCTGACTTTCCAAGCTGTGAGTGACCAAATTAATACTCCTGCACCCCAGTTTGGGATAGCAGCATGACTGCTGGCATGTTCCCCATCTGCTGCAAGTTGGAAGAGAAAACAGATTAGCACGAATAAGTACGATTTAATAAACCATTACCTATGAACATGCTGCTGCAGATACCACAACCCAATATTGTGTAAAAACATGTTAAGTTAATCAATAAAACAAGTTAAAACAATAAAACAATTTTATGAGTTTATGAGTTATAAGTTATCAGCTTTACAACGATTTATATTCTCTAGATGAAAGAAAATGTCCATTTAATTAGGCCTACACTAAAACTGGAAAATCTGAAAACAAGCCAACAGAGAACTCCACTTGGTCTAACATCTTTATTTTTTTAAAAAAAGATGCCTTCCTTCAAAGATGCTGGTTATTTAGTGACCAAGACACACAAACACTTGAATAACTTCCAAACTTGTCAGAAAAAAAAAGATCATAAAAAGCACAAACGGCATGCAGGAAAGTCTGTGTTATTTCACTCCCTCTAACTCAGCTGGGCTGCAAAATCACAACAACTCACCACATGTCTACCCGCGCTAAGTCACTGCTTGAATTTAGTCCTGCCAGAGCTAAAGGGAAGGAAGAATTCAACAAGAAAAATGGTATGAGAAATAAGAAAGGCCTTGGCACTTTTCTCCTCTCTTTTCTAAAGACAATTTTGGAAACTCCTTATTCAGGGTCCACGTGGGAGTTGCCCTCCTCCCGATCTGAATCTCTCCCTGCCTCTTGTATGAAGTAGGAGCTTGGAATTCTTCAAATAACTGAAAAACCAATGGACAAAAACCCCACAACCTCTCAAACTGCCACCCGCAATGTGGAAAGGAGACAAACCGGAGGGCCGGAGAGGGCGCCCGCCCTTGGGAGCACCCGCACGAGCGACAACAGCCCAAAGACACCGCGGCCCGGCCCAGCGGAGCCGCTTGCGTGGCGTGAGCAGCGCACCGAGACAGACAAGCAAAGGATGAAGGAAAAAAAGGTCGGGAATTCACATATTTTAGGGAAATTTTGTGGGTGGAAGAGAAAGCACTAGTGAGCATAAAAAAAAAAATCATAGTTGTGTTTAGTGTTCAAAACTGCGACACCACCGGTGATCTCTCTTTGTGACCAAAACTACTCCAACTCCTTCAAGCACAAACATCATCACTCGTATGTAAAAAAAAGACTGTAGGTGTAAAAGATTGTACTTAGCAACCACTGCCTGCAGGGCTTCATGAGGATGGAAAGCACCTTCATTCTCCTGCACGGACAGATCCCTGCTCCTAGGCTTCGTGTCGTGTGAAGGTGAGGCTGGCGCTGGGTACCTCTTCCTGCCTCTCCCTTTCTGCTCTGTTGCTTTGGGCAAATCGTACCACCCTGCTGCCATTTTTTGAGTTTATAGATGATGGACTGAGAATTGCAAAAATGAATATGGATATACTGTACTTTGCTGACCCAGAGATAATCTGACGAAAAAACTACTTAAATGTCTCTGAAAGTCAAGAAAGTATATTTCATTTTATTGAGATTCACAAACCAGCTATCTACTCAGCAGGAGGTGCTGCCGGCGCGTCCTGCGCTGTCTCTCAGGGAAGTTCACCCTGTAAATTGCAGCTGTAAAAAGCAGACTAGTGCAAGCCTGCGCCTCCTTCGTCTTACCTGTAGTACATTTGTCTGTCACTGCAGCAACCTAATGCCAGCTAGGATCACCTACGTAGACAGAGGCTTGCAGAAACGCTCGCTGTCCTGAAGCTTTCCAAGAGCTGGATTTGCAGAGCATCCCAACCTCACCCCATGGCCCCATTCCCTGGGTAGGCACACAGGGACCTTTGGAAAAGCAGAAATGGGGCAGCACCGGGCACAAGTCGTGGAGAGCAACTTAACGTGTCCCTGGTACTCGACACACGAAAGTCTGAATACACTTATCACCTCTCTTGAACTAATTTCATCTGAATCAGTATCTCAAAACCCCTTTGAAGACTGTGACTGCTTAAAAGATTGTTACATATGTCTGCCATCCTTTATTCTTCCTTCATCTTCAGTTTACATTTGAATTTTTAACTGGATTTTAGACCGAAATAAATTTTATCTATTTCCTCATAGGCTGCCCAGATGTACAAACGTGAAGGGCTTGTGGTTAGACTCCATGATCTTGGAGGTCTTTTCCAACCCTAATGATTGTGTTTCTATGAACTCTGATGGCAATTTGCTGCTGTGAATTGCTGATACACCAGCAATATTAAACCACTTTCTTGGCTCACCTCAAAATGAAGTGACCTTCTAAAAACACAGAATTACTATCTCATCCAATTAACCTCGTCTAATACTCATCTTCCCCACAGAACCATTTCAATGATTCCAAACAGTATTTTCCAGATTATCTAGGGTCGACATGCGAGGAAAGCACCCCCTAACAGCTATGACATAAACCCTCCCTTCCCCGCGCTGCGGGATCCCCCGTCCCCGGCTCCCGCAGCGCTCGGCGCTGAGGCGGCGGCGGCAGCGGCGACGCGGGTTCCTCGGCCGGCGGCCGCGGGACCGACACGAGCGCAGGCCGCGCGGCCGGGCCGCAGCCCCGCGGGCGCCGGGCGCTTCGCAGAGCTTCGTTTCTCCTCACGCCAGACGCGACCTGAACAGGGCGGCTGGCAGAACAAACTGGGCTGGTATTCAGCTAAACACCAACAAACTCATTTGAGGAGCTGTGCGGAAAACCCTCTCTGACCTACACTTTCGACATGACTTCCAGGTCTAGATTTTTTGTGTGTTTTCAAGCCAAAACGATGGTTCTTTCCCCATTTGTAGCCCCTGAGGTGCTTCCTGGATTGGGCAGTAAGACCTCAGCGTTTCTCTCCGCGGTGCCTGTGCCAGGCAGCTCAGCCCAGCACATGCTCTGCCCAGGACAACTCAAGGTCCTGCCTGCTTTCCTGCAGCACGTAAACCTCCACAAGCCACAGTGAAACTGTGAGTCACACCGACTTCCACGTGCTCCTCAACTACTGGTTTTCTTTAGTTTCCAATAAGTACGTAGAGGCCTTCTATTTGGCGGGCTGAATAACACCCAAATACTGCACATGCAAGTGGGGTCTGCACTCTAGGGCCCCCAGGGAGGAAGGGAGCCAACAGCTGCGACCCAGACCCCACATGTGAGCGGATGCCCGATAAAGGCCACAACACAGAACAAAACGGGGGTGTTCTGGGCTGCTGGAGGGATTTGTCCTTGCAGCTTTATGGAGCAAAGCCCCACCTTCAGCAGCTACATCCTGCAGTGCGTTCGACGTGACCTCAGCCCGAGGGCCGCGCTGGCGGGGAAGGCCGTGACGCCCTTTCCCCTTTCCACAGGCGTTCAGCTCGTTCCAACGCTCTGCCGCTCCATCTGGAGCTCAGCTCAACTCACGACCAAAACCAGGGACGCTGAGCGGAAGCCTGAGCTGACCCAACGCTTGTTACCTTTCCTTTGCCCTGTCCCCATTCTCTCTTTTCTGCTGCCACATCCAGTGCAGAAGCAGGAGCACAAGTCTGGTCTGCCGGCGCGTTTGGTGACTACAGCGTGTGCTGAGCTGGCCATGACGAATGGAGAAACGAATCCTGCCATCACAGGCAGTGTGATTATTGGCTGTCCTAAATCCGCTTATTTACTATTAATCCATATTAAGAGGATGGTACTCGAAACAGAAACAATTAATTATTTGTGCAAAACGAGTATTTTTTTTTGATACAAATACTTCAGAAATAAAACTGTTCTCCATGAAACAGAGAAAATAATGAAAGGTATATAACCCTATTTGCTTACTTTCCTAGCCATTGTTTTTCTGATTTTTTTTTTGCAGGTGGCATTTTAAAACCTCTGTATATACACCTGGGAGAAGGAAAAAAGAGTTATTTTTAAGCCATATAATGAGGCTTAAAGCAATAAAAAGCAATAAAGCTATGGTGTCAGATCAAGAAATGCTGCAATTTCCACAAACTTTTACTTCCAGATCCTGCAATGATTTGCGAATTTTAAGTTAAGAAAATTGCAGGGTTGGCTCAAGTTTCTAGTTATACGGGACTCCTAAAAACCAGAAGTCCTGTTTTTGCAGGGATGCTTCTGTCAAAGAAGTAACGGTACTTCTATTTAAAACTCTTTTAGAATGAAGATATAGATTTTGTTATAAAATTTACATGCTTTTTTGGCGGGGGGGAGAAGACAGGTCACAACAGAAGAAAGGCAAAATTTGATGGGATAAAATAAAAAAGAAATTGCACTAAAAAGTCAATTATAAGCACACCAAAGGAAAAAGAAATGTTAAATAACAGCTTTAAAAGGTACTCTTCTCAGCCTACGGCTAGTTAAACACAGCAATAAGTTGTCAAAAAGCCAAACTTCATAACTCCCTCAACACGGCTTTTTTCAGGACCCGAGGCCAGAACCGTTTCCTGCCTCTTTCCAGCGCGCACCCCCGGCCGGGGCTCCCTGCTCAGCCCGGCCCGGACGGACGGAGCTCCGTATTTAAATGTATTTAAATGTATTTAAATGTATTTAAATGTAACCTGCTCCCCGGCAGCTCCGCGGCTCCCGCAGCCCCTGTGCCCCAGAGCTCCCCGCGCCGCTCCAGAGCCAGCCTCGTTCCTCAGCCACTGGCAGGAAAGGTGACTCTTGTCTGCAGTAACTACTGATACACGGAAATACTGATGCATTAAAAAAGAGGGAAACTACTCAGACTTCCCAGCGAAAAGAAAAATACAAACAAATCGCAAAAATAATTTTAAAGCAAGTAACACAAAGCTACACACACGCAAAAAAATACAATACAGAATTATGGGGATTTAGTTGTTTTTCACATTTTTTTTTCCTTCCATCTTGCTTAATTAAGAACTAAATACTTCTGCACTTTACACCCACCTCTTTGCCACTTTATAAAGTGGCATACTCTTTGCCACTTCGCACACGCCTACACATGCCTCAGTTTGGCACTGGAGACTTCTTTTGATTTGTTGTTGTTGTTTTTATGAAGACATTAAAGAATGATTTAACAAAGGAGTAATTTGTACTCCCAACCCTAAGCAACTAAATAAACACTTGTCCTTCACATCCCTCAGGATTCCAAATGATACATAAACTCAACATTTAAAAATAGCCCTAAAAGCAACAATGAACAAAAAAATAAATATATTAAGTTTTCCTTTTTAAAAATATAAACTTGTAAATAAATGCTTTTTTTTTGGACAACTAGTGTTTCTGTACAATCTAGTTCCAGGAAACACGAGGAACAATGTTGGAACAGAACAGATGAATCCATTTTTAGATATACTTTTTATATGTTTATTGTTTAAAAAAAGAAAACTGGACAAAATACTTCTGAAATATAAAATAAATAGAATATAAAACAATCAAACAGCATTTTAATAGCAGTAATGACAGTACAACTCAGTAAAGTTACACTAAACACATTTAAAGGCATTGCATCTAACAAATTATGATAAAAAGTGTAAAACACTTATGTAAATGCAAAAACAAATTAAATACACCTAAGAGAACCGCATCTGGAAATAAACTCTAATTCACAGTAATACTTTGTATTTCTTTATACTGTTAAATATTTAAATATTATAATCTAATATCCAACTCTCTGTATAGAGATTATTATTTTTATTATATTCTTTACCTCTTCCCCTAACATCTGACATCGTGTACTTCATTTGCCCGCATTTTATTTTTGCACAATTTTAAAAATATGAGGTTAATAGCCGACAATGCTGATTTCTCAGTGGGAACTATAGCAGCAACATTTAATTCTCAAAGGTCAAAAGAATAAGACAGAGGCCCTGCATAGCTGTAAGAGTCCACATTATCCTAACTGCCATCATCATCATCGCTACTACTGTGAGTGTTAGTCCATTCCCTGTAGGCCTGTCTTTTCTGAAAGCATGATAAGGGAAGAAGAAAGCAGAAGTATTAGTTCAGAAGAGCATTAGTTTGAGCTGGAAAGTTAGTTGATTAAAGCAAAATAAAAACCTCAAAAGAAAGCAATTCTGGTAATTTGGGATACAACACAAACACTCAATGTCACATGTATCCTATTTCTATTTGGTCAGCATATGCAGGTACCATCTGTAAAAAGAAGTTGTATTTAAATGTAACCTGGTGTGCTGCTGAAACTGCAACAGCACCGTGAGGGCAGGCAGGGTGGTCACCAGACCTGCGGCCACGGAAATGATACAAAAGGGGAAATTATTCTTATTTTTCTGTAAGAAAACACTAAGCTAGTAAAGAACTACTTCAGGGAGGAACATGCAAGATTCTGAGTCTCATGCAAATACGAGAAACACCTCTAGAACAAAAAACATTAATATACACAACAGCAGTAAGATTAAGACATCAAAGATACTATACCAGCAACTAACACCTGTAAAACAAATTGCATAATTTGTTTTGTGAAGTTGTTCTCTAATGTGGCTGCCTATGTTGAAAGACTCTTGTTTGTATTTTTCATAACCCTTCTTCAAGAACACTTCTACTGAGAACTGTCAGCAACAAAAAGTAGTATGAAAAATGCCAATTTTCAACTTCAGCTTCTCACAAATGGTAGCTGCCCCCCCAAAATGACAGGTAGTCCTTATTCCCTATGTTTTTCAAGTTGGTAAATTGCAGGTGGTGGTACTCACCCACGCAATACCACAAAAATTAGAACCACGTATTTTAGAAGTGGTTCAATGCTATGTTCTTCTATGCGAATTTGGGCAAAGCTAAGAAACAAAACCAATGCAAAGTCATTTCACAGGTTTGAGCATTTTAAATCTGAACTTGCTGGCTTGCTAACATTCTGTTTTCATAATAGATCATTAAACAGAAAAGGGGATGTTTTGGAATCCATTTGCCTACCAGAAGGAAGAAAAAGTGCCATTAAGCGTTCCTTGGCAGCAGGTGTAACTGTGCTCAGCTGTAAGAGCCTCTTCGCCCCGGGCGCCGCGGCTCCGCAGAGCGCTCCGAGCAGGGAGCGCACGGGACGCGGCCGCGGCTCCGAGCAACGGGAGCATCCGCATGGGAGCCGGACATGGAACAACCTGCACGTCCCAAAACAGTCTTAAGGGGCTACTTAATTCTTATAATATTCTCCAAAGTAAGTTTTGCTGGTTCAGAAAAAAAGTTTATTTTTGTATGACATCTCCAACATTTCTTGGCACGCTGCTAAAATGAATTATTCAATGTGTAATTAAAAAGGTCTATTATTTTTATATCCCCAGTTTTCATTTGCCTAGTCAATATTTTCAACTTTATTTCTTAAAAACTCTGTTTTATTTATATCAAAGAAAAAAAAACTCTATAAACTAACAGTTGAAATTTTTTCCACTTTAAAAAAGTGGAAAAAGTTCAATTGCTGTCAACTGAGTCCTGGTCCTGGGTTTCACAAGGAGCTGAATAGCAGCTGAATTATTAAAGAGTAATTATTCAAACTAAAAGCTGCTTAAGGCACTATTGATACAAACAGTGTTCCACTTCAAGTTATTTGTAAATCCTTTCAACGATATAAATACAAATATTTTGAGTTTGAAATGGTATGTTTTCCAAAAAAAAAATCTAAAACCTGTGTTTAAAATGTATATTATAAAATTATTAGAAAATGTATCTGTGTGTCTGTCAACTGTTTTATCAAATATAAAAGGTTAAAAAAAAACATATAAATCTTTTTCTCCTTTTAAATTGTTCTTCGTCTTGCACAAAGCTCTCTATATGTTGGTACAAATAGAGTGTCTTTCCCAAAATCCCTTAGGAAAGTAAACAGGACTTAAAAAAAAAAGTTAAATATTTATTTCGATATCAGATGAACTATATTTTATGATAAAATATCTTTCAGTTTCTTCACCTGTAACATTTGACTCCCGGTTCCATCTCTTAGCCTGTAAGGTCTAATAACTCCATCTTCACCAAAGAAGCGAGGAGGGCGCAGACTTATCACATCTTCTGATGAATCTGCAACTCTGAGAATAAAACAAAAATAATTAAAATACATACCATGTCTCCCCTATGTTTTTTCAACTGTAATATTTAGTAAAGTTCAAAAATTATTTAAAATACAAATTAAATTCAAGTATTAGTAAAGTGACACCTTTGGTACAGGCATACACACCCAGGACATATGAACTAACAAAAGACTTAGCTCAGATATTCAATTTCATTCAAAAAATGATTATTAGAAAAATCAGATGGCAACGCATGGGTGCAATATCAATTACTATTTGAATAAAAATTTCTCACACAAATGATACAAAGACAAAGTATTCCTTCTATTCTCTGTTCCATCCAATATGCCATGCTTCATTACTTATTTCACTTACTTTTTAATGCCCTGAAATGTGCTGCTTGCCATATCTATGATTCCACCGGTAGGCCTAGCTACTGCTCCCACTAAACCTTTTCCAACACCTTTGAAAAAGCCAGCTGCTCCTTCTCTTTGGGCTCCTAAAAGTTTGAAAAGCAGCAAATAATTATAAAACATTCTGACATTTTTCTTATTACAATAATGTTAGCAAATGTAATTTATAGGTAATTATCTAATTACATATGATAAGTAAATACAATTTCCTCCATACAAAGTTCATCATCAATAGTACCTTAATTATAGGCAAGAACATAAAATCTGATACAAATTTCTATAGTTCTCAGATTTATGACCCCTCTCATCAAATGTCAAAAATTTTAGATTGTAAGAACACATATAAAACATGGTAAGACCTGTACTTACCTCTTATTGGTTTTGTAACTATTCCCGTTATGCCACTGACAAAACCCTACCAAGAGAAATCAACAAGATTTAACACAGGTATCTTCATTTTCATACATTATTACAATTTTCTTATTATTTCAAAAGTGAATAACCTCAAAGCGTATGTTTTCAGGGAATGTAAAATCCACCGCTAAGTGAAAAGAATCAGAAATATCTGCTTCAGTTTCTCCTTTCTACCCAATTCTCATGCATTTTTCTTTAAAACTACCGCTCTATTGGGGCAATATATTTGCAAAAAATTAGGATTCAAACGGAGAGATGCAACTCGTGGCAATTAGGGCAGTCTATAGGTATATTACTCTTGTCTGGATAAAATCTATTAATAATTATTCCTTCTGTCTCCTTACAGAAACTAATCCTTTTCCTCCACGAGTGATACCCTCTCTTAGACCAGTGGGTTGTCTATTCATGGCTTCTCTCCTTTTCTGCTGGTAATCCTCATCCATAGTTATTGCAGCTACTCCTTTTGCCATTGCACCTGTGATTCTTGAGGCTGCACCAGCTAATCCACCTACGAGAAAATCAAAGTCTCTAAGTAAAATGCCAATGTGATTTATAAATACTCTGTTACACTGCTCTCTACGTGTACACTGCTGTAATAATACTGAAACTTACCAACAGCTCCCCCTACTAGTGCTTTAAGTCCCAAGGCCATTCCTTCTATAAATTCTTCAGGACCCTGGATGGCTCCCTAAAAGAAAATCACATTTATTTAAAGTTTTAAATATGAGGTTTATAGACATATATATAGTGTATGCACAGGCACCTGCAGAGAGAGAGAGAGAGAGAGAGAAAGAAAATGAGAATTATTTTAAAATACTAATTCAGTCTTGGAATTCTGATCAGACAAATGCAAAAAGCGGAGTTACTGAAAAGTAAGCAGCATAAAGTCTTTTGTGAATTAAGTGTTAGAGACTATCCTCTCTTTTTTCTTGTCTGAATTTTCTAGTAACATTTCCTGGCACTTTCACTATGAATTTTCAATTATAAATCTAAGATAAATATTTACTAATAAAACTGATGTTTTCAAAGCAATCCATACAGAATTATCTGTGCTATATTTCATATGCAGCCAGTAGAGTCTTTTTACCTGATAAGGCTCATAGAACAATGCTTCAACTCCTTCAGACAAGCCCCTTATGAATCCAAATGGATTACCCAAGACATCAAGGCCAAGAATAAGAACATACATCTGTTTAATAGCCTAAAATAAAATTAGATTGTTTTTAGTAAAATATTGCAGAAATCACACAATGAGTAAAACAAACAGAATACTTGAGACAGT
The DNA here is from genome assembly GCF_059628265.1 of Tinamus guttatus. Classification (NCBI taxonomy): domain Eukaryota; kingdom Metazoa; phylum Chordata; class Aves; order Tinamiformes; family Tinamidae; genus Tinamus; species Tinamus guttatus. The sequence goes on from NW_028288680.1 coordinate 626,968, forward strand.
ACAGACGTGAAAAAGATTAGTATACTAAGAACTCAATATAACTGAAGAACTAGAAATAGTAACATTTAAAAGGATTTTACAATAAGTAAATCATAGAAGCCCACAATTAAGTCAGCCAAAGCAACTCTACTTTTTGAAAGCAGTCACAAATAACTGAAATTAACTCTTCTGAGATTTTATGAAAAAGGCACATTATCCGGATTTTTCTCACACTGCACAACTACGAAATTTGATCTGCTTGCATATCCTGAGAGGAAATTTTGTCCACTGTGATTAACATGAAGAATTGGATATAAAATAATAATAATAATAATAAAATGCTCCTAGGGGATTTCCAACCGTCTCTCTGTAGAAGAATCAAAAGTATGATAGACAACCCATTTCCCAATTAAAGCAGAACTTTTCTCTTTTAGAGTTGGTAGAGCACAAAATAAATACATTCTAAGAAGATCTCTTAACAATGATGTGTGGGTAAAAGAGGCCTCATCTTTTTGCAGTAATGTGTCTACTGATCTCTCTCCTCAAAATGTTGGGATCCAGCAGGTCAAAGAGGGATAATAATTCTGATGGTAGTGGAGTTTGAGAGAAAGCATTCTCAGTTTGATACAAATCAAACCAGGAATGTTTTATCAGAATGGCACTGTGTGTGCTATTTACTCCAGGAGTTTTGTTAACCATGATATTTTCCCTCTAGCAGGAAATTTAGAAATAATGCACCATTGCTTTCTTGCCCTATAGTTTCTTCCAGAATAAGAAATTTGATTCAACTAATGAATAACAGTTTCTTGTGAGCTGGGCGTCTCATTTATTCAATTTTTTTTTTTTTTGTCAAAAACCCACCAAGATGTCAAGGAGAATTCAAAGACTCGGCTTCCAGGAAATATTAAAAAGTTACATTAAGAAAGGATGTACTAAGAAGAGAGGAAACAGATGATGATTATTCTTATTTTAAAATGACCTCCCCCTCCCTTTATAAATTAGGAGATTGTAATTTAAAGCAATAGCTTTTTCCTGTGATTTATACAAATATACAAGCCTGAAAGGTTTTATGCATTTTCACAGAACTGAAAGCATATAGCAACTCACTTAAAACAGATATTCACTGAAAAAATAAACTATACTATTCCAACCTGTTTTGAATAATGCTTTATAACTGCTGATTGCAATTGTTGTGTAGTACAGAAGTGATAGTTTAGTTCAAAGAACGCCAACCTAAAAAAGAAAAAAAAAAAGGCAGTCATATTATTCACCGCAAAAAAAAACATAACAAAAATTAGATTGATGTGATCTCTTTTTAACCTACTTAAAGACAACATCTTGTACATCTGTGAGTGTGGCACCTATACTCTTCAGCAGGAGATTCAAAGATTGAAGTGGTATCAATTCATTCTTTCTTTCTTCTTTGTTGCTATCTTCTCCACCCGTACTAAGTGAAAAGCTTAAGTGTAACTGAAGAATAAAAACAAAAGTGGAAAAAATATACAAATGTCTATCAGAAGTATCATATTTCTCCTTTTGTAATTTTGTTAGAAGATTTAAAATTTGAGATATGGCATTTCTATACTTGATTGAAATCAGACTGAATAAATACAGAAAATACAAATACACCATTTAAGGTGACAAAACGATACTGCAATTCAAACTGAACACATACAACTACTTTTAAGAAACTAGGAACTGCTTACCTTTTTCTTCATTTTCTTCTCTCTTTTTTTTTTTCTTTAAAGAAAAGAAGTACCCAGAATTTTTTAGCTATAATTTCAGTCATTATCTTGTTTCCAAACTATTATTTGTTTCTATTACTAATACCAAAATGTGCAGCACACTGAAAATAATAAACACAGTGTCTAACCAGGAATGAGAAGGAAAGTCCAAAGGAAAGAAAAAAAGATTTTTTTTAAATTTTTGAATTCCCCTACAATTTTTCAAATTCCTGTTATGTAGGAGACAAAGAAATTCTCCATTCAGAGAGCAAGCACAACATACTGTGAGAAAGGCATACCTTTATTGGAGAGATATGAAAGAACTCATACAAGCTGATTTGTGATGTATCCATTGACGACACACTCATCAGCTCTTCTTGAAGAGATTCTACATCCTTTTTGAAGAGTTCCAACTGTGAATGAATTTTCAAAAAATACTACTTGCATATGTAGAATATTTAAGCCATTTAATCTTTACGTAAATTTATAAAATTCCATCTTGAGATATTTAGATTCCTAACTTGCTTGCAATGTTATTACAGCCATGCACTTCTCTGGTTGTTATACATCTCTAATTTCCATTTTCTATTTCCCAATGACCAGCTATTTACCTTTTGTTTTTATTTTTGTATAAACCTGATCATCACTACTTCTTTTCCAATTCTGGCATGTAAATTAGGGAAAACAAAGCAAAATAACATCTCTTTTCATCATACATTTTACTTGGTATAATAAGAAAATATCTTTTAATGTGCTATTGGAAAGCATCTCTTGTCTTTATTCATCCAGGCAGATCTTACCTACAGGTTTTTCTGGTTCATTTTTTACTAGAAGCACCTTTTATTAAAATGCAGACAAAACAACACCACACATTCTGCTTAACAGTACCTCATCAATGTCTCATATAGTGAAACTCGTATTTCAGTATAGTTAGAAAAACAACTTGACTGATACCGTTCAGAACTGCATTATTACAGTATATCACTTGGCTGCTTCAGGTTCCTTGGCAAAACCAAGACCCTTCACTTCCTCTGTCACCTTTAGCTTTGGTCTGAAGTTTTCACTGCCGAAGAAAATGACCATGCACTTCATGCCATTTCATCTGATTTCTACTTTTCTTATGAACAAATTCCTCTCATTCACCCTGTAGTATAAGTCAGTCCTCTCCCACTGCCCTTCTCTTTGCAGTACTTCTTGGTATAATCATTTCAATTGTATCGTTTACCTATTTCGCAATCTCATATAAAATTACTAAACAAACTTCCTCTCTCCACTCCCTAAAGGGCCTTTATCAGCCCTTTCCTGACGAAGTATTTTCTAGATATTTTTTGGCAGGTCTAAGAAGAAAATATTATTTTCACTCTTTTCCTGTTCTTTTTATTGGAAACATCAACCAGGTATTGTAAAGACTGCATAGAGTCTTTTTAACATTTTTAACTTTTACTTTTATTCCTTTAGTAAGGTTTTAAAGACTTTTTAGATATTATACCAAAATAAGGATAAATGAGAGCCTACTGTTTGCCTCGAAAAACAGTACTTCTTTAAAACCCCATAGTTTCCTATTATTCCCAGATACAACACTCAGTCGATGCCTTAGCCATACAAGAATGAGTTGCTTTTTTGTTGTTGTTCTGTTTTTGAATATAGTTTAAATAATTACACATGTAAATATATCAATCTTTAAACAACAGAAGGTTTTTACCTCTTGGTCACTGGGGACATCAGTCTGTGTAAAGAATTCTACCAGTGCATACAGGAACCCAAGGTCTAGTCTGAGATCCATCTCCTGAATCAGGACCTTAAAATACCTGTACAACACATACACACACACACACACACAAATAAATAAATAAAAGTAACTATTTTATGAAAAAACAAAGAGCTTTAAATAACAAAGTACAAGCTAGCATATTTAGGGCATAGGGTATTTGTTTCACTTATTAATTTCACATACTTACCTTTTTCTTAATTATTTATAGGGGGTGTCATCAGTTTTAGTTAAAAGAAAGCAGTATAAGGTAAACATATATTTTGTAAACAGAACTATTTTATTGAAAGAGCAGCATTTGGCACTAGGGATAGCATTGTTAAATGCAGTTTACTTTCCAAACTAAAAAGCATAAAAATCTATATTCAGAATTCCTAAAAATGCTTCTTTTACTCTCGAATCACATGGATAATAACCTTTATTCTGGAATCACATGCATAATAATAAAACTTTCACCTCTCTTTTTGAAGTGCTCTCTTCTTTTCTAGAATGAATTGGTACAAAATCATCTTGTCTTATTTTTGCTGCTACTTTTGTTTTAAAGCCTGAATAGAAATGATCAATGGCAAAAGAGATGGAATGTTGAAATACTTACTTAATGTGAGATATTTGTGAATGTCCTGCAGTTCTCATAACAATACTGACATCTGTAAATGGTTTTGGTGCTATGAAGTCGTAAAATAAAAAGAGATCAGAACAGATTTTTGTATGCTTGAGATATATATATATATGTGTGTGTGTGTAAAATTTCATGCATTTAATATGAAAAAGCCATACATGGTTAGGATTTTTTCAATCCTATGAAGCAAGAATATATAATGGATGAGACAGGAAAACAACTAATTTGGGGAAAAGAGCAGGAACTGAAAGGAGAAGGATTCAAGAATGAAATGGAACAATAAAATTCTATTTCATTTATTTATCTCTGAAAAATGTATCATTGACCAGGCCAAATTAATGCTGATAATCTTAGCCACATACAATTTCTGCAATCATGGGATAAATTTATATTTCCAAAGACTGATCTAAAAATACAAATACAGAATAAGCAAATTATGTTCTTCAAATTCATGCACTCTAAATTGACCGTAATCAGGATGAGCATTGTCATAATAGCTTCTGAAGAAGAATACAGTATTCTTCATCTCAACCCAGACTCTTTCCTGCCAATACCCTCGTCTTCCAAATGACTTTGCCCTGAGAAAGTTTATGGAATACTCTTCGAAAAAAGCTCAGCAGTTCATCACATCATGCATTGACTTTGGACCAAGCAGTGCAGAACCTGGAAGGTACTTTCAGACAAAACTATGTCTAAATTTAAAATAATTTGTGAGGCACCATTTAAAAGGTCAACAGACGACAAATTATGTCTTGTTTACATTTAGACTACTATAGGCAGAAGTTTCTTTTATAACTTAGCTAAGAGAGTAGCATGCAGTTTCATTACTGGATACAAGTAAATTAGAAATAAGCTTCATAAACACCACTATTAGGATAAACTGAACAACTTATTTTAATCAGTAGATAAAAATCTAGTAACTAGATATGAAAAGTCAGGTTTAGCACTAGAACCCTCATTACCCTGGCACTCCAAGTGTAAGCAATAAACCGGGCAACACGTTTGTTGCCATCAGGCCTAGCAACAATTCGACTTTTCCATTTTTAGCAGGTAACATTTCTTCTGCGTTACTTATTTTTGTTCTGATTTGCATGCAACTGCCACAACCACAATTTCAGCTTGAACTAAATTTGACTTAAGACTTATGTTCTCAGAGAGCACCAATTAGTATTTCAGTAAGATGCTCTTCAAAGGTATGATACTGATGAATAAAGCAGTTTTTTATTCTTTCTTCTAACAATCGTTAACAATTTACATGGCTTTCTCTAAGTCCTCTTTGTGGAGCTGGGGAAGCAATTTTCTCTAACATTCGTATTTGTATTTTGTCTAGTTAGTTTTCCAGGGAAGTCTCTAAATTTTTAAACAAGCAGTTTTCACCGAATAGAACTAGCAAGGTGGAACTTCATTAAAAACAAGCACCTCTTCCTTCTGTAAGTATAAATTACGTTAAAACTAGAACAACAAACCTGAATCCAGGGTGATGGACTTTGGAGGTTTAATAGGATAGAACACAAAGGGAAATATGGCTCCAGGAATCTGGTTTTGTATCTAGTAAGGGTAAGGACAGGACAAGGTGTGGCATGTTAGCTTTTCAAGACATGAAATATTTTAAAAGCAGGACAAGCAAAGAATTATATATTACCTGTTAATCTGCCCTAATTAGAAAGCAGAGAAAGACACTACTGTGGTTCAAAATAACTGTTTTCAAAATGAAATTATTCACTCCAAATAATCTAGAAAAGCTTCTCACATTATTCACTGCAAATAATCTAGAAAAGCTTCTCACAATCTGTGGTCATAAATGGTAGAAAAAGGTTTTGCAGAGGATAAATTAAAAAAAAAAAAAAAAACACTTGAACATATAAAATATAGCAAGTTTTACCCAATTTTCAGTTACTTGCAATTAGAGACCACTGAGGAAAGATCATGGAAAATGAATGGTAGATGGATTTCTCTCAGTATTTTTAGGTGTCTGGTTGTTTTGAATTTTATAAAAATCTGGTAGTATTTCCATAAAAAGATTGAGAATCAGTGACGTAAAAGCCAGTGGCTACGGTTAATTTGAAAACAACAAGAAAAACCCAAAGTTTCTAAAAAATTAATCCTTCTAACTTTCCATATTTTTTCCTATATGCAACTCCCTGTTCTTTGGCAACACTCACCTGTATCCTGTAAATTTGTACTCTGAAAGACTTCTGATGGGCAGATGAACTATATTCTACTTTTAAAGCTGGTAGATAATTTCTTCTGATAGGAATCTCATTTGGCTGTTGAATTTTCATGTTACTTCCATTAGGAGTTAAACACACCTATTATATCATTAAAGAAAAGTATGCAATGTGTTTCAAAATGTTGCTTTTTCCACAACATATTTTAAGTTTTACAGTTTTATTAAGGAACCAATAACAAAAGATTAATGGTAAGGCTTTTACAGCTTTCTAGTCAGATGTCAAAACTATTTAAATCAATCAAGTTTTGTCTTAAATTTCAAGAGACACAAAACTAGTAAGTGCATATATATGTTGAAATTATGAAATTAATTTTTGATATTTCTGTGTTTGAATCACATGGGTGAATCATTCCATAATAAGCCACTTGAAAAATTCAAGACTTTTTGTTAAAACAAACAAACCAAAGCCAATCACCCAGTTATATCAGATTAAGAAAATGTAAAGTTTCTTTCCTGCAGTTTTGCATATATTTAGTCTCATAATCTGCAAACTTTCAAACCTTCATGGAATCTTTCTAGACAGAGATAAAGAAGGAATTTCAAATGGGACTGGATAAATCAGTCATCTCAATTTTCACTGGAAATATTTTGGGAGACAAAAAAAAAAAAATGTTATCTTTGTTCTATGTACACATGCAAACAATAGTTATCAAGTATTACCAAAACATTTGATTCCAGCTCAATAATCTTATTTTCTGAAGGAGTAAGTTCGCAGTAATCTTTAAATTCTTGTTCTAATTTATCAGTTTGTTTAACACTCATAGGTCTCCATCTTGACTTCTTCTTGGGTTTTGTCTCCCAAACCACATCAGAACTTCGAAAATCATAGAAAGGATCAAGAGAAAAGGATTAGGTATTTCAAATTAAACTTTACTTATTTTAGCATGGCTTTTAGTATGTCATAATGATGAAATGAGAAAAAAAAAATCACAAAACATTCCTGGGGTAAATGACCCAAATGGCCCTATGCCTTCTCAGTTCTAAACAGAAGGCCAATCTTTCCAATGTAATGCATAAAAAATAAGTTTACGGCAAGTTTGTCCAACTCCCACTTTGATCAAAATAGGTATGTAAAGATACAGGTTCAACAGTACTGCTATCCAATCCTCTACAAACTCACCATAGGCTTTCAAGTATGCATCCTTGCTAAAATTTGGGATGGTTTAATATACCAGAATTTCAGAATTCAGCAATGAACTGCTCCTCACTTTGCTAGCTACTTTCTACACTTTCTATCTCAGTCTGAATCACTAAATACTGTTTTTCATTGCTGGAGTCTCCTGATGACAGATGACCACTTCGAGAAAGGACCGATTTAGTGGAAGTAGTCACCTAGCCTTTAAATTTGGACAATTTACTCTCATAGCTAAGATCAGGAAATTTTTTATTTTAACATTTGGAGATGGTGAAATGTTTCCAGATTTTAGATAGTTTTTCATTTCTCAAGTAAGGGCAAGGATCGGGATTTTCTTTGTAAATGACAGAAGGGAATAATTTGTACCTAGGTGACCAAGTTTTGCAGAAACTCTGCTTGTCTTGTCTGAAAATTATTCATTAGGAAAAGGAAAAAGCACATTCTGAGCAACGCCATGGCTAAGAATGATTATCAAGGCAGTGATATACAAATGTCCTTTGAGGATTCAAAAAATACCCTGTATAAATACATGACTCTTATGAGCTATAGTAGAAACACAAAGTATTAGATATTTGGCTTGCCTCAAAATAGAGAGGACTACAAGATGTTACCTTATTGAAGTTTTGACTGATGACCAAAATCTATTGATACAAACAGCAGACCCTACTGATGACTCCAGTACCATCCCAAACCATAGAGGTAAAACTAAGCTTCGATGGACTGGGGAAGTATAGCTATGCTTAATAAACTGTAAGAGTATGCCATCAATCCAAACACAGATTTCTATATATTTATAAATGTAGAATTCTCTACATTTCCACTACAAAGGAAAAATATATAATGATTCAATTCTAAATATCCTTGATCAGATTTATTTTCCCTCCTCCCCTTCTCCTCAACACAAAATTCAGTTTGTTAAAATAACAGGTGTTAAACATTTTGCAAAGTGAGTAAGTTACCTTGTAATTCCAATATAGGACACCTCCTGCTTTGTGTAGTTATTAACCAATGAGATTCCAACATCCTGTAAAGACAGAACAATTTCTTGCTCCGCTAGCTCTGCTTTTACACTTTCGTATGTCAGTTTAAATACATTCTGATCTTCAGTGAACAGAAGAATACGCTGTAAGCCTTCAAAAAATGACACCAGATACACCATCTTTCTATTATCCAAGCTGAGTATCTCCATTCTGTCCTACAAAACAAGAGAGAGAAAATTTTTAGACATCTATTCAGTTTAATCCGGCAAACAAGTTTTACCACAGTCACATCCATAAACTTTGGAACTGAAGATAATGCTTATTAGGTCTTTGTGTTAGACTCTCACCAGACTGGTGATTTCACTTGCTATATATAGAATTACATATATATTCTTATCCCAGTTACAGATCCAAAGTATAGATCCAAGTTACAGAAAACCAAAATATATATTTTTTCCCCAAGCATCCACTCAATATTCTAATAATTTCATAAAATCAAGGTTTGAAAAATATGTACATATTTTATCCAATATGCTTTTAGGGGAAAAAAAAGAAAAACTTTTGCCTGGATATTGCCATATTATAGGTTTTTATGGCAATAGTTTCATGCTAGAATTTGAAAACATTTTCATATTTTTGAAAACAGAGTCTTTGATATTTTACCTTCAGCTTTAATAAAAAAGTGTCAGTCTTATTGTTTAGGCAGTGAGGGTGCTTTCATATGCCACTTATTTAGTGGGTCATTAAAGTCTAAAATGTCATGTGCAAGGTAATGTCATGTGCAAGCTCACTGATACTGAAATTCTCCATACTGACTGCTTCCAGAAGCCTTGAAAATTCATCACATCTATCACTGAATCAGTTCAGGAGGGAGGAAAACATACACAAAAACGACAAAACTAAAAGACCCCCAAGTAAACAAAAAAAACCTCTTTTCTGATTATATTGTTTTCTGCCATTTTTATTAGCTGCATTAGCACAGAGAAGGCTCTGGTAAGCACCATGTGGAAATACAAAAACATGCAGCTGGAATAATGAGATAATGCAGAAGTAAGAGGAGGAGGCTGCCACCCTTCAGTGTCTCTCAGTGACACTGTGGTTTTTTGGAGAGTTCATCACATCATAAACAACTCTGTAACTTAATTTGCCTCTTTATTATAGGAAAGTATTACTTACATACGAATGAATCTCTATTGCATTACCTGTGGCAGACAAACATTTAGATCACTACCAAAGTACTGGGGGGAAGAGGGGAATCCATCTCCATCAGATGCATGAGAAAAAAAAACAGCATTTAAAGGAGCTGTACACAACAAGCATACCTCCTTCGGGCTAACTTCCTCAGCTCTCTTTCCACATTTCCATTTCAATTTTCTAGATCCTGTTGGGTCAGCCCAAGTATACAACACGGCCTTATTTGGCTGAAGACAGTCTTCCAACTCACAGAGGGAACTAAGAAGTAATGCAAAATATTCATTCACATTTTATTTTCATATCAAAGACTTTGCAGAGTCTAAAATTTCAGTTGAAGGAACAAGAATGCTTACACAATAAGTTTTAATGAAAACTTAAAACAACACTGTGTTTGTAACACGTGCACAAAACTATTTTCATCACAGTAATAAAAAAATAGTTTTATTAGTTACAGAACTTCTAGAAATGCAGCTTATCAGTAACATTCCAAATACTCATTTTCTCCTCTGCTTGTATTTATAGGGAAACTTAAACTGTGAGAAAGCAGAGAGTGGAGCTCATGAACTGAAAAGGATATTCAGGTTTTGTTATCTAATAAATATTATTAGAGGGAGGAAATGTGGTCACAGCCTATTGTTCAGGGAAGATTTCTTCTATGAGATTTGCTGAAGGGAAAACAATTAAAAAAAAAAAAAAACAGACTGCCTTCTAAATCTCTCTGAAGGTGCCTGATGCTGTGCATCATTAATTACAAAAACTGATCTATACATGTTGAATTTAAATTCCAAACTGGTATGTTCAAAGACAGCTAAAAAGCTGAAGACTTTGAAACTTTTCAAATAACAAAGCAAGACATTGAATATATTCTTTAAGAGATGCATACAGCTGCAAGCCTAATTGGACTAGCAGTTCTTCAGCTTTTCAATCACCAATTTATAAGCTACACTGCTTTTATTGTCTGAAGGAATGAAGATTTTGCTTAGCATTTACAAAGACACAAGCTAAAGACACTGCAGACACATTGCACAGCACGCACACAGTGTAGCAAAGCTTTATGAAGATATAACAGTACGATGATAGAACGGGGATAGCTGCAATAGGCTGGTAGCACACGGTACTGATACGACTTTGCTGCTCTCAGCCTAAGCCGCACTAACAGGAGGCTTGGCTCCAATCTCTGCAATGTGCCTCAGAAGCGGCTTTGTACAGAGTAACGTGAAGCCAAGAATTTGAGTTTTAAAGATTTGTCCCTCTTTTTTCAAATCCTTGCCTCACATGCATGAGATGTTTGAACAAAACCAAGACAGAGCCCATTTTTAGCAGTTGCAGATAAATCACAATTTTCAATTTCTTAGTTTTGATCTGGCTTAATAAAACTTAAATAACTATCCATCTGCCTTTCTGTTGATTCCATCATCGCTCCCATAACTATTGAATCTATTGCTCCAGCTAAATCTGAACTAGATTTGACAGGACATTGTATTTATTTAGGACTCCTCTGTTACCTGTTCTGCATAAAACAGTACACACACATTTCCAACACCGAGTGTGTACTACAAGAGAAGGTAAAGGGTAAGGACATATAAAATGACACCATTAGTACTGTTGAACACAAAACAGCTTCTTCACTTAGAGAAACAGAACCTTGGCACTATGTAATCCTTCTTTGTTAACAATCCATCTTGTTCAACTTATAAAACAAGAGTCTTCTGGGAGCTGCAACAAGTTTAGGCAACTGCTGCTTAGGCACTTGAAAATGAAAGAGAATTTTGGACATAGAACTCAAATCTACACTTTTCACAGATGACTGACAGACTGAAAAAACAAGTTCCCCTGTAAGGAGATGAAAGTATTCTACCTAGTAACACTCTAATAGCTCCCTGCATGGTGCTCTGATTTTTGCACACAGTTGAAGAAGGGAATGTTGATGCAACTGTTTTGTTAATTCAGTATGTAATTTAGGCATTTTTAAATGTATATACTCTATCCATAAGCTTGCAAAGAAAGATTAAAGCATAGCCAACATGCCAATTGTGTAACAGCAGTCAAGCCTGAACTTCACATCACTTAGGTCATACTGTAGTAATACGTAGTGTCAAGCAGACACATTTATAATACAGTTCAGATGTTCATGCAGACATACACACTACAACTACATACATACCTCTGACCATACTCAATAATTTCTTCTTTAGTATGGTTTATTAACAAAAATGGAGCTGCACCATCGTGGTAATCAGAAAATGTAATTACTGTAGAATGCTCCGTCAGGTTAACATCCACTATAATTCCTCCAAACTATCAGATGTAAAAATTACAAAGTAAATAACAGTGGTATGAATTTCTAAAATTGTAACTTTTACGCAGTAGTGCTACTTTTGAAAGTACCATTCTACCCATAATACTTTATACCTATAAACTTAAAATCATCAAAAATCCACCTGTTTTAAAATATTTAAAAAATATTTTCCAATCATACTATTAAGAATTTCCATACTCTCAAGTTTTAGGTTGACAATAGAGGAATCTTTCTTGGATCATTCACATACAGCGACATCATGTAAAACATACTACCATTGGAAATTCACCAACTTAAAAACTATGTGCTAGATGAGACTATGTAACACGCAGAAGTAACTTTAGTGAAGGTTACCTGTTAGAGAAACTTAGTGTTACCTTAAAAACAGGGTAACTACTTTCAGCTTTAGGCATGCAACACAGTCTCTGTTTCAGATTAGAGAGATTTGCTTATCAGAGAAACATTTAAAATGAAATGCCTACATATATTTGCGTATACATATGCCAGCGTAAATTAAATTATACTGTGGGAAAAACGGTGGAAAACAGATCGAATGAAAACACCATACATGCACATATACATACAAAATATTGTCCTCCTTACGACTGTGGAATGTTTGATTGTATGAAAAGGGAGAAATGTTTGGAGGGTGAAGTGAAATACATCTTTATATTGCTTTGCCTGATTTCTGAAAGAAAGCATTTACCTTGTTGTCCAGATGCAGTAAGAGACAGTTTTCTTGTTTATCAAAATTTATTTTCTTTGCAGGAAGATCAGAATTTTCAACTCTAACAAGCAGTTTGTTGGCATCACTTTCAGGCCAAAAAGGAATGCACTTTAAAAAAAAAAAGTTTAAATTAAGTAACAGAAACAAGCTAGATGTTAACTGAACTGAAGTTCATTTATTTAAACTTTAACAGAAACTAAAGTAAGCTGGATCAGAAACTCCATTAGAGCACCTAAAAATCCACAGTTACTCAGCTGAATAAAATAAAGTCAGAAAAAAAAAATCAGACCAAAGTGAAGAAATGTAAAAGATACAGTGACATGAGTGAAAAAGGTTAGGTCTATATAAAATCCACAGTATGAAGTTGAGCAGAGCTGCAATACCAAAACGGCCCAGCTGGTCAATGAGAAATTATGAGAAATTTCAATGCATAAAGCTTTTTTTTTTTTTTTTTTCCTGCAATAAGAGATCTCTTGCCATAAAGGCATTAATCACAAGGTAATCTTATCTTAAAAAAAAAAAAAAAGGTATATAAATATAATGTTAAGTAAGTGGAGTTCTCAGGACACCCGCATGCTGTATTTATTTATTTATTATAAATCACAAAGGACATTCTGCTATTCACATTTCACACCCCAGCCATTATGAGTTGAAGATGATACCATTTCCGCAGAAAATCTCTCCTCCAGTAGTTCAGACACAAAATGGACAGGGAGTGGGGCCGTGGTGGGGGAGGGAAAGAGGCAGAAGCTTTAACTGTAACTGAAGTCCGACCCCAGGAATGAGCTCAGACTAGTGGTAACTCCCACTGTGTTGACAAACACGCGCTGCATTCTTCTAAAGACTGTGGTGGTTTTATGCTTATAATGAAAAGATCAGCAAAAGCCAAAGACTGTCTAGATAAGTCATCTTGTATTTCAAACTGCTCATCTGCAACACTCAAAACCTCAGCAGCATCTCTCCAACACATACTATGAAATTAGATTTTTATATTCAATTATGTGTGATTGAATTAAATCTTCAATGGTGAAAAACTAGTTCACCAACTTACCATGCCACTAAGTTCCCTTTCCCATTGTTTCTCACACCACAGGAAGCAGGAAGACAAGGGAAAAAAATATAGTTAAACAGCAAGATTGAAGGTGTTATCTAAATCAACATGGATCCTACAGACAAAGGAAATTTAAACTGTTTTGTAAAATAGTGTAAAATCCAGCAAGTCACTCTCAACATGGAAACTAAAAGCACCCAGAGGAAATGTAGAGAACCAAACAACAGTAAATTAGAGTTTGAATTTAAAAGCAAAACAAATAAAAAGGATTGTCTTAACAAGAAGTAACAGAAACAAATATAGAAAACAGAAAAAAAAATGTCTTTAGTTACAGAGTATGTTCCAACATGATGTTTCCAAAACTTTCGCAATATGCTTACAAAGTGCTTCACCAGATGTTGTATGTATACTGTCATTTATAACCATTGAAGAAAACTGGATTTTCTAAAAACAGAAATCAGTGTATGTGACAGCTGACTTCATGCCAGAGAGCGAACGTGTGCAGGAGGAGAGGGACTCTACCCGGGGATTCCATTCCATCTTGATAAGACGGATTGTCACCAAGAAAGAACAGTCATAAAAAGAAGAGTGGCAGGAGAGACTCTGCTTAGCCTTAATGTGACAAAAATTGAATTAGGAGGGGAAAAAATAAGGCAAGTAAATCAAGTCAAAATAAGGATTAATGATTAGTTATGATTAACTCAACAATCAAGGAGTATATTAAGAAGTAATCCAAAAATCTGAGGCACTAATTCAAAAGTCTAGTTTAGCCAGGTAGTATCAGATCCATATGCCAAGAATGGCAACAGACTGGCTCCTGGAAATCTATCCTATATACCAGAACTGAACCAAGACTGTCTGGACTCTACTCAATTATAGATGAGATTAAAAACATACTGAAATGAGCGATCCACAAAACTGAACAGTGCGGGGAGACTTAACTGTCACAACACAGAATTGTCAAAAGAAAAAAAAAGAGACGCATTGTTGGAAGACTAGAAATTTGAGGAGCAGGGTCTGGAAGAATTTAAAACAGGAATACAGACGCCCCTGTTAACCTCTACTGCTACTACTGCAGTAAACTGTCATATTTCATCTTCCAGTGAGAGTAGCAGTGATTCTAAAATCTACTAAGTTGTCCCGTGATACTTCATAAACGAATGGACACTGAGAGAAATTAATGCACTTGCGAAATCCTTGAGAAACATTGATGTTTTGGGGATAATCTACAAAATTCTGTAAGCGTATTGATAAAAGAATCAATACAGGGAAACAGCTATATCTTCCAACAATATATGTGGAACTTCAGAACTATTGCCTTTCAACAGTTTTGACAAAGAATATAATTATCTCCCTGCAAAATTATTTATTCTAGCATCTCTTCTACTAGAAATGAACACATCAAGTATAAACCAAGAAATACTAAGGAATAGGGAAAATAAGAGGTTAGATGTGAAATGTCCTACGACACTACACATGAGTTACCAGATTCATTTAAGAAATCAATAAGAAACTTTATGGAAACAACTAAACAATGCAGATTCAAAAGCTCAGAGGAACATAAGAACGTTAGCAGATGATAGAAGTATGCAAGCTTATGCATAAAATCTATTATTGAATAAAACCAAAGAAAAAATTTGTATGTAATAACTCTTATGGGAGCCTACATCGACTTAAACCTGAACATCATTCTGTACAACTCCACAAAAGGTCTCTGTATAACAATGACATTAATTTTACAAACGGAACTAGCAGAACTCTTACATTTGTCATTTCATAACAGGTTTTGGTCAAAAAGGGAAACAAAATGCAAATATGATCACATATGAAAATGCATACCCTTATATTTGTTTACTCCCATTAAACATTACTAATATAAAGAATTTAGTGTTTTTCAAAATAAAAACAGATATTGTACCATTAACACTGATAATTAACATCAGTCAGGAATTTTAAAATAATCAGAAGTAGATAATGATTCATATGAACCTTCAGGAAGTTTATAAGGAATTAATTTGATCCAGCCAGACTATTAACAATGGCCCCCAATTCTTTTTCCATGCCTTCTAAAGGGAAAGGTTCATTACCTACCCACTACTGGGGAAAAGATACTAAAACATATAGCCCATATCGTCAATATTCATAATAATTGGTTTGAAGGTGTCCGATGTAATCATTATCTGGTCAGAAGTTCTCTTCCATAACCAGTACAGATAAAATGTTATTTAAGGAACATGTATTTAGAGTACCAAAAGAAAAAAAAAAAGAGAGAGAGAGAAAAAAAAAGATATATTTACATATACAGAAGGATTAAGGTTGGAAATGACATTTGGAGATCATCTAGTCCAACCCCCTGCTCCAGCAGGGACACCCAGAGCTCATGGAAAAGGGTGGCATCCAGGTGGGTTTTGAAGATCTCCAGAGAAGGAGACTCCACAGCCTCTCTGGGCAGCCTGTTCCAGGGCCCTGTCACCCTCACAGGAAAAAAGTTCTTCCTCTCGTTCACATGGGCCTTCCTGAGTTTCAATCTGTGCCCACTGCCTCTTCTTCTATTGCTGGTCTCTACTGACAATAGTCAGGCCCCATCCTCTTGACACATCCCTTTAAGATATTTTTTAAGATATGCAGGTAGTTCCAGATTATTTTAGTCTGCAAGATTTTTTTTTCTTTTTTTTTAAATTCACTAGGCATACCTATAGTTCTAAATAAGAGACTTATAATAATAAAGATAATAATAAAGAGGCAGCACAGGGCCTTCAGCAACTTTTCTGTTTATTAAAATAGACTCTGAAAATGTTTTGGATCTGTCTTCCTCAAGACACATATGACACAGAAGGAATTCAGTCTACAAACTCCTCCCAAAAGGAAGCGTGGTCCAATTATAGCTTTTACAGAGCTCCAACACTACCCCAAACAGGCGCTGTTAAAATCTTTTTCCCTCCCTTTAGGGAAAAAAAATAAAAACACATTCCTTTATAAGCTTACCTGTTGCAAAACAATAGGAATCCACTTTTCTTTGCCTTCTTCAGATACTTCCAAAGTGTATTTGCTTCTATTTGAGATCATAAAAAATGGAGTGAAAGTTACAATTCTAGTAATATTAAAGCTGCTGTTGTTTATAGTGACTCCAACCTGTGAATTGAAAGACACTATTGAAGTATGCTCTTTTTACCTATAATTCTTAAAACTTTGAAAGATAAATTTAACTCACTTGATACTCTTTTTTATGACTCTTGCATTTCACAGAACCATGACTTCCCACAGTGTCCAGTGAAAACTGATCAGATAGTTCGCTGTCAGTTACCATAAGTTGCACCTACAAAGAAGTACCCTGAGTTTGTTTTTGATTTACAGATACAACATTTAATATCACATATAAAACATATGCACACATTAACCTATATAAAAACATACTGAAAGCTTATGTTTCCACTAAAAAGTCAGGACATGGCTATTATCATTTACTAGCTTTAATTAAGGCTATGTGGGGCAATCATTTTAAGTATAATATTCTAGGGAAACCAACCACACTGGGATCCAAGCCACACTTTATCACAGTGTAGATCTCTAACGTACATAAAGTCACATTAACAGACCTTTGTCATTTCTCCAGTATCAACACTCTCACTGCTATTCTAAATTGTTCCAAAATATTATATTTACACAATATAACACTCTAGAAATCAGTAATACTTGGCATTAAAAACACTGCATAGCAATCTCAAAACAGAAATTGTAATTTATACCATCTCGGGCCCAGATTAAAAACCACCACCGCAAGGGTTCACTTTTCAAAAACTCAAGATACCTATTCATATTTAGAACAAGGAAACGTATCAAAGAACTTCTCCTATTCTATTTCTCTCGAAGATGATATAGATTTCACATCTCAGACATATCTGACAACATATTGTGTCATGTATCTGTGACATACATACTAATTATCAGGCCCTTATTATGGATCACTTTCAAAGTGTAAAAATCACTTTTATTCATCAAGATAGGAGAGTATGATACACAGCTCTATCAACTATATAATACCTTGTTGTTTTGGAGGAAGTTTTTGGGCTGGAAAGAAAAAAGCAGCGGCTTTTTGTAATCCGGAGGATGCTTGCGGTGAATTCCATCAGCTTTGTACTGCAACATTCGACCAGTTTTATTTACCATCCAGTAAGGACTGTGAATCGCAATGACCATCTGTCCAGTTGTGTAGGTCACATGGACAGCAATATCCAATTCGGTCTTATCCAACTCAGTGATGCAGTAAAATGTTGTGAAGCTGATATCTGGTAGATTACTTTTTATATGGTACTCACTTTTCCAATTTTGATCAAGATAGTTAAGCAACTGTAAGTCTAGCTTTGTTTGATCCAAGACTGCGTTGTGAATCTGGGCTGAGCATCCATCTTCTAAAGTGTCATATTTGTTTCCACTCCCCTTAAAAAAAAAAAAAAAAGTATATTTATGCAGGATTCACAGGCATAAAGTATATTTATGCAGGAACAGGCATGACGGAGCCACTCTAATTGATGAGCATGGTAAATTTTGCAAACCTTCAGAAACTTTGCTAGGTTCTAGTTCTGACTGACTGCACACATAAGCCCTTACTGACCAATTCTGGGACTAGGACTGGATCCTCTGAGAAGGAGTCTGGAGAGCGAGGTCCATTCCAAACCTCACGACTCAACTGGAGGGTGTCCCCGACACTTTCTGCTGATCCTACCCTCCACGCTGACTTTGCCATCATGTCCTGTTAAATCACTGTCTGTTTTTGACTGAAATTTGTTGAGCCACTATCTGACCACAAAAAAATATTGGCTATTTCTGTCTTATAAGTGAAGTGCATGATCGAAGGATGAGTGAGAAGTGCAATAACAATATAGAGGAAATACTGTAGAAATTTAAACATTAAAGGATTACCTCAACAGAGTAAGTTATTTGATATGGAAGAAAATTGCGGAGAAGAACAGAAGGCCATAAATGCACAACATATGGAAAATCCCATTGGTCATCCACAGATAATGAAGTTGTCAAGGTGTCCTTTACTGGGACAATATTGATGACAAGTGAGTGGCTAGTTGACTTCACCGACTGGCATTTCCTCTGCATTAAGCTATCGACATTTTTCATAATTTCATCAAATGTAATTCCTTCACACATATCATATTCTCTATCCACCTCATATTCATTGGAAAGGGGTTGCAAACTCAGCATGGACCTGTAAATTAAAATTTAAAACAGTTAATAAAAGACTGAATTTTTCAGTTACTATAGTGTTTTCACAATGCTAATATTCTATTGTCTGGATTTTTGAACATTTCTGACAGTAATATACTGTCTGCCTTCATCTTGCTTAAAGAAGGAGCAAGGAGGAAGGCCAGATCACAACGTTCCTGTGATTGTACTGGCTGTTTTTTTTATTACTTTTTTTCCATACTCTATGTAACATTGGAGAGAAAGGAGTGTTGGAGATTCTTACAAAGACACTGCTAAATTCCTTTACAAGAACTGCTATTTATCTATTCAAAAAAAAAAAAAAGGTGAAGAAAACAACCGGGTGGACAATTCACTTCCAGGACAAGGATCCGCAAAAAGCACCCTCTTCCCAGTCACCAAGTATATGGTTTATACACAGAGTTTTCATAAGGCAACTGCTTTAATCCAGTCAACTGCTCCTTCACCTGAGATTTTTGCTAGTAAGCAATTTCTGACTTCCTAGTGGATTTCACCAATATATCTATGCAATGAACCAGAATGTAGCTCTAATTTATTAAATAAAATACAGATATCAGAAATATTAATGAACCCACAGTATCTTCAATGAAGTCCAACAAAATAGGAAAATGGAAAGTCAAAGTGGTTTCATTAAGAACACTGAAACATTCTGTAACTTACAATCACTGTGTACACTTTAGGAGAAAAACATAAATATTTTAATACTTATGACTACATAGATGGCCTCTTACAAAATGGAACTGAAAAATGTGTGTGGGAGAGGGAAGGAAAAAGCTTCTGCAGTTCTAAAAAACTACTAAAGCAAACTCTTAAATACCTACAGTTAGTGAGGGAGTGTTCATATAGCTGCTATACTTGGGCATTAGCTTGAAGACAATAATGACAGCTACCCTGGAAGCAGGATCTTTGTACAGTTTACAGGCCTTTTCCTACTTCTACAATGGAGATTAAACATACTAGTTTGAACTTTATGCTTCAAAAATGACCAGAATCAGAGACAGCCTTTTTTTCTTCCTTTTCAAACTAAAATAAATCACTTGACATTATTCCATTACAGAGCACATTTTCCTGTAGACAGCCATCACTATGTCCCAGTATCACGCAGGCTCAGAGTCAGTGGGAGTCAAGCACTTAACTAATTAAAATTGTTCAATAAAGTAGCTTTCGAAAGAGTCTAAAAGTAATTATTTAAAAATAAATAATACTATAACCATTTTTAATCTAATTACATGAATACAATATGTATACATATAATTATATGAATACAATACGTGAATGTATTCCATAACAAAGGAGTAACCAAATACCTGTAAGAGGTCAGAGGTATGTTGAATTCATTTTCTGGTGAGGCAGTTCCTAAACATCTTCCTCCCTCAAAAACATTTAATGGAATTGAGAAGTGATTCCTTATCTACGAAAAAACAAAAACCCAGTAAGACACAATAGAAAAAAAATGGAAAAATAGGATGCTTCAAGCATCAATATAAGAACTCTCTGACTGTTCAATATTTCATTCCTAATTCTAGTGCAGGTATTTAAAGACAATAACATCTGGTAACATCTTTATAAAATTTTACTGTGCAGTAAATGCTATATTATGAAATTAATATATTAGCTGTAAAATGCTCTTCAAGAACTAACTTAAAGCTCTGTAAAAGGGAAGACAAGTAAATCTTAATGACCTGATAATCTGCAAAAAAATTTTCTGTTCAAAATGTAATAGACACATTGCTTGCATGTCCAATTCCATATGGCAGAAAACACAAGAGAAATACAACACCTGCTTAAGGTTTAGCCACCACATCCATTGTAATATAACGTGCATACAGTTTTTTCACTGTTTGCAAACATTAATGCTGTATTTTTGCTATAATTTAATCAGATTATCAGATCCTGGGAATGAATCATTATTAGCTATTCACTTTTCTTAATTTTTAATGTTCTTAATTGCAGATCTGTCTGGAAGAAAAATCTAATTTTGCTGAAAGAGTCTAAGAATTTTAGATAGACATTTACAGGTTATACTAACAAAAAGACATGAATTACCTACACTGATTACAGTTTTTCTGGTTTTGTTAGCATTCAGTTATTAATATACATTAATACTCAACTTTCAAGTCTCTAAACAGATCGCTGTTGTTAGGGAAATAATTTTGTTATATATTGTAAATTCATTCAGTCATGTCATTATATTGCACACAAGAGTGATCATACTTAACAGAGAAAGAGTGAAAGTTGGTCTAAAATACAAAAGTTGTATTTGAACAATATGCAAACATGAGCAGGAAAAAAAAAAAGCTTGCTGAAATGAAAATAACTTCATTTCCCATTGGAATAGAGACATCCCTTGCACTCAGACATCAGGTCTAGGTATATTACAGATTACAACAAAGTCTGGATACTGACCAAAATTTAGCTATTTCAACTAATCACAATTGATATTAAAATTCAGTTCACGGAAGAAAAAAGCAAGGTTCTATGAACGGTTTGAATCACTCAGTTTGTATAATACTGTTTATGTAAGACTAGAGAATCTTATGTAAGACTACAGGATCATTTGCTATGATTAAAAAAACATAAGAAAAAATAACCTGTATCGGAGAACGTATAGTTATCATCTTGCTTCCTTCAACAGTATCAATTTGACAGACAATGGACCTTTCAACACCCGATTCCTCATGTCTTACAGTGTAAAGACATCGCCCTACTTTTGTCAATGGAATCTTTTCCACAGTAGAATGACCATGTGGACCTAGTGGTTACAAGATGAAAATGAAAGACTTAAAATGATCACAGACATGTATTTAAACAACATAAATGTGCATTCAAGAGTATTTTTCTGTACTACCCAATGTGTATTGGTACAATCACATCAATTGTGAAATAGTTGAAAAAGTACTATCACCAGTTTTAATCCGACAGTCCTGTAGGACGACTAGGTAACCAGTAATGTTCTTCTCAGTCTCACAGAAATCCATCAGTTTTAAAGCTTTCATATCTTTTTGCCATTGCAAACAAAATTAATGCCTATTACAAAATCTAATGGCTTATTAATAAGGTTTAGCACATATAAATTCAGTACAACTAAAACATAAAATCAATACGACTATTAATAAATCAATACAAGTATTAATAAATAATAAATAAATAAATAAACTTGTATTGTAAACTCATCCACTATTAAAATAGGTCAGCTGTACCTTTTATTGTAGTTTTAATTTAAATTATTTAAAGCAATCTTTCCTTAAAAATACTCCCTTCATGAGTAAACTTCTTTCTGAACACCCATACAAAGGCCTTATTTTGTTACAAAGATGTATTAGTTTGGGGCAGCTTAATTCTGCATTACTTTAAGAATACAAATAAAAACTAAACTAAAACTATTTAACTGCAGTAAAATATTACATTCAAATTAATACCTGCAAATTAATTAAAACACTTAACTGAGAAGACTGAAGCAAGAGTTCACATACTGCCATACAACTATAACCCTGGACAACATTCTTTTCACGTTATGAAGTCCCCAAATATTTACTGGGACATACAAATACAATCCTGTACTGTACTTTACAAAAATAAAATATTTATGATTCTTGCAACTTACAGATTTGAATGTAAAACCTTTTGCTACTCAGAGTTGTCATTGCTGTGAACTGGTCACTTTCATTTTTCATTCTGACGTATTCCATATTTAAATTCTCTCCATCTTTTAAGTGAAATATTTTTGCTCCAAACTCAACATTAATGACACTAAAGGAATCACTAGGTGAGACAGTGATAGGAAGTCCTAGAGAATTCATTATAACAAAAGGTGCTCGATCTTTTTTGAGGATGTCTGAAGTTTGGCTAGCTGCTTCAGCAAATGCCTAGAAAGGAAAATATAGATATGAAATGGAAAGATACTGAGTAAAATTTCATCAATATGATGTATGCAAATACTTGTTTAACACGATTCTGAATCTGTAAAATTAATATTTCTTACCGTGCCCAAGTTACTCAACATGACTAGCCCACATTTGGATAGCGTAATATTCAGCTGGTCTTTTGAGGAAATATGTATTACTGTTTTGTATTCTGGGACTTTGTAGTTCTCTTCTTCTGCATCAGACTCAACTAACGCTTTCTTAGCCTTCTTTTTCATCTGAAAGGAAATTTTTAAAGAATTCTTATCAGGCGATTTTTTCCAAAAAAGTAAATTCTACTTGAACACAGTTTGACAACATCTCCTTCATGAGAAGCAAAGAAGTTGGTTCAGAGCACACATGCAAGTCCTTTAGCAATCCTACCATGTGGTTTTCCATTTTAATCACATGTGGGTTTTTTTTTCCAAACCCCTTTTATTTATTTATTTATTTTTAAGAGGGACAGAATAAAGAATGTTATAGTAAAAAATGTAACTTGAAAAACAGCAGCTAAACTTTTCGTTATTCAAAAGTAAAGAACATGCACCTATATAACTTACTGCACATCTCTAATAATGCTGTGTAAAAACTACAATACTAATGGATTTTCCATTCTTAAAATAGTCACCTACATTTAGGCTTTATACATTCCCAAACCAAATACTCAGTATTGAGCAAACACATAGGTAACATGTTTTGTGGGCTTTCAACATTTCAGGGTATGATATTTACAGTGGTATTTTTTCAAATCTGAGAAAGAAGATCTGTGGACTTTGACTCATTATCTCCTGCTTTTCTCCTTCATTAGGGCCTTAGCTTTCTACAGTAACGATCTCAGAAGGGAAAAGATTATTTGGTAGTGACAGTCCAAAGAAAAGGACATTTTTCATTCTGAACAACATCTAAGGGGAAAAAAAGAAAAAAATAAGAAAATTGTGGATGTAAAAACTCAACAAAAGAATTAGAATGGTGGGGGCGGTGAGAGGAAGTATCTCCCTTCCTTAAAGCAAATCTTTTTCTACTTTGAGATCAGCCTAGATTACGTCCTAATGAAATATGAAGTGAAAAGAACTACAGTCTGACCATACACTGTGTGCAATTCAATAATAGACATTTTTTTTTCTCTCTCTAATAGGATTCTGGTACAAAATAACATTGTGGAATGAGATGAATGGTCTCTCCTTCCGAAGTCAATGAATTCATGCCATTACCATATGAACTGACTTCAGAGAAACTGATATAAAGCCATCATGGTTATCTAGCGCAACAAGAATCACTACTTGCCAGTTAAGAGACAGTCTTATTTTAAAGATTTGAGAGACTGGATGTTCACTGGTGCCTACTGTAAGAGCTATAGTTGTTCAATAAAATAGCTAAAAAGTCTCAGTAACCAAAAGGGAGGAACCAAAAATCAGCCTCAATAACGAAAGGGTTTTTAAAAGAAATAGTAAGAGAGGAAATGACTTCTATTTATGAAGAAATGGTTTTAGTTTTGGAAATTGTACCTTGAATTCAAGAATCCATGGCTTGAATAAATCAGTCTTCTCAATTTCTAGTGGTTCAAGCAAAGGTTCCCACACCCCAAACATCTCATTAAAATAATGCACCTACAGAATGCAAAAAATCAATTAGTGTCTACGCAACAAGTAAGAAGTTAGATAGAACGGAAATCATGGAAAGCTCTAAAGATTTTTTAAAAAATGATTTTTGATTGAAAATGCTTTAATAGCTTTAATAACATAAGACATACAATCAGACTTCACTTTTACTCTATTTTGATTAGATGAAGCAAACGTCTAAGGCATAAATGAGGTCTGCAAATCTCTTTCACAGAGACCCATTTCCAAATGGGTGATAAAACATCTGTAAATTCAAAAACATAATTTTTGTTTGGAAAAAGGCACGTTTATAGCACTACGAAACAAAGGTAAACAAATCCACCTGTAATAACCAATGAATTTTCTTATCACTAAATTTTTATGTATGATTTTTGAGGTTTTAAATGCAGTACTGGTACCAGATAAATATTATGGCAATGATACATTAATATATTCTATTGCAAACATAATTTAAATATGTCAAAATTTTAACAGGTTGCTATTTCATAATTTAATATTGTTGCATAGAATATAAATGTGAGATGGCACACCACAAGTTACTGATATTCATACAGATATATTACACATTTAAGTTACCTTAACACCTTAAGGTATGTATGTATCCTTAAGGTGTTATATTCTTATATCTTGCTCTTCCACCATGTATCTGTATGAGTTTAATGAGTCAAATCTAGAGATCAGTTTTTATTGTTTATTAATAAACATTACTTAGTTGAATAATCCCCAGAAAACTAGGTTCTCCATTTTAGGGTTCCCCACCTCCAGCTCAAGCCGAGAATGTAGGTTGATAAGAGTACTCCAGTTTTTCACTTCTCCAAGAAATGATGACTTTGCTAAGAGCATTGGTACCGTTCTGTGACCAACCCCAGCTTCAAGTGTTATTATAACTGATTCAATATTTATTTTCAATGCCTCTCCTGTAGGAACTAGTTCAGTGGTTGGATTTGTATCTTCCTTTTCATTTGACTCTTCAAGAAACCACATCTTTAGATTTTTTATATCTTTCTTATTCCACAAGTCTGGAGGAATTTGACTGATCTCCTTCTCTGTTGTTTCCGTAGTTGGAGAGAGGGCTGATGTAATGGTAATCACTGTATTTATGATTATTGGTGAAACCTACAAATAAAAAGATACAGAATTAGATATGCTAAGGAGTACAAGGAAGAGAGTCAGTTATTTTCAGACTCAAAATTATAATGAAAATGTTTATTGTAGCAAATGTCCTCCAAACACTTTATCCTATATATGACCCTTTCCTCATTTGTGAGGATTGACTTCTTTCCCTAACCTACATTTTAACATGTTCAGGTTTTCAACTCCCACCAGTCACCCAGATGACAACTTCCTAAGCTACTCATCCAACTCCCTGTATGTAATCACTTCCAAATTTATCTCTGCATTTCAAGATATCATACAAAATACAGATTCCCAAAAGTGTAGTGATACAGTTATTTCTTAATTTTGTCTTCACATGCAAAGCAGCTAGGTGATCTGATAAAAGATGGGAAACAATTCCTCACTCTAAGTCATTCTTTTATTTTTCTTTCTTTTTTTTTTCTTTTTTTTAAAAAAGGAAGATATCTCACAAGCAACTTCAAAGCTTGCTGAGAAGGAAGGGTAAAAAAACTAAAACCATGATCTACTTACTTTTATTGTTAGAGATTTAATCGTTAGATCAGCAAATTGTGGTTTAGTACCCAACCGCTTCATTTCAAAGAAGAAGTCACAAGGTTGTAATACCTATATTAAGGAATAGAACAGCATTAATTGAGAAGAATCTTTTAAAAATCATATAATTTTAAATGTTATGAATACAAAACACGACCAGAAAAATACTGTTTCTTCAAAGTAGAAATCTGGTACTTCAAAGAGTAATTTGAACACTAATATTAACAGCAATTTGAACACTGATATTCATACAAATATAAAAGGGAAAAGGGCATAAGAAGCAACATCTCAGCCTTTTTCAAACATTAATGTATCAGAAAATAGCTACTGTAAAATGTGTCACATTACAGTAACTCCATTTTTTTAGATAATGAAGTCTGTGTTTCTCTTCAAATGACTTAAAATGCTTCTGACTTTTGAAGAGAACCAGACTTTTCAGTTGATGGAAACAAAGCAGCATCAATTTTCTGAAGTATCTTGCACTCGTTCAGAACAAACAAATCACTGTTTGAATCATGATCACTCAGTTCCAGCATTATTTTTAAAATCAGCTTTTGCATATTCCCATTTATTGAAGCTTACTGAAACCTTAACCATATGAAACCATATGACAAAGGTAGGTGATGATGAAAACAGTCATGTGACTCCGATATTGGAGTGATAGCAGTATTTGTTTTCCAGTCCCCACCTGAGAAGCTAAGCATCTCTGAATAACAGTAATTTCCAATTTTGCACGTATTCCTGTCTTCTCTGTCCTTTCCTAAATCAGATGCCAGGAGCACAGAAACACTCCACGTTAAGTTTTACAATCCCTTTCCCAAGCGATTTCAACCTAACAGAATTGTTTACTCATATTATTTTTGCTCAAGGTTATACCTTTATTTCTCTTTTGCATGAAATGAAAACACATTCTCCTTTGGATGAAGATACAGGTAACAAAAGCAGGAAAAGAATCTCATCATGTGTGCCACTCTCAATCCAAAAGCTAGTCTGCAGGGTATGGTCAATGAATCATAGAATCACAGAATGCTTAAGGTTGGAAGGGACCTCTAGAGATCATCTAGTCCAACCCCCCTGCACACACAGGGTCACCTAGAGCACGTGGCACAGGACTGCGTCCAAGCAGGTTTGGAAGATCTCCAGAGAAGGAGACTCCACAACCTCTCTAGGCAGCCTGTTCCAGTGCTTGGTCGCCCTCACTGTCAAGAAATTTTTCCTTAAGTTCCTGTGGAACTTTCGATGCTTCAGCTTCTGGCCATTTACTCTAGTTCTATCTGTGGCCAGTCCCATCCTCCTCACTGCCTCTGTTGAGGTACTTATAGACACTGATCAGGTCTCCTCTCAGCCTTCTCTTCTCCAGGCTGAAGAGGCCCAGCTCTTTTAGATCCCATTTACCACTAGGACCTCAAAGATTAAGCCTTATAAAGTCTTCATATGAATACTAAGTTTTAAATTTTGTGATCTTCACAAAATAGAGCTCCCTTTCTTGACTAAAGAAGTCCATACAATGTCATCGCAATCTCTATTTTCTAACATGTCTCCCAGACTGAAATCATACAGCTTACTGGAAAGCTGGGTTCAGAATTTTCCTTCATCTGCACACTTTCAAAATGATCAGCTATGCTGCTATCTGCAGAGAATGATCTTAACTGATCTCTCAAAAGTGCTCTGACTTGTTCAGGCAAAGTACTCTTTTGACCATCAAAACTAAGGTTCTCAGAAGTTTTTTCCCCCCACTTACACCCTAAGGATCCTATTACATAAGGAAAGGATTTTCTGTTTCTGAAGTCTGGGATAAGATTCTGGTGGCTGGGCCTGATGCCTTCCAATAATATACTGCAAAACTTGCCACATTGACCAGCTAAGAAATGGAAGTGAGGAGACTCTGCATTGTGCCATGACAAATAGTGCAATGGCACTGCTTTCTGTTTCACACAATCACTAAAGTTTTAACAGATCACTGTAATCAAAAGATGTGTCTATACTCCCAATATTTCTACAAAAGTATTTAATCCTTTTTAATAGGAGAGAAAGTGGAAGTCACAATTCTTGCATGCTTATGTGTTTTTCTCAGCCTAGCTGACTCTGTAATGTGAGCAAGCATAACAGAGTCGAAAGAATGAGCTATTCAAAAGTCATCTGCAGTTGGAGTACACAAATAACCAGCTGGATTTACAGGCAAGTTAAATTCATTCTCTAAAGCGACAATATCATTTTAGAGCTAACTTCAGAAAAATTCTTGTCCAGACACTGCCGGTATGAAGGCAAGAAAATTAGTAAAAAAAAAGGAAGAGTCAAAGCATACACACTCTGGCAATGTCTGACCCTGCTGCCAAATTATAAACAGGTAAAATTGATTTATAGGCCTTAACACAAATTTCTGAACTCAATATGATTAGTACCTTAATTCAAAATATAAAA
Source organism: Tinamus guttatus (assembly GCF_059628265.1). NCBI lineage: Eukaryota > Metazoa > Chordata > Aves > Tinamiformes > Tinamidae > Tinamus > Tinamus guttatus. The sequence continues at coordinate 655,519 of NW_028288680.1, forward strand.
TTTTCTCCCCTGCCTGTGATCCTTTACCATTCACTTAAATAGACATTCAATACAACACTTTCAAACAAAATCATTCCAAATTTAAAAAATTATATCTCAAATGTTTTATTCTTATAGACTTCTATTTATTTTGCTTACCTGTGACACAATTAACTTCTTCTCCTTTCATATTGTTGCAAAAGAAAAAACAAATCTCAAAGCTACAGACAAAGGATACCAACCAAATTGAATAAAAACAATAATAAAATATTTTTCTTATATCTAATCAAAAAGTGAATGAAGAAAGCTTTGAAATAACTTGCATACTAGTAGTATATGTTCTATACTGGCTTGTAAATACAATCTTCTTTTGAAACTCACCGTAATAATGTTTCCTTTCCTTTCTTCAGGAAGAAAAGGGCATGCTTTCATTTGTATTTCTTTAACAGCAGCTGTCATGCTGTACATTTCAGGGCTATTTTTAATGAAGACCTCACACTGAGCTGTGACTACCAGTGCAGGAGCGTAACTTTTAGTTAAATCGGCCACGAACACAATCTCTGGATTTTTAACAATAATATTCATTTCCATTGTAGACACAGGCTGCAAGGGTGCTTCAAAAATATAAATTGTTAGACTGATTGTTCAAAATATAGGTTGACACTACTTTTGTTATCTTTCATTAGTTTTAGAATTTATTTTAAAGATTTAGTGATGAGATCTAGCTTAGCTAGAATGTTAAAATAGCAAACTATGAGATGACTGAGTGAAATGTCAAGAAGATGTAGAATAGACACACGTACAATAAGTTACAAAATCCACAGCCACACAGAGGTGATGAATTTCTGTTCCAAAAGATCACATTCAGATTATTTCACTGCAGGCGACTTCCAAGCGGCAGCCCTTCCATACAGAAACTTCACAGAGTCACAGAATGGTTGAGGTTGGAAGGGGCCTCTAGAGATCACCTAGTCCAACCCCCCTGCTCAAGCAGGGACATCTGGAGCACATGGAACAGAGTGGCATCCAGGCGGATTTGAAAGATCTCCAGAGAGCGAGACTCCACAGCATCTCTGGGCAGCCTGTTCCAGGGCTCTGGCAGCCTCACAGGAAAGAAGTTCTTCCTCATATGGAGGTGGAACTTCCGGTGTTTCAACCTGTACCCATTATCCCCTGTCCTATCACCAACCACCACAGAGAAGAGCATGACCCCATCCCCGCTACCATCACTCCTCAGGTACTTGAACACGTTGATCATATCTGCTACCAGCGTTCTCTTCTCCAGGCTAAACAAGCCCAGCTCACTTAGCCTTTCCTCATACGATAGATGTTCCAGTCCCTTCATCGCCTTCGTGGCCCTGTACTGGACCCTCTCTAGAAGCAACACATCCCTCTTGTACTGAGGAGCCCAGAACTGCACCCTATACTCCAAGTGCAGCCTCACCAGAGCTGAGTAGAGCAGGAGGATCCACTCCCTCAACCTGCTGGCAATGCTCCTCCTGATACAGGCCAGGATCCCATTGGCCTTCTTGGCCAGAAGGGCACAGTGCTGCCTCCTGGTTAACCTGATGTCAACCAGGACTCCCAGATCCCTCTCCATGGAGAGCCCAGCAGGTTAACCCCTGATCTCTCCTGGTGCCTGGGGTTATCCCTGCCCAGGTGCAGGACCTTGCACTTGTTCTTATCGAATCTCATGAGGTTCCACTCTGCCCAACTCTCCATCCTCTCCAGGTCTCTCTGAATGGCAACACAGCCCTCGGGGGTGTCAGCCACTCCTCCATGTTTTGGTCATCTGCAAACTTCACGACTAGTTTGTCAAAGGCTCATATTAGAGCAGGAAATTTAAGAAAGAAGCAACAAGATTGCCATGCAACAAGTATAATGGGCATTTTACTCAAAAAAAAAAGAAATAATCAGTTGCATTCTAGTACATTTAGTTCTTCCAAGTGCAAGATTGGTGCATCACTAAGAGTAAGAAGTCAAGAAAAGAGGGCATGGATGAGTGAAGAATACTTAAGGAGGATATATACAGAATGCGGAAAAAGGGACAGGCCTCTTGGTGGGAACATAGGAATGTTGCCAGAGTATGCAAGGATGCAAAAAGGAAGGCTGAAGCCCATTTGGGATTAAGCCTGGCAAAGGATGTCAAGGGCAGCTTCTTCAAATGCATCTGTAGCAAAAGGAAGGAAAATGTGGCCTCCTAAATGGTGCGAGTGTCCAGTTAACAGAGGATACAGAGAAAGGAAGGAATGTCTTATATTTGCTTCAGTCCTTACTGCAAGGCCATCCCTCAGAAATCCCAGATGCTGGAGACAAGAAAGAAAGGCTGGAGAAGGGAAGACTGCATCATCTTTGAAAGATCATGGAGAAAGAGAGAGGCGCCTGAGGACTGGAAGAAAGCCAATGTCATTGCAGTCTTCAAGAGAGCAAGAAGGACGACCAGGAACTTATAGACTAGCCAGCCTCGCCTCCATCCCTGGAGCATCTCTCCAGAAGGACAGGCTCGGGGCAGAGTGGCTGGAGAGCTATGTGGCAAAAAAAGGCTGTTGAGGGCATTGGTCGACAGGCAGCTGAGCAAGAGTCAGCAGTGTGCCCAGGTGGCCAAGGCAGCCAACGACCTCCTGGCTCATACTGGGAACAGCAGAGTCAGCAGGACCAGGGAAGGGATCATCCCCCTGTGCTCAGCGCTGGTGAGGCCGCACCTCAAATACTGGGTTCAGTTTTGGGCCCCTCACTACAAGAAGGACATGGAGGTGGTGGAGTCTGTCCAGAGAAGGGCAACAAAGCTGCTGAAGGGGCTGGAGTTCAGACCTTACAAGGAGTGGCTGAGGGAGCTGGGGTTATTTAGCCTGGAGAAGAGAAGGCTCTTCTACAACTTATCGCTCTCTACAACTACCTGAAAGGAGGTTGTAATGAGGTCAGGGTCAGGCTCTTCTTCAGAATATCTACAGATAGAACAAGAGAACATGGCCTCAAGAGGGGGAGGTCAGGGGAGGTCCAGGTCAGATATTAGGAAGAATTTCTACACAAAAAGAGTGGTGAAGCTTTGAGACAGGCTGCCCAGAGAAGTGGTGGAATCACTGTCCCTGGCAGCGTTCAAGAAATGTGTAGATGAGACACTTAGGGACATCGTTTAGCAGGCAGGGTGGTGAGGGCCTTGTGGCTGGACTAAATGATCTTGGAGGTCTTTTCCAAACATAACGATTATACGAAATCATGATTAACCAACTTGATAGCATTCCATGTGAGAACAACCACCTTGATGGGTGAGGGGGAGATCAGTAGATGTTGTCTACCTTGTCAGCTTTAAAACACTGTCTCTCGTAACATCCTCATAGATGTACCAAGGAAATGCAGGCTAGATGAATGGATAGTCAGATGGATTTAGACCTGGCTGAAAAGCAGCACTCGGAGGCTTGTGTTCAGCAGCGCAGTCTAGTTGGAGGTCTGTAGCTAATGGTGTCCCACCTATGGGTTAATACTTCAACTTACTCATCAATGACCCAGATAAAGTGACAGAGTGCCTCCTCAGCAAATTTGCTGATGATACAGACAGCCAGCAGTGACTGAAGCACCACAGGACTCTGTTGCCATCCGAGGGATGTGGATGGGCTGAAGAGGAATGTCAAAAAGTTCAACTAAGGTACGTGCAAGATGCTGCACCTAGGGAGGAATAGCTCCATGTACCAGTAGAGGAAGGGGGTTGATCTGCTCGAAAGCATGTCTACGAGAAGGACATACGAGTCTAAGCGGACAAGTGGACAACCATGAACCAGCAAGGTGCCTTTGTGGCCAAGGCAGCCAGTGCTCTTGGGCTGCATTAGGCACAGTGTTGCCAGTAGCTCAAGGGAGCTGATCCTCTATTGAGCCCTGGTGAGGCCATGTCTGAAATACTAGGTCTAGTTCTGGACTCCCCAGTAAAAGAGGGATGTGGAACTACTGGAGAGTCCAGCGTAGAGCTACAAAGATAGTCAGGGGATTGGAACATGTCTCTTATGAGAAAAGAATGAGAGAGCTGGGCTTCGTTAGACAGGCAAGAAAAGACTGAGAGGGAATCCTATCAGTGCGTACAAATATATTAACAGAGGATGCAAAAGAACTTTGGGTCTGGACCAATGTGGACACTGACATGACAAGCCTGTTCACTCAAGATGGGAGAAGGGGGCAAACAGACAAGTGAAATGGCAACATTTCTAAGAAGTGATAACTGAGCCCTGAAACAGGCTGCCGAGAGAGGTTGTGGAATCTCCTTCTGTGGCTATCTTCAAACCCCGCCTGGATGCCCCTCTGTGCCACACACTCTAGGTGTCCCTGTTTGGGCAGAGAGGTGATCTCTAGAGGTCCCTTCCAACCTTAACCTTTCTGTGATTGGCACGCTGAATTCATGGTTAAGCATAACATAAGAGTATTTTCAAGCACGAAAATGATGGCAGTACTGACCATCATTACAAATCTTGTTCAGATTGCTAAAATGCACAAAACAAACCCAGATAGTATTGAAAGTAACTGCCTTTTTCCATTTTATTTTTCTTTTTAGAAACAAAAGTATTTTTGATCAAAATAAACACCTACAGACTGAGGTACACAAACCAATTTCTCTGGTCCAAATAAAAAAATGTCAATGGTTAAGAAAGACTGTATTAAGCACATTAACAAGAAACATTAACAGAAACATTAAGCACATTAACAGAAATAACACAGAAAGACTATCTTCAAAACCCGCTTGGACGCAGTCCTGTGCCACGTGCTCTAGGTGACCCTGCGTGTGCAGGGGGGCTGGACTAGATGACCTCTAGAGATCCCTTCCAACGATTCTATGATTCTAGGATTATCTATTTTTAAGAGTATTATAAAATAAAATTAAATGCACCGAAATTAAATGCATAGCTAAATAAAGATTGAAAAAACCTGCCAGTAAATACCTTGTTCTTTCAAAGGTAAAGATTGTTTGAAACTTCTCTGTGCAGCAGCACTTTCTGCATTAGCCTTTAGAAATATATCTGCAACAGTCAGTAGAAATTCCATGCTTGCACATAAGTATATCTCTTGAATAATCGTGTCAAGAACAGTACCATCTCTCCCTTGCTTATAACTTATATCCACCATAAATTTCTTTTCAAATCCATGTTTCATTTCCACCATCCTGAAAAACAATTAGGGCAGCACTTAATAAGATACTAGAACAGCTACTCACAACTACTGAAATACACTCTCAAGACTCTTACTCCAGCTACATTATGACATTAACAAAAGTCCACTAAGTAATGCACAAAATTTTAAAACACAAACAACACTAACATTAACATAAACTATTTTCATCAACACCAATAGAACGTCAGTATACATGCAACATCTCAGGAAGCCTTTTCTCATCTCCATAAACACAAACCTTTGACAATAACTGAATTACAATTTTAATTAAATTATTTATTGTACCTTTTGCAAATTAAATTGTAATGTAGAACTGTAATTTGTAAAATATTTTAAAATATATACACATTATGTTGTAAGGTAATCATCACTTGATTAAATGAAAGAAAATCCTTACTGTAAAGGGTATACACAGGTATCACAAATGATGTAATCTGAAGGGACTGGATATACAAGAATAGAAGAGCAAAGAACACATGACAATTTTTAGTATCACTTTTTAGTAGTATTTTTAGTATCATTTTTTAGTACCATTAATATTAAATAAGCTCTTCCTTCTGAAAAGCAGTTTGTGATATTCAAAGTTACGTAGCTCTTTTGCTCTTCTCCTCTAATTAAAACTGATAATAACTTTAAAGAGCCAAACTGCACTCAAATCATTACAACTTCTTGCTTACATACAACTCCATACAAAGGTGTCATAACACTACTTGTTAACTCTTCACCAAAAAAAATTCTAGTTGTACTGTTCCAGTGCCTTAACATGGCTGGAAGTGAAATCTGTTTTCATATACTTCTATGCTTTTTAATTTGAAAGTTTGAATATAGCACCTATATTGGTCTGCCACAGAAGAACACCTGCCACAAAATGGGAGATATTAAAAAAAAAAAAAAAAAAGGAATACTTCATCCATACAGCATAAAGGAAGCAACATATAGTTACACAACCTACAACAAAAAAATACAGTTTCAACAAATTATTAAAAAAGAATGCATGCAACTCTTGCAAACTCTAATAAGCAATAATTGATTATTTATGTTAAAATACAGACCTCGGTTTAGCCTTTTGGATCGACTGTCTTTTATCATCTAAGGTACAGTTTGCTAATTTGACTGAAGCATTCATTGAGCCATCTGATAACATTTTGACAGCAGCTGACATCAAAACTAACTTAAATTCTGCAAGCTTTAGAAGATCATCTCTTTGATCCATAACTGCAGCCTGTTTCAATTGAAATGAAAATATTTCAACACAAAAGCATTATAACTGATAAAGTTCAGAACAGCAACACAATAAATAAATCTACCAGTAATTCAAAACAAGACTTTAACATATCTTTAACATATGCAGAGAAAGTCCCATAAATAAAAAGTTTTACCTTTTCATCAATTTGCTATCAAGTTACCTGATGGACACAATGTTTAAAAAGAAAGTAGAATTGTTGTATGAGGTTCTAGTTTGCTGTTTTAAGTTTGAAAATATATGGTGTTTTTTAAAAGTACCAAATGCTGTGAGAAACTAAGCTGTATCTGAAAAGCTATATTATGTATTACTTAAGTACACAATACAAAATATGTAAATGTATTATTTCTCCAACTAATGAAAAATCCAAAATCTGAAACACCGGAACACAAAATTGCAATACAATGCCACTGAATCTTTAGTCAAGAATTTACTGAGAAGTTTTGCAAGTTTAAATCAAAAAGAACAGTAAAAATGGACCAATCTTAATTGACTGTAATTGTAATATTAATTTTCAATCTCTCTCCACAGTTTATTTATAGAAAAATTTTGTATATGCATGCATATAATTAGAAAAACTTTGCACCCCACTGCATTTTTCTCAAAAATTGTATTTTATCCTAAGTCCACTGTAAACTTTTAGTCACATCGCAGACGGTACCCAGAGATTTTCACTGCTATCAGTGCTTATGCTATTTCAACCAATCTCCTTGTGCAACGAGATCGAGCTACATGTAATTCTTCATCATTAATATTCGTTACTACTGCTAGAATTTGCTTTTTCCATTCATAGCTGATGTACTCAGAATTAAAATATTCCTGTTCAGAATCTCCAGTATACTAAGCAACCTCAAAGTTTTCTCTTTCTCTTTGTAATCAAAACTTTATTTACCTGTTTTGAATTTGGGCTATACAACACCAAAGTCAGAGAGTCAAATCTGAAATCCAGTTTTAGTGTAGTTTTAATTTTAACAGGTGAATGCAATTCCACTACAGCTGATGTCACAACAGTCACACCTATCAGCAATTAGAAAACATTCATATTACTGAAAATGAACCAGCAGCAAATAAGCAAAAAATTATACATTCTTGCTAATGTCAAAGAGAGCACAACTTCCTTTCCATTTCTCATATCTACATTTGAATGTTTTTGATTTATTATCCTCCCATTAATGATAGGGTAAAAATCACACATTGCAGAAAATAAAATAATCTGCTTGTATTTTTTATGTACAATTTTTCCACCTTTGAGGAAAAAATGGACAATTTGAATTAATATTATACAGTATTGTGTACAAGAATTATGATATATAAAGCTTACTTTTATCTTCATTTGTTTCATCTTGCCACTTTTTTTTTTTTACTTTTAAATATAGAGTTTAAGATTTTTTTTTCTTTTTCATTTTTAAGCATATGCTGAAGAGTTTTTTTTTTTTTTTTTAGCAATGATGCCTACTGAAAAGGAACAACTTTTTGTGTTGCCATGATTCTGACAAAACAATTCTAAAATACTGAACATCAACAGAATCAGCAAACAGCAAACACAGGAAAAAAATACAGTAGAAAATAACAGGATATGATTTTCAAATTAAGGAGATTATTTTATAGTCTTCTCATATCCATATACACATACTTAAAAAAAAAAAAAAAAGTAGTGAGTAGTGAAGTTGAGTGTTATAAAACCCTACTAGCAGATTTCTAGATGGTAATTGCCAGTAGGACAAGACAGCCCACACAGTAAAATGGGCCACACTACAACATTTCCTACTGGCCATTTACTTACACTGCCTCCAATTCCTTATTCCTTATCATTATTGCTGACTACATCTCAGTAAACAGTGCCAGTGTAACAAAGGCATGCATTTAAAAGCAACTAAATCAAGCACTGTAAAGATAAAGATAATTCCAATAGAAATAATACATTTAAAGTAAAAGCTAAGAACACTGGATTGTGCTTGATTACACAAAACATACCTGCAGAGTGCTGTGAAGTACTACGCAGATCACTACAATGGCTACTTGTATCTTTTGATTCTGGTAAAGATGGTGGTGCACCAGAGCTCCCACCTATATTTTCATTTAGTGTCCTTAATATTGTGGTTATGTCTTCCTGACTGAGGATCAACTTAAAGAAAATAATACACACTATTAAACTCAGAGCATATCAGTTCATAAAATGTTTAGTAACGAAAACCTGAGTTATTCTGAATTAACAAGTTAAAAACAGCCTAAGATGTTATGAAACAATATTACCAGAAAGCAAAAGGTATGTATACTCAAACTTTGAAACACGGTAAATTCATCTGTGTCTTTGCTTAGCAGAATGAAGAACCAAGTAATCTTTTTTTTCTCATATGCATAATTCCTTAAATCAGAGTATGTTTTTTTCTCATAGGTATAATTCCTTAAACCTCTAAATCAGAGGTGATTCACAGAGTATTTTATTTGGTATCTGCAATCTTTACGCAAAGTTACAAAGTTGTAAGTTAGAACTTGATTTATAGAAGGCATACTGATTTCTTGATCTATAGGTGCTCAAAAAAGGGTCATGTGGGTTTTGTCACTAAGTACTTCACAGTGAGGTTTGCTAGCTCTGTTTCTGAACTTTGCAAGCCACTTTTTCATGCAATTGGTATCCTCCACACTTCCCAAAGTTAAACAAATGCACACTAGATGTTGCTCAAGCTTTCCACATGTATGAATTCAGCACACAAACAGGCCTTTAAAAAACAACCAATCTAATTAATCCTTGAAAGACACTGGCAGACCAATAAAACAGTGTGTAAGAGCATGCTCTTTTCTAACCTGCAACAGTAATATATACTAAAATGTTTACTTGCAGCATCACAGATCAAATCCAGAATTTAGAAGAAAAAACACTACTTGCTCATTCTTTCTTGCACTATGAAACAACAAAATCCACTCAACCTCTATGTCTTCCAGTCAAATTAATAACCTAAACAATAACCTAAGAGAGATAGGTTGGGGACAAACCCAAATAGATCACAGGGACAAAAACGAGTGCTTACATTCATAGGCTTGAGTCGTCCAGATATTTCAATATCAGGAACTTCACTATACCATGCAGCAGCTAAATTTCGCTCGACAAAAACTTCCAGATTTAGGGGCTGCAGCAGCTGTACTTCAGTTTGCAATGTATCACTCTCATAGTACGATCTTTGAACAAAAACAAAACACTCTCAAATGGACATACTTCACTCACACATTGTGCAGAAAAACAGCACGTTGCTGTCTTTGCCTCTTTCTTTTGAATATTCCTCTAAAATGGCCTGAATACTTGAGTGTCTGAATCCTACTGTCTCTTCCTGACAGCTTACACCACCACTTGGCATGGAGTGATATTCGGCACATCCAGGGAGAGCCACATATTTATTCCCTAGAAGATCTGAACACTTCTGAATATCACTGTTCCTTCACTTTTCTGTATTTTTCTGTCTGTGTTTCAGAAACCCAGGTTCCTGACTCTTCATCCCCCAATTTCAATTTCTTCTTTATAGCTGTCTGACCTAATTACTTTCTTGCTATGGACACCGAGTAAAACCAATCAAAATACTCATGCATCCTGTCCTAAAGAAGTGAATGATGCACGAGTCTGTTACTTAAATTATATTCCCTGGGTAGACATTTCCTTCAGTTATAAGAGAAGACCAAGTATTAAGTCTTTCAAAAAAAAAAAAAAGGTATTTAAAAAATTACTTAAGCAGTATATTACCTGTATAACTTCAGTTCACTCAATTTCACTGTCATAGAGTCAATAACAGGTGGGAGAGTATATCGTGTTTTTGTTTTAGCAATAACGAATCGGTTCTTCACAGTGATTAGACCAAGATCAGCCACCAGGACATTAGCAGACATTGCTGACTGTGGAACAATCACAACTGGTGCTTTAATATTGATATCTAGTGCCAATCGGGAACTACGCTCTGCCAGTTCTTTTACACCTGTAGCTGCTTTCTCCGCTGCTTGAACAGTTGCCTCAGTAACTGCTTCTTTGGCTGCTTGAAAGTTATTTATAAAAGCCTAGGAAAAAATATGGCTTTTGTTAATTATATTAAAATTTACATTATTTCAAAAACACCATGAATCATAATATTTAAAATACCTTAGGATAGAATTATGTGCTACTACTTTTTTTTTTAAATATGCTTTAATAGCATAATATCACCCCAAGAAATGATACAGTATGCCTATATAAAAATGAATTTCTATACTGAATATTTAACAAATTATAAGCTAATATCAATGAGCATGTAAAATGACTTGTATGAATTATGTTTTACTTATTCAACTGCTGAATAAAAGACAGGTATTGTTGGAAAAATTTATGAAAAAGGCATTGGCTTTCATGATTTTATAATTATATTCCAACATTATAAACACAGAACTGAGTATACATGCAAAAAGCTGTCACAAATTCTTAAAAAAAAAAAAAGAAAAAAAAAACCTCAATTATATGTTTAGCCTTTCATTCCACAATAACAAATATATGAAGAAAAATATTTAGCCCAACTGCCAATGCCAACTAAGCTTTTACAAAATTATATCTGGGGTGCATTAAGAAGAGCATTTCTAGCAGGCCGAGGGAGGTGATCCTGCCCCTCTACTCAGCCCTGGTGAGGCCACATCTGGAGAAATGTGTCCAGTTCTGGCCTCCACAGAGTGACAGAGGAACAGCTTGCCAAAGAGAGGTTGTGGAGTCTCCTCCGGAGATCTTCAAAGCCTGCTTGGACGCAGTCCTGTGCCACGTGCTCTAGGTGACCCTGCGTGTGCAGGGAGTTGGACTAGATGATCTCTAGAGGTCCCTTCCAACCTTAAGCATTCTATGCTATAAGAGTTCTTACAAAATTAACATCACCCCACCGGTACTTTTGCCATATTTATCTTACCATAACTGTATTCTAAGAGAGACAACTAGTGAAAAAATTGAATTACCAAAATAGAAGAAACAAACTTGTTGACAAAAACTACTTGAATGCATCCAACAGTTAGGTAAATACGACTGTCAACAACATCCATATTTGTATATGCAATACCATCTGTAGCATTCACATAAGATATCATTCTAAAGTTGAAGACTTCTTTTCCTGTGATGTAAAGAGCCTGAAAAAAAAAAGAAGTCTCTCTAAGGTAAAAAGGTACAGTAAAGAGAAAGAACACCAGAACACAAGGTAGTCCTTAATGTTTCCAATTCTCAATCTTAAACAACTAAACTACAATAAAAAATAAACAACCCCCTCCAAGAAAACAAACAAACAAAAAAAACATATCTTTGACTAAGTTGAAAATATTTGCAGAATTGCAGCTTGAACAAGCATGCAGTCATCACAGTTGAACAAAATCAATTTTTATTCAACTATCATTGACTTTCTGGGGGGAAAGAGAATGTTGTTATGCCAGTAGAAAAAAATGTTTGTTCCTAGCAAACATACAAAGCAATGTATGAAATCACTCAGCTGTGATTTCTAAAGTTCAATTTAGCATCTCTACATCAAAAATACGAAAGTGTACAATACCTTCTTATACAATGCCATCTCATCAGAATCCACAATAATGATGTTCTTTAACTTTGCATTCACTTCCGTTGCTGCTTTTTTCATAATCACTTGGCTATCCAGACCTCAAAAAAAATTACATATAAAATTTAGAAACTAATCCGGTTTTCAAGTTCTGTGTTTTTGTGATGAAAATTTTGTTCTTACCTTCGATATGAATTTCAGATATTCTTTGTTTTTTCTCTCTAATAAAAACACGTAAACAGGATAAATCTGCACAGATATTGAGGTCAACAATATCTTCATACTTCGATTTTTTGGATGCTGTGGGAAATATGGACACTGGTATTGTTTCTTATAGCAACATTGAAATATTTTGAAGCTTTATTTGGAGCTACTGTTATCAGTTAAAAACTTCTAGGTATGTCTGAGACTGCTCAAGTTATTATTATTCTGCTTTAAGCAAAGAGGTAGTTGAGTACAAGCTATAGAAAAGGATGTGGACTAGAAAAGTATAAAAAGTGGAGTTCTCAAAGGAGAAGAGGACTGTAATATTTTAATAAGCTTACTCTCAAAAGCCTAGTTGGTGAAAAGCCTAGAGCATTGGCCTGATGTACAACATTCATACTAGCAGATAGGCAAGAAAAAAGATCATTATATCCACACTGAAGCGAGGGCTTCACTCATTGTGGTTTTCAATACTAATATTTTATAAACTGCAATAAGCACATTTCATATACACCTGCATGGTGAAGTGCATTATTAGTCACGGCATATTCAGTACTAGGCAGTTTAACTAACATAATGGAAATATTATAGCTATAGTAATAACAGTCTACCTGAGCTGCTGGTCATCATTTGCTACAAATAATCTTATTTATAAAATGCAAGGGACTTTTTATCTACAAAATCTATGTTTTCTAAAACCAAGTTTTAAACAAAGAAAAACTATTAACAGAACGAGGCATTGAAGAAAAGCAGTGTGTATAGACAACCACTAGATCTACAGAAAATACAAGCATAAATCTCATGCCTTTACTAGGAAAATTCGCCACATCTGTATTTCATTTTCATTTTTTTTCCAAAATTGAACAGGAGAATAATACTGTATTTCACTGTTAACCAAAATAGTCTCTGTTCATTTTGGAGATGACTGAACTCACACAAAACTAGGTGCAGCTACAGTGCTAAATACAGAAGCCAAATGACAGAAGATTCAATCAATAACATAACCCACTTTTTCTGAAAGTCAAATTTGAAGTTAACACTACATATTAATTCAAAAGACAAATATCATATCTTCAGGGACTTTATAAATGGCAAGTTTTTACAAAAATCTCGTAAGCAAAGCTGAAAGCAGCCAAACTAAAATTAATAAAAATTCAAAACAACTTTTCACATAGGTTTTCAGACAAGATATTGCATTTAAATACTGTGTGTGAGTAAGGCTTTCTCAGAATCAAACTATGGTGCCATAAATACATCAACTCTAGTGCATGATTTTTTTTAATATGTTAATGAGACAAACTCCTCAGCTAAGGTAAATCAGCCAACAACTACCCTGCAATCCTCAAAACCTTTGTTGCCATTCTTTACAACACTTTTCAACAATAAAATGCCCATTATCTAAGCAATAAACAACATGGAAATTGTTATACATCAGTAAATAAGAAACTCATTTCATTGTTTCAATCCAAGGACTTCATCAGCTACCAGCAAACACTCCAGAGTTTGATTGCAGTAAGGTAGTGAGTGTTGAATATTCTGTGGCTTACTGACTCGTTAACAGAACAGAACTCATTAAGTTCAATCATACATATGTTACTGCTGGTGCACAAGTGTTATTTCAGCTGGTATCCAAGCATGTCTCTATCAGGGAAATCAAGCAACCACCATGAGCTAGGACAATTTCAGACAGAGAAAGTTAAAAGACTTAAAAATGAATACGCTTTATCACACATGAGTGTGAGAGTATTTTTTCACAAAACATTTATTTCATCTCTTTTCTCTTATGCCTATTATTCAATGGAGACCTACAAACACCTTTGAAGAATGTGCTGAAGATTTAAACTTCTTAAAATTTCCATGGAACAATAAATAGAAAGGGATGCCATTGACTTAGTGCTGAGGATTTAATGCAAGTATTTATGTGAACAAGTTCCCAGAAACAAGCTCAAACAATGGAGGGTTTGTTTTTATATGGCATTATATACAAATCAGACCCCACAAATTCTCTGACCTCTCTTAGTCAGAGAATAATAAAACTACACAACAAGCAGGTTGTTTACAAGAGATGGATGTTCCTTAGATGCAAAGTAATAAAAACTGTAGACAAACAACACAAGAAGAAAAACAGACAGTGTTTTACAAAAGCTCATTGCCTCAAGTAATGAGGAAAAAAAGCTAGCCACATTTGTTGCCAAAGAGATAGATAATCTCTCACCTTGGGCTCAGCAAAGCTGCATCTCCACTGCTATATCAGCAAACTGGAACATGGAAAGACATGAGTTTCACTGACCAAGGGGACCTTAGGGACCAAGGTTATGAGATAACTGACTGGCCTGCATACCTTTTCAGGATGAAACAGTGCTAACACTTTTACAGACCAAGGAAAGCTGCGAGTCTAGAATTTATACATATAAAGCTCTACAGAGCTCTTCTAAGCTGACAAACATGTGGAGACTCACCAAGTCTCTCTCAAATTGCAGGAATGTACATGCTACCCATTTGCCCCTAAGACCTCTATTAATGAATGCCATACCAACATCTTATGATAAATGATTGAAAATGCCCACACAGCTCCCACCATTCAAAGACTTCCTGATACACTACAAGCTTAATGTAAACTCTCATACTCATCTAACAACCCAAAGCAGCCGTTACAACAAATCATACCTATAAAAACTGGGATCAATTAGCATCAACCCATTCAGCAAATGAATATAAAACTGTTCCAGAGTCTATGTGATGAGATGTAGCAGTGTCTGTTTCACATTAACGTCTATAGCTAATGCACATACATAAACAAAACGCTCGAGATAACGTGTCAGCAGCAAACCTAATCAACAAAAGTATTTTGATGATTAGAAGAAAAACAGTGTACAAGACCATTCCACTGATGATTCGAGGCAAATGGTAATTATGATATTTGAAAAGTCACAACTATTTGCCATATATCCAGACTTCTATCCTAGATTTTTATTTATTTTTATTTTAGTAAGTACAATGGTGCAAAAACTCTTACTATTATTGTTATATGGGAGAACACTTTAAGTTGCCAAGAAAGCATTCAAAATCATAATTAAGAGAATTCGAAGATGTCTCGATAAAAAACACGGTTAGAGTCTACCTCAGAAATTGCCAAAAGTTGCAACACCTACCTTGACTCATTGACTCTTTAAGTTCCTATATTGTATAGTCTCCACTATGCACTTACATCCACGGAATAGTAGCAGCATATTCTGCTACTCCATAAAACTCTCATAGCTGATATTAACACATGCTTAGCCATGCTGAGATTACAAAAGGCTCCACAGTGCCTAAATAAATGCATCTTAGACAACATTTCTCATTTCAGAATTCATGGACAGATTTTTGAAAATGTAAAATAATGTCTGTTTTCCTTGCTTACATGAATGGAGTATTAAATGAACAAAGAAAGGGGGAAAAAAAAATAAACAAACTTACTTAATTTCTTAAGAACATCCTTCTTTTCCTCTACCTTTTCCTGGATTGTTTCTTCTGCAACTTTAGTTTCTTGCTTTGGTAGGAGACTGTTCAGATAGTTCATGGCATTTAGGAGAGTTTCAGTATGCAAATGAATATCGAGAGAAGAAAAATTCACCTGAAAAAATACATTATTTTTTATAAAATACACTTCTGTCCCCCCAAAAGGGAAAAATATTTTCTAAAAGTCATACCTTTATTGTCTGTAGAACATTCTGATAGGTAGTTTTCAGTTCTGGTCCATTAATATCAGCCTATTCCACCAAACATGCGAACAAACAAACAAAAAAAACTGAAGAGGTTTGCAAACTTCATAGAGAAAACTTTCTTCAAAACACTACAGCTTTTGATATAAAAGTTAGTCTATTTTGGAATCTGAGCTGTTTACTGTTGGTTTACAATTACAGTGAGGTTTGCCATTTCCTTACCTTTATGTATTCCAGAGTAAGAAGATCATCTTCAACATTATCCAAAGTAGTAATGAGATAAACTGGTTTGTCATTGTCATCTAAATAAAAAAAAAAAAATTATTTAAAGATTTTTTAAAATTAGATTTTAAACCTGAACACTAGCTTTCTATTACCGTTTAATCAAAAAACTCTCTCATGTGACCCTAAAACAGTTAGTAACATCAACAGTACTGGAAAAAAGTTATTAAATCTTTAATAAAAGAATAAACTGCAAAATAACTTGTCTGTTTCTTCTCCGATTCAATTTACAGAGGGAGTTCTTCCCCAGTCGACAAAAGAAAGACCAGCAGGCTTTCTGAAGACAAAGTCATAATGTTAATCTTCTATGAAGCACTTTTTGATCAGAATATAAAATGCTTACCCATATATTCTGGGCACAGCAAGCAAACTTCACGAAGGAAAGCATTTGCAGTCATGTCAAATGTTCTCAATTTGAGTTCAGTGCCTAAGCCTACAACTTCAAGCTGCAGCACAGGTGTCTCAACATTATTAGTAAGTCGACACAATTTAATTAAGACCTAAAAAACAAATAAACCAGTATGTGACAATATATCTACTTATATGGCATGGGATTATCATATTAGCTTCTATAAAGATCAAATATTTACAGAAACTTTACCAGTTAATGTTAGCATTGACCATGAAACACTATACAGTAAATGCCCTGGAAGGAAAACTCAGCTCAGGAAATAAAATCACAACAGTACTGCTTACTATTATGCAAGAATAAAAACTATAAATGTACATATGCAATACCACAGTTGCACTTACATTATGTTTTATACAAATCAATTCTGTAAATCATATGACAACATTTAACTCAGTTGAAAGTGCATTTTTCAGCTAGCATAAACAGCTTACTACATTTACTGGAGTTTCTTCAGAATTCGCCAGTAATAGAATATTAAGCTGAATATCAACAGACAGGAGTTCCTGAATTCACATTCATACATGTTTAATGAATACTTGGCTGAACTGTCTTAGGTCCCACTGTTATCATCACTCTTTCATAACCAAAGGAAAACAAAGATAATGTGATCTACTTTTTCACATTGTGCACTATTACTTTACAAATAGTAAAAAAAATCCCAAGTTATTTAAGCTATAAAGTCAAAAACATGAAAAGTATATGGTTCTTACTAAAATCTTTTATTATCTTAGAGGTTTCAAAAGGCACAAGTTTTCAGTACAGAATGTAAAACATAGCATTTATTCTTAAACTAACATTTCCTTAAAAAGCAACTGTATGTTTTAAAGAAACCCAAAATAAACTTATATCACAAAAAATAATAAGCTTTAGGATTTATGTATCAGTGTGATGTATAATAAAATATACTGTAAGACAGTTATGTTTTGAATCCTTTCTGTAAGTCCCTACCCTAAAATAAAATTTGTAAAAGTTAACTCATTATTTATAGTGAATAGCAGCAATAGCTTTACTGTAGCCATGATGCTTTAACTACAGAATGAAGCAGAGCTATTGATACAGATGGAAACAGAGATAGGCCTCTGAGGAAAATACTCTTTTACTTCCAAGCCTGAAACATAAAACAACTCATGGTGAACACTGATTTAGGTATGGGACCAACAGAGGTTGAGAAAAACATATTGGAGAGAAGCACTTCTATGAGATGAAACAGCATATGCTAGTCTGTTGACCACAGCAGTACCTTAAAAAAGCCTATCAAAAGCTACACTTAAACCAAAACAAATGCATACAGAATAACAGAATGAATGAAAGAAAGCAAGGTAAAAGTAATTCACTGATCAACTGAATACGGAAATAGAGGAGATAAGGAAAGTCATTTCAGCGCCAACAGTGCAGAAGCACAATCGTATCTTAGAAAAAGCTCTGAGCAATGCAGAGCAAGGATTAGCAAAGGAACAGTGCATGAGTAATTCTGCACGGATGGATTCAAGAACACAACAAACAGGGAAGAGTTGCACTTGAAATGTACCTCGGAGAAAAATAATAATAAAAATGTAAATTTACCTCAGCTACTTCAAATCTTAGCTGGAAATCTGTCATATTCTTCATAGATTCTTGTTTACGTAACTTTTGTCGTCTTGTACTATTGCCTCGTTTGAGGGAACCACATGAAGCTTCAAAAAATGGCAGGTCTTCCACAGGACTGCTTAGCGCATCATAAAATTCTTCTTCTGATTCTAAATAGTAATTCACCACAAAATTACATATACATTTAGACAACCAGTTTTGCAGTAACATGGACAAGAATTTTTATATCTCTGTCCAAAAAATTTAAAAGTACAAGTACCTAGCTGATCATCAGCAACCTACAAAGTCTGTTTCAATAGTTATCTCGGTTCCTGCTTTCACAACTTTTCCGAGTATCTGCAGCTCCCATAACACATCATCACAGAACAGTCCTCATCAGGAACCTTTTTGGCCAGCATTTCCTGATTATTAGCTATGCAGAAAACAGCATAAACTGGCGCTTATCTTAATATCTCTTTTGCCAGACTGTTTGAAAGCCTCATAAAACTTTTCTAAGTAGGAAATGGTTGCAAACTAAAGACCCATGTAAAACATAGGCCATCACAAATCTCATGATTTTCCGTATCAATCCAAACTACAAGGCCATTTCACCTTCTTTTCTTCTAACAAAAATACATAGTTAAGTCCACATAAGCAAATAAAAACAAACAAAGCCATCTTACCACACAAATGTTTTACTATTTTGCCTTTAGGAAGAGAAAGGACAAGCATATAAAATTTTGCTGCACTAAGAAAATACAAAGCATTCTGTAAAGAGCAAATCTAAGGAATATATAGAGAATATACAACTACATATATATATAAATATATACAGTATTATTCAACCTAAGGAATTTAAGACGTAGCCTAAAAATGGTCACTTACTACAAGAAAATCAAATGAATACAGTGAATTCAACCTATTTATTAGACATGTGAGTGTCTTAACCTATTTACTAAATCAGTTTAAAATAAATCACTTTACCTGACTCGGTAAGCGAATGAAGATCCAAAACAGAAAACACACCCTGTGATAAATGTGGTGCTGACACCACAGGAGATATTGCAGCCTGAAAAAGGTGATGTCAAACATTTTTGTTAAAATTCACTGGTCACAGTTATTGCCTTCATATTTGGTATTGCACAAATTTTACAGTGGATTAAGAGCAAATTATTTAAGCAATTTAAGTGATTATGATTATTAAAAATAAAAGAATGAGCAGAAACACAGTGTCAAATCTGGTAGAATCATCAAATATTACACATCCATTTAAGACTAGATAGAATACACCAGGAAGAAAATCCCTGGAGTTTGGTATCTCAGTCTTAAAAGATACAGATGGAAGCGGTACATCACATAAAAATAAAGGAAAGACAAAACCTGGGGAAGGCCCTCTGCTGAACTAGCAAGGGGCAAATTTAGAGAATAGTAATACCTATAAAACTCAGATGATACTAGCAGCCAGACATGATGTAAGGGAAAATTGCTGCAGAAACCTTTCTAGCAGACAGCCTTGCCTCCAAACCTCTAAACATATCTGGAGAAATAGATTCTAGTAGAATCTTTGATTGCAAATGATGTCTTTGTCTACAGACCGGAGATGGAACTGAAAAAGTATGAAATGTCATGCATGTCACTAAATGGACCAAGGGAAACAAGAATCTTCACTCCCTATATTCCACAGAATGAAACTGCCCTAGTGCCACCACTCAAAAGGTTTATTCGCCAAAGCCAAATTTCACATCAAGACTCAGAGAACAAAGGTTTTAGTTTGTAAAAAAACTATTCTCTGCATGTCTGTAGGCATATTTGGCATACCTTTCACTGAATACTAAAGCAAGACAGAGGTATGCATCATCTGCATGCTTTTTCTTCTTGAATATTTTCACACACATGACAATACTCGTGGTTTTGTTTCCTAGTTGCTGCTATTTCCAAAGCCCAGTATTTAAAAGCCCCAGATTCTATAGAAATCTAAAAATTAGCGCAACGGAATAACATTCACCTTTGAACCTTACTTCCAAATGGCTACTAAGGCTCCACTTTTCATCTTGCTTTTCATATTTTAACAATCTCTTCCCGGTCTCCGGCCTATACATTTTGACTGTAATTTATACATTTATACCCACGTCTACATTGATTCACTAAATTTTGATGATTCTTGGATCTCTGGAACCGCATCATCTCTAAGCCTTCTACATCATAATAAGATAAGGAGAAATAAATAAAGAGCTTGACTTCACAAAAACAACTGGTTAAAACACCAGTTGAGTCTTCCATAGCAAAGTGGATTGCCCTCATGTACTAAAGTACCAGGAACTGTAGGCTGCAAAAATCTGGAAGAATATATTCTGCAGTGCATTTTGTTCTCAAAGCCCAGAAGAATTCCTCCATTTATTGCAAATACAGAGGAACCATCAGGACAAAATTTGCATACCAAGCTCTCTGTAAAAGATTTTTCTTCCTTTTTGCTATTACTTCATTTCTGAACCAACAAGGCTCAAAAAATTTTAGCTACAAGGATTATATTATAGGTATCTATCCCTAATTCTAGAAAACTGGCTAGAATTAAAATAAAATAAAATAAAATAAAATAAAATAAAATAAAATAAAATAAAATAAAATAAAATAAAATAAAATAAAATAAAATAAAATAAAATAAAATAAAATGGCTAAAGTTTAAGATGGCTAAATACTAAGATGACATGTTTTGCATTTTTTCCGCTCCTTTGAAAACTGCAGTGCTGACAGCCAAAGTATTCTTCTCATAGTTACTACTGAAATAAGTTTAAAAAAGAAAAAAAAACAAAGGCCTTACCTCAGGCATTCTGGGGGGAGAACCTGTAGCAGGGGTACTTTTTGGCTTCGGAATACTATCGATAAGTTCCAAAATACTTGTCAACTTTTCGTCTGATACTTGGATAGAAAGCAAAGGCAGTTGTCCAGACATTTTGAACCTGATATGTAAATTATCCATGTTATTTCAGAGCAATTTCATTCAAACTTCACATTCCTTTTCCTCTGAAAAGCACATTACTTTTTTCGGTTAGAAAATTACAAACTTCACCTTCAGGTAAAGAGTTGTTCTCCCTGTCATTTCACTACTAGATTTCTAGATATGGCATGCAAATTACTTCTTAGGACCATTGGGAGACTGAAGTAGATAGAAAACAAACTCACTCAATTGTTGCTGAATCATAGAATCAATATAGATTCGAAATGGATACTCGCTGGTTTCTCAGTGAAGGTTAAACATTGGTTACGACCTGTACCTCACTATGGAACATGCTTATGCAGTACCAAACCACGATCTGTGGCATTCTGTAACAATTGTAGACAGCACAGGTACCCAGAAAAAGGCAGCAGGCATGGAGCGCTCTCCAAAAAATACTACTTTTTTCTTTTTTTCTCTCCTCCACACGTATCTGGACATAAGTAAGTATCATTTATTTGTCAAGTAACTGGCCTTAGTAAGAACATGGAATACAAAACTAATATCCATTAGAGAAAAAAAATCCCACAAACAGGTGAGAAACTGTAGACAGAGATAAATTGCAACCAAAAGGAGACACACTCCTGGTAGCTGAAACCATCAGGTAAGTGGTGCAGCCCTACTGCAGCAGGCATTCTCATTAAGACCAGACACTTCCTGCTTAATCCAGGTAATACTAGCATAATTGGGGAAATAACGAAGATTACAAATCTACATTAAAGTGACATTCACTTATGTGACCACAGAAATAAAAGCTCACTTCCCATTCCTTGACTTTCTAAAGAACATCCTCAAGGAATCTGTATTTTATTGCTTTTACCTTATCCTTTCTACAGGACAGAGGAAAGAAAAAATTTTAAGTAGGAAAAGAACAAGACTGCTTCTGCATCAAAATCTAGAATTTAGGTTATCTTCCACCAGAAGGTGGCACCATGACACCATACAATCACTAATCTGTGGTCTCATCATTCAACATTGGTGATATACAGTATTTAAATTTTATTTCCAAGGAGTTTTTGAATACTTTATAATAATCTGAATATTTATTTTGCTGATTGTTGCAAATATTATAAAATAACTTTCTAAAACTAGATTATTTATATGCTATTAAATTCTTAAAATGCACAGATAAAATTTGTTAAATTTCTATAAGGCAGAGTGAAATAAAAAAATGCTGCTTTGTTGTAGTGTAATAATGTGAGTCTTATTAATGAACTAATAACCAAATAGCCTCGTAAAACATTAATGTGCTAGTTTACATTACGTCAAAACTGAAACAATGCTTAAACAGTGTCGGTATCAGGCACAAGTGAAGATACATTTTCTAAAACGCAAAGCTAATCTTTGCCATTCCAACTCTAATGAACTCTAATACAAAACTGCATCATCAATCTTTCCCTTGGATTAAATTATCTAATGATCCATGATCTTTGAAATTACGATATTTGTAATAGAGGACTGCAAATTTCACACCTTTTGTATATACACTGTTTCCAATAAGGATTAAATATGACTATTAGGAAGACAGACCTAAATAAAATAGATTTAAATTATTTATATTATTTACATATATTTTATAAATATATTATTTATAAATATTATATATATACACATATTTGCCAGATCTTTGATATCTGACAACTCCTTGGATCTCCTCATTGAAGCTGAAAACATAAGATTCAGAACATATTTTAGTTCCCAATTTCACCATTGCTGATGGCCATTTATTGTAAAATTATAAGACAGAAAAAAATACATACTTGGGCATTCTTGCATCTGTGACAACCATAGCCCTGCTAAATTCCACTTTTACATCCAATGGCTGCAAGATATGTTGAGATGAGTATTTCAGCTTACGAGCCTCTTGCCAGTTTTCATCTAGAATAGAAACAGAAAACATTTGTTTTTTCTGTGAAAGGTATTTTCCCCTTGTTAACAATATGACAGAATTAATACGTATGATCTTAACTAATACAAGTTGTTTTTTTTTTTAAAAAAGACTATCAAGTGATATGATCCTCTTTGCAACACTCTCTGAAGCGCACACATGTCAGAGATAACAGTACTTAATACTTTTTCCTCCCAAGTCTGAACAGCTACCCAAGCAATGTAGAAGACTCCAAAAAGCCTAATTCATAAAACACACGTTGTACTGGGAGTGTTGGCTTTGGATTCACCTCTGGAATAGATAGCTACTTTTTTTGGTTCTGACTCCCTATAGTTAATTCCCAAAATCACTGCTAAAGGCTTCTCTCAGAAAGGGATTCTGCTCTTTTCTTTACCCTCACAAAATGATCAAACCTACAACTACTTGTGGATTTTGTTTTACAGTTGGACAAAAAATTATGAAAAGGCACTGAAAGGCAATAAATAAAAGTACCAGACTAACGCAGTAAGAGTAGAAGTTCATGTGTACTATGCAACAATCAAATAGGACATTCCAGGGCCTTAAATACGTAATTATAGTTTTATAGTGCACATTTCTTTAGGTTAGCAAAACCTAAAGTTAGCATCTATATTAACAAGTTTGAAGTTGTGCCTGAAAAACTCATATCGTATTTACAGGACTGGGTATCAAACATGTATTTCATGATTTTTAACCACATAAAAGGAAAGATTTAATTATATAAGGAAAGGTTTCCTTCATGAATACTTACCATGTTTGCTGTACAGTAACTGTATGCTGCTAAGCTGGACATCGAAACTGTCATAAGCTCTTGACATTATATCTTCAATACTGCTTTGTCCTATTTTAAGTTTTGATAAGTCAGAACGACATTTGCTTTTCATCTTAAAAAAAAAGAAAAAAGAAAAAAGAGTCAATCTTAAAATACCTAAGCATTAATTCTACAAATACTCAATTCTACTAGTAGACTAAAGACTAAAACTTAATTTCTCAGTAATGGGGCACAGAAACATCAGAGCAAAACCACTATCTAAGCAGACAGCTACATCCAAACAAGGGATAGAGAATATTAAAGCTTCATCAGAAAGAAATAAAAACATAATGAATCATAATCTATAAAATTTTATATAATTTATACACAGTAAACTGATCTTAATTTTCTCAAACCCTTTATAAGCATTATAAGCATCATAAGCATTTGCACCACTGTGTATTTCTAAGTATAAAAATAACACTGTGTTAGTCATCCCAGAAACACGACATCTATTTTTGAATCCTGTTAAATTTAGTTATGGCATTACCCTGTCACATATTAAACAAATTGACAAGGTAAAGTGAAGAGGAGCTTTGGACTTTTCAGCAATGTTCCCAGTCAGGCCTTTTAATTAATCAGTCACTCCTTTTATATTTTACCAATACCAGTTCTTTGATATTATACATTTATATGTGCTGTCTCTGCCATTCACCTCTGTACATATCATCCATACATGGATAATATTCAAGAGAAGGTTCATAATAGTGAAATAGGTTTAAGTATTTATGTCCATGACATAAGATTTCTTTCTTCACTGCAGCTCAACATTAAAAATACAATTTAGTCTGCAAAGCCTAAGATTAAAGTAGTACAGAATAATCAAATTAATACTGCTCATGCAACCTTAATTAAGTCCACTTATGCATATGCCTTGAGATGCAGTTTAAATTACAGCTGCTTTTTTCCCTGTACAGGACTTGACCTCATATCCTTTATAACAGGGGGAAGGGAACTGTTTGTTTTTTATTAAACATTCAATGAATGTTCTGCATCTTATTTAAGCATTTATCACACAAACTCAGTATGGAATTGTTAATCAGCTCCTGTGATATGTCTAACTAACTTTTCTCTTTTGATACTACCTGGCTTCCTTCATCTTACTTTCTAATTCTGTTAAAGGATAGGAACCAAAACAACCGCAGTCACATCCTCTACACAAAAGATTTTACCATTTCAAGCCTACTGGAGTTTGATTTTGAAGCCTTAGTGGTGTTCTACCATTATTTTAAGAGCACTCTGTTGGTGGACTGAAAGAAGGTAAAATGTTCCTGGTCTCACTTTAAAAATAAGTAACCAAATAAGCAAGAAAAAAAGTCTAGTGGGTAGAACTCACAGAATCACAGAGGGTTGAGGTCAGAAGGGACCTCTAGAGATCATCTAGTCCAACCCCCCTGCTCAAGCAGGGTCACCTAGAGCACGGGGCACAGGGCGGCATCCAGGCGGGTTTGGAAGATCTCCAGAGAAGGAGACTCCACAGCCCCTCTGGGCAGCCTGTTCCAGGGCTCTGTCACCTTCACGGAAAAGAAGTTCTTCCTCATATGGAGATTAAACCTCCTGTGTTTCAATTTGTACCCATTACCCCTTGCCCTGTCACTGGCCACCACCAAGAAGAGTTTGGCTCCATTCTCTTTACATTCTCCCCTCAGGTATTTATACATGTTGATCAGATCCCCTCTCTATCATCTCTTCTCCAGGCTAGGCAGGCCCAGCTCACTGTATCTTTTCTCATGCGATTGATATTCCAAGTCCCTCAAGCATCTTCATCACTCTAAATTGGATCCTCTCTAGAAGTTCCACGTACCTCTTGTACTGGGGAGCCCAAACACAAATGAGCAAAATAATGTCAATCTTTAGATCCTCAGCATCAATCTCCATAATTTATGCTGAGAAAAACAATGGAGAAGAGCACATTTTCTCCCGGAGGCAAAAAATTTAAGACATAGAAGTAATTACAGATCCTTCATCAAAAGTTCCCCTTTCCTGCAACTTCATTTTAA
Source organism: Tinamus guttatus (assembly GCF_059628265.1). NCBI lineage: Eukaryota > Metazoa > Chordata > Aves > Tinamiformes > Tinamidae > Tinamus > Tinamus guttatus. The sequence continues at coordinate 681,306 of NW_028288680.1, forward strand.
TGCAAAGGCTTCTTCCTGTTTCAAGCATTTATCCTCTACTACTCCCCAAAGCTCTTTCCTCTTTATTTCATAAAAGGCCAGGTAGTAGTATTTTTCTCTGAAAAGAGCAGTTAAATTACTGTTTGTGTGCTAGCTGCAACAGACATTCCTTGGCAACAGATCAGCCAGAGCACTGATAACAACAAGAATTAATTTTCCAATATACAAGTGAAGGAATTTGTCCTGGAAGGACACAAGTCTACCAATGAGTAAGACTGCCACTTGCACACAGGAACTATCTTTTTGACATTTTTCTTAGATAAAATGTGTTAAAAATGCAGATCAAAATGTCTCCAATTTTTATCAAGCTATTTTTTAAAGCACAAGTACTTACATTTTTCCCACTTCAAAGAAAACGGAATGAGAAAAAGATCCTAACAGGAGTAATACTAAAAATAAGACCATTTAACAATGTACATATGTAAATATGCAGGTAGGTATGTAAGTAAAATGTTATTGATCTGTAAGATAAAAAAAATGTCCAGACCTTTTCACATAGCAATTCAAAACTTCTACAGTCATTTTACTTTGGGGAGCACCATTTTCTATTTTTTTTTCAGTTGAAAGAATCTGTTTGCAACAGCTCATTAAATTTAGTCTTGACTGGAAAACAATGTAAAATAAAAACCTAGCAAATAAACTGAAAGAGGAATATTTACTTAGCCAGTTACGTAAAATACAAATTCAATAAACCAGACATTTAAAAAAAAAAAAAACCTATAATTTCTAGTAAAATACTTCATTATGCACACACATACCTTAAGACTACCAAGATCCAAAAGCAGTATGTTTGATGTACAGTCATAGAATCCTTTTTGTGGAACAATGATGTATGAAGCCATGAGGTCAATTTTGAGGTCAAGAACTTTCTGTGTTTCAATAACATACAACAAACCTGAAATAATAAAGTCAGGAAAAACAAATCTATGTAACACATAGAATCTATATACTACATGAAATAATACACAGAAACCACAAAATAAGAAGTTATAATAGAAATTAGAGGTCTGAATGAACTATGAGTGCTAGATTATTAACTTTGTTTCAGGAAGACTATTAGCATCTGAAGCTGAAGCAATTCAATATGAAGATTAAATTTAAATAACATCATCTATATATCTGCTCAATAGAGCTCTCACTGTTTTCTGTATTGTGTACAGTGTGGATAAGCTTCCTACTCATCCACACGCTGCACAAACAGGTGCTCAGCTCTTTCACTTCTCTCTGCATTACAAAAAAAAACAAACAAACAACAAAAAAAGACACCTTCTTTCTCCTTTCGTCTTCTATTACTGCTATGGAAATCTTCTTACTCATATCAAGTTTAATTACAGGTGCAGATGCTATTTACATTTCTTTCAAGCCAACAAAACAAAGGTGCATCAAGAATAGATGGCATAATAATGCTAAACAATGTTAATTCACAAATAGAAATAACGATGTAATATATGTAAGTTGATTAATTTTATATTGAATAAAGATGAAATAAGAACAAATGGAATTGGAATAGGTGCTAACTCTGTGCATTCACAAACAAGTTTCTTTCAAAGTTCTGTTATGGAGACTGCCCAACTGCACTGACCAAACCGTGAGTGCTGTGAGACACTAAAGTTTAAGCAGATTCCACCAAGAAGCATCTGCAACTTCAAGAACAAAAAGTGTCACATCTTAACAAAAGTTCTAAAAATAAATAATTAAATAAAGTTCCATTAAGCCCATTAAGTACTTACCATATGCAACATGGTGTCACAGAAACTGGAGAAAATAAATAATGAAGACGACAACATAACACTGCATAATACCCATACACAAAAGGAGCAAAAGTGGAATGTGAACAGCTTAGATTTCAGAATATACTATCACATAAGATGTATAAGCAACTTTGTTGATTGATTGGGATAACCGGGTTGAAAGGCACTTAAAACTCTTCCATTAGTTGTTGTCCTGCCACAGGACAGCTAGCTTAGTCAATGAAGGCAGACAGGGAATATAGTGGCAAAAGTATTCCAGAGTTTTCAAGATAAACCTTTTATTAATCCAAATTATTTTACGACTTCCTCAGCTTCTCAATCTAAACGTATTTGAGTAACAGGAAATTCTAAAAACGTCTTTTTCTTCCCCCTTCAAGTGGCAACAGAACCTAGCTAAGTCCATAAATTGAAGTGATGCCAGTTTCATTCACAAAATTAATTTGCTAAAAGTAATTGCTTATACACAGTATGCTTAAGTTTCTGTAATATGTTCCATGCACTAGCACAAAGCACTTTGAGTTTTAAAAAGCTTAGTTTAAATGTTAACATGCTAAAAACTTAAACAAGGTAAGAATCACCCGACAGCTCCTCAAAAAAGAACTAAATACATAATCTAAATTAGGTAGATTATATTATTAGATTATAATTATAATTTTATAATCTTCTCCCTCGGCATTGTCTGTCCCTTAGGTTAGAGATAACCTGAAGTCATTCATGATGAGCAGGGTATCTACGGTCTACACAGCCTCAACCATTCTTATCCAAACGTGCTCATTTCACACATTTCAAAGTTAGTCCCAATGGCATTAACCATTTTTGTTTTTGTGTTGAAATATAAGATGTCTAGAGATAAGAACATGAAAACTAAAGAAATGCTTTGAATGCTGAATACTTGGTATTCAGAAAAATTACTTCATCTAAATCAATCTAAATGAAAACAGAACATTCACTGAATAAAGAGTGTGGAAAACAACTAAAAAAGGCACATAGTGTCCTGAAAAGCAACAACTCTGAAAAGGATTTAGGAGGTTTAGAGGAGCAGTATCTCAGTATCAGCTGCTGAAGAATATGACCCAATAAAGGCTATTCAGAACAAAAGAACGGAAATGCTGAAAGTAAAGCATGCACGGCTGCATAATTTCTGAAACAGGACCTCAGAATAGCATGCATATCTTTTTCAGTTTTCAAACTGCATGAGATATGGACAAAATTATCAAAACTCAAGAGAATTAAAAGAATTCAAAAGTAACTATTACGGTTTTCTTTTAGTAAACTATCACTTGGGTCCACATAACCACGTAGAGAAGGATATCAAGCAACTTCATATTCCTAGAATTCAAAATTCATCAGAACATGTGTAGCCGGAAGAACAGCACTTGCCTGTTGATGTTTTCTCACGAAACTCTTCAAGCTTCATCAGAGTTGCTGAGGTCAACTGCTCTAAATGTACATCTTTTGGAGGCCTGAAGAAATCCACCAAATTATTTACCGTCCTCTGTTAAAATAAATGAACAATCTTAAATGACATGTTCATGATTACATAATATTTGTACAAAAGTCAGAATTTATTCATTTACTTACTGCATCATAAATTATTTCCAATGGTTGAGATTCTATTCTAAGCCTCTGGTCTGCTTTTTCATCCAAGGGATTAGTCTCAAACATTATGCTCAAGAGTGAGGTACTATTGTCTGAATAGACTGTACGAGAAGACAGCAGACAGGGTGTACAATTTTCTTGGGACATGCCTGTAACTTCAAGTGAACTTATTTTTGTTTCAAACCTGTACAGAAAGGTTACAAAACACAGAAATTACATTTGAATATCTTGCTTGATGTAATTACATGATAAGAATATAAGCAACCAGTTAAAAGCCAAATAAACACACGCCTGCCTGTCAGGGAACGTTACCTACTTCCCATTTCATTAACTTTTGCATCTATCTTTTGCTACCCTTTAGCTAACTCAGAAATAGTGTTCAAATTATTCTCCTTATGTTCTCCTCACCTCATAGGCAAACAGGTGTTAGGTAGGAAAAGCAGACTCAAACAGAAATGCTGTAGAATATACTCAAGAATTAGGTGGCAAAGAATTTATTCTGGAAAACAGATATGCAGAGAAGAAAGGAAAGGATTTTCTGTGCAGAGAAACATAAGAAACACCACAAGAGCAGCACATTTCCTGAGGAACAGAGAGCTGATAGATAAAGCTTACCGTATTGCTTGTGCACCTGGTCGTTGCGTAAATACTGTACTCAAATCAATTAATGCAAATTTTACCAGCTCAGGGGTTTGCTCATTTTCTCTTATTGATATAGACATGCTTAATAGCTTCACAGATAACTTCATGGCTTCATACTAGATAGACAGGGAAAACAACGATAGTGAATTTTAAAAATACAGTACACATTTCAAGCCATTTTATGAAGAGATGAAAACCACGATTGTTTTGAAACTTTAATTCTAGTGCTATAAACCTCTTGCATCATAGTTCTCGGAAAAGTGATTCCCCAAACATATATTAAGAAGCAGGGTTAGAAAGATAACAGTAGACCACTATTCCAAATACGTAAATTTACATAAGTGCCTCTACTCCATATTTTAAGACAAAGGGCATCTGGCATAGAGTAGGAAGGGCAGTTCATTGCACTGTACACATCATCTCACATAAAAGTGACTTATCAGACCATTTTCTGAATGGGCCAAAGAAATTCCTCCTCCCTAATCCCAACATCCCATTCTATATTGCTCATCTATGCTCCAAATTTAAAATAAAAAATATTACTATCTAAATTATTTTACTCTATTTGAACAACCAAAATTTCATTTAGAACTTTTTTTCAAAGAACCCAAAATAATCTCTATAACGCTCCTGAAACTCCAATATGACAACACTCAGCTAAGGATGCTCTTCTGTGCAACGACAGCAGGTCATATGTCAATTGCAAAGTGCCACAGCATTATTCAAATAGACAAAGGTAAGGCTTAAGGGGTTTGAACTTTAAAAACGATTTCCTTTCATCTTTAGATTTTGTCTTTTAGTATAAGACTACCTATTGTTTGTTAGCATAGTCAGTTACAACTTACTGATTTTGGAAGTGTTGGATCCACAGCTGTTTCGCTATATCCAATTGCTGCATAAAGTTTAGCCTTCTCTTCAAGTGTCATTAGCTCTTCAAGACCTGTCAGATTGTAAGTTAATTAAACACAATATGCACAAATGAAAATGCAAAAATCAGCACATTACTCTAAGACTTAGAGCAGATACTGTCACATTTTTTCCCAGAGTTGGCAAAAACAAGAAAAAAAGTTTTATAACAAAGTCTTAACTACTAAATCTCCTACTTTTTTTTAAACACGGGTTATATTCATATTCTGAAATGTCCTGAAGCTATTTTTAGCTTGTTAGCAATCATTCCAACTTTTTTGATTTACCTGCTGCATTCCAGAGCCTTTACTAGGTGCCTGATACTCACTTGAATGGATACAACACAAAATAACCAAATTATAAATGAATGAATGCAAAATTGTTTGCTTCCATTGACTGCCACCACTCTTATTGTTTTCTTTTAATCTACACACTCAGCACACTATGCAAATAAGTGTAAAATTGGAAAAGGAGAAATACAATCTAGAGACAGTTGAGATAGAACTATGGAAAGACTTACATACAAAATGAATTTTGTGACAGGCAATTAATAATTAATCAGCAGTAGGAGAAGCAAGAATCATCACTTAAGAGAAAACAAACTTTAGACACGCAACAGCACAAATACAGTAAAAATCTTGTTAAGAATAATTATTCTAATTACTGTTAAGAATAATTATTCTAATAGGTAATTTTTAATAATAGGAAAGCACAAAAATCAAAAACAACACTCCCCCCCCCCCCAAAAAAAAAAAAAAAACAATGAATGTACATACTGGAACCCTTTACTTCTTGTTTCTGTTGGTCCTTTTTTTCACCTGACCAGCCCCATAACCAGCTAAACCAGCCACCGGAATTTTCATCATCCTGTTTTACTCCTGGTCTGTAAATTTTTAATCCAGCCTTAGTAGCCTGAAATTAAGAAATATACAAAATTATTTTATTCATTTATTTTTGGCATATACAGAGACAAATACAAAGAATGTAGACACAAGACATGCCCTAGCATTCTAAATGTCAAGTAACAGCCATGAAGAAAGTAATCCATCATCTTTTATTTCTTCTAACATTTTTTGAAATACACAGTGCAATATCAGAATAGTTCTCCACTTGCACAAAAATCAACCACCTTTATGAACAAAAACAGCAAGCAAAATATATTTTAAAAAATATTCTACAATAGCACAGCAAATTTTCTAGTTTTTTTATGATCTAGATCATTAAAAAATGCACAACTTGCTGCAGTGCTCTACACTAAAAATGTCTTTAAAGTTACATAATTAAGCAATTAAATAACTAGCTTGGGTCAGATTTAAATAGTCCCTCTACTTTTAATTTCAGGATGACTGTCCAAAGGAATAAAATGAAGTTATTATTCTAATGGTAAAATATTTACTCTGAACAATACATATCATTCCTGAATCTGATACATGGAGGCACAACAATAAGGAAAGCACTCATCTGCCTCCTCATCCATTATTTCAACTACTAGGAAATAAAGAAGTGTTGCATAAGCCCATGACTCATACTATATCTGAGGCTGCACCTACTACCACAGCCCAAGGCAAAAAAAGTCGTAGACAGAACAGAGGGGAACCGTATATCTGAAAGGATAAAGTAACCATCTGTGCAGGATAGGAAGTTCATCTGCCTGAAGAAATCCTGTTGATCTTTCCCCTCCCCTTACTCTCACTTATGATGGTCTAAATGAATATGACCACTGTCTGAGGAAGGATTACTTAAGAGTGAACTGTTTTTGACTAAAAGAAGGGGAGAAGCAAGCGCTGACCCTGTATCCCAAGTTAGAAAGTCTTCTACAGACGAAATGCATAAATATTTCTCAAGTTGTCTGGCACGGCGTGCTGACAGTGTGCAATACTTTAAGAGGAGCTTTAAAACGCTTCTTTTCTCTGATTTTAATCAGACTATGTTTAAAGGGAAAACATTTTAAGGCCCAAGTACATGTAAGGACAGTCCTCAAGGTATTAAGCTGGTAGCAATTCACCTCTTATGATGTCCTTTTGATATTTTAGACAAGTATCATCTGTTGCTAGTAAGGCAGATGGATTTTGAGTCCTAGATGTAGTCAGAACAGAGTTTGGAATCATCACATACTGATTTTTAATATCTGGAAATGATTTCAAAGACTTAGCTAACAGATCTTTCCAAAGATCATTCTCTCACACTTTTCAAATGTAGTACTTATCATTTAATCATTTGAAAATTCATTTAGTTGCAGCCTTCTCCAAGAACTATCAAGCCCTGCTTTTTAACTGCCACTGCGGCTTCACCATTACAAGAAAACAATATGAAATATTTTTTTGTAAACAGTATGGTCACACTGGACAAAAGAAGAATAAAAATCAACCAGAAGACAAAAAAGAGAGGAAGAAAGACTGAAAACTCTCCAGTACCTCTCCCTTATCTTAGAAAATGAAATAATAATTACACAGCACAAGCTGAAAATAAGTCAATATTAAATGAGAAATAAAGCCAAAAGACCATGAAAGGTATTCCAGTTCAGCCAAATAACCAAAGGCAACAAATGCACCATAGCTATGTGAGAGGCTGAAAAATAATCACACAAGCATTCAAATGTGAGTTTACACACAAAAAAAATAGAAGAAAAAATAAATTTATGGATTTGTTTACAGAGAAACTTGTTTTAGAAGTATTATACATATCACTGCAGCAATTGTGTTCATATCATGCCTAATGCACTCCAAAACAGAATTTGAAATTTCTCTTCCAGGGACTATGACAATAGATCTATTATCAACAGACAGTTAAACAACTTATTATCAACCAATAGGTAAACCTTAATAATAAACAGATAAATTCAGATTCTAAGCTTCACATGGCGAAAATTCTTAGTCACAGTGATTACAAATGGAGAAAAATCATTTTGAATATTTCAGAAAGTCTATGCTGTTTTCACTTTGGCTTCACAGAAAGACCTTCCAAGACCACGTTGAGGACTAAGTTATATACTAATTTAAGAAAAAAACATGAGTAATAAATAAAGTGGCACTATTTTTAAAACCATGTTTTCTTGATTTATTATAATTTTCAGTCAGAAACACTTCATCTAAACATTTCATCTAAAAGAACAGGTTCGTAAGCTACTTAGATTTCATTTGATTGCAGGCTAAAACTAACTATCCCTTATAATAATATGTGATATAAGGACAGTAAAAAGAGTAAAATTTATTATTTAAAGGCTAGAATTAAATTACACCTAAAGCATCCACAATTTTATGCCAATAGAGGTTCTTCACATCACTTAAAGGATGAAATTTTACCTCAACTTCGGCTTGTTGCCTCGCTAGAGTGATGTTGAAAATATCCAGGGTCTTTTCAAACTCCTAGAAAGGAAGTGAGAATTTTTTTTCCTTTAAAATTTCACTTGGCCAGATTTCAAAGCACACAATTTTACAATTAAAAAACAGTCCATAAGTCATTCAATGAAACCCAGTTCTTTAATAGGTCTGAAAGATTAAATAAATCTGAAAAGAACTTTCTTTAAATAAATCTGAGAAATAAATAAATCTGAATATAAATAAATAAAAATCTTTAAATAAATCTGAAAAGCAAAAGTACGTGAGTTTATTAAGCTTTCTTCACTGTAATTACTAATGAAAAAAATCCTTTATGCAGACTGTTCACAGAAAAAGGTACCAAGAGTACAAGTCAGCTCACTGAAAAGTTTTAGTGTAAATTAGTATTGACTTAGGAACATGCAAACACCGATGTTAAAGAAAATGGCAGGATGAATAAATTTCACATTCAACAATATTTAAGCCTTTGATGGAAGTAAACTAACCTCCAACAGCCTTAATATTTCTTCATTGGGTTTTTTGGACGTTATCTTTGTTTTATAGATCTCTTTGTAGTTCTTCACTTGTTTCCTGTGGTGCCGAATATGTTCCCACGACCACATCTGGAGCTTTGGTTGAACATTTACCTCAAGGATGCCATAAATAACATATTTCCACCTAAAAGCAAGGACAAATGAACTATGCTTTTATGCTGGCATACTGAAAAGACTGCTAGAACCACTCAGACTAGTGCTAAATACTGCTTCAAGTTGTGAAACAGTGAAATCCCTTGTCTAACATCACCGTCGGGGCAACAAAAGAAATCAAGGATTTGAATTTTTTTTCACTCAAATTCCAGATGTTGCTATTTCCTAAACCTAGAAAGTACTGAGTTTGTTACAAGAGTACACACTAGTGTGCATGTTGCACATGTGCATATATATACATTTAGACTTAACCATACACATGAGTACATATGTATATGTATATTTACATACACAAACACAGATAAATATTTTCTAGATAGATATATATTTACAGGAAAATATTAAAAATATTCAACTTCCATCTATTTCAAAGATTTATATATTTTTAGATAATAGCTTTGTGTGTACACTGTTACAGAACAATGAAATTCATTCATCAGAAGAGAGTTAAGGTATTTAAAGATTATTCAACTTAAGTTTCATTTAAGATAGCAGGTGCAAGCTTTCAAATATTTTGTCCTTGTCTTTCAAATGCCTTTTAGTATTTGCAAATAATTTTGTGCTTAAGAACAGCACAAAACAATACAGAAGATAGGGCTTCAGGAACAAACAAATTCTAACATCTTGAAAAGTAAAAAAAAAAAACACCCCTGAAAATTATTTCAAATGAACAACTAATAAATTATTTTCATTATCTTATGACTCTTACCATATCCTGGCATGGTTGTGCAATGGAACATCAGGTCTGTATTTCCTATACGGTAGATTTCGAGTCATCATATCAATAGACTCTAGGAGCTCCATAACACTGAAGTACTGAAAGAAATTGCAAGCACAGATTATAACTGTCTTCCGAGAACAGTATAAACGAGGTAATTCTTGAACGCGAAAATAAGTCTCAAAGAAAAACAAGACTAAAGAAAACAGTCAAAATTATTTTTACATTTCAGTCTCTTTTTCGTTATTTTTGTAAAACTAACTTTTTATCATATTACAGACAACTTCAAAAGAGTAGTTTATACCTGTGGCTTATTGAATTCAACTGTTATATCCTGTAAATTTACATCTAAATCCATTTTTGGTGTTGAAAAGTCAACATCTGATCGAGGATTCATAAGGAGTTTTGCTTTAGCTGAAATTGGGCGAAATACTATAAAACACAAGAAAGTACAATAAAGTTATTTAAGACTGCCATTAAAAATACAATTTACTAGCTATCAGGTTAATCCCAGATCATTCATTCAAAAATGCTAGACTTCAGGATATAAAGACATGATCAATATGGCTTAAAATTAAACACAATCCATACTCAATTTCCATTTTTATTCTGCCAATACTGTAAGTGAAACATTTTCACATGATTTCTATATACAATATCACAAGGCAGATCCTTCAAGTAATACTTAGAGTAAATTGAAGTTGTGTTGCTACGATACAAGCTATTTAGTGTTAAGCATTATTAAGCATTGATCAAGCAATTTGTGTTTGAATTAATCTAATTTATGATAAGGATTTTTTCCATGCTTCAAGATTACACATTAACGTAGATTTTCAAAAACTTTACACATTAAGAAGAAAAATTGACTGTTCTTTTATGCTACTCATGTTTTCAATTGTTTGGTAAGTTCTAACCCTGGTAAAACCAGGCATTCGCGTTTTTAACTCAGTGCTCAGGTAAGCCCAGAACAATCAATTATATGCTAAGCACATGGGAAAATGAGTACTGATACTTAGAGCATAAGCGTTTTACCCGTTTTCAATCAATTTGGCAGCCATAGGCATTCAATATAGCCATCAAGAATTATGTTTGTTTTACTTTTTTTTTTTTTTTTTTTTTTTAAGCAAGTGACTCAACAATGAGAATTTTTATTATGGAAAATTTCTTTGATTTCAACACAAATACTTACCATATAAACAACAAATATTCTAAATTCACAGACAGGTAGAAATAGGATTTTTTTTTCCAGATGAGATACCATCTACTTTTGATTCAGTTTAAACCAAGTACTGCTTGTAGTAATGTAGTTTATTTTTTGTTCCAAGTATCTTACATGGAGGCACAGTTGTTTTCCACTAATTTCTCCCTGCAGTTAGCATTTTAAATTTCATTTTTCACTCTTTGCAAGTACATATAATTGCATAGTTCACACGGAAAAAGCAATTACCGCTTGCCTATCCATGCTTCAATCTAGAAAACCACTTTGAAAGATCCTGCTTTTTCATTTCGTACAGAATATAGGCATGATAGAGGCCTTAAAATATCTGTCCTCATCTCTCATGATACTGCTGAATTTTAACAACGTAAATCCTGACATCCGAAGTTTTGTCTTCAGCTATTTTGGACTTCTACATAAAGATTTGAACAACAGATGATGTCTGTGCCTATTTTCATCCAAAATAGTACTTTTCTTTCTTCTAAAAAAAAGTTAAAGCTATAAAATGACAGATAAGGAATCAAAATAAACTGCTAATATTTTTCTCTTTTTTGTGTGTGTGTGATTTGCAGAGATCTGCATAAAATGTTTCCTCTGTTCAAGCTAATGTAGAGCAAAAAATATTCTGCAAAGTTGAGGACAACTCAACTTACATACTTAATAGAGGACAATTCTCTTCAAAAGCTATTCTGCCTTCTGAACAAGTTCTAAAAAAATCATACAGAGGCACTTATGTATGACAGCTCACTATCTTCTCTACAATAAAATGCAGCAACCAGCAACTCTGAATGGAGCAAACATAATTTAAAAAAATAAACTAAGCAAAATTAAAAGTACAAAAAAGTACAGATATTGTACAGTATTCAATAGCACAGCCATATTTCTGGAGGAAACAAAAACAAAAAACAACAACAACAAACAAACAACAACAAAACACACACACACACACCATAGTGCACTCTCTACTATGATTTCTCAGTAACAGCCATGTGAAGTAAAGCATTCAAATATATTACATTTACAAATGAAATATGAAATAATACCACTTACCAAAATCATAACCCTCTGGAATTACATTGCGGCAGGCAACTCCCTGTTTTAAGTTAACCTACACATATAACAAAGTTAAAAACAAGCTGTATTTGCATTTCATGATAAACTTCTAAAATAGAAAACATATATATTTTAATATGGGCTTCAGATAATTCCTCTGATACAGAGTACAGTTCACAACAATTCAGCTTAAGTTAAAACATAATAACATCTATTTATTAAAGGACTACCATTTTAGCTAAATTAAATGACTAAATATTTAGTGGTTTTTGTGTAACTGATAGTGGTTTTTGTATAACTGATAACTGGCAAAGGACATCTTGCTTAACTTCTACAGAGAGGTGAAGTTGTACTTCAGTCACATAAAAGCCTTTTACACACACCGTTTTTGTTCCTAAAAGTCATTACTAACTAGACAATTTCATGAGCCATTGAAACAAACAAAAGTAGAACTGAACATGAAGCACACTAAACATGTTAGGACGTGAACTGAACTACTAGGTACCTTATCACATGCTTTACTTACCAAAGATTCTTCATAACCATTATGATAGAACATCTCAGATTTCACATTCCAATAGGCAAAAAAATTATCTAGTCGTACAAGCTGAAAATACAATGAAACATAAATAAATCCACTGACAAATTTTGAATGAATAATTTGAATTTCACAGAGTCTGGATGAATTAAATTTTTCAAAATGCTCCTCACAGATCAGACACCTTCTATTTCATAATCTGTAGAGTTATAACTTTTCTTGATATTACTTTCCTTATGAGCATTTAAATTTTTAAATAGCTTGTATTACAATAACTCTTTCTTTAGCATATAGTTTATATTGTACCTTGTAGAACAACTTGGCAGTTTCATCATGTAAACATGGATTCCAGTTCTTATCTGAGGTCTGAAAAGAGATTCAGGAAAGTTACTCTGATTTTATAATATCCCAATCCTGCTGCTTTAATCTTAGAATCATCACTGAAATACGTTAGTAAAACACACAAGAACAAAATCATAACTAAACACCACTGGAAATAATAGGAGAGTTTCTTTAAGTGGATTAAGCCTTTATTTTCTTAATTGGAACTCCATCAGACTACTTTCCCCAAAACATACATATATCTTCAGTGATTGTTGGAATGTATTCAGAAAAATTTGTAAAATTATATTTTCAGTATTGCAAACTGTGATCTTTTACCAGAATTATTTTAGGCAGGTTTTATGGAAAGGGATAAACAAAGGACTAGAATTCTTTTCAAATCTGAAAGCAGCATTTTAGTTTGAGCAAAACAAAAATATTTCATGTTATCACATGTTTTCTATGTTGATATGAAAGGCATTTCACGAGTAAAACAGTAAGAATAGCAGGAACTTTTTGTTTGTTATGGATACAGTACTTTTATTTGCATGAAGGAGTTGGCAAAAAGCTTTGCCAACAAATATTCATAAGACAATTCTATCCATTCAACAGAATAAAACAGTATTTACTCAGATACGTAGTCTTTAAAATTATTAGCCATTGAACAGAAGCTACTGAATCAGAGAGAGCAACTTAGCAGAATCAACATATTGCATTACTTAGTAATCTTCCAGAAAAAATGTGAAGTACTTGTGCAGACTACTATTACTATCTTAAATTGGAAAATGTAGGTCAAAGATTTGAGCTCTCCAGCTCAAAACAGGATATCATTCTCATTAATTTTCTAAATAGTAAGAAGTTCATTTCTCAGGGCTTATGGCAATGCTGCCATTTACAAATGCTGTATTTCAACACTGCAGCAGAGTGTGGTGCTTGCAACAACACAGTGTAGCAGGCAGAATAATCTTTATGAAGGTCCACTCTTTCTCCCCACCATGTTCAGGACAACCACCACTAGTATTTATGATATGGTGAAGGAAGTAGTTACATATGGGCATACTTTCAATATACAGTACCCTAGCAGAAAGAACATCAATATACAAAAGCTTGACTTGGTGATAAATTATAATCAAATGCAAGTGATTTAACAATTGCTTTTAAATGAAAATATACATTACCTGCAAGCTCAGATTCTGAAGAGAAATGCCAAATGACAAGGGGTTGTTCTGATTTGTGATCTAATAGAAGGAAAAAATGACAAAAAAATCAAAATTTAGACTTAAAAATAAAAACCTGAAAATGAATATATGTATGTGTATAAGTGTGTGCACACATACACATACATACAAACATAGATATTTTGCAAAAATTGGACAGCTTTATCCTCTATATACTCAAACTCACCCACATAAAAATCTGTATGCTTTGGTAAAACGTATTTATCTATTTTTATTTTAAAATTTACTTTCAAAATTTTAACAAGATTCTCTCAATGTAAAAAGCAAAAGAAGGATGAAAAAACAGCCCAGTTCCTAGTTTAATGTTATAGTACCCAACACTATACAGTAAATATACAAAAGTACTTACATCATCTTCATAGCGAACATGGATGTTGGAAATTTTCACCTGAAGATTTTTGATGACCTGAGTTACTAATTTTTCAACAAAACTGTCTTGCTTCTCTTCTTTTACTTTATCTAAGTGGAAAGAAAAAAAAGGTTATTTTATTTCCACACAACTCAGTTTAAAGAGGAAAATAATTTTAAAAGTAAAAATATGTTTTAGTTTACAAAAAAGGCAACAGTTTTGCACCTAACCAGATGTTAGAAACACCAAAATCAAGAATCAAATCATTCACATCTACACATATTTACACCAGAATAACATCATTTAATAGATATCTGAATTTTGTATTATACACTACTCTAATTGCATAAACCTCTAACCTTTCAGTATATTCTGTAACATCAGTATACTCCATAATATCAAAATTTCTACTTAAGATGAGGAGACTTAACATATTCCAAATAAATGAAACAGAACCTTTAAAATGCTGTAAGTCTAAGAGTTCTTTGGTGCTGTAAGCCAAGATAAATTGTGTCTTACTAGAGAAGAGGTGACTTAAGACAAGGTATGACACTTGTCTCTTGGTTTCATATTTACCTGCTTATTTACATCAGACCATGTCATCCTTCAAACCTTTTTATTTTCAGGATGCTCCTTCTGCAGTAAGGATGCCATATAACACATATATATAGATATATATGCATATGCATGTATACATAGGATACATACATAATCACAGAATCATAGAATGCTTAAGGTTGGAAGGGACCTCTAGAGGTCATCTAGTCCAACCCCCTGCACACGCAGGGTCACCTAGAGCACGTGGCACAGGACTGCGTCCAAGCGGGTTTGGAAGATCTCCAGAGAAGGAGACTCCACAACCTCTCTGGGCAGCCTGTTCCAGTGCTCTGTCACCCTCACTGTTAAAAAAATTTTCCTCAAGTTCCTGTGGAACTTTTGGTGCCTCAGTTTGTGGCCATTAGCTTTAGTTCTGTCAGTGGCCACCACTGAAAAGAGACCAGCACCATCCTCTTCTTTCCCTCCCTTGAGGTGCTTGTAGACACTGATTAGATCCCCTCTCAGCCTTCTCTTCTCCAGGCTGAACAGGCCCAGCTCCCTCAGCCTCTCCTCATAGGGCAGATGTTCCAGGCCCCTGATCATCCTTGTGGCCCTGCGCTGGACTCCCTCCAGCAGCTCCACATCCCTCTTGTACTGTGGAGCCCAGAACTGGACACAATACTCCAGATGCGGCCTCACCAGGGCTGAGTAGAGGGGCAGGATCACCTCCCTCGACCTGCTGGAGATGCTCTTCTTAATGCACCCGAGGATCCCATTGGCCTTCTTGGCCACGAGGGCACACTGCTGCCTCATGGTCAACTTGTCGTCCACCATGACACATACAGTGGTGTTTCGTACATATATGTTATATGTATATGTACATATGTGTATATGTACAACATACATATAACAACATATATATACATTCACTGGAAATAGGAGAGGTTCAATTACAGGTTATTATTAATAGGTTATTATATATGACATATGTACATATATACGTATATGTACATATATACGTGTGTGTGAATGTATATTTTTATATATATGACTCAGTGTGAACAAATCATCTGATCTTCATCTGAAGGTCAACAATACTCTGCACAAAAATATTCAATACTGCATAGCCAACAAGTACTTGACACTTTGGCAGGGTTATAACAACTTCTCACAGGGAGTGTGAATCTGTAAATTATCTTAAAATATCTAGAAGGAAATATTTGCAATTTAAGTAGAAAACTCAGTTGTATTAAACAAATACAAAGAAATAGCATCACTTCCTCTAGCTTTTCCCACACTTACCTTGGTCAGCTATTTTCTGCTTTGCTTCCTCTATCCTTTGCAGTTCTCTTTGCCTTGCTTCCAAGAGCTGTTTGGATTCTTTTTCTGCATCATATTTTATGCCTAAATACACAATGCAAGAAAAAATAAGACAAAAAAAACCTTAAACATTTTGGGGGGGATACTGTTTCCCTTTTTAATCTAAAGTAATTCACATTTTATTAACAACAAAAAATTAAACTAAATCAGAACTACTGGAAGATATCCTATGGAAATTATCTACTTGAATTTAGTGAGAATATCTCCTAGGAATAAAGTTCATGAAAGCAGTATCGAACAATTACAGACACTTCTGAAATCCCACCAATCTTTATTTCTCTATTCCTCTATATTAACTTACTGGCTGTGGGTACGATAAGCAAATAAACTCCATCAAGAACTGCCTCTACGGGTTGAGTATAAAGGTTTTGCCATGGAATCTGCAGGTTAAGTTGACCTACAAATGCAAAAGAAAACGCTTGAGCTATATAGTTAAGTGTTTGACCAAAAAAAAGATTAAAGATTAGTAAGATAGATCACAACAGGACTCACAACAAAATTCTAGACTGAAGGATCATATCAGACAGGAAAAAAGAAAAAAAAAAAACATGCCTTGGGGGGCCTGAGTCATTTGGGTTGTCTGTTTGCTTGCACAGCACACAAATGAACAATAAGCAAGTTTTTCCAACAACAAACGTAGTAAGTCTTACAGTTCCTCTCCTTACTGCTTTGACTACGCTCTTTCTTCTTAACAACCTCTCCTCCCTTCCATATCCACTGCAACACTCTCATAAAAAAAAGAATATGGGCAGGTCATACATAACTGGCCAGCTATTGCTGCCATACAAAGACAAGTTTTAAAATACAATTTTTTTATTCTTTATTGTGACCCTTCTCCACAGAATAAGTCTATGTGTCTGCAAGCATAAGGAGCAGTGGATCCCAAGGGGACCATGTCTCTCATTTTTCATACAATTGTCAGTTTTAACAAACTTAAAGATCAGAGATACGAAAAGTATATGCTTTCAGAACAGGTTTCAGAGAAGCAAAATGTTTTTAGATTTATTTTTGTGCTTTAAGAAATACTTTCTTTTTATGAGTTAGTTAACTTGTACTGCAAAAACATTTTGTATATGCAGAACAAAAAGAGAAAGGAGGATAAAGGATGAAGAGGGGGATCAACACCACTTCTGAAGTTTGCTAAAAAAAAAAAAAAAAAAAAAAAGAGATCCAGTATTGCCTAGCTGTTAATCTTTGCTATGATGGATTCTTTACTCTTTAGTATTGAAGTCTCATATATATCTTAACTTTACCATCTTAGCTCTAGGAAAGAAGTATCTTCCAACAGCTAGTTGTTTCAGATGAAACAAACTTCAGAGTATACAAAATATGCAAATCAAGACAACTAGAGAAATTACTGGTTTAGGATGCCTAAGACTACTATCAAGGAAGGGTATTTATTAATTCTTGCATTACTGAAACACATATTACAAAATATAATTTAGCAATGTGTCAAGCATGTATTAAAAGATCTAACTTACCAATATGTCCTGCTTTAACTTTAAATGGTACATCCAGCTGACTCTGTTAAAAAAAAAAAAAAAGATTTTATTTAAAAGGTTGTGTATTCCAAAATACGAACAGAAAAGAGCAATTCAGTATGTTGTCCAATAATTCATTTTTACAATAGTACTATTTTTGTTTTTACTCACCAGTGCATTTTCTTTTATTTCAAGATTCTTCAGTGCTACAGCCCCTAGAAGTCAAGAAGCCAACATTTTAAAATTTAGAAAGTCAGCAGTGGTACAAATTAAACATCTTTAAGTCTAAATCCATGGTCTTTGACCTTTGGTTCTCCAAGTTTTGGGGGTGAAAGATACCCACACATTAAATATCACACAAAAGTACCCACAAAATCGCCATGAAAGCTCATTAAGGATACAATGTTCATATTTGCTACAAAACAATCTCCCTTTGAGACTTTCCCATGGAGCTTTCGTAAGATGGGAAGAAAAGGAGATTCCACAAAGTAAAGCAGGGTGGAAATGACTGCCACATTTTATGAGAAGCCCCCTAAAACTAACAATTTGCTTCTTTATTTTCAGCCATCTGCTTCCTATGCTTTTGTAAAGGCTATAAGCTATGTTACAATGCCACACAACATCCTATTTGGATGTTACGTATGATGCCACATACATCCTATTTGTAGGAGATGTTAAGGTGGGGGGTAGCCTTGGCTGCAGTGACCATGAGTTAGTGGAGTTCGGGATCCAATGAGGAGGTGGCAGGGCTGTAAGTAGCCTTGCAACGATGGACTTCAGGAGGGCCAACTTTAGCCTCTTCAGAGACCTCCTCAGAAGAATCCCATGGGCTAGAGCTCTAGAAGGCAAGGGGGCCCAAGAGAGCTGGTTAGTTTTCAAGCAGCACTTCCTCCATGCCCAGCAACAGTGCATCCCTGTGTGTAAGTCTGGCAGAGAGGGCAGGAGACCTGTGTGGATGAGCAGGGAGCTTGTGGCAATGCTCACGCAGAAGGCAGCGGTATACAGAATGTGGAAAAAAGGACAGGTCCCCTGAGAGAAATACAGGAACATAGTCAGGAAATGCAGAGATGTGACAAGGAAAGCTAAGGCGCGGTTGGAATGCAATCTGGTAAGGGATGTTAAAAATAACAAGAAAAAATTCTTCAAATACATTAACAGCAAAAGGAAGATCAGGGAAAACGTGGGTCCGCTGGCGGACGGGATGGGCACCCTGGTTACAAATAACACAGAAAAAGCAGAGTTGCTCAATGCCTTCTTTGCTTCGGTGTTTACCAAGGGCAGCCCATTAGAGCCCCAGGCCCTAGGGACAGGAAAAGAAGCCAGTGGAGAGGAAGACTTGCCCTGGGTAGAGGAAGATTGGGTCAGAGAGCACCTAAGGAAACTTGATACCCACAAATCCATGGGCCCTGATGGGATGTACCCCAGAGTGCTGCGAGAGCTGGCAGAGGTCATAGCTAAGCCGCTCTCCATCATCTTTGAAAGATCCTGGAGAACGGGGGAGGTGCCGGAGCACTGGAAGAAGGCCAATGTCCCGCCAGTCTTCAAAAAAGGCAAGAAGGAGGACCCAGGCAACTACAGTGGACAGTGAGCCTCACCTCCGTCCCCGGAAAAGTGATGGAACGGCTCATACTGGCTGTTGTCTCCAGGCATATGGAGGACAAGAAGGTGCTCAAGAGTACTCAGCATGCATTCACTAAGGGGAAATCTTGCTTGACTAATATGATGAAATGACCAGCTGGATAGACGAGGGGAGAGCGGTGGATGTCGTCTATCTTGACTTCACCAAGGCTTTTGACACCGTCCCTCACAACATCCTCCTGGGCAAGCTCCGGAAGTGTGGGATAGATGAGTAGACAGTGAGGTTGATTAGGAACTGGCTGGATGGCAGAGCTCAGAGGGTGGTGATCAGTGGTGAAGAGTCTAGTTGGAGGCCTGTAGCTAGCAGGGTCCCCCAGGGATCAGTCCTTGGTCCTGTCCTGTTCAATTTATTCATCAATGACCTGGATGAAGGCACAGAGTGCTCCCTCAGCAAGTTTGCTGATGATACCAAACTGGGAGGAGTAGCCGATACCCCAGAGGGCTGTGCTGCCATCCAAAGGAACCTGGACAGACTGGACAACCGGGCAGTGAAAAACCTCATGAAATTCAACAAGGCCAAGTGCAAGATCCTGCACCTGGGGAGGAATAACCCCAGACACCCATACAGGCTGGGGACTGACCTTCTGGAGAGCAGCTCTGCAGAGAGGGACCTGGGTGTCATGGTGGACGACAAGTTGACCATGAGGCAGCAGTGTGCCCTCGTGGCCAAGAAGGCCAATGGGATCCTCGGGTGCATTAAGAAGAGCGTCTCCAGCAGGTCGAGGGAGGTGATCCTGCCCCTCTACTCAGCCCTGGTGAGGCCGCATCTGGAGTATTGTGTCCAGTTCTGGGCTCCACAGTACAAGAGGGATGTGGAGCTGCTGGAGGGAGTCCAGCGCAGGGCTACAAGGATGATCAGGGGCCTGGAACATCTGCCCTACGAGGAGAGACTGAGGGAGCTGGGCCTGTTCAGCCTGGAGAAGAGAAGGCTGAGAGGGGATCTAATCAGTGTCTACAAGCACCTCAAGGGAGGGAAAGAAGAGGATGGTGCTGGTCTCTTTTCAGTGGTGGCCACTGACAGAACTAAAGCTAATGGCCACAAACTGAGGCACCAAAAGTTCCACAGGAACTTGAGGAAAATTTTTTTAACAGTGAGGGTGACAGAGCACTGGAACAGGCTGCCCAGAGAGGTTGTGGAGTCTCCTTCTCTGGAGATCTTCCAAACCCGCTTGGATGCAGTCCTGTGCCACGTGCTCTAGGTGACCCTGCGTGTGCAGGGGGTTGGACTAGATGATCTCTAGAGGTCCCTTCCAACCCTAAGCATTCTATGATTCTATGATCTGCAGCAACTGTTTAGCTCTAAATAAAAACCTTTGCAAGTTATCGTATAATTGCTACAAAACCATTTATCTCAATAAGGTCAAAGGTCAATATGTCTCTGCCAGAAAAAAAAGTGGTCCCTGTTAAGTAGCTCTCTGCTGCTAGCATCCATTAGAGCAGCGATGAATTACTCAGAGGGGAAAGAAAAAAAAAAAAAGGCACTTCATCATTATTAGTTCCTTCAGCTTTCATGCCAGCTCTACAATATACTACCTTAAATTATCGTAACTAGTTCAATATTTTATTTACATATTTATATTAAATGTCCTATTTGTCTATACGCCAGTGAGACGCGGAAAACTGAAACCAAGCCCTATATAGAATCCTATGCAAGTGATTAAATTGCTGACGAGCAGTTAATTGGACTAAAAAGTTCTATTATTTCATATACCTCAGATCTCATCATTCTGGAATTTTGAACCTTCATCTGTTTCTACACATTCCAGTAAACACATGCTTGTCTTTCTCTTAGTGTACACTTACAAGCTTATGGAAAGCCCACAGAAAGTAAATCTAACAGTTAAATATGTCAAGACAACAATAAAATCCTGTAAATACAGAAAAATTTACTTTATTTCCAAGGTCTCTTTTTATAATACAATCTACATTACAAATCTGATATTATAGGCAAAGAGTTAACTCATTACTTAAGAATGTAAACCTAGCTGGAAGCAATGGCTTCTGCAAATTCTACAAGAAGGATTGAGCACCTGCAACAATTACCATCAAATTACTTGTACACTGCTAACACATGCACATGGAACAGACACCCGATACGGCAGAACAGAGACATAAATGAGATTCTGAAAACCAGATGTACACTACATGTCTGGAAAGTCATGTGACTTGGGAACTTGAGATTGACCAAATAATTCATTCCTTTCGGGGACTCAAATTAGAAATGAGCAGACTTTTGGGAAGACAAAGACTCCAAGAGGAAGATACATATATTCTTGCGGTTACAAAGTGATGATGGCAGTTGACGACTGTTAAAAAGTACCACCAATTCTAAGGAATAGGATTCTAATCTCAAAAATTGCATCCTTACAAAGAGTTGATTCAAGTTACTGAATTTGTTTTCAAAAAATGTTCTGGTAAAATAATGACCGATTTTAGGGTACTCAAAGTACTGTATGGTTTTGACTGATTTAAAGTATTCATCACAGTAAGTTATAAACAGCTTCCAGTAGCACATTTCTCTAATATGCTGCTATCAGCAAGCGGTTCTGCTTTTAAACTTTACAGTACATCTAGATTGACAAGATTATTAGTAAAGAATAAAATAAAGAAAGCACTCCCAGTATCAATCTAATAACAATAGTCCAATAAGCAATGCGACAGTATATATTCACTGTTGGAGTCCATTCCACTCAAAATTTATTCTCTGACAAAGCTGACGCTGCACACATAACTAGAGCACTCATTATACAAAGTTTTACTATGTGAGGAAGAGGGGAAAAAAAAAAAAAGGCAAGTAACTCTAATGGTATAAAGAACAAGGATTCGGGTTCATAACCCAATTACAACAGGTTAAATTTTTGCATGTCAGCTGAGCAATGATAAACATTCATAAGCATAGTCTAAAACTACATGACACATTAGGCAATTTAACTGGGTCTAGTTTCTTTGGCTTCTACCCTTTACTAAGTAAAATTATCCTTCATTTACTGAAGGCATAGATTATGCCACATTTCAAGTGAGGCATGGCAATTTAAGCTGTAATTTGACAGCCCTAATGCTTCTAGAAGTGAGGTACTATAAAGTAAGCAAGGATTGTTACCCCAAGCATTTACAAAATATAGTTTGTGATAGAGAAGCACAGCTTTTGTTACCTGAGCACATCATGCTGTTTCAGCACAGACGGCATCAACACTGTTTCAAACATGATGGTTTTGACAATTCTACATAAAGATCTGCGATGGGAAAGGCAAAGGGGCCACTGAAAAAAATCATCACTATTTTTCATTCTGTATTTGCAGTTATGATTCATAAGTTTAAAGGTTTTACTTAAAAACCTTAGCTATAATAAAAAAACTGCAATCACCTCCATTTTAATACATATTTACTGAAACACATTCACTAAAATATTACAGTTTACTTACTTACAGTGAATAAACATAGTGGATTTACTACTTTCCAAACACAGCTTGACAGTGTAAGATCACACTGAATTGACCATCAAAGCACATAAAAGGCTGCTGAAGCCCTGTGTTTTGCACATTGATACAACCTTTGTTTTTTCTATGCTTGACAGTGATCAAGGACAGTCACTAACATTCTTGCAATTAAACCTCATCTATTTCAAAAGTCACCACACCTCAACTAGCACTCAACCAGCACTGCTGATTTGAGACACCAAAACAGACCGTATCTGTATTCTCCTTCATTGCAAATAATAATAATAATAATAATTCTATCGCACTTAGCTGTTTCATTTGCATGAAACTGCCAAGTGCCATCACACTATAACCAGACTGCTGTATGTTGCCTTGCAAACACAGGTAGAGAAATAGGATAACAAAATCTCTGTTATAGATTATAATATGCCTACTGAAGTTTACTTTCTTGAAGAACTGCAAATGGATTTTAATTGCAAAAAAAAATCAAAATACATCTAGGTTTTTTGGGTTTTTTTGTTTTGTTTTGTTTGGGGGCAGGGGAAAGGTTGCTTGTTTTGAAGACAGAAATGCACCTAGATAAAACTCTGCTTAATGAAAAAAAGCTGTCCAAATAAGCCATTTTGAAAACTGTATATGCACATAGTTGTATAAATATCTAGCTTTAGACATGCAGTCCTACATCCAAAGCAGTAATAAAAGATGAATGTTTATAAATACCTAGAGTACAGTCTACGATTTATTTTGGATACAAATGAAGCAATTTCTTAGCTTTACTGACATCTGGATATTCTCACTAATTTAACAAAAACCAAACACTTGTCAAAATTCTGGAATAAACAGATTTATAGATTTAATTTTATATACCAAAAATAGCTATTTGAATTTGAGTGCATGACCAAACATCTACTAAAAGGTACAAGGGTATCTCTCAAAGAGACATAGGAAATAAATATTCACAGGTGAACCAAATAGTTTCAGAAGAAACCTAACTGAGCTAACTGAATTTTAGTTATGGATGTCAGTAAATTCACCGCAAGGGGAAGGAGAGAAGAGGCAAGGTCTTTATCCTAAGGATTCATCACATTGCTGTTGCCCTTGAAAATAAAGGTAATTAGGAGGCAGGTGTGCAAAAGTACTATGAAAGAAAACAAGCTAAGCATCAGAAACTGAAAATAACTCAGTTGATATCAGATCACTAATAACACTCTTATTCACCTGTGTTAGTATAATCTCTGCCTTTTAGCAGGAGTATTACATCACTGATTTGGGTTCAGTTTGTGATTCCCCTTCATCACGTTCTACAAACTGCTGCCTCACCAGGCATTTTCTGCCTGTGTTTGTGCTGTTGATTTTATCTATTTAAGCATATCTTCCGGAGACAAGCTGAAAGTCTTCCAAGACTTGAATGTTTGCCAATTACCTCATCTGTTGACATCTGTGGTACTTTAGCTCACAAAACGCAGTAGAAACTACTAGATATTCTTCATCCCTCAATCAGCACAAATGACTTTACTAGTATGTGAAAGAATACTTGCATCCACTGTACCCTAAACATAGAACTTTCCAGCTGCCTATGTAAAAGAAGCATCAAGTCACTATGGAGGGTTGGACACTTCCTTTTCTCCCTAGCAAGATACTCTGAGCCCCAGGTGCCTAAAATTAAATCGCAGCAGATTAAGACCTAAAGAAGTTTCACAAAGTGCTGTAAAATCCCCAATAATATCTATCCAAATGTCCAATTAGCTGCTCAATTCCTTTAATTTTGTCTTAAATACAGTCCGTTTATTGACATTTTATTTTCCATTGACAAGATTGGGTGAAAATGATATCAATATAGCCTCTACAAGAGTTCTCCATGAGGGATGTGGAGAATCACTTGTTTCAGTAACTAGGGCTGTAGTCTGTTAGCTTCCTTGTGAACTGTCTGCACTAAACTACCACTAACTTGGGTGTGCCTGCACCTATTGTATTTACATTCTCATTGAGCATATGTGCAGATTTGCCATATATTAGACATTTATCGCTAAGTACAACTGCTTAACAGACTGAGCAACTTTTCAGCAATCACTCTAAAAGAAAGTGAAGTTGGAAAAATCTTCCTGACAATTCACTGTCACAAAAGCAATCCCTACAGTACAAGTTCCTTCGTATAGAACAGGAAGAACTACCACCTCCCTAACTGTTGGTATGTATGTAAGAGTTATTTTGGGTATGCTTATTTGCTATTCATTTAAGTTTAAGCAACCACTGAACTTGCTATTTCGTAGAAATGGTTTTATTAATACTGAGGGACAAAGTACCGTGCTCTTTAAGACAGTTCGGAGTTGCTTTGTGTTTCCTGCAGTGGTATACTTATTCCATGCTTAAAATCGAACACCACCAGCAGCAACAGAGCACCAAATAATATTCCTCCAAGTTGTTGGAGGCATACTAACTTTTGGATTTAAGAAGCTTCTGAGATAGCAGAACACTGCTGAGAGGCAAGAGCATGGCTGGACCACAGAGATCCTGCTTTCTGGTGATAGAACCAATCATCAGTTCAAAGCAGCAATCTGGACTGCTTCTTCCTTAGAACAGCTGGCACAGTGGAGAACACTTGCTCTGTGTTCTAAAAAACATTATCAATATTGTTTTGCTTCCTTTCCACTTGTTCTTTGCAAACACATCACAAGATACTTACGGAACAAGAAACAGATTTTCTTATTCAAAGATTCTCTTATTCATGATAGAAGTCCATGAGATTAACCTTAGCAGAAAAACTGTGATCCACTGTTACTCATGGGTATTTTTAATGACAGCCATCTTTCAAAGGACTAGATACGTAAAGGAAGTAGTCTTTTCTTAGGTGTAGCTAGAAAAAACAGGTAACAAGTGTTAGAGTGCCCATAAACTTGTATCAAATATCTGCCTAGATATTTGCCTCCTCCAAACAACATAGCTCCCCTAATAATCAACTTACTTAAGATATGCTTAAGACACTAAGTCCAAGGCAGTAAAAATTAGCATCCTAAAGTTCAGTTCTGAGGGTCAAAGACACTGAATGAAAAGTTCCTTAGACTCACCCAAAGGAAAACAGTAGCCTCATAGATTTCAATTGTTTGCTCTCTCATGGTTTCCAGAAACCTAATCTGCATGCTCCACTGCCTCAAAGATAACTGCCAACTTCTCAGAATTCCTCAAATATATCTTCAAATATAACTGTATTAGATCTGGAACATTTGAACATCTAATTTAACTAAACTGCTTTTTCTATGAAAAGTTCTGGCCCATTCATTAATGTAGCTCACTGAAACGAACCTTAAGTGAAGACCAGAACAAGAAGAGGGTTGAAACACTCGCCTTCTCAGCATCATCCACACAGTAGCTTTCCTTATAGCTACTTAACAGATTAACTTTTTTACTTGTCCTCATACTAATGAAGTTCTTAATAAGCAAGATTTTGCTCCCTGTTAGATTTGTGTCTGAGCAATGGCCTTGCATGGTTGGTGTTGCATGTTCAAATTAACGTTTCATTTTTGTAGTTTGGCCTACTTTCTACTTTCTATATTTTTTTGAAGATTTCAGGTCACTGAGCTCTTTCTTGCAATTCAACCATGCCTGTGTTTCCAATATTTCTTTAATTTTGCAGCTTGTAGGGCAGTTTGTGATTTCATCCTTTTATCTGAAGCTTGTGATAAAAAAAAAAAAAAGGATTTTATAACATTACTAAAGTAATAGAATCCTGTACCTGTATTTTGTTAGGAGTAATGTTGTGTAATTCTACAAGAACTGAATTTTAATAGCTTATCCCTTGACACATTGAATTCTCTCATCATACAAAATGGAAATGAATGTTAAAAATATTCATTAATATAATTTGGAAACTTTATACACTATTTATCCAAAGCAGGTTATCTGTATTAGGCTACCTAAGCATCACAAGTTGGACATGTGCATACCTTTAAATATAGCTTAAGTTGCATGCACAGATGAAAGTTGCATGCACATGATGCAGTGCATGATCAAAAAATCACTCTTCTATAGACGATCCTTCAACAGTGTTGTGCTGTGGTTCTAGGAACTTCAGAACAAGATGTAGCTCTTGTTTACATACATACATCAGTTTTCTATGCCATCTCATATCCAAAAACTAATTTCACCACAGAGCAATGGTGCAGTACTGAGTACAAAGTTTTCTCATAGAAAGAAAATATGTCTAAAGCTTCTGAATTAAAACTATTTAAAGGGAAAATGATAAAAAACCCTGAAGTCAAGCTCCACATGTGTATAAAGCATAACAGCTGAACATCAAAACTCCAAATTAAAAATTACTGATACCTATTTAGAGGGAGTGAACACACTCTTCATATCATTAGGAATTGCCAGATACAATCATAAACTGTCAAGAGTAATCTCAAATGAGACTTTGCACAGCAGGAAGAATACAAACTTTTATTTTTTGTATCATAAAATGTTGTCCAAGACTTTTAAAGATGTTCTATGTTTTAAGTTAAATATTTTGCTTGCCTTCCCTGAAAATAAAGAAATTAAATGATGACTCTGGAACTACTGAGTTCACGAGTCAAACAATTAGTGCAAATAATCCCTAATAAATATTAGTTAATAAATGATTAATGTTTTCTATCTAGCAGTTACATGTGTTGTGGCAGTGATAGTACTCTGCACAGATATAACTTCACAGAGATCTCACATATGCTTTGACTGTCTTAAGAAAAGTTTGTGGCACAGATGACATCAAAGACATCACCTTGGAAAACAGAATAAAGAATCAAAAATGTCCAGGATGCAAAAAAGATCTAAGAAAAGCTTCCAGAATCTAATTCAAGATATCAATTCTAGGTTGAGAATAGTCCAAGGATGCTAACTTCACACCTACAGACATACAAGTATACAAGTAAAAAGATCTGGACCATCTGGTTTCCTTTACCTAAAGCTGCAGGTACAAAAAATACAAGAAATTCTGTGCAGAAGTGGTCTCTGCATATGCAGGTGTCAATTTCGTATGTCTCAGTTACTTTAATGCCATCTCGCCTTCCCCAGATATACCGGCAGAGGATCTCAGTCTCTCACAGGTGGGCCACCAAACGGACCCCACCACACCACACACAGCCAGGATACCCTCCTCCCTTCACAACTTACTTATTTTCACGCACTACATGGGACGGGAAGGAGCTGCCCAAACCTGCAGAGGCTCCGCCCACCTTTCTACTCCACGGGCCAGGTGCCGCGCAGTTTCACATTCGCTTTTGTTTATCTGTTCATATATTTATTTATGTTTAATCCTTTCCCCCCACCACCTCAACGGCCCCAACGCTCCCGCACTGCCCCGTCCCGTCCCCGGCCCTGCCCCCTGCGCTATTTTAATGGCGGGGCAGGTGGAGCGGCCGCCGCGCGTGCGGGCACCGAGCCCAACTCGGCGGGCCCGGCCCAACCCGGCCCGGCCCGAGAGGACTCGGCGGCGCCGCGGCCGCCGCCCCTGCGCGGGCGGCGTGCTGGAGCAGCAGCGGGCGGGAGTTGCGCGCGGGAGGCCGCTCGTTACCTCCCCAGATGCCCAGCTTGAGCTGCGAGCTGTCCAAGTTCACCACGTAGTCGCCGAGGAAGCGGTTCAGGACGTCCACGACGAGCGACTCGAACACCATCCTGCCGGCGGCACCGGCAGCGCCCCGCGCCGCCCCGACTGCGCCGCCGCCGCCCGCCCCGCCCCCCGCGCCGCCGCCTTCTGTGGCGCAGGCGCGCGCCGCCCTCCTCCGCGCGCAGCCGCCTGCGCGCACGCGGCCGTTGCGGCCGTTGGGCGGGGGTGGCGGCGGGGTCCTTTGCTAAGGTTGTCCTGAGAAAGGCGAAGGTGCTGGCGCTGGCTGGGTAGTACCGCCAAAAGGCGTCAGGCTGGTTTTCCCTGAGGATTTCAACACACTGGCTTTCATTGGGAGCGGGGCGGGGGCTAGAGGAAGATCCCATTTTAACACCCCCCCACCACCTATGCAAATGCAGGAATTGTTAATCTTTTAGGTATTTGAGAGTGACTGGACTAATATTAGCCCCATGACTAAAGCAATTTGAATTTTAGGTATTCCTCCAAAGCAGCTGGCTCCTGTGCGGTGTGCCTGTTCTGGGATCTGCTGAATAACACTTGAAAATCTGGGTCATGTTTGCCTTGGGTGAATGTAGTGCCTGGGTGAATGCGGGCCTGCTGCACTGGAGAGGTTTTTGCGTTAGCTGAGCCACCAGAACACATTCTTAATAGCAGAAAAAAAAATATTTTCTAGCTTGTTCCTGAACCTTCCATGTTCAGTGCAAACCCAGTATTTTTATAGCATGCTATGACTATATGGAAAATTTAGGAGTGTTTTTTGCCCATGAGACTTCTCAGTGATGGTGCTTGTCAGCAACCAATTAAAGTGAAATGATATTAAGTCCTGTGGAAATGCAAATATTAGTAAGAATGAATCAGTGCTTCTGAAAGAAAATAAATAAAATGCTACTGGAACGTCAGCTGCAGCTTGTTCCTCGTTAGATGTGAACTCCCTCTTGGAACATCTGCTGTCAGGAATTACCAGTTCTTATTGCTCAAGTGACTTCTGTTTTGGGAAAAGGATACTGCTGTTTCTTTTGCTCTTCCATTTCTTACCGAAATGAGTTAAATATGATAAAGCAATATAAATGAAGTTACTGAAGAGGTTTTGAGACCTTTTGATGCTTTGAGAAGTTTATTCTTGTGGAGTATAAATTGTTCTTCATCTGCTTCTCAAGGAGCAGCAGATACAAAATTTAAAAGACATATTGCAGGTGATTCCTTTCTCCTTATGCTTGTAAAAACATTGTAGTAAAAGGCAACTAAAGTAGGAATTCTTAAAACTAGGAGAAAAAAATAGAGCATAAAATAGTAAACTTGTTAATTTTGTAGATTGCAAGTACATGTAGGAAGAAAGACTCTTGGGAAAGCAGTAAAACAAGCAGGCAAGCCAAAATGGTTATGAAACAGACTGTATATCTCACAGATTCAAAGCAAATAGGAAAAGAAAAGAAAGAACTCAGTGACGGTACTGAATTTGTAACTAAGCCCAGATATTTAAATGTTTAGCTGTTCTCTAGAATTATTGAAATATTAATTGTCAGATGTGTTTAGAGTATACTTATTCTGTAATAAAATATTTTCTTTAGTTCAGAGTAAAATCTTCTTAGAATATAATAGCTACATTTTCAATCACAAGTTTTTTTTTTAAATAGTAATTTTTGTCACTGTCAAAGAACTTTGAGATCTAATATATTAAATTTTAACATTTTAATTAGAGTGTTTTAATCACTGAGGCAAATAGGAACAGGAAGACTCCCAGAGATTTTATGCCTATTTATTCCTTTTTCTAGTAGCAGGGCAATGCTGGATGTCACATAACCTGCAGTTTCCTGGTTGTTCCTTTTACTGTAGCATATATTTGCTTACTCACTCGCAACCTGCTGCTTCATGGATGCCTTGCTGCCCTGCAACGTGCAGGATTTAATTGCTTACAAAGAAGTAGGCAGGTTTAAGGAGGTGCGCTTTGCCATGAACAGCCTTGCTGGTCTTTGTCAACAGAGTCAGGGGAGAAAGAGACTGAAGAAGAATAATAGGTAATGAAAAAAGCATACCACCATTTTGACATTTAGCTTTTTTCTCAAGCTTACTGTGTATTGTTTAAAGAAATTACAATTACATTTATAATTCCTGGTTTTAGCACCTTTTTCTTTTGTGAGACAACACTTTTGTAATAATAGAGCCAGTAACAATATAAAAGCAAACCCTACATTAGAAGCAATTAATGTTGACATTTTAATTAAAGAAAAATGTGACCAGGAGCTTGCACACATGAAATATAACTGAGACTATGCACAAATACACAGGCGTGAGAACATTTATGCAGCAATATTTTTTATAAATACCTTGCACAATCCCAAATATGCTTATCATAAATTGGCTCTAGAGAAAAGCATGAGCACATTTTACAATATGCCTGCATCACATACTTTTTCTATTTAGTCATTAAAGTAATTCATTAGATCTTTATGTATTTGTTAGAAACGCTTATTTTCTACTCTTGTCTGCATAGGCTCCTTAAGCTGGGCTTTAGCAACATGCATCCTGTGTCTCCTGCCAGCCAGTTTTCCATATTCACTTTGTTTTGTCAGCCCACAGCTCAACAGTTCCTTTGCATTATACAGGTATTCCTCCAAGGATATTCTTAGGGAAACAGAGGTATCCTAAATTAACCAACATCCATATAAATCAACAGGATAAAATTGGCACTTTGTCCTAACTACATATATATATAGTATAAAGGAAAAAAAAAATCGTTGGTTCCATCTTTCTTTTACAAAATACTACACACAGCAGCCAGCTAGACCTGGAAGCTTCACCAAGGAAAACTCTCTTACTGTTAGGTCTGGTGTGGAAGGCCTTAGTAAGTTCCTGCTAGCAACCCAATTTAATTAAAATTTGTAACATCCCCAAACTGACCAAAGCAGTGGGGTTCGTTTCTCATCCCTCATCGGCCCCTCATGCTCACTGGCACCAGCAGGTGCAGGGAAGTTCTCAAACCCAGCCGTAGCAGTAGCTGAGAAGGAAGGAACAGAGTTCATCAAAAAGTGGTGTATCTGGTGGCTACCTTCCAAACACATGAACAAAATTTCTCTTTATGATTTTTCTAACAGAAAAGTAAGAACCTTGTCTATGTACAACAATAATGTGCCAGATAGATTTTCTATGCAAACTGTGTCCTATGTGTTCCTGTAAACCCCATAGAAATCTATGCTCCCAACACACACATTTATTATGAAATACCTCACTACCCTTGGCAACTCTTTGCGGATTCATTACATCATCAGCATTCAAATTTACCCATAGCCCAAGTCTTTAACAGTTGGCTGAATATTAGCGACAGGATTTCTGGCCCTAGCTTACACTCCAGGCGGAGGCCAGAGGTCACGGACTTCCCTGTGCCACAGGGGAGTAATGCCAGGAGGATAGTTTACTGCGACTGCTGCCTCAACGCGGCTCGGGTTCCAGCTGAAATGACTCAACACCTCAAAGGTCTGCGAGGACATCTGTTCTCCTTCAGAGCACAGTGCTGTCCTCTGCCACCACACAGTTACTGGCAGTGCTATGAGTTCCATGTTGGGGGTCCAGAAAAAAGATATTTCTGTTGTTTTTTTGTCATTGTTTTTGTTAATTTTTGTTTGTTTTCTTTTAAATCCTCCTCACAAACTTAAAATTACAGGGTGTGGTATTACATAACTTCATGCCTACTGCCACCAAGCCATTTATGCTTATGTTCATAAACACAACAGTGCTTTTTGTTGTTTCATCCATGTGGCAGATAGTGCTTTCAGAATGGCCTTGGCTTGAAGTAGTAAGAATGGGGGTCAATAAAACAACATGGACTATGGACACTTAGTGTGACCCAAAACCAGAATTCCATGGTCTAGCAAGGAGGACAGAATTCACTAATTATTTGATGAGGTGTTTTTAGAATGCACTCCTATGTGCACGCTCCACAGGGATGCTGCATTTCCAAGTCTTCCGGAGCCACCAGACTTCAAATATCCTTCAGAATCAGCTGAATCATGCTGCAACAATGTATTTGCTCTATGTAACCTCAGGACAAGGTAGAATATATGCTTGAACTAAAGTACATCAATTATACAAGCAGCAAAATAATAACTACTGAAAAGTCTGGAACTCACAGAGAGAAAACATGAATTTTAACTTGTGGTCATGGTCATGCTGTAAAAACTCAGGGAGCTGCTTATCAATAAAACATTTTAACTTCATGTTAAATCTAATCCTTGCAGTTCCAGGTACAAGCTGAAGAATATTTACATTCTTCCTGACATCGTCAAAGCAATACATTCTGGCAGTTTGGCAGAACAGAAATCTTAAAAGTCCATTAGGCCTCTGGACATACTGACTCAGGGCAAGCATGATCTAGATTTTTATGTTTAATTCACCAGATTCCTAACAGCATAAAGTCTGGCTTATCCCCTGTGAGTTGTGAACTGCTATCTCTTGCTGATATCTCCTGGCAGGAATTGAGTTACTCATATCAATACCATCAGTTGTCTATTTTTAGTTGCCTAAATGACTGTAAAAATCTGGTCCTACCTGTAAATGATTAACAGAAAAGAGACCACAAAGTAGGAGGTTCCTTCATTAATTGAAGAGCTGCCATATGGCAAAAGGAGAGAAATGCATTACTTGCTGCCTGTGATACCAAGGACACCACTTATATTCTTTCCACACTTTTTTCTGTAAGCACACACAAATAAGGGAGTACACGTGCAAGAGATCTTAGATGTGGTACATACTTTCTTTTTTGCACAGACAGATCTCATCTACCTCTATTAGAAAGCACCCTTGTGCTTTCTGCTTCACCTGTCACTATTCCTACTATATAAAGGGTTTTTTTTTTTTTTACTATTAATTATTTTTACCACTAATAGTACATTATTTTTAAAGGAGATATATGAAAACAATATTTGAAGTAATATTATTTTAGATGTAATTATTTATGTTGCAAGCATTATTTTCAAATACCTAAGACTGAATGGTCTGTTCCTCACTGAAGCTTACTTCATCATAAACAAAGAACAGAGGGAAGTTCCTCTTTCATAACAATTAGTTATTAGTCATTTCTTAAGAGGACGTATTATGAGTGTTATGTGAATTTAGGGGTAGTTGTCTTAGTTGTCTGCGCATAGTAACCTGAAACAGATTTCAGAGAATTTTGCTTTGAAGTTTCTTCTCTGTGTTTTTATGTCAGTTTTTTTTTAATTAATATTGAACATTTCTCTATATGCTAGGTGTATTGGCCAGGTTTCAGAGGAATACAGCATCTAGGTATGTTTTCTGGAGTCAAGATATTCCCTGGCAATTTCAAGCTCCTGCCCTAACAACAATCTTTGTTAGCTGAAGGTCTTTGATTATCACCAGATGGGCTATTTCATTCATATCATGATTTACTTGAATCCTCTACATTAACTATTTGAAGAGTTGGTGTGAACCTGTTTTGAAATAATCTGGGGAAAACAAGAGAAGCAATTATGAAAAACAGAAGAAATAATGAGTATTTCAAAGTTCTATTGACAAGTTTCCATTGAAGTATTTGAAGCAGATGGCATGAATTAGAAAAAAAAAACACATAAATTTCTGTATATAGAATATACATTAGCGTGTGTAGAATATACAGTAAATGAAATTGTGATCCAACAAAGCAGTGGGCCAAATAGTTTAGAGTTGCTGTGTTTGTTTGTTTGTTCATTTGTTTTCTCCAGTATGGCATAATGACAGATATTCTAACTAATTGAAACAACTGAGGCAGAACTATATTTAACATTATATGTTAAATATATTTTATTTATTTATTGTAAATAAATGGAACTTTCATTGCACTTCATTTCTTTTTAAATTTGGTAAGTCAGTCATAAATGATGGAAAAGCACCATGTCAATGAAGGAAAAGTAGGACTGGAATTGCTATATTTGTATATAAACTGACATACACTCGCCTTGCTGGTTGGAAATACTGATGCAGCACTGTTGGCAGGAGGAATTTAAATTAGGGCACACAATGCTTTAGTTACACTTCCTTGTTTTTGTGAGTCATGAAAGTGTTCTTCGGGCAGCAGGGCAACACAAATTATGTTCTGATTTTAATCAAGAAAAATGGACTGATAAAGGAACTACTGCTGATGGAAAAACAGTGATTTCAGTAACAGGACACCCTCTTCCATTTAGGCAAAACATGAATGTATCACTGATGTTCCAGTAGGTCAGAATCTCCTTTATTTCAGTCAAAATAAACTATATTTTATGACCAATTTTACCAGCTCACCTTAAAATTGGCCTAAGAGTTTCCTTCCTAAAGACAGGTTTTACAGTAGCATTTTACAGTAGCAACAATGCTACTGTTAACAGAACTGTCAAATGCTACAGAACTACAAATGCATTAACATTTGTTGCAGTTGAAGGAATGTCAATCTAACTCCTGCTTTTGTCTATGTATGTGTTGTGTGAGGGTTTTTTTTTTTTTTTTGGTCATAATGTTTCAGGAATCAAAGTGAATGAATGAATTAGCTATTAATTTTAAGGACATTCAGAGCTTTACTTGGAGAGCCTTCTATGTTAAGTGACGGAGACAGCACCATCTGGTGGATTTGCCTAGACTTTGCGGCATAATGTTGATAAGTACGTGTGTTTTCTAGTACCGCATTCCTAAGAAGAAAATTGCAACTAACACGGGAGAAGAGGAGAGGAGAGGAGAGGAGAGGAGAGGAGAGGAGAGGAGAGGAGAGGAGAGGAGAGGAGAGGAGAGGAGAGGAGAGGAGAGGAGAGGAGAGGAGAGGAGAGGAGAGGAGAGGAGAGGAGAGGAGAGGAGAGGAGAGGAGAGGAGAGGAGAGGAGAGGAGAGGAGAGGAGAGGAGAGGAGAGGAGAGGAGAGGAGAGGAGAGGAGAGGAGAGGAGAGGAGAGGAGAGGAGAGGAGAGAGGAGAGGAGAGGAGAGGAGAGGAGAGGAGAGGAGAGGAGAGGAGAGGAGAGGAGAGGAGAGGAGAGGAGAGGAGAGGAGAGGAGAGGAGAGGAGAGGAGAGGAGAGGAGAGGAGAGGAGAGGAGAGGAGAGGAGGGAGGGAGGGGAGGGGAGGGGAGGGGAGGGGAGGGGAGGGGAGGGGAGGGGAGGGGAGGGGAGGGGAGGGGAGGGGAGGGGAGGGGAGGGGAGGGGAGGGGAGGGGAGGGGAGGGGAGGGGAGGGGAGGGGAGGGGAGGGGAGGGGAGGGGAGGGGAGGGGGGAGGAACACACACAGAAAAAGAAGTTATTTTGCGTCACTGGGGTGCACATTCATTCAATTACTGGGACTATGCAAAAAACAAATGTAGATACTTAAAAACAAACACAGTATTTCAGGTGGAACTGCCCTTCAGAAAGCAGGGCAGTAATCATCGAGCAGCGAGGGGATCTGCTCTATGTGGATGCAGGCAGATAAACTCTATGTGATCTCTCCTATCTCTAGTATCCTAAAGCAGCATAGACAGAAGTCCTACAAAGGAATCTCAACCTTCTTGCTAAGGTGTAAGTCATCCTAGCTAGATTCATCTTTGCCTATACAGTAGAGCTCTTACTTCCCTTCCTGTGCCACGTGCTCTAGGTGACCCTGCGTGTGCAGAGGGGTTGGACGAGATGATCTCTAGAGGTCCCTTCCAACGTTAAGCGTTCTGTGATTCTATGATTCCTATGCTGCAATGGAATCTGTGCAATTCTGAAGGGACTAGTGCCATCGTTGCATGTCTCCCTTCATAGTATTTCTGAACTATTTGCTTTCAAGATGTAGATGAAAATGCCAAGATTCCGTGGAACAAATAGCATTTTTGCATAAAATGCTTCTTCAATGAGTTTTTTTCATAGGAAAATGAAATAGAATGGAGAAGCAGAGGCACACCCACCTTTAATGAGCAAAGTTTACATACAAAATTTGTTTGAGCTTTGTGTCTTTTTATTTGATATTGTTGCCAGAACCACCTGTCTGCTACAAACAAAGTGCTTAGGTTAGCCTGCTTATTCCCTTGCCCAGTCACTATTCTTTTCCAAAAACTCATTTATCTCAGTGGAAAAAAGTGTTTAACCTTTTACTTATTCGTACGAGCCCTTCACAAATGCAAGCCTAGAAAATAAAATTTGCATCAGATGCTAAGTTATATTACATGTTGCAATTCTGATTTTCAGTTCAAATGAAAATAATGAAAATCTTGGGATTTCTTTATTTGTATACATTTATTGCTTTACAAAAGTGAAATTCCATTTTGAAGAGAATACTCTATATTCTGGTCAGTTCATGCCTACAATAAAGATAAAAGCCTCTGTCATTCAATTACTTATTTTTGCTTTAATGAAACATAGACCTAAAAAGATCTGAAATATAGTTTAAGCTTCAGCTGAAATGGAATAGCTGTACATTTTATGAAATACATTATATATTAAAACTTAAATATCTGCTATAAGTTATTTAAGCTTTTTTTTAGTCTTCTCAGAATCTTTATCTTCTGTAAACTCGTTAAAGATTTTGCGAAGGGTGATAGGATGTACTCATTGTTAAAAGTTTACAGCTTTAAGAAAAAATGGCATTGATATTGTTTTCATTACACTGGAGACTTCCCATAATTGTCCGAAGCACAGGAATGGAATTGTTAAGATAGAGCACAGTTGTAAACATACTCTTTCATTTATTCAATCTCTTGTTCCACTTCATTAGTAAGATTAGTAGATTCATCAACTTCAGTATGCGTCTCTGAAACACTCATCTTTAAACTTTTCACATGCTGAATTATATATATATATATATATATATATATACTTCTCATACTCTCTTTTTAATATTACAACAATATTTTATCACACAGTTAGCTGTGGAACTAAGTATTTTCTTGTAAGATAGTTTATCCAGAACTTTTAGACAGTCTAAATAAAGGAAAAGTCTACAATCCCTTTATTCTCTGTTTTAAGTTTTTGAAGAGATCTGTTCTAGCTGCTGAAAGAACAGACTAATGATTCATGATAAACTTAGCTGAGATGCTTGTTTGTTTACCTCTGTTGATGTGCTGTGTGTTTTTTTTCTAAAAATTTACCCACCTTGCTTTTTGTTATACAGACTTACGGCTTATTTATATACAGTTTCCGTCATTTGCTTGGGAAACAATGTCTATTACAAGCGTAACTTCCACTGTGTAATTGTCTGTAGTTGGAAAAATGTCTTTAAAATGCTTAATACATAGCTTGTCATAGATAAATGAAAATTCCTGTGCTCAGTTTTGTAGCTCCTGATCTCTGCACGGTCCCTGTCTTGAGAGAGAGGCATTGTTCATCATTTAGGGAAACGTTACCATTAAAAAGAGGGCACGTAGGAACTGTACTGAAGTACTGTGGCATTACTTGCAGGTGGGTGTTTGCTGTTTATCTCGACTGGTCAGTGGTAAGCAACCAGCAACAGGCAACCAGCCCAACAGGCTGGTCTAGACAAGCCCTGAATGAACTGCAGCTAAACCACTTCTGTTTGAAGGAGCATTTCACATCCAAGCAGGGCAATCATAGAAGCTAGAAAGCACAGGCAATGGGATAACAATAATTTTATGAACTTCATTGACTTTTGAACAGGCTGGCCAGAGAGGCTGTGGAGTCTCCTTCTCTGGAGATCTTCAAAACCCGCCTGGATGCCACCCTGTGCCACGTGCTCTGGGTGTCCCTGCTGGAGCAGGAGGGTTGGGCTAGATGATCTCTAAAGGTGCCTTCCAGCCTCAACCACTCTGTGATTCTGTGATTTACTAGATGGGTGCACACAGAGAGGAGAGTGCTTAGTCCCTGAGCACTGAGACCCGAATGTTTTACAAATGGAAACATTTTCACCACATTATCAAACTGAAAGAACAGGTCTGCAATGACCATTGTGCTAGAGACAACTTAATGACCATAAATTGTAGTATGGCCTCATGCACTACTTTTTGGTTACCAGAACATTAGGTTGATGTTAGGTGCAGGCTTATTAACTTCTCTTAGAAGCAAAGGTGATATTCAATTTCCAGAGCCAGAGCATTTAAAACTGGCCTGCAAATATCTGTGCCACTCTTGACTATATAGAGATGTATTTTGCTGTTTAGCGCCTCAATATTTACCGCATGATATCTCCTTTGAAGAAATTAGAAAGTCATTTTACACCTTTGGTGTATTCATGTCAATTTGTCCTTCAGAAGTTGCATTAGAATTCTAATAATTTTCCCTTCTGTTTCTCCTTATATTGCATTAAGTCTGATTTCCAATGTCCCAAAGCACAGTGTGCCCCCAATGTTTATTAGGCCCAGATGTATTCTAACTTTCTAATCCTTTGTAGAACCATCTATTTTTGGACCAATAAAAATTTTCTATGTAGTATAAAAATGCAACACATTACATCAGTAAGGATATGTATACTTATATTTATCATATTGTATAATACCATTATATAATACCATATAATCTGTATCAGGTAAGTTAAACTCAAAATTTTCAGGTAGTCTTAGAAAAAAAAAATGGAAATCTGTTATTATTGTCTATGAAATATAATCCCATTGTAAATATTTTGTCCAAAAATTACTTTATGTAAACTAACACTTGTGAAATATCAATATTGCTATGAAAATGAGTAGCAGATTTTTTTTAATAGGCTGTTTTATTTTGAATCTATTCCAGATAAACAGTCTGTCTTGAAAATACTTTTTAAAAATATGTTTGTGACTTTTTATAAAACCAGAAGAGGGCAGCAAGTGTTGACTAGAATTTTTCTCACTAAACCACTTCACACCTTCAGAGAAAATCAATATCCTTTGTAATGCAAGTATTTGCTTTGAATGTTGTATGTAACAGAAAAGAGCTGATTTATATTTGTATCAGTGGAATTATTCTAACAAAGGAAAGTAAGAAGACTAATCCATTTCAAACAGATTTATCCATTCAAAAAGAGGGTTTGTCAGTTTGCATATGCCAAACAAACAATGCAGTGAGCAGGCTAATACATTCATGGATGATGTAAAACCACAACTATAATGATAGTTGTTCACTTTTTCTCATCTCCCCAGCACATGGTCAGGGGAGAGAGGATATTTCTGAATAAATGCATCATCAATTGGGAGTATTAGTGAGGACAGAATATATGTTAAGTTTGAAGTAGACAGAGTGTACCTTATATTTTGATTTCAGGATAGTTACAGAATGAGGGTGGTAGAGACTGACACCTCATGAAGATTATTGAGAACACCTGAAAGCTTTCCCAGCTAATTCTCCTCAGGGTACCAGCCTGTTTCTAATTCCTCACAGTGGAATTAAGCACTGAACAGACAAGTAGAGGTGCAGGTGATTTAAGGCTTAATTTGTAGATTTTAACTGGGGCATAATGTCAATTTGTGCAAAAGCAGGAGTAAACACAGACTGTACTCTCTGCTTTTCTTTATTAGAATGACATACCTGCCACCATACCTGGCTGGAAAAATTTAAAATCCTTTTAGGAAATCACATTCAGCTACAAGCAGGTGACTCAACAGACCTGGCTGAAGTTACAGAAGGAGAAGGTCCTTCCTATTAAGATTAATAAGGGCAGATTGGAGAAAAGCCAGGAGAAGTATAACAAATCTCATATGTCCCTGAATGTTACTCCCATTATATCAGCGTCTTTTGAAGAGGTAAAATTTGAAGAAATGTAGTGAGGGTGTTTTGATAAAAGCTTTAATAGTCTTCAAAAATCACTTGGAAGTTGATAAAGACTTTTAAAGCCTCCATCATATTTTTATGCTTCTGTTTCCTTACCAGCTTGAGCTGTCTTAATTTATGTAGTTTCTACTCAACAAAACCATCCCATTACTTTGATTGTCATCATTGTCTTTTTTTTTAACCCAATTTATGTTTGAAAATGATGGTGGCCATAGACTTACACAGTGACATAAATATGTTCATCAGTGACTCCATGATGGTCTCCCATATTTCTTTTCTATTATTTGCAAAATTTGATTTGTTTATCTCATAGCTTCTGCTATTCCAACTGCCAGTTAAATATTAAAATTAATCACTCAGTATCAACTCCTTAGTTTTGTTATAGCATCAATCCAATGTGCTCAGTCCCACAGTCATAGTGATGTAAAGAAATTGAAAAATACAACAGGGGAAACTGTATGGTGAAATCTGTAACAGCTTTTTAATCCTTTCCTCTATGCAAAGAGAAGGTAAGTAGAAAAGATGGAGAAAACTTGTAACAGTACAGAGAATCTATGCTTGCAAAGCTAGGTACGATTTATTTCCAAAATTAAGGTTAGTCCAGGAAGTTGCATAACCATTTCAACTGATCCTGAAAGATTTTCATCAGCTTTCTGGGTCAGATATAAATTAGGCACAAATTGGAATTTAGAAAGAAATTAATGTTTTAAATTTCTGTTAGGCTAGTATTGGTCTAATCATCTACATCTGGTTCATCGAGAGACTGGTGAATTCCACAAGAAATTTCACTAGCTTCGTAATAACATCAGTAGTCTATAACAATGATTTTAAAGAAACCACTGCCCCAAATAAATATTCAGTTTTGAGAACATCTGTTTTCCAACGCCACTTTTTACTCAATGTAATTCATCCTCTGAACAAATCCACTTGGAATGATAACTAGAAGAACAGTGAAAGAAGACAATTAACACTTTCAGTGGTCTGATAATGTAGATAAATTAAATGTCTTTTTTATTTTCATTAATACTTCATTAGTGTAGTAAAACAGTGAGTGTTTTCCTCAAAGTTGAACATCTGAAAGGTAGTGGAAAGGTAGATTTCCAACAGCCTAGGTTTGCCATGGAATATAAATCAGCATTCCATGCTCTGTTGGCTAATTTGACATCTTTGTAGAGGTGAAGCACACTACTTACTTACACCATGATGACTACAGCAAATCCACTCACTCGAGGTATTTTGTAGTGCTGTTCAATCAACAGAGAAACCTGAGCTGGTCATTGAGAATGAATGTCAAGTAGTGTCAAGACTCCACAGTTCATAACAAAGCTTGAGTGGCTGCATTTGTCTCTCTACAGTTGCTGTGGTCTTCCTCTTTACTACTAACTCTTTACAAACTTTGACTGAAGAACATCTATTATTCAACTACTGGCATTGCTGCATTAGTGCTGTAGTATTTGGTTTTGGTGTTAGTTTTTGAACAACTCTTTACAACAACTAAATAAATTAAAAAATAAAAATTAGACCTTGATTTTGAGGGTGTATTGCCTCTAGCAGGAAAGAAAATGGCATAATAAATGCAAATTAGTGAAGCATGAGAGCATATGGATTCTTTTCTTGACTATATGAGTGATGAATTGTCATCTTGACTTCCATCCTTTTTTTCTCTCTCCTATTTTTTTGGTTTATCTCGTCTGTATTTTCATTGATACCCTCTTCCACAGTTTTTTATAATCCCATTCAAATTAATTTCTTAGTCCACAAGGGATTGTAATTCATCTTGAGAGTGATTCACTGTGATATCATCACAGTTTTTCGCTGGATTGCTTGCTTAATCGGTGAGGCAGTGATGATATAAACCAAGGCAATACAGCTCTGAATTCCTGCTTTTTTTTAAAGAAGACTTCTACAGAGGGAATTAGTTTTACCACAACTTGAGACAACTATGTCTGTAATTTTTAACATAAATTAAAAAAAAAAGAAAAGATATTTATGTTCCTTTAAGTGCATGTTAGTTACATTGGAATTACTTGACTGAATTTCCCTCTCATCGTTATTCTAAAAGATGTAAAAGCTTTTGCTTTGTCTGCTGATAGAACATCTGCACTGCCATCCTTGATGTTGGTTATCTACTAACGAGACTAACAAGATGCCCTGCCCCAAATTGGGTGCCATTTGTTACAACTTGTGAAGGAGCAGACTCCAGTGTAATGCACCAAAGACATTTTATTGAGCATGAGACAAAACTTATATACCATACTATACCAGATACAATACCTTATTTGTCTACTACTATGGGAAACACAGCTGATAAATAAACCAACAATTCAGTGGTGGTGGCCACCACTGGAAAAAGGCTGGCCCCATCCTCTTTTCTCCCTCCCTTGAGGTACTTATATACACTGATTAGATCCCGTCTCAGCCTTCTCTTCTCCAGGCTGAACAGGCCCAGCTCCCTCAGCCTCTCCTCATAGGGCAGATGTTCCAGGCCCCTGATCATCCTCGTAGCCCTGCGCTGGACTCTCTCCAGCAGCTCCACATCCCTCTTGTACTGTGGAGCCCAGAACTGGACACAATACTCCAGATGCGGCCTCACCAGGGCTGAGTAGAGGGGCAGGATCCCCTCCCTCGACCTGCTGGAGACTCTCTTCTTAATGCAGCCCAGGATCCCATTGGCCTTCTTGACCACGAGGGCACACTGCTGCCTCATGGTCAACTTGTCGTCCACCATGACACCCAGGTCCCTCTCTGCAGAGCTGCTCTCCAGAAGGTCAGTCCCCAGCCTGTCCTGGTGTCTGGGGTTATTCCTCCCCAGGTGCAGGATCTTGCACTTGGCCTTGTTGAATTGCATGAGGTTTTTTACCGCCCAGTTGTTCAGTCCCTCTGGATGGCAGCGCAGCCCTCTGGGGTATCGGCTACTCCTCCCAGTTTG
This sequence comes from Tinamus guttatus, assembly GCF_059628265.1. NCBI lineage: Eukaryota > Metazoa > Chordata > Aves > Tinamiformes > Tinamidae > Tinamus > Tinamus guttatus. Next base: position 724,351 of record NW_028288680.1, read on the forward strand.
GTATCATCAGGAAACTTGCTGAGGGAGCACTCTGTGCCTTCATCCAGGTCATTGATGAATAAATTGAACAGGACTGGACAGACCCCTTGGGGACCCCGCTAGCTACAGGCCTCCAACTAGACTCTGCATTGCTGATGACCACCCTCTGAGTTCTGCCATCCAGCCAATTCCCAATCCACCTCACTGTGCACTCATCTATCCCACACTTCTGGAGCTTGCCCAGGAGGATGTTGTGAGGGACACTGTCAAAAGCCTTGGTGAAGTCGAGATAGACGACATCCACTGCTCTCCCCTCATCTATCCAGCCGGTCATTCCATCGTAGAACGCTATCAGGTTAGTCCTGCATGATTAACCCTTGATGAATCCATGCTGACTACTCCTGGTTGCCTTCTTTCCCTCCACATGTTTGGAGACAACAGCCAGGATGAGCTGCTCCATCACTTTTCTGGCGGTAGAGGTGAGGCTGACTGGCCTGCAGTTGCCTGGATCCTCCTTCTTGATATTTTTGAACACTGGTATGACATCACTGCCTTTCTTCCAGTGCTCCGGCACCTCCCCCATTCTCCAGGATCTTTCAAAGATGATGGAGAGTAGCCACTCTACAATAACATCCATCAGCTCCTGCAGCACTCTGGGGTACATTCCATCAGGGCCCGTGGATTTGTGGGTATCGAGTTTCCTTAGGTGCTCTCTGATCCAATCTTCCTCTTCCCAGGGCAAGTTTTCCTCTCTCCAGGCTTCTTCTCTTTTCTCTGGGGTCAGGGATTCCAGAGGGCTGCCCTTGGTAAACACTGAAGCAAGGAAGGCGTTCAATAACTCTGCTTTTTCTGCATCTTAATTAATAGCAAACATTTCTCATTTTGAATACATCCCCATTGCCCACATTTCAACAAAGACCTATTGTCAGCCAGTAGGCAATCGCACTTGGTGTGCTGAAATGTCTTCACCCTACGCCTTTTTTTTACAATCAAACAATCACTGAACTTCATAACAACTATGGGATAGTATAGTTGACAAGACTGAAAAGGCATGTTGTGAAATAAAAGGATTTTACAAAAACAAAAACAAAAAGAACAGCTCTCTTCCTCTTTCACTAAGGCATTTTCCATCTGCATGACTTCTCTCATGGTGTTCAGTAGTCTGACCATACTATCATCTTCTTACAAAGTTAGCAGTTGAAGTTTCCACTTCTGTATCTATTCTATAAAAAAAAAGGTGGGAGGTGGAACAAAACAATCAAAAATGATTTTTTTTTGCATTGAAAAACAGCAGTAGTCAGGCCGTTGTGTTGCACTTGCACTCACATCTAACTGAAAATGATTTAGAAAAGTGTAAGCTGTGCACTGGTGTTGAATCCCAAACCCTGGAGAGGACATCATACTGAAGTGGCACGTAACATACTATACTTACAGGGGTCCCCCACAGAAATATACTTGAAGAACAGACACACAGAATGGAGGGAGTTTGGTTTTTTTTTTTTTTTTTAAATAACTTTAGCTGCTAAATGAATGGAAATCTATGCATTTACCTTTGAAGTATACTAGCACGAATTTCGCGCATCACTATTCTAGCTATTTCAAATGCAGGAATGTATTTCATTCCATTTCAAGCAAATGAAAACAAAAACAAACAAATTAACAAAAAACTGCTGGAATCCTAGAATTTCAGTTGGAGAAATGCCTTCTCAATTCACCTGTATGAAATTCATATTTACTTAAATACATTTGCCTTAGAACACAGAGAAAGAAATTCATTTATAATTCAAGATATGCATCTTCTAGCCAGCAGACTTCTACAACACTAAGCCTTCCTTCCTGTAGCAAAAGTTCATTTAGCAAATGTAACCATTGTATAAATTAATGTTAAAATGTACAGTATAATCCAGCAATTCTCAAGAAGCTTCTTTGGAACCACGGGAATTTAGAAACCAGTATTGCAGATCTCCTTGACATATATAGACTGAAATATGTCCTCATTACAGTTCAATAAAACATTATCTAATACATAATCTTGTAGAATTTTGTGTAGTTTCATATGCAAATACAAAAGTATATGTAAGTGTAAATGTAAAAGTAAATTCATATGTAAATATGATTAAATATTTGACAATGAAACATCACTCTTGTTCAGAGTTTTATTTCAACAAGCTATGTTATAATTTGATAAAATTTGATTTCAGAATATATGATTTTCCATAGAAAAATCATATCCTTTTCCTTATGCAGAAAATATTTACAATTTGTCACCGGTATTTTAAGAGCATATATATAAAGGGTTCATCACATCTTTTGAATTAACAATTCTTATATGTGAGTGTCATGATGATTAAACGGAAACTTGCCACATAGATTAACTAATAAAAAGTTGAACATTCCCAGTCCCCTCAAAATAAAGAATACTCAACTATGACATATATTCATCATAGCTATTGAAGTGACTTTCAACTTCTTGTTACAAAGTGAGAGTGTAAGTCAAAAAGGAAGAAGACTTCAGCTGTTAACAGTTGTTTGAAGCCCATTGAGCATGAGCTAGGCTGCTGAATAAAGCAGACAAGATAATGAACTGGAGATAAATGATCCCAGGCGGGCCCCTGCTGGGTGCCAGGAGAATATGTTTATACAATAGATTTATTATCTTAACATCTTTTAGCAGTGACCTCCAATTTAGAGAAAATACCTGAAACATTTATTGTTTGGGTATTCTTCTCTGTAACTGCAGCACAATGCATTTATCGTTTTCCTAGAGCAGCTGTGAGTAGTTTTCTGTTGAAGATGTAATAATCAGTTTGGTAAATTTTGCTTTCAGGTGTGTAAAAGCAGTCAGACTAGCTTTTGGATTAGGAATCTCAGTCAAATCTGTTCTTGCATAAATAATTAAGGCTAGACATTTATCTTCATAACAACAAACACAGTAACTTCCATGGGGTTAGTTTTTACAGCTTGTTACTTTTTTGAATGTAAAAATCTTACTTTATATATTTTGTTACTGCTATTCGTTTCATGGTTACATATATCTGTTATTGTATGTAACCCTGGTAAAGAAATACATAAATCTGTAAAGAATTATTTAAAACATACTCTAAAGGTATTCATACAAAAAAGAGAGTCATCACACTCAAGAATGATTAAGCATTATTGTCATTGTGTACATAGAGGTTTGTTCCCCAGAAGCTGTGCAGAGGCAGAAATGCCTCTTATTTTCCACAGGTACAGTGCAAGTAATACTCAGAAAGGCACTTCAGATTCAGCCCTCAATTCCCTACATTTTTCTTTCAAATTTATATATTGCTTTTTAGCATTGTTCCTCCTCAAACAGCTCCTTATTCCTTCTCTAGGAACTCTTCTTCTTCAGTTGCTAGAAAAAAAATATACGAAACAAATTTTCTACGTATTCTGCTGTACAGTATAGTTGCATCTCAATGAACATACTTGGTGATTATCTCTAGGATTTCAGATTTACAGAGGAATGTTCTGCAGGATACCTTGTGTTTTAATGACCTCATTTAAACTAAACTGTTCTAAAACTTAATCTTGAATTCTCCTTCTCCATACTGAGACGTTAGTACCATGAACAAAAGGTGTATATAAGCTCCTCAAAGGCACTGTTTACTTGCTAACAGCTATCGTTTTTGGTCCTGGAGCAAAAAGGAGCAGGGCATTTCCCTTGGATGCCTTTTCAACTTCTGATGAAAAGACTAATTTGGGGGAAAGGCAGGTACAAAATACTTTTATCTTTAATAATGTGCAGCTGCAGCATATGTAGTGCTACTCTGTTGGGAAAGAGAAGCTTAGCCACTCCGAACTTCTCTGGATAAGAGTAATACAGGTATACGGAAGTGTCTGGTTTGTGGTGAGAAGGAGGGAGGAGGTGGAGGAGGAGGAAGGAAAAGAAGACACTTACCATTTTAAGTTCATTTTTTGCTTATTCTGCACAAGGATATTGCCAGAATTAATCAATATGACACACATTTCAGCAAATTAATGATTTTAAACAAGTTCATATGAACCTGCACATACTGAACAATTAATATGTTTTAATATTGAAATGAGAAAGTATCATTTTATGCAGCACTTAACGTGTATTCATAAATAATCATGCATACAAACATATTAAGTCACTTAGAACTGTAATTAGTAATTTTCAAGTCCTGGCAACCAGCAGGATTCAATTGGAATATACCATTTAGCCTACTTGGCTTTAATAAAACTTTCAAAGACGGGGCAGCATGTGCTTTTTAATCTCCTTTTTAAGGGCTAGTAGTAAATAAATGAACATGAGGTTGGTGGGTATGACAAATTAATATGCACACTGACAACTTATAAACACAGTATCGCTTAGGGAATTACTATATGAATATATACAAGCAATTATATGATTTATTTCATTTTCTGAATAATATACCGTTGAAGTGGAAATTGATAAAAAAGAGAATACAAATACAATATTATATCAACTTTTTACTGAACTTATTAAGTGGAGGTCCTCTTAATGAGGAAATTAATGAATGAAGCAGTTCATTATGGATAAGCATTCTTTGTGGTCGTTAAGAATTTGTCACCATAGACCTGTCATAGACAGTTTAATTATGATTAATACCTTATCTTGAATTCCATCTCCATTCGCATCTGAGAAACAAATGCAACCTCTATTACATGATCAAAGTTCATAAAAGAGGGTGACTTGCTGATGACCTTGTATTTTATTCATCTTCGCATTCATATTTATCAGATCTCACAAGAACTGAAAGTAATCTTCCAGTATTTTTAAAAATTTTAGTTTTTAAATACCTGGTATTTAAGTCATCTTTAGAGCTTCTTATACTTAGAGCTGCAGCATATGCTCAAGATAAAATATCGTGGCTGTTTTATTACCCTTTTTTAAACTGTGGTTATCAGTGTTCTATGGCAATTTAAATAAAGAGAATGACTGCTTTAGTCTCTAAGCTTTACTGTAAGTAAGACTCACTAGGCTATGTAATTTGAACTGTTTTTATTTAGTCAAAGCTCTCATAAATACAAGTGCAAGCTGTACATCAGCACTACTCAAGGTTTCATCTGTTAGTCACATGCCCTTTTAATCAGTGTGTGTATGTGAAATATTGTTTGGATTGTGTATTTTAACTAATGTTTATAAGGGCATGTACATCTCTGAAAATGGTATCTACAGTCATCAGTGATCCATAATACCCAGTATCTGACTCTTTACTAGGCCACTTAAGTCTAGACTATAGTCTGTGCTGTATTGGTGGCATTAATATCAAGCTTTTCTTGTCTGTTTTCCTACAAAATAACTAAAAAGTTATGTGGCTGTACCTTCTATTTGTCAATCACCTTTCCTTTCCTTGAGCACTTCTGCTAATATCAGGCAAGCTTCTACCTTGCTAGAGAATCAGAGGTCTCAGAAGTATGAAATTCCTTCAATATTCATGAAACCAGGCACTGGATGAAAGATGGAGAATCAAATTAGATGAGGACATGGGAGTGACAGGCTTTGGGGAATACATGATACAAATTTCTAGTGACTCAGGTTTCAGTGTTTCCAGTTCTCACACAAAGTATTATTTCATATTTTACTTTCAAATCAAATTATTTTGCCATTTCTAAGAAATAAACTATTGAAATATATGCTGTTTTGTCTATGTTAAAGAGCTTACTGTAAAGTTTGTTGAGGTGGTAGTATTTCCTGTCTAGTATCTCGAACACTGAGAAAATTTTGTAATTTGGGGTAGGTAGTTCAGCTTGAAAGGAAGCTTACTTTAGCATTAGAGATGATATAGTTATTATAACGTGCTAAAACTTGGTCTTAAGCACTGGAAAGTATCTATTTTGTCACTTTATTTATTTATTTATTTATTTGCACCCATTGCACTAACAGTATGTCCCAGAAATGAATCAGGATAATATGATAATAGCTTAGGCTTGTTTAATCCCATCCACATTATTTGCAGCTGTTAGGCAGTTTTTACAGAGCTAAAGAAATGATTTCTAAGTGAAGAAAAGAGATTTCCAGAGCAGATGACTAAATTCCATCCTATTCTTTCTTTTTGACAATGAGATGATGCTGGGCAATAACAGCACCTTCAATGATGGCCATTCATTGATGGTTCCCGATATCTGAGATACTTCAGGAGTATTTTGTTGAAATTTCAGTCAAATTAGAATATACGATAATATTGGAAGATAATTTAGAACAGCTGAAATAATGACAAAAATAAAGGGAAGTGCAGAGTCCCGCGCTGAGGGATGTCCCGGTACAGGTCCTGGAAAGCAGCTCTGCAGAGAAGCACCTAGGAGACCTGGTGGACAAGTTGACTATAAGACAGCAATGTGCCCTTGTAGAAAAGGCAGCCAACAGTGACCTGGGCACTACCTGAAGGTGAAGCAAGGTGATCCTGCCCTTCTGCTCAGCTCTGGTGAGGCCACATCTTAAACGCTGAATCTGGGTCTGAGCTTCCCAGTTTAAGCGAGACGTAGAATTATTGGACTCCAGCACTCAAAAGAGTTACTAAGTTACTACTTCTCCCTCAAATGAGGAGCATCTTGAGTGCGAGAACAGGCTGAGAGAGCTGGGACTTTTTAGGCTGGACACAGGGGAAATTGTAAGGGAAGATTGTATCAATCTGTTTAAATGTCCAAAGGGAGGGTGTAAAGGACAGGGCCGAATTCTTTGTCATGGTGCCCAGAGCAGGACAAAAGGGAAGCCCATTGGAACATAAGGAAAAGCATTTTTACTATGAGGGTGGCAGACCGCTAGAACAGCTTGGCCAGGGTGGAGTCTCCATCCTTGGAGATATTCAAAAGCCAAACAGTCTTGGGTAACATACTGCAGAAGACCCTGCATGAGCAGGAATGTTGGACTAGAATATCTTTAAAGCCTCCTTGCAAGGTCATCCATTCTGTGATTCTCTCAAATTTATCGTGTATTTCTCATAAATATTAATATTATCCAGTTGTTACATGAGTATAAAAATACAGTCAGCTAGACTGCTTCCAACAGCCAGACTACGGGGAAGAAAGATCTGTAATTCCACTTTCTAGCAGGCTCTAATCATTCTTAACTTGTTACCAAAATGAAAACAACAAGGTGCATCACATATAATTCAGCTTAAACAAAGTTACCCTTTGATTTTTGTATTTGAAAAACAAACAGACAAAATCATTCCTTAGACTTAAGTCTGCTTTACCAGTATTTACCTGCATCAAGACTGTCTGAGTTTTAAGTCTCTTGCTTTATTGTGTTTTTGTAATGTGTCCTTTAGCAGCACCAAAACTTTGTGATTTCAGTTCAACTTGAACAAATTGTGTGTAAACAAGAGAAAAATAAAACCTCATGAGATCTAACAGATTATTCTCTGCTGTACTTTTCCCACAAAATGAAGAACTTTAATTTTCCTCACTGTCTGGAGAAAATCTCATTTCATTTTAGACGCCTAGTTTGCCTCAATCTGTGTACAAGTCTGTGAAATCAAAATTAATTGCCTGTATGATTAAAAGACTTGAAAGTCCACAATTTAGCTATAATTTCCCATAGGTAGTTGGGGTCATATGTTTAAGAGTGTGTGATGCACTTGCAAGTTATGTCTTTTAGCAGTCTCCACTACTGACTTAATGAGTCTGCCCTTTTGAAAAGCACCCTGTATCATATTTATGATGTTGTCTTATTTAAGATTGGTACTAATCTAAATCTACTGGACTAAGTCTACTGCTTGCACTCTCGTGACTGTCACCCCAGTGAACCCCATGAGGCCAGAAAGGATATGAGCAACAGTTTCTGCACTTTATTGGTGACTTTGTAAATACTTTTCAGGACATATCTAACTTGTCATGATCTTTCCATCAGTAGCTCTAAGATGTTCTCTTACTACAGTCACATCTCCTTTTCTCATCTGTTTCATATTGGTTATCACAGGATCATCTCCCTGCTTTATCTTTGTTCAAAGACTTCAAAACTTCTTAAAAAGGATTTAAAATGTCTTTTTAAAGTGTCTACATTTGCTCTCCTTCCATTATATAAGATGTCAAGGCTTTCTCTGCTACTCCTTACCGTACTACCCTTTTTCACTTTCTGCCAGTTTTCACAAGAACTTTTTTTGTCAGATTTTTATTTAATTACTTTGCCTATTTCTGTGTGCATAATTTTAACTCCACATTACAATACATGAGAACCCTGCCTTATTAACATTTGATTTACCTCTAAAACTCACTTTGGCCATTTGATGTATAGAATATTTTTTACAATTTGTATGAACTGTATATAATTTGTCTCATTCCTAGTCTGACCCTATTCCTCCAGTAATAAGCACTTCCAGATCGAAGCTGCCTCAGGTATCCAGTTTGCATTATTAGTGCTATTGCTGCAGTCATTTTAACAACAAAGTAAATACCTTTCTGGAAATATGAAAGATGTTATGCTAAGAAGTACTTAGGAAAGAAAAAGATATATATGAGAGCATGTTATTTTTTTCCTCCTATTCATTCATTCATGTAAGATATCCTGTTTATAATAACCAGTACAAAAAAAAAGTCTGATTCATTGGCCGTGACTGGCCAGTTCAAAGCTCTAGAAGTGACCACAGTCGGTTGCTCAGTTCTAGCAGATACATGGGCAGGTCTGGTCAAAGGTTTACATCTGAGAAACGTAGTGGTAAAAAAGTGTCACAGCACAGAACGTAGTAATATATCGGCAGCCATTTCAGTATTAGACAAAAAAAAATCTTAGTTGCTTTCATTGTTCAATATTTGTTTTACAACCATCAGGAAGGTAGCTGTGCAAGCCAATAATATTTCTCATGGGGGTGCAGTCAGAACCATAACCCACTAATAAACATAAATCAAGTTTTAACTCAGTTAACCTCTCACAAGAAAGAGAAGAATAAATAAAAAAGAAGAATGTGTCTCTTGAAATAAATCTTAGTAGACATAAAAAGAACTATAAAAGAGGAAATAAAGTGTAACATTATATGGATATATGGATAACATTTATATGCACTGGTAATAGAAAATAGATGCTAATCAGAGAATGAAACAAAAATATGAAAATGATATTTCCTACTTCAAACTTATTGTCAGTGTGGAACCTTACTCTGTACCAGGAAAGTAGAGCTTTGCATTACTGTAATAACAAAAAATGGTGGTGGATCAGGATTATAAAAATCATAGTATTGTTTTTAAATCTCTGCCCTCAGATTAATGAGATAGTGAATATGATGCATATTTCACTTCATTTTAAAGAAAAGGAAGTTTCAGATCCATGGCTATGAGGGTTTTGAGGTTTTTCCTTTTATACTTGAAAAGGCAAAGGAAAAGATTGGGGAAGTCAAAGCTCAGGGGTTTTGAATAGCTTGAGTTAGCTATTGCCTGAATGAAGAATATTTGTCTACTGGCATGATGACAGAATGGAAGATTTATCCTGCATATTGCATTTTGAGGAAAGTGTTAAGTTGCTTCTGGTTCATGCCAAGGATTATTAAGCATATAAATCCCTGAATTTGAAAAATCTCTGTGTTTTGGATACTTATGTTTTCTTTCAGTTAATGTATTCATAATGAGGAAAAAAAAACTAGTACACTTTCCCCTTGACATTTTATCTCATATTTCATATTGCTGCAACACACCTCGATGCTCTACACATGCATAGATACATGCACACATAGACACACACAGTTTTACGTTCTTAGGAGGAGAACAGCAGTCTACTGTTTCTGTGAACTAAATCTTTTGGCACAAAATTATTACATCACAAAATTCACTAAAAAGTAATGTCAAGATAGTTTATTTATGGATCATTTAGGGTGAGAGGCTAAACTATTGTCATAGATAAGCTATGCAGACATGTTTCTCTGAATCACTCAGGTGTTGAAATTTACTCAGTTTCAACAGCTTTTCTGTTTCTACTGCTGAAAGGAAGGATAGCTGATGGCAAAAATATTTGCTCTGCCACCATTACGCAGTGAAATTATTTAGTATAGGTGTTTCTTCATAGCAATCAGTCCCCATTTTTATAATTGTTCCCTTCCTGAAGGTTCAAGAAGAGGATTTTGCAGTTTTTATATATCTTTGCCTGTTTAATGTTCGTAAAATAGTCTCCAAGCTGTAAAGCAGTCCTCCAGACCTTCGAATAGTTTACAAGACTACAGCTTTGGGCTGAAGACAAATGCGAAGTATCACCTTCATGTTTTCTATTATTCGTCTCATGCAGTTTACCTAATTAGTTGCAATTAAAGCTAGGGCATTACAAACACACATCCTTCAAGGCAAGTGAAAAGAGTTGCCTGTAACTTCAATTACGCCTCTGGGAATATATTTGACCTCACACCTTCAACCCCAAGATTGTTTAACCATATCCCACAACTAGTGAATTTCGATTATTTGTTCAGAGGAGACGTCCATAATTGCCTGCTGTAAGCCTGCCTTTAGAATGCAAAGCAGAAAACAATGAAAATGCTACATTGGTGAATTAGAACAGCAGTACTTAAATGTATAAATTAACTGGGCCTCTTTCACAGCTTTCTCGTTCTATTCTGAGAGGCTTCAGTCTGGTGACATCAAAGACAGGATTACTTGAGAAGATAAAAACTTGATCTAATGTCCATGTTTGAAGTCATGAAAGTCCTCTTCTCTCCAAGCTAAAATAACCCTCCTTATAACACAATGAGCTAGGGTCCAGGTGCAGGGGTGAAGTTTTCAGCCAGTCATGGCAGTATCTCAGAGAAACCAATGATTTGTACATCTACCCATAATCTTCCCAAATGTGCTAAAAGATTCTATATAGACTTGGGAAGCTTTGTCCTGGTGATTAATATGCTAAATCTTTCTTTCAAATTAGGAATGTTATTATGCATGTGGCTGGGTTGGTCTTTAATGAGAGTTTAACCTGTTTCACCTATTTATAGGGAAGGCAGCAAAGGAGGTGTAAAGGAAGGAAAAGAGAATACTAAAATACAGCACCATCTAAGACTATATAGTGAACACATCATGTTAATTTAAAGAAGTTTTATATTACATTTCTGATATATCCAGTATTTACTGCATAAGTATTACAAAAGAGTTTAGATTAAAAGAGAAAACAAAGGCTTCTATACTTTGAAAATTTATCCTCTCAGTGGTAAGCTCTGGTTAAATTTAAATATTCAGAGATGTGATGAAATGATCTGCTCTGCATCTCTAAAGACTCATCTGAGATTGCTATAAACTTTCCCTCTATAAAGATGTACAGATTTACTGTCTGATGCAGAAGGCTTCTGTTTTAATGTATATGTTCCCAAAATACATGCCTTTCAAAGTTCCTGCCCTTAACATAGTGAAAGAACTATCTCAGGTCTAAGCAGTCTCCTGAAAGGTCATAAGGAGTGTTTCTGTCTGTCTTAAATGCATACTGATAGTTGCAAGAATATTTTATAAATATCACGTACTAATGAGAATGCTTATACTTTATACAATCTGTAATTCTGCTGCACAGAACTTTTAGCCCCATATTGCTAGAGTATTACGCATATTTACTTACAAAAGAGACACAGAGATAGCAGTTTTTTGAACTAGGCCCATTAGATGCAGCATTCCATGCAAAAAAAAAAAAAAAAAAAAAGTCACAGGTGTCAAAATGTCTGATATTCTCCACAGTCTCAATTCCAATATTGCACATATAGCAAGAAATTTATCATATTCAATTCTCTAGTGGTGAGAGATTTTTAAGTGCTGTATTTACAATAGTTTTAAAATAATGTATCTATTACCAATATTATTACTGTTTACATAGTTCAAAATTTCATACATTCGTAAAAAGTTATATTTTTATAGAAAGATTGGCATAAATATTTTTCAGTTTGGATTATGATGGCAAATTGAAAACTACTATTCAACAGTCTGATTTTTACACTGACCTTATATATATGTTTCTTATAGCTTGTTTAATTTGTTATTTTTATAATCAGGTCCGTTCAATTTGTAAGATCAGCTCCTGAACCCCTACTTAGTAATATCTATTACTTGTGAAATAATTTCTCCTTTTTCTTGATGAGTTCATTTCATTAACTGTACTCTTTAAAATTTGTAAAATGCATTGGATTGGATACTCCCGTGAAGGGAAAGCTTGTTTACTGCAGGATTCATGGAAAAACTTTCAATAACATCTTTCCAAATGGATCCTTGGCAAACAATATAGATTTGAATGTAGTTTCTCCAAGATGCTGGACCCACGAATCAGTACTATTTCTATAAGCAGGTAGAGCATTAATTAAAGGACATGTCACAAAGTTTTATAAAACATGAAATTATGAGTGTTATTACAGTGGTCTTGCTGCTGTGATATTCCACATACGTCAAGTTAGTCTTACAGGTGAATATTTTCTTCTGATCTAGGTTTTGGGCAGAACACTGAAGCTGAAGTGCCTGGATGACTACAAATAAAGGTTTCCATTATTTGATGATGGTGGGAAGGTCCTCATAGAAGATTTTCAGGATGTTAAAAGGGGAGAAGCTTTAATCCTGCAAGAGCCCCTTGAGGCTTCTTTTAGCATGCACAGCTTTGGGTGGTCCAGCTGAATCCTTTGTGGTCATTAGGTCCCTGTAAGCATTTTGATGACAATGAAATTTGTGGAAATTCTTGGGAAGTGGGCCTGCTAGAATATTTAACAAGCTCTCAGCATCCTCACTGCTTCTATGTTGCTTTCATTTCCCACCTTCCCGTTTGGCCAATCTGTCAAAAATTGAAACAATGGATCAAAAACATTCTCTACCAGATTCCACAGGAGAAGACAGGAAGGTTCGGTAAGCAGAATAGTTGTGAATAAATAGAGATTTGCTTAGCCAAGAAGAGCTGGTTACTGTCATTGCTAAAGCTGAAATGAGCTGCCTAATTAGTTTGGGTGAAGAAACAACAAAAAGCTGACATCCATCCATACTTGGGGCCAAACACTGCCATCTGCTAGCACCAGAACCTCATGCACAATGGCACGGTTCTTCCAAGAAACTGAAACACAGTGTCCTTGGAAAAGGGATAATGCTAATTAGAAACTGCAAAGCTGAAAGAGGTAAGTAAAACTGATTAGCTTGTTTAACTCAGTAAGAAAATGAAAATATTTGGTTCAGACAAACTTCAAAGGAAATAAGAAATTTGTCTGAATTCAGCCTGGTCTCTGGGACTATGCTGGGCCCAATAATTATTTTCATGAGAGTGCTAGTGGATATTTTCTGAATACGACAGGTAGAGAAAATGCCGCAGACTTTTATTGGGACAATACTTTCTTTCACAAGCCTTTAGTTGTTTTCATCTATACATGCCTGAGAACTGAATTAAGTGGAAATATCAACATGAAAAACTTGCTCCAAGAAACAGGAGCAAGGCTCGCAATAATATTTGTGAGATTTAGAGGCAGTCTCTGACTCTTCCACAAGCCTCCTGAGCATCCTTTTTAGTTTTCTCCCATTCTCTACACGTAAGATAAGACAATAATGCCTTTTTTTCTTCTACCTTTATCTGTGTTGGACACATGTAGTATGATAAACCCTTGATCATGACTGGAACGACCAATTTCATGAGTGAACAGACTGAAGAAACGTTCTTGACTTCTCATCTGCCTTGTACATTTGCAAGAAATGGAGATAACATGGGCTTATATTATTTTTACCTTTTTTTAGTTGTTGTTATGTTGGATATTATTCATTATGGAGATGCTGGAGTGTTTTCATGATTTAGACTGGTGGACCAGGAAGAAGAATGTCCCTATAAGCACAGCAAATTTATTGAAACACTGGGGGACTCGCTGAGAGGCCTTTGAATGTCCTTACTATATTGGATCAAAGAAACTCAACACCTCCATTAAACCCGCCAGAAAGACTGAATAGAAACCATGTGGATTTCTACCCTTCCTCTTAGCCTTTCTATGGCTTTTTTCTTGTTGGGGAATTATTGTCTAGATGTCTGTACCCAAATTAAATACTTACTCAGAAAAATTAAAATCAGAGAGACACCAAATGAAAAACAACAACAACAGCAAAACTTCAGTATCAGGCATAAAAACAAATTGTATAAATCACCTTCAGCAAGCCTAGTAAATTTATATTGAGGAAAAAGCCTTGAATGTCCCTTACATATATTTTTTTAAACCCAGTATTTACTTTCACACAGTTTGTGAATCTTTCTCCTTTAATAGGTCAGCTCAGGCACAAATCTGATTCTGTTTGATGTGTCATCAGTAGGTTTATAGTGAGTTTCCAAAATTTTGAGACTTGTAGTATCATGTTTCACCACCAATCTTGGGAGATTTCTCTGGAGACCACCAACATTTTTGCACTAGATTCTCAGAAAAAAAAAAAAAAAAGATGTTTTAGTTCAGATGTTCTTTCAACATCATCATTGTTAGAAGGAAAAGAGATTTTGTTTTCCTCTGCTGAATCTTGCGAAAATAAGCAATACTCTAATGCTACAAGATGCAGTCCAAAGAGATCTCTGGGTGTTAGACTGAGAGGATCATAGTGTTGAGATTTGGAGGAGCCAGATCCCAGCAAGGAGAAGAAAGGGCAACCTGAGCAGAGGTCTTGCAGTGACCCAGTGCTTCATAATAATTGTGTGAAAAGCATGTGCCCTTAGTAGTCAGAAGCCTCCCACTAGTGGCTGATCCTTTTCCTGCTGTGGATGCCACAAAACTCCCCATGCCCTGCTTCCATGACTGCCAGAAAACTGCTGCTAATCATCAGGTGCTACTCTACTGACATCAAGCTGCTGCCACTAGCATGGGCCTCTGTTTTCCTCAGTCAACTATATTCAGTTCCAGGTGGCAATTTTTATTTTCAGCAAATCAGGAGAATGCATTTGAGGTCCACAGGTTTTCAATTCCTGACTGCCAAAGACGTGTGTTTGCAAAGCTTCCCAAGGGTGACTGGATAAAGTAAATTTGTTAGCAGAAGGCTTGAATTCTTTATAAAGGATTCTTCTCACTGAAAAAAAAGTAGAAATTCAGTAACTGAAAAATTCAAAGCTACCTTTTGGTTGTTTGTTTGTTTATTTGTTTTGCTCTAGCAATAATTCCACACAAGGGGTGGTTGACTGGTTGCCAGATTGTTCTCCGAGGAGAAACCAGCAGGCATTCACTATCAAACTGGGAGAACATGGATTCTGGGGTGGATACGTTTGAAGTTAGTACCACAGAGCTGGAGACGTGATCAGAAATGAAGAAAATTGGTGGAGTAATGAGAAAAACTACCTTACAAGGAAGGAGGAAATGGGGTTAATAATACTATTATCATATGTAAGTTATAAGTGAGAGGAGTGTCTGGGACATTTCATTTTCATTTTTGGCTTTCATTCCTGCAAACCCTATGTTTTTTTTTTCTCATTTGTTGCAAAAGGTATAATTTCATAATTTCACATTATTTCAGTGCATTGTCATATGTTTGAGGTTCCTGTCCTGCTCTGCTTACATTGTGATTTTCCACAATGCCACAAGGCACCACAACACAAAACCTTTACTGAAACTCTGTGCAATATTCCCTCTACTGCGCTACTTTCATTTACATTAGAAAGCAATTGTCAGAGAACACCATGAAGATGTATTCACAGATTCATATCCCTTTCTAGGCCTGGTCCTGCAACCCTATTCGCATGAGGAGATTAAAAAAAAAGGTTGCATTCTATGATAATCAGCTAGCCATGTGGCATATTACACTGCATTTTCTTTGAAGTTTACATGTACCAAGAATGTTTTTCATCAGCTGTTAGTAGTAGTCAGATGTAAATATCTGATAGATACAGCCATACATTTTATTAAGCATAGGAAGTTTCACAATAATTTGCATATTTACTAATCTTTTATGGTTCAAATTCTCATCAACTATAGAAAAAAAGATCACAAGGGTTAAAGAAAAGTCTAATGACAGTGTTCTGGAGGGAATAAATCCAAATCATATATTACACATAAAACAATTGGTTAATAAAACAAAAATGGCTATTACAATCACATTACTAAGTCCTCTTACATTTGTCCTAGCAAATGACCATTTTATGGATTATATTATGGATGTCAACTGTATTAAATCAAAGCTTTCAAAGCTCTGTGAAATTGAGCTTTATTTTGTTTTCTTTAAACATGCAGTAACTCTTCTTCTTCAACCTTTCTGTCAATTATTTTTTACTTCAAAAGCAAACAACTCATTTTCACTGGCACAGTAACCAGAAAAGGTGATAGAAAGAGATACACTCAATCAGTGACAGTAGTGCAGCATGGATGCTCCAAACATATTTGGCACAGGCATATCTGGTATTACAGGCTCCAGGACAGTTGCTCCACTGTCTTTGAGGGAGTTTAGATCCATTTCTATGTTAAATTAATTTACCCAGTGTGTTAGCATATTATGCAGAGGGCTCAGTCTCTCATACTGAAGCTTTCTAAATCTTAAAATTAATTTCATTAAAAATAAACATTAATTAATCTTGCCAGCAAGAAATTCTCTTTGGAAACAGGAAATTGGCCTTTTCAGAATCATGTGAAGTATGTAAAGTAAGAATGTCTTAATTTAAAGTAAGAAGTCTTAAAGTAAGAATGTCTTACTTTAAAGTAAGAAGTCAGTTGTAAGAGGAAGGTGTAGGTTCTCTGTATCTGCATCTCTGCATCTGCCTAGGATGACTACCATCACACAGAGATATCATCACACAGAGAAACTCTGTTGCTTTGGTTTAGGGCACTTAACTACAAATGGAAGTCACGGATCTCAATCCATTCTCCATCTTACAAGTGAGACCAAATGCTGATATGGCCCGGCAAAGAGCAAACAATTGGATGCTCCAGAAAGAGCAGGACAGCAAAAGCATGTCATGATACTTTCCAGACTACATTACTAGTGCAGCAAGATCTGTAATCTGCAACAGTATGAGCAAGGCATAACAACTCTTCTTGGAACTTCTCTCAGTGGATTTCTCTTACATGAGTTTTCTAGTTTCTCTTTGAACCCACATTAATTTGGAGCATCCCCAAAAGCCTTATGACAAAGAATTACAGTATTTAAATATCTGTTGTGCAAGAAATCCCCAGTTCCAGTATGAAGAGAGACTAGGGACAAGTATGCCTTAGTCACCTTCTCCAGGCCTCCCATGAGTTTGCAGACTTCTGTCATACAACCCTGTAGTCTCTTGTTTTCTTTGCTGAACAGCCTTAGTTTTGAACTGCTACTTGTGCAGAAGATATCCCTCTGATTATTCCAGAAGATTTTGTCTGTATCTGCACAGTTTTAGAAAACCTTTTTTTAGGTGTGAAGAGCAGAAGTTCATGATGTATTCAAGTTTATTGTGGATGTAAACAGTGACATAATTATGTTCTCTGTTATATTCTCTACACTTTCCCAAAAAAATCCCTAAAAATTAGATGTCCTTTTTTTCCCATAGTTAATGATTACTAAGATGACTTCTTTTTTTAAAAAAAAAAAAAAACAATTGAATTAGTAGCATCAGCAAACATTTGTCACTTCCCTGTCATCCCCATCTTTTTATACAACATGGTGATGAATTTGGGAGATAGCCACTTACTGGTGCATTGGTTGCTCTTCTGTAAAAACTTTACCCTTCTTTTACGCTTATTTACCCTTCTTTTCCTATTTGTGTTCTATGTGTTCTCCAATGGCTGTAGGGCTCTACACAGACCCTGTGACTTATCTGAGACTTCATGAAGCTGATGCCTGCTGCTACATAAAGGAAAACCTTCACGGAAAGGAGACTGTGGCTTCTCTTTTCCACATGCCTTTTCAGAGCTGACCAGGATTGATACACAGATATGAATCTGAATTCTGTTGAGCTGGAGTTAACTTGAACTCAAATTTCCATAGGATTTACTTAGATGAGTGCTGCAACCACTATGCTGTTTTACATAGGCAATGAAGTGGCCTCACTGTCAAGAGGCAAAGAGGTTATTGAATCTTTCAACAAGTAAAAAACATATGTGTGAATCTTCAGAAAAGTGTTCTAAAAGAAGCACGGCATCCACCTATAGACCCCAGACAGGTAAATATTTAAGGGAGGTGAACTTTAAAATACTTTCCTCATCCTGGGGAGATTTAAACAGAGCCTAACATTCAGATTTTTCAGACCAGCATCCCAAAGTACCTGATTCTCCTTTTCTGTTGGCATTTAAATGGATTCTTCATTTTAAATCAAGGATTAGGAACTTACACTTGGCATATTTTAGTATTTAGGGCAGAAGTGTCTAATTTTTATCTAAATAAAGTTGGCTCATCTAATCATGTGTTCAGAAAACTTTTAATATTTCTGAGATGTTGATAGCTGCTTCTGGAATTTTATTTCTTAAAACTGAGATGCTTATAGAATTCAAGTACCTAGAGGGATGAGCATAGCTAAAATTAATGAGTATGATTTTTTTTTATGACTTAAGATTTTTAGGAGTGAAGAAAAATAAAGTCTTAAAATATAGGGAAAAACTTGATTCCAACAAACATCAGTGGTAAAATTCCAAGCAGGCTTCCTGGCCTGTCAGAATTTAAGATAGATTCAGTGGAGCCAGAATTTCAAAGGGAAATTTGGTAGCTATGTTGTGACAGGTATCACTGAATTAGAATCTTTTAATTTTTAACCTTACTTGATTTGCATTTCTTTTCTTGACTTGTGTGTCCTGTGTAGTGATAGTTAACCACTACAGCCTGTTTAAATGTAGCTTGCCTTAGGTAGAAATAGCAGTCACTACACTAGCAACAAGAAATCTGAACCATAGTGAGCTGGGGATGTTTCTTTCTCCTTAGGCCCTTCTGACTTGTAGTTTGCTGCTTTGGGCTATCTAATTAGCCCAGGATTTATCATCCTGTCCTGCTTGCATTTATTTCTTCTATCCTGTAAAGGCTTCGCTGCCTTTCTTTGCAGATCATATGCGCACTTTGTCTGGAAGGCAAGTGGTGTCAAGCGAAATCTAGCAGTTGATGGTCTAGCAAGGCCAGGAGTCTTGAAGACTGTGGATATGGTGTGTTTCACTGTTTGATTTATCTGGTAAAAATCTTACCCTTTGCCGGTTTACCCCTGCTTTTTCATTTGGAGGACAAGATAATATTTAATTTTCTGTTGTTTTTACCATAATACATAATGTGAGCAGCACTGGGATTTTGTTTATGCATCAGAAATGTCAATTGTTGTTGCACTGTATAACACCACAAAGACTGTGTTTAGAGATGTAATCCTTAAAAATAAGGAGAAATATATAACCTATTTGGAAAAATATTTTTCAGTTGATTTCTCAGCCTTTTCCCTCTTACAAAGGCGGACCGGTTATCCGGTCATTCTGCCATGCGTAGTTTTATGGTATGAACTGGGCACGTGGGGATCGTTATTTCGGTCCCAAGAAGAGTGAGAATGCGCCCGGAGAGCTGCAATAAACCTTGGCGGTGAGAGACCCCATGGCCTTGAACTGCCCTCTCCACAGGGTCCTCATGGAGAAAGCCCCGTGCAAAAAGCGCTGCGAGCATCTCCCTGAGCTCATCCTCATCCCTGGGGATGCTCTGGCGCTGACGGGCAGCGCGGCGCGGAGCCCGGGACCCCCGCGGCCCCTGCAGCCCCAGTCCGGACCCGCCGCCCCCGTGAACCGCCACGTCCGGAAAACAACACATCCCCGCGCGGAGAAATCCAGGGGATTGTCGGGAGTCTCCTGGATTTCTCGGAAATTATTCCTACTGCTTTCCGCCGTTCGGCTATCCCGTTTCCCGTGCCCCATTTTTTTCAGAGGGGGAAAACTCGACTTCCTAAAGATGCCTCGGGACCGCGGAGAGCAGTCTACACCTTCCTTTGCTCTATTTAAATACATCGAGACACACGTAATGAGCGCGATTCGCAACGCGAGGGACTGCTTTCCTCAAAAGCGGCTAATTTGTTTAATTTTATTATTTCTTTTTCCGTTGCAAAAAGTATCGACTTGAATCCCTGCCTAAAATGGAAGTTAGCGGGTGAAGGAGATGTGAAGCACTGAATTTTCCCAGGTTCTTTCGTGATCGAATTCCTGCTCGTTTTATCCGGCTGCAAAACTCCGATTTGAGGAGTTCCTCCGAGCTGAGAGGATTCCTTTTGCAGTCCAGTTTCCAAACCCTGACAGAGACCCGTGTCCCGATATGCGGTTGCCAGTAGCATTTTGCAGCGTTATGTATAATTCTGGAAATTAAGTGAAAAGCCGCTCTGCGAAGCAGAGGGAGCGATCCCCGTTGAATTCCCTAGCAGCGCTTCTTGGGAGGACGCCAGGCAGCCGGCACCTGAGAGGGCAACAAGTTGGGTTTTTTTCTTTTTTTTTTCTTTCTTTTTTTTTTTCCTGTTTATTTACTTATTTCCAGGAGTGGTTTGTGTGAACGGAGGCCCGGGAAAGGACGACCCTCTCCCAGGACACCCTGCCCTTCCGCGCGGAGCGTGGTCTGCCCGCACGAGCGGCCGCCTCGCGCTCGGAGCCTCCGTGCGGCACCGCGGGACCCGCGCCCGAAGCGCGACTTCTCCAGCAGCGCCGGCCCCGAGGAGCAGACCCCTTCCCACCCCTTCGCCATGGGGCTTCCTCCCCCTTTCCCACCCTGGGTGTGTCACGGAAATAAACTTCTGAGTATTTCTGGGATTTTTTTGTTTGGGGGGGATAAGGAACCTACGCTACGAGGCCAAGTTTCTCGGGGGCATCTCGAGTGGTGTAAACGCGAGAATTTTAAAGAGCAGCACGAGCAAGAAGAGCAAATGAATATATGGGCTTTAATGAGCACTGGAGCACAGCAGGGCAGGCAGGGTAGGGCAGCAATCACTCACAAACCAGCTGGGACTCGCCAGCCGGAGCATCGCGCTCTGGCTCCTCATCCCTCTGCTTCGTGCAGGTCTCTCGTCTGTCGGAGGCTGCTTTCAGTAAAGTGCTTTTCCCGAAGAATTTTTAAAACATTTTCATGTTTTTATCCCCATACAGCAGGTTCTACTATTCACACTCACGTGGAAATAAAAATAATAATTATTATTATTATTATATAAAAAACAAGCCAAGCAACACACATAAAATAGCGGTATCTGTGAGTGGTGGAAGGTGATGTGGAAAGCACGACCTACGAATCACCGGGATGGATTGATTTCGAAGAGGAGAAGTAGGGGAATTCAGAGCCACGTGCAGGTTTGGGGCCAGAAGCCGTCCCCCCACGGCGAAACGGGGGTGATGTGTAAAGCAGGAGTGGGGGAGCGCCGGAGGGTTAGTTACAAGAGCCCTTCGACGTCAGTGCCGTTGTCATTTAAATCCCCGTTAATTAACGGAGCTGTTTAAAGCTCCGTCTTTCCTGCCCTGCACTTGCCCGTGCCCCGCAGCCCCGCTGTGCGCAGCGCGATGCCGGGGACGGGACCTGCTTCGCCCCGCGGCCTCCTCCCCTCCCCGCCGGCTCCGGCGCGGGGGCTGCGCGGCTCTTACCTGCGCGCAGCGCGGCGCGGCGCGGGGCGGCGGGGCGGGCGCCCCGTCAGGCGCGCACGAGCACCGAGTGCGGGGCGCCCTTGGCGGCGCCGCGGGGCGGCTCGAGCAGCGCGGCCGGCGCCGGGGCCGGGGCCGCTGCGGGGCAGAGCGGCGGCGCCGCCTTGATGGGCACGGGCACGGCGGGCAGCGCGGGCGGCGGGCGCAGCGCCTTCACGGGCACCCCGAAGGCGCCGTACTCGGCGCCCACGGGCACGCCGGCCACGGGCTCCACGACGCCCACGTGCGGCCAAACGGAGCCCACCACGCCGCCCAGCTGCCCGGGCACCGGGTAGCCCAGGTGGTGCATGACGGAGGCGAGCGGCAGCGCGCCCGCCTGCAGCGCGCCCTTGTAATCCCTGCCGATGATGTTCTCGATGGCGAAGGGGTGCTTGAAGCCCGAGGGCTGCCCGCCGCCGTAGGGCGCGAAGGGCGGCAGCCGCCCCACGGCCACGGCGGCGGCCACGGCCGCCTCGGGCCCCGCGAGCGCCGGCACCTTGCCCGGCGGCGGCGGCGGCGGCGGCGGCGGCGGCGGCGGCGGGTGGAAATAGTGGCCCACGTGCGGGGCGGGCGGCGGGGGCTTCGCGGCGCCGCCGGGCAGCTGGTGCTCGGGCCGCAGCACCTTGAAGCGCTTGCGGCGGCGCAGGAAGCTGCCGTTCTCGAACATGTCTCCGCAGTCCGGGTGCAGCGCCCAGAAGCTGCCCTTGCCCGGCTGGTCGGGGCGGCGCGGGATCTTGATGAAGCAGTCGTTGAAGGAGAGGTTGTGGCGCAGCGAGTTCTGCCAGCGCTGCGTGTGCTCCCGGTAGTAAGGGAAGCGCTCCATGATGAACTTGTAGATGTCGCTCAGCGGCAGCATCTTCTCGGCCGAGTGCTGGATGGCCATGGCTGTCAGGGAGATGTAGGAGTAGGGCGGCTTCTGGTCGCTGTACGAGCTCTTCCCCGGCCGGGGCATCGCCGCGGCCCCTCGCGCGGCGGGATCGGGCTGCTCGCCCCGCGCCGTCGCCGCCTCTACATCCTGCTGCGGCCGCGCGCCGCTCACGCGCGGCCCACGCGCGGCGCGGGCGCTCGGCGGCGCCGGCGAGAAGTTGCGGCGGGGGCGGCGGCCGCCGGGGCTGTGGCGGCGCCGGGCGGCGCGGCGCCGTTTTGTAACGGCGCGCGGGCGCGGGGACCCCCGCGGCGGCCGGGGCCTCCCGCTTCCCGCTGTCACATGACAGCGGCGCGGGGGCCGCGGCGGCTCCGCGGCTGCCCCGGGCGCCGCGGGGAGCCCCGCGCGGGCCGCGAGGAGAGCCCGCCCCGCCGGAGCCGCTGCCCGCGGGGAGAGCGGGGGCCGCAGGAGCCGCGAGACCGGCGCGGCGGCCGAACGGGCACACGCGTTGACAGAGCCTCGTGCCCAAAGGAGATGCAAAGAAATAAACGCATAAACCCCGCCGGGCCCGGGCCGCTCTGCGCCGCGCTCCCGCCCGCCCCGGGCTGCGCCCCGGCGCCGGGGCCGCCCGCGCCTTCGGGGCCGGTTCCAGCGGCAGCAGCTGCTGCCAGCGCCGCGCGCGCCCCGGGCACCGGGAAATGCAGAGAAACAGCGGACACGCGCGCGAGAGAAAAACTGAGGAAACGGAGAAATAAAAGGAAAACTTTTAAGACGTCCACCTCTATGCCGTACCAAGGGGAAAAGGCTAATCCAAATTTCCTCCTACAGAAGTTTTTATGTAACGAGATCCTGCCTGA